>NC_083493.1:7184548-7809548 GCF_905332965.1 Bombus pascuorum
TAAATGTTCGCTATGTTATATCGAAGCAGACGTGTGCCGCAGGATATTTTCGTATTTCATATATGGCAGGGGAACTAGTTATTGGAATATCGCGATGAAACACGAGTCACAGCTTGGCGTTTAATATTAAGAGGGGCTTTTTGGATTTGTTACAGTAATTGTATTTACACAGGGTGGTCTGTAACTGCTAGTATAATTGGATACAGAGTGATTCTACATGACAAAAATAAGGCGAGAACACGAGGTAACATTTTTTCATATGACACTTCGATTGCGAGAAAATCGTGTGCGAAAATTTATCAAGTCTACTTAAAGTTGGCTAAGTGCAGATTAGGTAAAATAACATTCTTCCAATTATGTTCAAGAAAATAAAGTTTGAAGAACTTTAGGAACGTTAACTTTGTACACGTGCACGATACCAAACGTTTTAAATTTATTTTATCGAAAAGAAAGCCTTTTATCAAAAGTTGTATTTTTTTACTTATCTACTACATGTTTTACTTATCTTCGCATGTATGTCAATTATTTACTTTTGTTCAGTTTGGAATTAGCAAAAAGCTGAAGCATATTTGACAAATTTTCAAGCTCAATTTTCTCGGAAAAGAAATGTCATATGAAAAAATTTGATTTCACATTTTCATCGTATTTTTCTACGTAGAATCAGCTAATTATACCCAATTGTACCAGCAGTTACGGATTATCTTGAATATTACATATGGAACCTCTTGAACAGAGATTTACCAATTCGTAATATCAGCGAATTGATAATTAAAAAGTTATTTTTGCACTACGATCTTTTGTCTTTGACGAAAAATAATAGAAACGTTAGTTACTTGAAATTTCGAATTTTCCAGAATATAATCCGTTTCTTTGTCAAAATTACGTCATTAATTGTTTCGTAGATTCATTAACGATGGTACACACCAATAGCCTTTTTATTCGTAGATAGAAAACTCCGTGGTCTATCGACGTTAAAACGAAACTGGTACGAATTTGCATGTAGCATAATGATGTCAACTTGTAGAAATATTGCGGTTATTGGAACACCGCAAGAGATAAGGATGATGATGACGATACGCCTCGACTATCCATCGGTATATCGTAACATCGTACCGATGCGTCGAGTTTCTCTTTGGCTGCAGCCAAGTTATTAGAACAGTAATCAATGGAATGACAAATGTATTTAGGTAGGAAATTCCGACTTCTTTTCACCGTTTTCCACGGTACACTTAAGTCTCGAAGTGACATTTGGAACGGTCGGCGTATATAATTTTATGAAAGAAAGTTGTAGAGAAACGTATGGTGATTCCTTACTTTCGTATTTAAATGTAATAGCTACATTATATTAAAAAAAACTGTGTTAAAAACATGTTATTTAAAAAGTATAACTTTTTGTAGAAAAATAAATGCTAAATAAATTGGATATCAAATATTGGAATATTTGAACAATTTGGAATTCTTCTGATATTACAACAGAGATTGACAATATGAACATTTTTATTTGGCTTTATTTTTCCGATAACAGATAAGAGATAAGAAAGAGGAACGTGCGCTTCTGTAAATAATTTTACAGCTATTTATCAGTAATCTCGTTTTCGAAGCAAATCTTTTCAATTCAAACGACGTCGTTGCAAATATTAAAATTGCCGATCAATCGTATTATGAAAGTTTATCTAGTGCAGAGGATACCAGAAAATAATTCCATTCGAAATAATTGGAGGAGAAATAAAAAGAAACTTATGCCATACAACAGAAGGAAGCATCGTTCGTCGCTCAAAAGTCTCTAAAAATCTACACGCAAGAATCGGAAACAGTGTCTGTTAACAAGATTACGTAATATCACACTGACGTAATCATTGTTTCCGACAACGTATCGTAATTAGACACTCATTAACCATTATCATTCTTCTTGGCTCAACTGAAATTATACTTATCGCAGTACATTTACTATCTACCTGTATGCATTGAATAATTTCCACGTTAAATGCAATTAACACGCGACCGATTTTTTATCTGGTGGGTCGAATCGATGCCACAGAAATCGATCGTTCTACCGATAATCGTACGGCATGTTTCAAATATACGTATCATATTGAAATAAATGTATGCACATACGTAATATGTGTACCGTACGCAGATTCCAAACGAAGTGTGAAACGTATACGCGAGTCGCGCACGATCGAGGAATTAAATACTTAAAGGCCACCTGATCAGAAACAGCTCGCAGGTGTTTCGTTAAGCCCCCCGCAGGGGCTTAGTTAGTATGTGTCAGAGCACCCACGACTGTTGGACACTTTAAAAACAATGAGACGACATTGGCGGACCCTCAGTGAACGTTTTGGCGCGGATCGTTTGCCAGCAACGTGCGTCCCCGTTCCTTCGTTTTACCATACAACTTTTCCACGATCGTGTACGCGGCCTACGAACTATAGCAGTGATTTCTGTTCCCGTTTCTTCCTTGGAATTATTTTATTTTAACGACAGACAATTTATATTCCATAATTTTGGTGTAATTCGATTATGTTTGATTAGCGGATTTTTTCTTTTATTAACCCAGCTGTTGTTTGACGTGTAGAACAGAGTTTTTGTCGATCAGTTTTCTGAATGTCGACAAACTTCCAACGAGTGTTTGGTGTGTTAATTTGTTAATTGAGATTCCATAGATAAGCAGTAGATATATGGTGATTTTAGAGCTTCTTTTTTTATTTTTCATTATTAACAGGCTATTAACGAACGTGTGTATCAAGCATATGTAAAATAATTTTCAAGAAACGAGATCGCGATTCGGAGCAGCCTCATCGCAAAAACGTAAAGCGTTTCGTAAGGATTGTTGTGTTTCATAGCGAAAGTTGTTAAACAGGTTGCCATTCGGTAGCTAGCTACGATGAAACACGAGATCGAGACGCGTTATCTATCGATACTGTTGCACGATTGATCAGTGATACGACTCGCGTGATCGGTGGACGTTAACCTTAAGGCGAACATCTTCTTTGATCTTTTTGTTCACCGATTAATTCAAAGACTATATAAAATTTCTAATTATGACAATCTATCGCTTCGAAATCGCTTCATCAAACCTTTGAAAACTTCTTCTAAAGAAATTTACACAGTTAAAGCTATAGAAGAAATTTCTACTATAAAAGAAGTTCTTAATTCTTCGACCAAAAGAAAGTGGAAAGAAGAATGGAGCGAAAGTTGAGAACGAAAAGTTACGAATGTTGAAGCACATGGAACCGTCATATTCGTGAATATAAAACTGTGCTGTGTGAAACGTATGAAGTTTTTTATGAAATACACTTTATCCGTGTTACGTGACGATCGTCACACGGGTGTAGTACTATAGTACTGGATGCAAGATGATGGAAAAGAAGAGACGCAGCCTTCTGAGAGAGGCCAAGGACGAGATCGAGCTGGATAAAATGAACAAACAGAAACAGGGCAAGGTAAAATCAAGCTGCGATTTATAACGATGTAAAGTTAAGCCATGGGGATTTCACATTCGCCGGAAGTGCGTTTGGTATTCTACGATCGTCGAGATTCCATAGTTTGACCTTTTTTTTTTATAGTTTTTTTCTGAGATATAAGAGACGTTTATTTTTTGTCCGTGACATTGGTGGAAAATGAGATTAAGCTTTTTGTTGGAGAAAACGAATGATACCAAATTATATTGGGACAATTATCATAATTGGTAATAACTGTAGGTTTGTGTTGTTCGTTAAATTAGATAATTTTTGAAAATGTTCACATTCAGGAATTTAGGAAAAATTGAAAAGTAATTTATTTGTATAAAATCAATATTTTATTGAATAATTTCCTGATTGTTCTTTTAAAGAATTTGCTTATTTCAGACTTTGAAAATATTAGAAATCTCGCTATAAAAACGTTTTACGAGCAGGAGAATAAAAGAAAAAAATAAAAATAAAAAGGAAGATGATAGAATAAAAATAATAGTAGTGGAGTCGATCGGATGGAGTTGAAGGTTCGAGCTAAGATCTCACATCTTTCACCTCTGTTTCATTGAAAGATATGATCTAATGTTCCTATAGAAAACCGACGTTCCTTTATATTACAAAAATAACACCGTATACATTTTTGTCTCGAATCGATACATTCAATCTTTTTCTTTCATCGAATATGAAATATTCCAAATATAATAAAATACATTGACTGTTGAAAACGTTACGTACTTTTCAGATAAATATTGAAAGGCTCGGCGGAATTATTTAATGCGTATCGTATCAATGAAAATTGTACGTTTCTTAATAAGAAAAGAATAAATTTAAAAATGTGGTAAAATTAGCATATGAATGTCTTTTAACACTCGAAGAAGAAATATGAAATTTTATTCTTGACGTCAATAATAACGCCCTTTCTACCGTTCCACGTGAACTTAACAAAAGAAAATCACAGTTTGTATCATAAAGTAATTTGTTGGTGAATATAGCTCGAATGTAAAGAGGGAGAGGGTCTGCCCTTGTCTTATTGAGCGGAGAAAATCTTTCCCTCGCAAGGGAAGAAATAATCGTTAGGAAATCTTTTTTGCAATTTCAAAAAAGTATGTCACCTCTGATCTGTACTATTTTTATTTCTTTTACGAATCGAACAATTCTCTTAGATGTTTAAAGAATAATTATGTCGCGTCGTTCGATAAATAGAAGAGAATATAAAATAGAATATAAAGTATACGCCAGCAATTGTATTGAAAAATAAATTCATATTAAGTTCGTGATTTGCATTCAAATATAAAATATTTTATTAAAATAAAATACAGGTTTCCTACGATCTCGAGGGAGCACGTACGAAGTCTAAAATCCCCTTGCGCGCATCCCCTAATACCATGGCTTTATTTCACCAGCTTGATCTCTGTAGTCTCTTCCTGCGTACAAGATTTAACCGTGCTTCGACATTTTTTCATTCGGTCCTTAATGAATGACAGCGCTACGTGTGGGCTGATAAATAAATCCCAGAGGGAGTAGCGTTTGTTAATCAAATTGTCACGAGACCGTATATTTGGTTTTCCCGTTTCCTCTTTCCTCTTCCTCGGGCGCAGGTCGATATGGTGGAAAGGCACAACGGAAACTAAAGAAGCAACGGTGAATTAATTATTGCGGTGAAACAATGGCTTCCCTGCGTCTTTTGTATATCTTAATTAAATCCCCTGTTTTCTTCCACCTTTTCTATGTTCTTTCCGCATTCCCACCCTCCTCTGTTCTTTTCCCTACGTTCAATGATCGAGCGTATTTCACAACAAGAGACAACAACATCAGTTGGCTACATGAAAACGAACTGTTTAATGTGCTGCAGAAAAGCATTCCATATAGAGCAATATGGACGAACCTTACGGATTTTAGAACAATGGGAACGTATGACATCCAGGTGGACGAATTAATGTACCACTGTTGTAATAACTCGACGATACTGATGTAATTAATTAATTAGAACATTTTAGTAATGTTTTAGTGATGGTAAATTTTGGCGCGACAATGTCGAAAAACTAATTGTACGTCGTGGTGCTGTGGATTGAAAGAAGTTTTTTTTGCGATTAATGAGATATTTTTTAGTTTTTTTCCTGGGTAATATATATCCTAAAGATGGCAGCGTCCTGATAATTTTTGTTTACAAAAGTCCGTTTTTAAAAGTAAAAGAGGTAATTTATTTTTACGAATAATTTATTTAAAAATAGACTATGTTTTTTAAAGTATCATATGCAATTCAGCCTTGTCCGTTCGTGGTAATCGTTAATTTATTGGTATTCTTCTGACAAAAGGTCGATAATTATGCGGCTTAGAATTGTCCATGATAACGAACTCGCTTCATTGATAATGAGCGTGCATAATCGATGCTCCATCAGACTGCAAACTTTCGGTACGATAATTGCGAGTATTTGCGTTAATTGTTGGACGTCGTATTTATCGTGCTTTTCATGTTCCAATGGTCTTCTGATTTCATCGAAAGATTTATCAAGAATTATCGGCACAAGCAACCGTGTGTTTATCCGATGAACCGAAGTTTAATTTTTTGGGGGAATAATTTTACGGTAAATCGGCTACGACAGGAAACTTACGTTCGCTTTATAAATTCTCTCGATCTATTAATCACCATGATCTATTTTCCTAAGAGAAAATGAAACTTTATTTTAGAATATTTTGTAAAAATCGTGGCAAATTTGGTCTCCGTAATCGTGAATTCGAATGTTATCATTTGAATAATGCAAGATATACATATTAAATAATAATTTACGATAAAGTTATGTTTAAAGTTAAGAAATAATTTATCTAATAAATTGTTCAGATATACATAGTTAGTTTGAAACTTTCATCAACCAAAGGATATGAAACTTATTGTTACAGTTGGCTGCTATCGCTTTGAACTTTGGTGTGCTGGTCACCGCAGTATATGAAGGTATTTATGCTCGACGAGGCGGTGATCCGACGAAGATTAGGGTTGTCGGTGATCCTCGTGCAGCTACCATAAATAATCCTGGCTACCGGGAACATCAACCCACGAATGGTAAGTTCGTTAGACACGTGATCCCTATTTAATTACTAAACTACTCTGCTTAATTAATTTTTTTCTGATCCCTTCTAAATCTAAAATTATAATAATCAACCGTACAATAATGAAAAAACTATTTACATTAACCATGAGCCTATTTATAAAAAAATATATTTAATATGTATATTTATAATATTTATATATATAATATATAATTATATATTTTTGATTTCTTTATTAAACGAAATATATTATTATATAATTATTATATATTATTATATAATATTATTATATAATATTTATATAATAATATATTTCGTTTAATAAAGAAATCAAAATTTCATAAATTGTAAATTATGCAAAACCGAATATTCTTCCTTCTGCGTTTGTTCGCATTCCAAGATCACGTTTCTAAAACCTCTGTCACAATCGTATCGTCGCGTGGAAAATTTCGTGAGGAGTAATAATACTTCATAACAAAGGACAAAGTATTACAAAATGTATGGAGTGCGTGTATGGCATGGCAAAAGGAAGTCGATCGAATTTTAGTATTCGTTTTTGTGTGAATGATACGTGAAGAAGTTCAGTAATTTGCTTATTCGTGTCGAAAGGAATCGGTAGATGCGGTAAGCAAATTGACACGATTTCAAAATTCTTGGAAGCTCGTGGATATTGCATTGTAGAATTGGACATTTTTGTAAGGCTCGTAAGTCATCGATATCGAGTCGCAGACATTTTTTAACATTGACTCGTATCGAAACTTTCCACCAACGAATTTAGAAGCTTCGATATTAAATTCTGGAATTAAATAATGTTGAAATATTAAATTTCACGATATCGGATGATAGATTACTGTAGAGATTCGTTTGAAACATTTTACTAACTATATTGCTATTTGTTTCGATTTATGGCTATTTGTATTCAACCTCTACATCATATCGTGAAGAGCGTCAGTAATTTATTTATATGATGCCCCAGGGATATGATGCTATGATACTAAATACACTTGTTGCCTGTAGTTTTGCGGCTCCTCGTTCGTCTTTTTAAGTTCTGTTCCACATTTCATTTAAATTTCACATCGCGAAATTAGAATTCCTATCGCGTATTAAAAAGAAATCTGTTTGAGGTAGCGCAACAAGTGACATTCGCCCATTTAATACTTTTATATCGCATTTGATAAACACTTGTCATAAGTTTTTCCCCACGTGCGATGTTACTCAATTTTCTACGGAACAAGGAGAAAGCTCTTAGCTCTCAACTTGAAGGTAAAGCTTTTCCCTCATCAGAATATTATTAATGTGGTTAACGAAGCAACATACCATTTAGTTCCTAATAGCTTCGCTTCGGTGCACAATTTCGAACAGGTTACGTTCAAGGCTACGCGTCAACCAAACGAAACAGTATATTGTGTACCTGATTTTCATGAATATTTCAGTCAAATTTAGGAATTTACATATCACTCGTAAATTGCAATTTTGGACCACCTATTACATTTGCTGCTTTATTGAAGATAATACGAGAACAGGATTTTTGTCTCAAAAGGTACTCGAGGTATTTTTAACAAATCTTCGGAGATATTTTTCCTTTGCAGAAAGCTTTTTATAAAATGATCTAACTTGCAAAACTTGTTACGTTCAAGGTTACGCGTCAATCAAGCGGAATAGTACATTTTTTACCCGATTTCTATGAATATTTCAGTCCAATTTAGAAATTAACATATCACTCGTAAATTGCAATTTTGGACTACCTATTACATTTCCTATTTCATTGAAGATAATATGAGAACAGGATTTTTCTCTTAAAAGGTACTCGAGGTATTTTTAACAAATCTTCGGAGATATTTTTCCTTTGCAGAAAGCTTTTTATAAAATGATCTAAACTTGCAAAACTTGTTACGTTCAAGGTTACGCGTCAATCAAGCGGAACAGAACATTTTTTACCTGATTTCTATGAATATTTCAATCAAATTTAGGAATTAACATATCACTCGTAAATTGCAATTTTGGATCACCTATTACATTTCCTATTTCATTGAAGATAAAATGAAAACAGGATTTTTCTCTTAAAAGGTACTCGAGGTATTTTTAACAAATCTTCGGGAATATTTTCATCGTAGAAAAAGTTTTACAAAATGATCCAAGCTTGCAAAACTTGCAAGCAAATGAACCGATGTTTTAGTTCCCCTTTTTAAACGTTTCTAAAGAGGGTTTCTCCAGCAAGATAAACTTTAAACATCATCGTGCGATGCTCGATCTGCTTGAATCGAGTGAAGTTCTTCAGGTTCCTTGCTTGTGGGAGAAACTTGCTGTGTGGCTGGAAGTCGAAGGACCTTCGCCTAACAGCTGATGGAAACTCAATATGCCCGAGAAATGTGTTCGGATGTGAAACGCGATGAAACGTGACGGGAAGTCAAGGTGAAGGGAGCAAATAGAGAGATCGTACTCGAGGGATCAGGGAAATAAAAAATAACGGGGGAGAACTTGTAAACTTGCGAAACTTGCAAAGAAAGGGGACAAGGAGCAAAGTTGCAGAAAGAAAGAACTAAATTGTAACACGAAACATGGTGTCACAGTAGGAAGGAAGCGCAAATAATAGAAGGAAAACTAAACAGATAAATAGACACGAGGGGGAATCGAAGAAAACGAGGAAATATTTGCTCGTATCTCAAGTAGAAAGATAGTGATTAAAATTTAGGGGGAGGAGGGAATAAATTAAACGGATGCTGCATGCAAAAGGAATCTTCTTTTTACAAGATATTTTACAAATTAAACGAATGCTACTACAGTTTACGAATTTTGTATACATCTCAATCTGCCTCTCGTTTCGACCAACAAAAGTGATTGGTCACGTTCTACAAAATTCTCCGGCATGAAATTTCCATATTCTCCTTCGACCTGGGAGCTTTTTATCGATAGAAAAATGTGATGGAATTGGAAATAATACGATAAGGTTAAAGTACATAGATGAGAAATTACAGTTACTTCTTCGTGTGTGTGCGATGTTAAAGCGCTTAGGAAGATTAAAAAAAGAAAAGATATCGAAGGCTATAGAAGAAAGGATGGACACGGAGTCGAGTGGAAAGGGGCGATGTAAAAATTTTTTCCCGAATAACTTCGCGTTTGGATGACACATAGAGTGGAAATTCAGCCGAGTGTTCATCGCGCTCGATCGTGCCTCGTGGTGAATTAAAACGTCTCGATGAATTTCCACGTAGCAAGAGTGCAGGTGCGCTTAAATATTACTGCCGCGTACGTGGATGCATGCTTGAAACGTGACACGCGTGTTCATCGAATTGCAACGTGTGCGATGCAAAATTTTTCATAGATTTCGATTTGTGCTTTTTCGCGAAAAGCTGTCTTTTTTTGTTCTTGTGAACTTTCGATCGATCGAAAATTACGAAGCTCGTCAATTATAGTTGGTTACTCGTAGCATAGCGAACTATGTAAGAAGCGTTTTATGAAGAGTATTATTTATAGGTCTATCCGTCTGGTATTTAAAAGATGATAGCCAAGAGTCTACCTTAATGAGAAATTCCAGAACTAGCGGTTGTTATACGTTGTTCCGGTTGCTTTATGCAATTATTTTGTTCTGTAGCTGAAAATTATAGTGTAATGAGTAATTACCCTTATAAATGATATTAAACGTTCTTACGTTCTTATTAACTACGATTTCTTCACAAAGAGATTCAAAGAAGCCCTGTAATTGCAAGAGTCTTCGCGACTATAAATTTTCTAATTATTACCGAATACCATGGAGAGACTATCTATTTCAGCCCACGATTGTGCAATCTTACGATACCTTTTAAACGATTAAATTTATTTATAAGTAGTTGTACATGAAAATATATTTATTATTTATTGTATAAAATGATTATGTATAGGTTGTCCGAAAAATGTCTTTCTTTCGTAAACGTGTTTTTTACAACAGTGTACCTTCGTACAAACGTGGAACCAAGTCTGTGAAATGTCGTGATGTTTATCTCAACAGAACATAATGGATCGTACTTAATTGGACAAAATAATATAAAACGAAAAAGGGTTGTACGTTTATTATTTCCTCATAAAACAAAAGAAACATTTCGGACAACCTAATAGCATTTATCGATAATAATTATTCTGTATTTATTGAAGTTCCACGTGCCTCAATTAAAGTTAAATCGTGGAATTTAATTCAGTGTACTCGAATAATTGAGAAACCTGTTGACCACCTCGGCGGACAATCAATTTGCAAACTTTTTTTCCTATTATCGTAGAGTGAAAGGTTGTGGGACAAATCCACTATCACACACACACAATTATCTGTTTTATAGTCCTTGTTTGCTGTCTTTAACTTTTACGACGGTTAGTTTCTTTGGTTAATTAGTCGAAATTTATAGTCCAGTTTGTTTTCAATTAAACGAGTTTAATGTATAAAATTATACATTTAATGTCGAGATTATTGTCGCTACCTTCCTAATTCCAGCCAGGTTTCACATTCGGAATAAAAATAAAATTAATCAAATTAAAATTAGTCTTAATAGCTCCAAATTACGATTATAAACTACATTTTAATATATTCTATCGCGCAATGTAATATATATCGTAATGCACACTCATTCGTTGCAAATGAAATGTATCATTACTAAGAAAAATATGCTAAATTAGTATACACATAGTAGACTATCCCATTAACGCCATTAGCCACGATATTTACGCAAACTCGTATTTTTACGATTACGACTAAATAAATGGAACCTAAATAGAAATTTATTTCACTCGTCTAATAATATAATAAGTACGTACTTTATTGAAAATATTTTGTAAATTATTGCATACTTCCTCACGTTTAAATTCTCCACAAATACAGAAACATAAATTATTAATATATTTTTTACGCGATTTCACATAAGTATACTAATCTAATAATATAGTTATAGTGTGGGTATATCATATATAAAATAGGAAACTTTTATATTTTAAATAAATGAAAATATATATTTGTTATTTGGAATTTCAGGCGGCAGCATCTCGATGACCGACGCTAGTGGCAAGCCCTACGTAGGCGGAGCCGGAAATGGTTCGATGGCGTCGGTAGCAACTTCCGGAAGTGTGACAAGTACGGCTTCGCCGCTTCGAAGCTCGTTGAAGAAGCCAAAGCCGCTCGGTATCCACAATCCCGGTTTCTCGGCGCACAGTCCGACTCTATCGAGGAACGGCTCGCAGAAAAAAGTGCGAATTCAGACGCACTCTACCGAAGTTTAAACAACTTGCGCGAAGACGAAAGCGTCGATGATATTTGTCCTCGTGCGAGTCTACTCGCAGCCGATTTCGTCGAAGAAGCATTCCGATACGAAACAAAAGTTCAGTGACGAGCGAAACAAGGCAACAAAGCTCGACAAAGTTCTTTATCACGAAAGCGGAGGAGCAGTCCGCTAATTCTTTCTAGTATTAACTTTATTTAGGCACTCGTAAAAAACGTCGCGATACTTATCGATGAAGTCTTCGTTACTTTATCGGGTCTTTCAGAACTTTCCTACGCGTGAAAATAATATTGTAACCCTCTATAGCGAAAATGTTGATTCGTTTATGGAAAAGCAAATAATTGGATCAATTGTTCAAACGATCTTTCAATGGAAACAGAGTAGTTATTCGACTATAGATGTTTCTTCAAATTTACATCTTTCTCAAGGCAACTGAGAAAACAGAATTTACATTTGATCTATGCGCTAGATATTATTATAACAAGTAACTCTACTATAATTATCTTGTACAGTGGTGTTATGTTCCGTTTATTCTGTACATTGAAATTTCGCGTAGACGAATAATAGTGCGCAGTCTACGATAATAATAAGAATTTATTAGAAATTATACAGCGACGAAATGTAAATTAATATGTACATATGTAATTTTCAAGCGTGATAATATAGAGGGTTGATAGATTTTTCTTTTTACATAAGGAAGGACAAATACGAAGCACGAGGTACCTTTGAAACGCGGATGTCCTCGATAATTGTTCGCTCGGTTGGTTTCGTTACTCGAGAACTTCCGACGATGTGACGCTCTATCGAGGTGAATCGAAGAGACTTTCTTGCAATCTTGGACTATAAAGTTGCAACTGAAAGACCCAGATAGTGTTATCGCGTGATTGAAGGACGACCGTGAGGACGTAGGAAATAAACCCTGTTGAAAGTGATCGAAGGAATCGCAGAGGGAAATTGCTTCGACTACAATCTCTAACGGCGTTGCTACGTCTTCGAGAACATTGTAACCTTCGGCTCAAGGCGCCAAGCGTATGACGTCGACCGATATTTATGGTAGACGCGACAATACTGATTCAAAGGTGGAGCTTATGATCCACCCCCGCAAGGATTTCGTCGTCGATTTACTCGATAAGAAACTTTCAACGATTCTGTAAGAGTTCCAGTTCTCGTTCGTTTTCTTCTTTCTTCGAGTCGCGCTCGTTAAGACGCGAAAGTCGTAATTTATCGAAGAGTATTTTACTTCTTTTTTTGTATTTTATTTCTTTCGAAACTGATATTAAATTGAAAGATGTGAGGCGTTTAAAGATGTCCACGTTTCGAGAAAGAAGATGCTGATGGATTCAGTGCGCTCGATCAGGCGAGGATCGAGAAAATCAGCCAGTCGTGTTCGCTGAGATTACGATTTAAGTTCCCAGCGGTTCCAACCGCGAACAAGCAGAAATTAACCCTTTGCGGTCTGGTTGCTTCGTGCAGTAAGCTGTCTCGTGGTCCAGCTTGTTTCAGAATCGTATCGATTACTTGCACGAGCAAATTTTTCCTAAGTACTGTGCGAAGTAGATGTTGGATGAAAATATCGCTCTGTTCCTTCTCCGTTTTGAAAATCTTCGAAACGTTTCAAATCGAGCGTATACGATTCGAGTGACGTTTAAAAATTCTTAACTATCTACTTCTTCGTTAAAATGTCCTTTTTCAGCATCTTTCGATTTTTCAAGGTACATCGAAATATTTGAAGTTTGCCGTGTTCTTTAATTAAAGTTATTTCGTATACAGGCTGTTGTAAAATAACGAGTACATAGGTGAAATTGGTTAAAGAAAGGCAAAGACAAGACAATAAAAATGGTAAAATTTCAGTTATCTCGGATATTTCAAAATGCTAGATGGGGCATTTTAATTAAAAGGAGTAGTTCAATTAAAACCACTAATTTTCTTCGCTGATTTAACCAAATAAAAATATCCAGATCCACGGACGTCAGTCTAAATATCTGTGTAACATCGATCCGAAAATTTCTACTCAGCACCGTTTACAAAAAACATGACGAGAGTTTAGTATAAACTTTCAGCTGTCCGATAAATATTCCGGGATCACGATATCATCCCACATCGTGTCCAACAGACACGTTTGGGCCGCGAATGGTTAATAGAATTTGATCGAATCGATCGATAAACCGTATCAAACATGTGCATTTAATATTCTACGAGCAACTTGTAATTGTTTAATCGAGATTGGCGCGTCGCTAAATGACAAGCACAACGTCGAAGCGAAAATCAAGTGGCTCAACCATGACCGATATCCAGGATACGTGTGGTATTTGGCGAAGAGATTTAATTATGCATTTACAGATAGAAGTTAATTAAATCTGGTAACGAGTCATTGATACGAAATGAATCGACGAGTATGATTTAAAAAACAGAAGAACGATAATAATTTTTGATACTATTGTCGTTCGATTTACGTCACGGTTGGAACAGCAATAATGCTATGGGTATTACGTTGTAAAGTGATGGTAAGGAGAGAATTAAAGCCGATTGTTAACTATCGTATTTTAAGCGTGAAATAGCCAGATCGAAACTAAGCCCAGGATATGGCGTACAATTAAAGTATAGGATTAAATTCGCGAATGAACTGACGTGTTATTACTGAAACGTACCGATCGATCCATGTTCAATAGTCCTTTCTAGTTACATGGCTTTTCCCGGTTGTGTTTCTTTGAGCGTTCTTCATCTCCGATTATTGCAATTATGCTCACGTGTGAGATATTTAATTTGGATTTCTACCAAGTATTTACCGTATGGATATGGGACGCTTGACGAAATTAATTTCATCATTCGTAAGTTCGACGTGGCGAGAGCTTTCAACGTGTTCTAAAATTTGTTTCTTGAACGTTCAAGGTAATTTTCTATATTTTCTATCGAGCTAGTACTCTGGAATTACGTCTGTTTTTACGTTTATTCGCGCGTCTAAAGGAAATCCCATACGTACAATTTTTCCTTTGCGTATCCGGCAGAAATAAGGTGCAGGAGCTTCTTGCATCGAATATAAAACGCGATAAAATGGCATTCGAGATACCTTACGGGCACATTCTCTTCCTATTCTTGAATTTTTACTCGAACAGTTGTATCTCTCGCAATCGAGAGAAGCAGCATGAGGAACGAGAGAGAACCTGTTGTATTCGCTAGATTTGGAAAAAAGAGAGGAGGAAATGGTCAAATGGCGCGTTCCAGTAACAACACGTTGTCGTCCGTCTTGGAAGTCGCAGGATACGTGATATGTTTTTCTACCTTTTTCTCTCTTTTTCTTTTTCCCTCTCCTTTCTCTCCCTATGTTTCCCCTTTTTTTCGTTTTTTAATCTAACACCTTTCTCTTTTCCCTGTACGCTCCTTGTTCGTCGCATTGTAGTTTCAACTCGGCGTTTCTTCGTTCGAGGAACGAAGTATAAATAAAATACTTATTGCATCGCATCCGTCCAGCCCTACGTAGGCAGCTAGCCGTAAAACGGCAAGAATTATATATATATACAAATATAAATATATAAATATATTTATATTTTTTAGCGATTGTTTTAATATATATATATATATAAATATGCAGAAGAAATTTATAGATAAATATAAATATATATATAAATATATTGTATGTTGCGCAGTGTACTCGATACGTATGAGATCTTGTTTCTGCTCGTGTCATTAGTCTCGAACAGGAGAACACGTTTTACTCGTTAGAAATTATTATTATTATTAATATTATTTTTTATTACCGTTACTGTTGGTATCGTGACACTGTTTCTCTTTTTGTTTAAAAGAAGTCGTTTTCATGCTTCTTTCGCCGATAATTCTGGAGCTATTTATGATTTGTATGCGAAGTCGACAGGCGAGTCTTTACTGTATATCTTTTTCTTTGTAATTCGTTTTCTTCTCCTTTTCTTTTTACGTGTAGAACTGTGTGTGGATAGTTGTTGACGCTTATTTATTTATATCGAATGAAGTTCGATTGAAATTAATTTTCCAATCATTCCTATATGAATTTTACGAGTTATTTTTCTGCCCCCCTTTTTTTTTTGTTTGAAAGATTATTTTATTACGCTATTGGTAAATTATGAGTTTAATCGTTCTACGGTTAAACTGTACATTTCTCTTAATATCTTTCTTCGAGGTAATTCCTTTTGACGTTAGCATTTCTGGTAGAGAGTAATTACGTCGATATTATGTTGAGTGAAATACTTAACGATGCACCTACGCTGATTTTTATTGTTGATATAATTTGTCGAAACGAATCACACGAGCCGAGCGTGTTTATAGGACCTACGCAAGAATTATTTCGACATCCAAGAATTAAACAATAAAAAGAAGCTCTGCCTTATTGAAACCAGAATTTTTCCATCTTACATATCTTTCAATGATATATATATATCCTTAAATAATTGACGTTATAGTCGTAAAAAATTATTCGTAGAAACATTTTCTCCTTTATTCGAAAATATTTCATCACCCGCGTGTTCAATGTTAAGGTTTCAAAAAAGTGAGAGTCACTATCGTCTAATAAATCGTTGAAATTGTTAAAAAATAAAAGCACAAGAGATGAATAAAATTGCGTAAAAGAAGTTAAAGAATAAAAATTAATAAAAAAAACAATTTCTCTGGATTTCGAAAAAGCGCTTGTGTGATTCTAACTATACCTTTCAAAAACGTAATAATAGAACACAGAGTGAGATCGAAACGCAGTTACGCGCGCGTAACAAACATAATTAGAACTATAAAAAAATCCGTGTTTTCACTTTTTGCACATTTTGCTACCCATTAAAGCGAGAATGATCGCCTTATATCGCGAAGTTTGTGCGTCTCGATGAATTTTCTAACGACCAGTATGATGCTGTTTGAATCGTATGAGGACTGTATGCGAGGAAATCGATAATAAAGGAATTTCTATGATTCACGATTACTTGGAGGTCCTCTTTCTTGCGTTTCATCCGTTCAAACAAATCCACGATCACAAATATTGAACGTTTAATGTAATGTTTGTGGAATCCTGATCCCAGTTATTTTCTATTTTTAATACTGTAATCTGGCGTGAAACTATTAGTAGCTTATATAGCAAACTATATAATAGCTATACGGCAAGTAAGATTTATCGCAACGAGTTTGAAATTTTCGCGATAATTATGTGGAATAATAGAGGAAACTGGAATACAAGGTACTCAAGATAGTAAAAAAATTAACCTTCATTTATTAGCTTACAGACTGAAAATGAAAACTTAAACGACGAACAACAGCGTCTTTCGGGCCACGCGTCCCTCACGGCAGTACACGAATTCTTTCAAGACAACTTCTCGTGAACGAAGAGCGATTTAAAAAAGAAAGACGAGAAGAACCGAGAGAATCTCCCGGCGAGAAAAAGGAAGGAATAGAAACAGAGAGAAAGAAACGAAGAGACGAAATTCGTTAGTTTAGCTGCTCTGGCTCGTCATCGCTAGATCACAAACTACCGGTTCGATTAGGTACTTGTAATAACTATACAAAAATAATAGTCTACGATCGACGAACCACGTCTCGACAGAGCAACGCCGTATCATTCGTCACATCAAAACCAACAACGATGTTCAGCCGATCCAGAGAGATAGAATGGCCCGACGCGAGTTCAAGGGACTCGAGGCTGGTCTTCTTTCTTTCATTTTGGTTCGTCGAGGATTCCATCGTGCACGCGATAACATTGTGGCTTTCACGAATTATCGACGAAAGCTCGATGGAAATCCTTCCATCTTGAATAGTAAAAATAATTTACAAATCGCTACTAACGTGTCGCTACTACATCAGAATGTTACGTTCGTAGATACAAGATCAATGTTCCATTTTGTTTTTTTCTTTCCCGTATAAATTAACCGCAAGGTAGAACATCCTCCTGTTTGATTTGTTTGTTACACGCGATTAATCTCGTTAAGAGAACGAGGAAAGTGGTAAAACGAGATAAAAGAAAGATCAAGGGAGACAGAGAGTGTAGAGAGGGGTCGTGCGTTTCGTCACGGAGATCTTTGCGAGCGCGAGGACGGTAGTCTAGGAACCAATAGACACCCCACGATACGTCGATCACACTTTCGAAGCGAGAAACGTGTCGAGGAACACTTTGCCAGGCCACGCCTGATCGGCAGTGACTATATTGTTTTTTTTTCTTTTTTTCTTTCGCGGACACTTTTGACGATCGAATCGTATGCTCGGTCCGGACCTCCTCGGGTTTCTTTTCAAAGTTTCTCGTAGCTTATCCAGCGCACAATTCAAATTTCTTCGCGTAGAAATAGATAATTCAGCTGGATACGATCGAAGTGCAATTTACTTGTACGTTGCTCGAATAAAACTAGTTCTTTATAATCGTTAAATAGCTTAAATTAAATACCTTATCGTTTAGGGGAATACGTAATACTTTGGAATTTTAATACGTTAAGGCACAATGTTTCGTTGGAATATAATCCATCAGAAGATATATCAAAATATTAGTCAAGCAACGTATGAAGGTGTTTCGTTATTTAAGTTCCTCTTCGTAACACGCTTCAACATAGGAAGATCTGTACAAGTGCGCAAACTATTCAATCTTATTGTCGTCTTTTGTATTTCACCATAGCTGACTGAAGATTGAATTTTCTAATTCCACCTTTTTACATGCCATACCTAAGTGCAAGCTTAGGTACGATCTGAAGCAAGTAATCAAGTAGGTCACGCATTCGTACAAACTTCCTCGCTGAATCTTCAATTATCGTAATACGGAACACTCTTTTTTCAATTTAAAATTTGATCGTGCGAAACTTTGATCGTGCGCTTAACTTATAATAGAACTGTCTCGAAACGAGTTCTAAAAGAAAAAGGTTCATCGAGATCCTTCGACATTCGATTCGATCGCCCACAGGGATATTCAGAGGTATCCCTCCCTGTCCTTGGGCGCGCTGGATATCAGTTCCCGTCGTTTCCAGACCGGCTGTGCTCTAGTTCTTTGATTCTGCGTGCCAGCCGCCGAAGACGAAGTGGACATCGTCACGGATGGCAAGGATGAAACTGTAGCCGTGTTTTTCCCCGCCAACGTATCGGAATCGGGGATGTGACGAGTTTGATGCCTCGAGTCCGTGTAACGTCTCTTCGTGTATTTCTTGCTCTCTGAGGACGTTGAAGAGCCGGTCTTACCCTGCTGCGACATCGAGACGCCTGCATCTGGTCTAGAGATGTGCAACATCCTCTCGATGTCTGCGGTCTTCGACCTGAAAAACGAACAAATAATTAAATTATTTTTGAAGAATTTCTCATTCAGTAATGTAATAATATATAAAAGATAAAGAAATTAAGCGAGCAACAAAATTTAAAAAATGATAGTGATTCACGCCTGATCAAAGTTTCACTGTAACTATTTTTATCATAATACAAGATTCAAGATAGAACCAATTTCCAGGAACTCGTTCCAAATCGATTTAATTATCGAATAAAAATTATACTTTAATAATTTTATATCGCAGCTAATTCCACCTACGTCTGTCTATAAAAATCAGCTACGTTAATCAGTACACGAAGGGACAACGGAAGCCTAAAAATAAAATAGAAATGGCTAAACTGAATAAGAAGGACCAGTTAGTACATATATATATATATATATATATATATATATATATATATATATATATATGTAAATAACGAAATCCGATAACGAAAGAATGATCGATAGAATGAATGAATGAACCACGACAAGAAACGCGAATAATCTAACAACGACCTAATACCGTGATTACAAGGTGAATGCACCAGGAGTGCATTGCACTAGATTCGAGGGGGGTGAACGAACTGTCCCAGATGTTCCGCGCGAATACCAGAACAGTATAGCCTGAATCATCCGGCCAATTCCTGTCAGCTACACACGGAAGCCAGCATAGTTTAGAGGAGCAGGATTCTCACCTCAAAACCGCACCACCGATGCTGGTGATGCTGGGTGTGTACGGGGCCGCGGTGCTCCTCGACGTTTCCTGACTGCTGCTCGACCTGGTCACTTGACGTAACTCGCTCGAGGTGGTGAACGACACCCTTTGGAGGACGGCCTGCTGATCGGGGATGTAGGAGACAGCGGTGACCGCACTGTCAGGGCTGGCAGGTGGCGATGACGCCCACGACGGAGGAGAACTTGGAACCTGATCGCCCGATAACGTGGCGGAGGAACCGACGGCGCTGTCGCTTCCGTGTCTTCCACCTGGTAATAAATAATTTTATGGAAATATAGTGGTTTCTTCCTCTTTGTTTCTTCGTTTCGTGACTATTGCGCTAGAGGGGAAAATGAAAGAACGTGGAAATGAAAAGCGAGGAATCCTTTAGGACAAGTTGCTGCAGGAATTGTGTTTGGTGGTAGATATTTTGATTAAGGAATAACAAATTAGTTGTATGTATTTATGGATTGTAGGGTTAGTACGAGGTAAAATGGTGTAAGATTTTCGGAATTTCAGAGTTTCGATTGGTATGTTCATTGGTTTGCTTCTGACAGAATTGTTTCCTCTTATTAGCAAGTTTCTTAAATTTGGAGAAAAGATATTTTGTTCGTTTTCATTGCGAATATTATTTTCTGAACTCTTGAAGAAATATTATTTTATGAGATCAGTTGTTACGATGTTCTTTGTTGTCTTTGCTAATTTGATAAGCAAAGAGAACGATATTCCGACAACGCAAGAATGAACATTACAAGTGATTTTAATAGTTCGGATTTAACCATAGAACGTTCTAAATACTGTGAGAGAATTCAGGAAGGTCATACCTTCGCTGCAACCGGAAATCGATCGCTGCCTCTGCCTTCTTGGCGGTGCACTGGGTTGCTTAGGAGTTTCCTCGATGTAAGGAATGTCCGGATCGTCGAGGTTCAATGTGAACGCTCCAGACATCGGTATGGTAAGACTAGCGGTGATTACCATGGGCGAGGATTTTCTTCGTGGATCGGCTGGATCTTCGCTGGATCCACTGTCCACGCTATTGCTCCTGCCTTCCTCTTTTCGTCGACTTCCAGGCCTCTTTGGCCGTCTCGGCCTTGGACCTATATCACCGCCCACGCCAGCTGTTTGGTGCAGACACTGTTCCCTAGTCCACATCTTTAACAATCAAAATTGACCGTTTTCTTTTATATGGAACGTTATTTTATATTTTAATGAACGTTTTTTATGAACGCATTTTATGAACGTTATGTTTTAACCCGTTAAAGACCGATGTCGCGTTAACGCAACATTTCATTTGCATTTGTTTTCGATTATGTGCATTATCAAATCCTGTTCTTTCACATTGTGACTATGAAAGGAAGTTTCATGGATTCGTTTGTGTTTTTTGTTTCGTCGTTATTTTCTTCCTGTCTAAAATCTACAATTTTATAACGTGAAGTATTTGTCGTGGTCGATTATTGTGCTTGGTCCTTAATGGGTTAAGGGTGAATTATATTCGATTACTTTTTGTATAACAAAATGTAAAGATCTTGCATTAAGAAACTTGCAGTTATATCTGAGAACGAATAAGAATCTTATTTGTGCACACGGAGTGATATGATTTAATTAATACAGCGTTTATTAGCAAAACATAACGCGTTATTATTGAGGATTATCAGATGAATTTTTATAGAAACAAAATAGAATTATCTAAACGCTTTGTAGTACACTTGGTACTTTAAATTATGACAGTAACGTTAAAAATATTAAACATCTACAAATATGATTGTTTATCCAAATGTTATAATTTTAACATCATCGCTTATCAATGAACCCAATGGTATCATTAACAAGTCCAATATCCACTGCCACTAATGACTCTCATACCAACATTTAAGTGAACATGTTAAAACATAAAAATTCTTTATTTCCATGACACAAGGAACTTAACCGACAATAACGAGAGAAAATGAAACGAAAAGTAAAAAATACAGTGAAACAGGAACGTTTAAAACGAAACTACTCAACAGACCGAGAAGAAGAAGAACAGAAGGAAAACGGGGAAATAAAAACGTCCAAGGTGTGGAAGAAGATTAGCCCCTGTGAAGTCGAGCCGTATCTTTCCTCGATCTCGAAAATGTTCCAGGCGAAGACGTCAGAGTAATACCGCGAAATGGTCGAGGGATATCTCGTTCGATCTGGATCAGTTACCTTTCTGGTAGACGTGGTCGTCCCGGCCGTGGTCGTTGTCGACGTCGTCAGCGTCTCCTCGAGCGAGAAGGTTTCAGCTTCGCTGCACGGGTCCGCCTCGTCTCCGCATTGCCTGCGAAAAATCGTACGAAACACGCTGTCAGCTTTTCCTACGCGACTCGCCGACTGACATCATACGCGAGAACTTCGTTGGCTTTGTGCCACCAAGTCTCGCAAGTTGAATTAAAAATCGTGGAAAAGACGGAGCGCTCGAGTGTCTTTGGCAGACAGATAAATAACGATTAGAATATCCACGATCGCCTGTTTAACTGCATAAAGGATGAAGAATGGCGCGTTTGTCTCCAATGTAAATTTAACGCAACATTAGTTACTAATATGAAATATAAAATTGTAATCGACGATAGAGAAATTTAATGAAAAAGAGAGTTTTAATTTAATAAGAATTTACTGCTTATATTAGAACTGTTGTATTACTATTTCATATTAAGTTTCGCATAGCCAAAAATGAAGAGTAACGATGGAATTTTAAGAGAAAGTCAAATATAATAATTTTGCGATAATTATGTAAAAATAGCAATACATAATTCTTGATACTTTAGTTACGTTTTATACGAAGTAGCGCTTGTTGCACAAAATGGTCAAAATCGAATCGTCAGCGTTTCCTTAAGCATCTATTTCGAAGAAGAAGAGAGAAGGGACTTGATAGGATCGAAGATTAAAGATAGAAAATGCCCATATAAGTTACTCACTCTTCGGCACGTCGAGAAAGGGCGAGATCCAAATCGGCCGGATGGGTGTCCATCATGTGCAAGTAGACTTCGTCTAGAAGAGCGGCTGGCACCTTAAATAACGTCGCGGCGTGTTCCAAAAGAGTTCTGACCACGTTTATCACGTCTATCCTCTCTTCCGCCCTTTCCGCGGATACTTCCGACCTTTGTCCAGGTTTCACGCAATGAAGAATATTTGGTGCAAATACCTTATGAAAGAAAATTGAAGAAAATTCATGAGAGGCTTTGAGAAAATCTGAGAAATTAAATATGTCTATGTAAATCACTACGGTGATTCGTTAGAGTTCGCTACAGCTGCTTTCTAAACATTTCGGAATATATTATTTAAAAGCGTGCATAAGCAACAGAAGAGATCGTATTATCCGAAATCTTCGTATAATTCGTCGTTCGATGGGTTTGGTTGTCTCGATGTTTTCGAAAGAAAAACAAAATACGAAAAGAAATTCCTATTTGAGAATCACCTTTCTCCACCACATGGATCTCTTTGAAATTCAATTGCTTTTTTTTTACGATCCCTAAATAAGCAACCAAAAATTGATAAAAACATTCAACGAAACGTGTCTTGTATAAATTCACTTTAGAAATCACTGCTATAAAAATGGAAAAGCTTCGCAAGTGACGACAATGATTCCCTACGAAGATCTAGAAGAGCGAAACGTAAAAGATATTTAAAAAATAGCACCGATGAACCTCGAGTTCGAAGCTGATGTCGAACGAGATGTCGATTTTTCCACTCGTTCGATTAGAAATATGAAACGTCCTATCGTCGATCTCTACACCTGTACTACGTGTCTTTTCGTCTTCGTCCTTTTCTTTTTCATTAAAATCTCACGGTAAATGGAAGATGAGAATCCTATCGATTGGATTCGCGATAAGAGGACGCGAATGACACTCACCGTGGCCAAGTTGGTCGTGTCCATCTTGTTGCCCGGTATCCACTCGCCTGTCTTGTTCTTTTGATCTTCGCTGTTAGCCGCCACCACGCTGAGAAAACTCAAAAGTGCCCAGAGCGTCTCACGGTTCGGCGTAGGCAGCAGCTGAACGAGATGCTGAAGTGCCTCTTGCTGAAGTCGCCTGTTCCGGATCTCTGCGGGGAACGAGGAGTTCTCTTTCAGTCCGCGTAGACAACTCGTGCATCAATGTCGCGAAGGGAAAATGTATCGACGTACAGGGATGGGAACGAAAGATGAATTGAACGCAAGCTCTTAACTCCTTCACCCCTATAAATACTTTCTGTACAGCAGAATTGGCTCGAGACTTTCTACTACGTATGATAATTAGTTTGTACATTTATGAGAAAAAACAGCACTGAAATGTATAAAATATGTATTCGTAGTTGTTATAATATTTAATCGGATTAATCTTTATTTAGTTTCCTTTTCTTGTTTGTAAAAATTGTACTCGTAAAGGCAATTCTGTCGATAAAAAAATTTAGTCGAACATTTAGAATATAATATTTTCATTCCACGACGAATATTTTACCTGAAGACTACTTCTTTATAGACTTGATAGGGTTAATGATTGACAAGTTGAGAATTCAGACAATTTTTCAGTACTAAGAATTTAAGTGCGTAAGAAAATTCTTGGAATTATTCTTTCTATGAAAAGATTGAAAGAGTTTAAAGAAATCTTGAGATACGTTTATCCTTACTTTGTGTATGGACGAAGGCTTGGTATAGATCCCTGCAGAGCAAAGGGTCCGGAAGATCACGAAAAAACTCTTTCAGAAGGGCTGCTACATCGTGAGGACATTGATCGGGTCCAATTTTTGTCTCGCGACCACAATCGAAGTCTTCTCGTAACTGCGGAAACAAAGAATATAATACGCTTTTGTAATGCGTAAAATGTGCAAATGTGTCAAATGTTTTCTTAATACTTGTGATAGCTGTGCAAATACGTAAACTTAATGTAAAATTAAGGTACGTAAGTCATACGAGAAATATGATTTTCAAATATCAGATGTGCTTTGATATCTCCAACGTAAAAGTCTATATGGTAAGAATCTCGTTGGTTAAATCTCGTTGATTATGGGACATTCAATTTCAATTTACTGGTTTAGATACAATTTAATAGCATCTGGTATAATACAATGCAATTACATGTTTCGTGCGGAGAAATAAATAAACACAAGAATATTTAACATGGTCGAACACTCACCTGTCTCACTCTTTTCTTGGAAGGTGACACCCGGAAGATACCGAGCGTCCGAAGACCCGTGCTTTCCAGGTGCCTGATGCACTGTCTGACTACGCTTGGAACTAGGTCCCATTCTCCTGGAGGGCCTCCTCCGCCGCTATCGCTCAGCTCGAGTACCCCGGAGTCGCTTCCGGTTAAAGCTCCGCCTTTCGACGACAACGACTCGTTCGAACCACCCTGAAACAATTTCATTTCTCTCAAGCCCTGTGTTACATCAGCGAATAGTAGAACCCAACCATTCCAAGAATATGAAAAATTCCAGGAAATTTATCGAACGAAAAAAGAAGATAGATCTTTTGCATAGTGCGGCAAATGTCTCTTTTTTTCTGCAATATATATTTATATCGGCTATCGGGAAGCGAGTGCAAGCGACAACAAGCGTCGCGACGCGGCAGAAATAAATTTCAGAAAACAATGTCCGCGGGTTCTCATGCACTTCGTGCGAAATTTAAAGACGCAGAAATGTGGAGAATAATGTTCAGAATATTTAAAGAGTTTAACGAATAAAACAAAACTCTTTAGCGTAAAAATAGAATTTCGCATAAAAATTCGTAATGCGATCATTAGCTTCCGCTATTTTTCGGACTGGAAAATTGATCGTACGATCTTTGCGCTGTTCACTGATTCGACTAAAATTGCATAAACAGTGGATCGATCCACGTGTCTGATGATAACTGTTAACGTTCTTAATGGACGATCATCGTGTTCGTCCATCTGGTCTGACAGAAAAGTGTTGGAAATTTAGGAATCTTAATTAACCGGGAGCTAAAATTATCGCTCTCTGATCTCGGTTCTATTCGCGTCCCCGATCTGTGACGTCACGCAGCTCGGGATACGTGTGACGTCGACGAGGAAAATGCAACGTTGCGTCATTCCCGGATCGCTTTAAATCGATCAATCGGGCTACTTAAGCACGTGGCGTTTCCGTCGAGTCATCGGCCAAACGTCCCGACCGCGAACTGTTATCAATAAAACGCACATGTTCCGTGTTTCGATATGACGTTTTGTTGAAAAGCGAAATCAAGCGAAAAATTTTATCGACTTACTGATATCGTTCGTCAACTCGGTTATCTGGCTATTTCCGGGGATTTCATTCGTCATTGATATCTTTCTGATAATTGCTTTTATGGAAATTAAATATCGTTCGTTTTATCTATATTTTTAATTAAATTTTACATTGAATAAAATTACAAGACGTATATTATTCAGTTGTATCTCTTTCTTTTTCATAACTTCTATTTTACAGAAACGCTAATTACATAAACTATCGTAGAATTTGAATGAAGCATCGGCGAATTTGAAACAGAAATTAATAACAAATTATAAAATGTTTATCGAGACGTTAACGAAGAACATAGTTTGCGTTGAAGAGAAAATTCAAAGTGAAGGAAGAAACGATACATTTTTGCATGCCATTTAAAGCAACGATGAGCAACGATACAGGTAAAATGAGTAAAATGAGTAAGAAATCAAACTTTACAATGACGTGTGAAATTGTTAAAAGATACACGTCAACAGACCGAATGCTGACTCATCTTTTTACTAATATACACAAATCGAATATATGTGCGATCGAGTAGCGGAAGTTGAGGGTGGCATTGTCGAAGTTGGCGCCACGATAAATCAATGCTATTTCCACAATGTGTGAATGAGGGCTCTCTATTTTGCCTGTCGATCGACTATTTTTAGAAAATGCTAAGAAATTTCACACTGGAATGTCTTAGCTTTCCTGTCTATCCCGAAAAACAACGCTAAAATTACTCGTGATTTACTAAAATTAACAGCGATATTTATCTCCGACTCTTAAAAACTCCTATCGAGATTTTAAAAGTAATAAAGTCAAACAATACCACCGATTCAGTTATTAATCGGTATTAAATAAACAAGAGGAATGTTATTATTTACACTGGTTACAAATGTCATGGTATTACTGGATGGTAATATCAAAAAGAAATTAAGTTAAAGTTTACACGGGGCGAAAGTTCATCCGTGATAACCTTTAACGGTTAATATCGAAATATTAATCTCAAAATACTTCAATGCAAGATTTTTCCTCGAAAATCAAATCTTATCGAGGATTTCTGTTTCTTCTAATTTTCCTTCTATTTTCATGTTCTAGAAGCGTGCATGATCCAACAACTTGTGAACTATCTCGGACCAATAGCTACGGATCAATGTGTAACATCAGAAACTTGCAGAAAAAGGGGATTCACGTGGTAGATTTAGTTTCTGACTCGCAACCGGCGGAATTTCTCTCCACGTTGGAAAAATTCCGCCCACGAACAGAATGCGTCACGAACGAGCTCGCGAGCTCGTAAGGGACCCTCAATTATGTATTAACATTCCGAACAGATCGCACCAATTTTCTTGCGCGGAGTAAGTCGAGCTTCTTTGTATATACATTCGTGTAACAGTTGACGTATTGAATTTCGAGTTATTGCCTTTGCTATTAATTGCAGTAGGAATGTTAGTTTACTGCTCTTTTGCGTACTTATTGTGCGTTTTAACGTAATGAAAGACAAGTCTGAGTTCTTTGAGTGTTCGGTACGTTTCCCTCTATACTACTCCATGCTACTATACTAATTTTGCATCTTTCAAATAGCATCTTTTTACAGCGTGTGTAGAATTTGTTATATTCTATAGAATTATCATATTATTTCAAAATTACGTTTGTTCTTTTTTACAGAAAATGGTAATTAACGCTGGAATTGTCGAGCGCTAAAATGTAGAATTTCTAGCAAAGAGATGAAAATAAAAAGGTTGAGAGAATATTCGTATACTTGTGAAGTATGACATTGAAATTCTGAAAAATACGCTGTTCAAGATTTGTAAAATTTCCACGAGATAGTTGCAATTCCCTGATGAATGCCGAACGGTTTTGCCGGGGTTGTCCGACCAAGAAGCAGAGGTAGTTGCAATTGACCATTTTGATCATTCTGATAGTTCTGCCATTAAAACACGAGCTATTATTATTTGAAACTTTCTACTTTCCAAATCACGAGAAAATCATTACGGCTGACTGGTAAATTGTTCTACGGGACGACAAAGTATCGAATGAAGATGACAGATTGACGTTGGAGCCAAGCAGACGCGATGAGATAAATTGATATGGAAGAGAAGAAGGCTGGAACAAAAGGCGCGCGTGGCTAAAATAAATTCTCGAACGTGAACAAATCATCCCGCTGAGCCGCTATAAACCGAAAAATCAATACGCAAAAACGTAAACGCACGAAAATTAGATCGGATCGTGTAAATCAAGAAGCGCGGCTGGAGTCTTCGACTTTCTTAAAATAACGCCTGAACGTTCGAGTTCTTTGCGTGGAGAACGTATGAAAAAAAAAAAAAATTGAAGAGAAGAAGAAGAAGGAGAAGATTCGTGTTCATCGACCAGGTGGCGCCGGTACTTCTCAAATCAAAACATTTACTTCCTGTCACGATGAAGATAAGTAGTTTCTCAAAAAACAAAAAAAAAAGAAAATAGTTTTGACATGCATGCATTGCGATAGACAAACATAGAGAAAATTTCTGAATCTCGTTACTGATAACGTAACAACGCAAAAGTTACGAGGTAACCATTTATCTACGTTTTTTAAACGTCACTTATAATTTCTTGAGCGAATAGTTTCTCTTCAATTCGAACATTTCATAACGCCTAATGTATACGTGTAAATTATTGTTCTCGGAAGAATAAAAGGCAGTCGAAGAATTTGGAGGGAAATTATCGAATTTTTGTTCGCAAAAATAATGTAACAATCGTTCGTATCGATGTGATATAAATAGTCCCAAAACCTTAGAATTGAAATTACATTTTCTACAATACGTTGATCAATACGTAATTAAAAATTCTGTGTAGGAATAAATTATTTTTCTAAATCGCTGTTTACCTTTAACCCTTTGCACACCGAATTTTATTTCAATTTCGTTAGCCACAGTTCCCAACGTTTTTAAGCGTTCTATTTGAAATTTACTTTAACTAAAAAACAAGACAATTTAAATAAATAAAGGAAGAAACAAATTCACTTAAATACCACTTTAATCACTCTATTGTTGTATTTTCTAATTTTTAAGTGTATGATATATCTTGAAACAATTTCCAGGTGCAATCCTAGTTTTCTTTCGCACGTTTCACAAAAAAAGGTGAGACTGAAAGAATGTCAAGTGGGACTCGACAAAGGGGCTCCTGAGATAAAAACTGCTGTCGAGTCACACTCGACATAGGAGTGCAAAGAGTTAAACGAAGTATTATAACAGTGACATAAAAACCTAAAACAAAACACTCGTATATTTAAACGACATATTTAAAACATTTTTACCCAGTTTTTCTTGCACAATGCTAATTCATTTTCGCATAAATTTATATGCATAAATAATGAAGCGAAATAGGGAACAGGCATCGTTGAAAATTTTTATTAATCACTGCTTCGCTCGATCTATTTTTTTCTTCCTTCGTTTTCCAAATTTCACGCAATCTAAATCGATCGTCTCGACCCAGAAACGTTGAATGGTAACGTCACAGGGTCGCCTATTGGCATTTAATTGCACGAAACTGTTAGCTTAAATCCGGTAAGAGAATCTGGCAACGAATGTGTTGCCTCGGCCGTCTCGGCCGTCGTACACACCACAGAATATAGAATAAGCGGCTGTAAGCCGGCGTCGCGGCGCGTCGTTCTGACGTATCCATCAAAAAATAACCACTTGCGGTCCGTCGTTCGAACGTCTGGCCCCTGACTCGCATAGTGGCCATCGATAAACGCTCTCGTCGTGATCCGCGGACACTGACGCAATCGATGACGTTTATGATCGCATTCACGATCCGTCACGCGACGCTGCCTCCTCGAGCCCCTTCGCCGTGTTCTCTCGTAGTTTTGATAAAGCATCATCGAACGATCATGATGCAACCGATATACAAGTTACAAGTGGAACGTGCGTACGTCGCCATTCTGATACTTTGATATTGATTCTTCTGCTTTTGTACGTTTTATTTACGCAATGTTGCTAAGGTCAGGATATGAGAACTTGATGTGAATCTCTCCAAAATGATTGAGATTTTTTACTCTTTCGTAGCGTAGCACGTTGCATTTTAAATTGATTTAAATATCACTGTATGATTGAAAATCGTAATTAGTAAAATTAGTAAAATTATTTATTGCCTGTAAGAAATTGTAAATATGTATCCTTTGTATCTAAAATCGAAATTAATGATATAAATAATATACATTTGCAATTTCCGCGACAACGATTATGGCAAGTCGCAATTCAACGATTTGCATATTCATTTACATGTAATTTCTCCCCAACGCTACGATCGAGTGAATTACTTGGCGTGATCGATTAATCTATCCACTTCGAGATACTTTGCTTGAGAAATACAGAATAAGAAGAAAAAAGAGGAGGGAACGAGTAGAATATAGAAACGTGGCTATTCGCGTTTATTGCGTCTATTTTTACGGTAACTATATTTTCGCATTGAGAGACACTGAAATTTCTATCGGCTACGTTGAGAACGCGTTCCGCGTGCAGATTAGTTCACGTCAATCTAAAACAGGTGACTCGGATTTCTATTCGCGCGTGGGCGTGCTCCTCTATCGTGTTCTCGCCTCTTCGACCGAGCAGTCATCGAGAAAACCGAGTAAAATTCCTGATTGTGTATTCGTGCTAGCCATTCTCAACAATCTACTTGCATTTCATGTGTGTAATTTTGGTTTGTACGATTCGACAGTCCCCATCTGCCAAAATAAACGCCACATTGTTGCCGGTATCGCGATAAAATATAATACACCGCACGCATAATTTCCTTTTCCAAGTATTCCACGATATCTGTCGCTGATTTCACTGTAGAAATCCTCTTAATGTTTGAAATAGTAGCGCGAGTATTTGTGTGGAAAGATTGGTGACAGAATCGATCGATTAGCGATCGACACGCTTGGCTGACTGGATACGATCTTATACTACTGCAGCAAGGACATTCTCGTTGTACATAGCGAAATATAAAATAGAATATGTTCTAGGAAAGGAAGATGATTGTTTTAGCATCGAATACGCTATTCTAAGAAATTAATGCTTTTTATTTTCTTTAGTAACTAATCGTAAAAAATATTTTAAATTAATCAAATGGCATTCAAATGAAATTAATGAAATGAAATGGTTGATCGAATAAATTCCACGTACTTGGTGATGTATATAGCTCTGATTAAACAAGTATATAAGTATATCCGAAATATATAAGCGTACTGCTACCAAGTAATATTTAATAGAAATTTGCTATAAGGATACAAATAGATAAAAGCAAGAAAAATTCTTCAATTTTTAACTCTTCTTAACACTGATATTCTTCGAATCTGTATCGCTACATTATTACGCGATAATTGGGTTGTTGGTTGACACGCCTATGACGGATGAGAAACGAATGTATCTTGCTTATACTTACCTCGTCAGTCTTAGCCGCGACAGTGGGTTCGATGAGGCTCGTGAAGCTCGTCCTGCTACCGTGTCTGCTGTTCCTCGACAAACAACCAACGTCTGAGACCTCACCAGCGGCGATTCTAGCGATTCTATCGTTCTCCAAACACTGTGACAGCGGTATGCCAAATACTAGGCCACCCGACGACTCTGAAATAAAATACGAAAGAATAAAATACGTCATGGATCCTGTCAATCGTCAAACTATTCTTCCTGCGTTATACAAGAAACGAACAGTGCTGGTACTTGAAGAAATAAACGATGCACGCGATGGAAGAAACAGAACGAACTAGCAGTGACGTATTTGTAGATCGTTAAACTTTGGCTAAAGAGAAGGGGGACAAATGATATTCGCGTGAAAGTGATGGATTTACAAATGGAAAATTAAACGTGTCGCACTTTCTTAATCGACAGTTTTAGTCGGTTCATTTATTTTTTATTTCGAATCGCTTCCATCAGCCGACCAAAAAGGAGATTTGTTCTGTTCTACGATCTGTGGTGGTCAGCTGCGTCCCATTCGCGTAAACACAGCTTATTTACTCGCGCGCGAACAGTTCACGCAATTCATAGGAAATTGTGTTTGAACGCTTGCTACCGAAACTACTGTAAATAGTTGCTTTTCGTACGGTTCTTTTAAATTTAAACGTCGTGTAAACGAACGTAACTGGCCATAAAAATTACTCTGTATATTTGTTAAATATAACAGTTTAGAATATTACGCTTCTTTATTTCCCGATATATTAGAAAATACGCAGTGAGAGACGAATTTTTGTATGTATACTGAAATAATATATTATAGCGTGGATGCAATGATATTAGAAAAAGTGAAATTTGAAAATTCGCGTAGTCTCTGGTCACCACTGACGACGTGAACGTTTGATAATATTCCGGCTGGCCATGAATGCTTCGGCCACTTTATTTTCGGTACTAAACCGCCCGTTTATTCGGCTAAGTTCGCGGAAACGCGCCGTGCCACCTTTCGAATTTCATCTTTTTACTTCTTAATTGCCTGCCGTCGCTTGCCAAATACACACGCGCGAATAACAATCATCGTCTTTTTTAAAGTCCTCCATTCCTCCTATTCCTGTTTCTGGAATACTTTACTTCGGAAGACCTCGTGTTCTTGATTTCTCTTTGCTTTGCAGGAGAGCAATTATGGACGTTGATATGCTACCGATTAATTGCTACAGAGAAACGCAACAGAAATGTAATTTTAAAAAAGGAAAAATATAAAAAATCACAAGTTGAGATTTAAATTGAAAAGAATGATTACTATAAGATAATTATAATTATAATAATTATAACGCTTTGAATTCGAATAAAATTTTCATGACAATTCTTCTGCATCGAAACCGAAAGAAAATTCGTTCACCCTTTTGAAAGACACGTGTGCATGGCTCACGTGTTTCAAATGTGGCAGCGCTCTAAAAGAGGACGTCATTTAAGTGACGTCCCCTCGTATGATCGAATATGTCAGACTTTCACGGGGCTCTTGTCTTTCTTTCTCGCACGACGTAGTCCCGAAGCCAGCTAAAAGCCGAAAGGCAACAAACCGTGTCTCTATACCGGTCCGATTATAGACCACAATCTGGGCCATCCCAGCCTCTCCAAACGACCTCTCTCTCACTCTCTTTCTCTCTTTCTCTCGTCGTGAAACGACCACCACTTTCAGAAGACGACAATGGACCCAGAGTACGAGCCTTTTCCTCGAATTCTCAAAATCATCTGCGACACTTTCCTCTCCTGTTTCCTCTACCGTTGGTGTATCAGTCGGTGTTCCTCTCTTTCCTTCGTCCTTCTCGTTTCGCTGAAATCCCCTCGTTGGTTATTTGGTTATTTGATTATTTAATAGTCTTGTATTCACTGTTCTTCAAATTATTTTCATTTCTCTCCTTATGGAAATAATCTCCATCTGAAAATTTATGCTTGCGGAATTTTATGGTGGCGATGTAAGACTATGGAATTAGATTATACGGAAACGAAGACGAAGGAAGAGAACTATTCCAGATTGCTTTATCCATAGATTCTTCCTACATACATTTTTCCATTTTTAGACGCATGTTCAAATTTTCAATTTTCCAAATTTCCACAATCATCGATTATTCGTGTACTAGAACCAAGCTGTATTACGCTTAATCCTAAGTTTATCAGCCAAGTATCAAACAATTTACGATTAAACAGATCCAAAAATACCACCCAGCACCTCTCGCTTCGCGCTTCAAAAAAAAAAAAGAAAAAAAATTCGCTCATAAAAGCTCAACAGAACCAAGTAATATAACACACCGCCGGCACGTGTTCGCAAACGACCCGATGGAAGGATCGCCGAAGGGGGTAAGCTCCAAACACGCGACCCCGTGGAAGGGCCATTCCGGTTCCCGTTTGACGTCCGGTGTCCCCGCGGCACTCGTACCCGGCGTGCACCGCAAATAAACCTGGTATATGCGGAAATATGCACCGCCACCAAGCACCCCGTGACTAATTTTAGCCAGCGAAATTGTGTCTCATACCAGGCTGGCCGACGTTAGTGCCGCGGTCTGCTGTTGCTCGCACATGGGCAAGCGCTTGCATTCCCTTTTTCCACTTCGTTCTCCAGAAGATCAAGAAGGTGCAGAATAATTGACGGGCTTAGTTAAAGATAGAATTTGATACACGTTCATTTTTTAATTTATAGAAATACATCATAGGAAACGATATGTGACACTTATTCCACTAGACACTCTAGATTTTGTTATGAATTTCTTAGATTTTCTGAGTAGATGTTATAATGCGGTTTAACCTATGGACGTGTCTAGGTCCTTTTACTTGCAATTACTATTTACCGTTCTAATTTCCAAATTTAAGATTTTACACTTTTCTGGTGTGTTCTCTGAACTTTTAACTCCGTTTCTCCTCTGTGAGATTTCAGACATTTTTGGTGTCTTTTTGCAAACTTAATATTTGAAACTTTTCTGGTATATTTTCTAAGATTCTTCTATCCGATTTTCTATGTGTAAGATTCTAGATTCTTCTATTCTATTTTCCCAGGTTTATCTTTATCCAAAGTCTTATTTGCAAAATGCTGCAGAAAGTTCTAAACAAACGACATCCATGTTCTTCGAAGATGCAACAGAAATACGAATGAACCAAAAAATTACAGACTGCCAAACACACGTACACATACGTCACACGACTACTGAAGTACCTCGTGGTTAAGCAAACACTATTTTTTCCACGTTCGCACGAATTCCACGTGCAATTTTTGCCGAAAGTCGTCACTCTGTGAGTGCTTGACAAACAGAGTTTCACATCCACACGGTGAAGGTAAAGCTGCTAGCGTGTAACAGCGTGGCATCTGCGAAACACGTCACTTGAAACAAAATATATTAGATTCCTCCAATTTCCTTGATTAATCTAACAATTAACTCTGAATAGTCGACAATTTCGTAATTATCAGTCAACAAGTAGAAAGAACAAATATATTCAGATATTAAGTAACAAAACTCTCTTGGAATACTAACAAATACTAATTATATATAATAATAATAGTATATAAATTATACATAAAGAAAATTCTTAAAATAGAACCTTTCAACGTCTAACAATTAAAAGGTGAAGAAGAGGAGTAAAAAGTTGCTGTTTCGTTGCTGTAAATGAGTTTAATGAATATTTCCAATTAGAATAACAATTATATAGAATAATATATATATAGAATAGAATTATTTCGAAGAAAACAGGTGAAACAGAGTTACATTTTCTCACAGGAGTATCAAAGAAAGGTCGAATTTATTTTGTATAAATAATTCATAGGAGAGATCCTGTTCAACTTCCATCTCGAATTACAGTAATAATTTCTTTTGGAGAAAACAGGCAATGTAAACAGGGGTTAACATTTTCTCATGAAAAATCAAAGAAAGGTAGAATTTATTTCGTATAATTCATAAGAGAAATTCTGTTCAATTTCCAACTCGAGGAAATCTTTAGAGAACGATTTAATATTTTCCCATATGCTAAGAAACAAAAAAAAAAAGAAAAAAGAAGAAGATTTCATGATTGATAAAATTCATACGCGAAGGATTCTGTTTAATTTCCAAGAAGAAGATGACGGTACAATTACGTAATTATTAGCGAAGCAATTCGAAATGGGAAGACATAGGGAAACAGTGCAGCAGCCGGAATTTGTCCTAAGGATAATATTTGTCTTTGCTTGGATTTGGTTAGATCAAAATACAGATATGTAAGGATGTCGTAAACGTATAAAATGATAGAAACACTACCTAGCGAACTCTTGCAAACAGAATCACACCTGAAAATAGCTGAACTAGTTATTCTCCAAACAAATAAACGGCCCATAAATCTCTGATCGTTAACTGTGCTGCTTTCCGCACATTAAACTGCGCACTTAATTTACCGTGTTTAATTATTGACTCTCTATCTACAATTACTATCGGCCAATTACTATCGCGAAAATTATGCTATCCAATTACAATGAATAAGTTGAAACTGTTGCGAGTATTAAAAAATATTGGTCGTCGAGAAATTGAATTTCCTGGTACATTGGGATTTTGCCGAACAACGGTACGAGTACATTTTTCTCAAAAATAAAACGAATACTTGAAACGATTCATGATATTCGTATGTATTTATTTAGAGGAGTTTATTATCGATCTCCAAATCCTTACGATCTGATCTACCATTAAAGTTCCATTTCATCCATAGTTTCTTCCAATTAGAGACTTCGTCACTTGTATCGTTGTTCCATTGAAATTCACATTTAACCATGAACTGCTGGGTATTGTATTTTCTCTACCTATTTTCGTTTTGGCTATTTTTATGAGACGATAGCTGAAGAATGTCTGTTCCTCGTCACAATGAAACAGACAACAGCTACTAGAACCTAGACAAAAGCTCAGACACAAATCTTTACAACGATACCGCGTATCCTTTCTCTTAGACAAAATTTTCTAGCAAGCTATACCTACATTGTTCCTATGGGATAGAAACTTTAATCTTTGGGATTTAGCTTCTTACACAACCTATCGCAATCTGCCAAATGAACTGTTTCTCAGTTTAATTCAGTAATTTAGTAATTAGTTAATTCAGTAATAAAGAGAAATTGAAAAGAGAAACAGTTTGAACGAAAATAAACTTTTCCATATCCAAACTGTAAGCTTTAAAAAATACGAAAATTAGTATCAAAGATTAATCTCTGAGGAAGATTGTGAGAATAAAATTAGTACGGCGTAATCTGTAGCATTGAAATTACAAACAAAAGATATTCCAGACGATTCAGCCATTTTTTCTTTGGTTAAGCTTCTGACAAAAATGCTCAAGCGAGATCACGCGATTAACAAATTTCTATGTTTACAACTCACCTTTCTCCTTATCATCTTTTCCTTTATTGTCGAAGAAACCAGTGGTAAGAGCTTTCCTCTTGAGCAAAGGTGCTCTTCTTTTGGGCTTGGTGGCAACGGCACTGCTACCGAGTGACTCTGAAAAAGAAGAAGAAGAAATGTGAAGAATGAAACAAAGATCCAAATTTATCGTTATCGTTGAACGTCGAATTTTCATGATGCAAGCATAAATACGAAGGAGAAATTCTCGTAGCCTCTTGTGGCCCTGTTGTGGTTTCGTCTATTCACTTCCGCCTGTATACGGAAATGGAACAAAGAAACGTAGAACGAACACGAGGAAATGGAACTCGATGAAACGCGATCCCCCCTTGATTGTTGAGTAACGTCAATGACCACACCGAAGTGTACCGCGAAAAATTAGTTTACCATATTACGAAACGTACGGAGTATTTCTTAAACAACGTTCATCGTGCATAAAATCGCTTCTGGATAATTAATAAATCCTTAAAATATTCTATTCTATTAATCTATTCTAATTAATTTTAATTCTATTCTATTCATCACAAAGTTTTCGATCATTCCTCGTCTGGAACAATTTCTTATCAGTTAAATTTCATTTAATGCAATATAAAATATTCCACGTTTTGAAATAATTTACTAGCGATTTAGGTAGAGCGAAAATTTGAAAGTAATTTGCAGAACGATTTTGAAGTAATCATTTCGAATAAAAGTAAAATTTGCTTAAATGAAACTGCATTAAGTAATAAATTAAATTGTATAGTAAAATTGATCTAACTACGATTACAGTTTTAATGCAATAAAAGTAAATTTGCAACAAATTTACGACCATACTCGCCTGATACATTAAACGACTATCTTCCATTCTGAATGTGCACGACTATGTATAGCAATATAAGCAATCTGCATGAAACTAGTAATAAAACGTTCTTAAAGATTCCTTAAGAGCATCATAAACGATATCTGGTAAATTTAGAGAGAGTGTGTGTGCACGTGATTCCTTGAGAAAGAGGATACTTCGACGTTGAAGTTACACCCTATGTTCGTAAACATGTCAATCATCTAGAAGGCAGCCGAGATTCCATTCTCGACATTGAGTTAAGACACTAATTTTCTTGAGAAAAAAGATGGAAAACATACTAAAATTAATTACTTAATAAATACTAAACATTAAGAAATAATTACCAAATATTTTACACGTTTCCAAATTTTCAGGCTTCTAAACGCTAAATTTTTGAAATAACAATTATTCCAAAAAAAAAAACTTACCACTCGGCGGCCTAATGTGAACGCCCAAGTTCAGGGCCTGGAGTTTCGCGACAGCTACCTTGCATAGAACCTTCCTCTCGATTTCTGACAGTGACCTTAGCGGAGTATCCTGCAGGGTGACACGTCGTCCACCAGTGCCCGCCCATGTACACTTTCCCTGCAATTAAAGTTACACGCTCTGAATGTTCCCTCCACGATGCGATAACGTCGATTTACGTTACGTTGAGGAAGGTCACGCCGCGTTACGCGCAAGGAATTAATTGTCGCGGATTAACTACGTCAAAGTTAATCTGTACGACAATCCACGGCTGTTGTTAAACTTTGCATATTCGTTTCCTGTACAAGATGCTGCAAAAATTAATGACATAACGTTTCAAATTTCATAACATTTGAATATTTCAATGTATAACTATAATTATAATATTTCTTTAATACTATTCTATTTCCATAATTTTTGAAGAATTGAAATACCAAATTAAATAACAAACGTTGAACATTTCCTATTATCTAGTGAACGATATTTTTTACGTAATGCAGATGAAGATAAATTTCTATGAAAATAATAAGAAAAAGGAACGAAACGATAAAACCTTATAAAACAGTGATATGGATGATTTCATAGCAGTTCGCAATAACGTGTATATAGGTAAAATGAACTTAAATGTGTGTTCAATTACTACGATGAACCAAGTGAAATTAAATACGAAGTTGAGCTGGTGTAGAAAAGTGGAAAGAACGGTGGTATTACGCAATAGACGTGATGTGTTAAAAGTATCGCGTTAACCAAGATGAGCGAAATAAAATAATGTTGTTTGAGAATTTATACTTTTTATTAAACACGTGCTAAAAAAAAAGTCATTCTTTAGGATTTTTTAACGTAAATTGAAATAACGATGAACTACGTTGAAATGAAATATCCCAACGAAATTTTTTTCCTATTTGTTGCTCCTTTTTGAGTCTGGTAAAATAATGATTTCCTGGTACGCACGTGGAACAGGACAGGCAGACATCGTACTTTATACAATTTTTATTAGTACAGTATTAATGTTTCACTGAATAGAGAAAAGAGAAAACGTGAACGATGGTGGCTTTAATTAAAACTACGTCGGAAGAAACCACGTTATATTTTATATCCAATTTTTCATTATATCAAAGTTTTGCCTCATTGAGTCTTACACGATATGGCGTTAGAGTTACAAGTTCTTAAAACATGATTTTATCGTCCTTGCCATTGACGTTCTTTTTAATTAAATAATACAACATCCAAGGAATTGAACATCGATGGATCTCGCGGAAACAAGGTCGACATTTTTTATTTTTTTAATTCGATTACCAGACCAAAAAGAAAACATCGCCATGCGTGAAAAGGGATTTTATTCTTCAGGCAATCTGAATATCCATTTTCGCGAAACATGTGACAGGATTAAATAAAAGTTAAAATTTTCATAACGTTAATAAAATTCTGCTTTTCTCGTTACAACATTTTGTACAATATCGAAAGCGATGGTCGAGAAAAATAAGCTGCAAACGAAGTGACAGCGAAGATGAGTTCTCAATAAGGATTCACACTCCATGATAGATAGAGAAAAACAAGTTCTCTGTAAATTTTCCATTCTAGTCCTCCTTAATCTATTTCTTTAAGATTAATTTTACACGAAACACTAAACGTACATTATTTACGATAATTAATTCAATTGAGTGCGAGAACCAAGAAAATAGAACTCGGATGTACAACGTCTCCAAATCAAGTTAACTTCATATTAAACACGAGAAATTATATACAAATTAGTGATATGAAAACATGCAATATGCAATTCTTATATGTGATTATGGAAGGTGCAACCCGGAAAACCCGGCGACAAATTCATTACTTCTGATGTAATGAATTGGCTCCTCGTCAATTCCGAGTTCGAATGTTATCCGGCTTTACTGCCCGAGAACAACGATGTCCAATAATTTACGATCACACGGTACTCTGGTTTATCGATTTTAGGAAGAACGCACAGGAGTAGGGTAATTTACTGTTGCACGTTTCCTGGACCCTGATATTCGGAAAGCTTAGCCGATTATAACAGACGATAAAATCAAAGCCAATTCCATTCTGTCAGAAAACTCTGTCAAATCGAATTTATGTAAAACGACGACGACGAATATTATTACTCAACTTTACAACTTTCAATTTATTCTTTTTACAAAAGAATTCGTAACTTGAATGATGAATCTTGTTAAATTGCGGATTCTTCAGTTGTCTTAATCGCATTAAGTGATAAATTAAAACATCTGATTTACCCCATTAGAGAGTTAGATTCCGATTACAAGTAATTAAAATGTAATCGTAATTTCGTACATATTTGAAAAATTGCACGAACCAATGACATAAAAGAAATAAAAATCTAATATTAAGAGACGATTCAATGTTAAAGATATTCGATGATGTTATGGTATAATAAAAGATGACTAGCCGATGGATGTATCGCAAAATTTGTTTACAGAGGAGGCTGAAACCGCGACACGTGGGTGAATGCACAGTAAAGGAGACAAAGGTGAGACACGATACGTTCGCAAAGGATCACTGCCAAGACGTGAATTCTACGACACGATCTATTAAAACGTTCTATCGTTACTTTCTTGTCATCGTGACCATGGACAAGATATCTTTTGTACTGTGACATTGAAGTACTCGTATAAAAATATAGTATAATAAAAATCAACGAAAAGTGAGACACGTAAAATTTCGTAGATTTAAATTTCGCAATATATTTCAAATCAAAGAACGTGAGAAACGTAGTTGTTTCTTAATCCGTTTAAAATTTATTCGAACGAAATAACGACGAACTGCGTGAGAATCGAATACAATAGGCTGAAGAACTTTTTTACGATTCTCGGACACCTAATCGATCTTTGGAAGAAGTTTCATCCACTAAAAGTCATTCTTTGTATTTTTATTGAATTCTTGTAGTAGATTAGTTGCGCATCATCGGGCAATTAAACGCTTCGAGTATATTTTTAATTCTCGAAGAGATTAACGGAAGAAGATAAAAGAGAAAGGAAGCAAGACTAAAGGTTTTGTAAGATGGTTGAATGGAAAGGAAATTACATCAAGTACATCAAAGTGAAATTTCTCGAAGAGGGGAAGCGAATTAGCTCGTTATTTTTTCTAAATTGAAAACTGCATGCAAGTAAATAAAAGAACTTAAAAGTTCCTATCAAACGAAGCAATAACTTTCATCGTTATTAAAATAAAAAGATATTCCATCCAGTCTTTATCGACGGAATAACGAACTTTCTTTAAAATGTTAACGATTCTATTCGAATATCCAATGGTCCATTCTACTCTTTTAATCATCGACTATAGATAGAATGCTTCATTCCCTCCGACGCGAGGAGTAAAAAAGAACTTATCAAAAGATCGTTTCAAAGCAAAACAACGTGTGGTCAAAATATTGATAAATTCTGTTCGAGTGATCTCCGTGTATAATTCAAAACTTTGAGGAACCAACGTGCGCTAGAGGAACGATTTTATAAAAAGAACCTCCTACCCCGACTAAACGTTCTGTCAATGTACACGGTTGATAAATTTGTATCTGAATCCCGCCGTTTTTCATCGTTTCCAACGTTAATGAACCGAGAAACATATATTTTCCAACTTTTCCTAATCTCGCCACGCAAGAGGAACTAATAAAAGTCAAAATACAAGCAGAAGAAGACGCTTTTACACGATCTATCTTTCGCAACTTTTCTCGGAACTTTTACTGAGTCTACTTTTACCAACATATTGTGGAAAACGCGCGTTTAGGGCCACGTGCGTATAGTGACTCTATACACGGCGTACATACATGTACACGTTAATTTACAACATTATTTAGTTTACTGTTTCTTATACAAAAAAAAAAAAACTATGCGCATCAACTAAATCAAATTGTTATTTCTACTAACTAGAATGAGCGTTGTAATACATTGGATACGATCGATTCAACGATACTGTTATGAAGAGATATGTTGAGCAATAATATCTTCCAAACACCTTAATGTCCGAGTATTAATAAGAGTAACTGCAGGAGAAGTAGAATCATCGGTTGTAGTGGCGGCACATAAGCTGTGGTTAGCAGACACGTAGTAGTAGTAGCAGGGGTTAAGTATAGTTTATACACACCACCGTTGGCTGACTATTTCTGGCGGCGCCGGCGAAATTCCGAGGCCCTAAATTGGTTATCGCGCTTACCGCTTAACGAGATGCCTGCCGCAAGGTCGACCTTCTTCTTCTTGTTCTTACATCTCGTCTTTTTCCTCTTTCACATCCTCCGAATACTCGGTCACACCACGGAGATATTAAACGTCGGCCGGGTCGGACGGTAAAGAAAAATAGACGAGCCGTCGAAGCTAAGATCGTCGAAGCGCGCCGTGAAGCGCCGTGAAGCGCCGGGAGAGAGATGAAAGCGATGAAGAAATGGGAAGAAAGGGAAGGTTAAAGTGCGGGGGAGCTGCAAGGGAGAAGAGATATATAGAACTTGGAAATAAAAAAGACTGTTATATGTGGAAATTAGAAAAGAGGTAAATGTATCGCAGAAGAAGTATGTGATAAGCGAAGATTGGGGAAACGAAATGAAATAAGTTCGAAAGAGAAAGAAATATAGAAATTAGGGAGAAGAACGATGGATTATTACAACGGTTAGGAAAGGAGAAAAAAGAAGGAGAAGAAAAACGAAATGATATATATCAAGGAAGATTAAAAGGACAAAAGTCGTAAAAATTCTGGAAAAGAGATTAATTATTGAGAAGAAAGAGATGAAATCGAAAGGAGGGGAACGTAATTACGTAGAAATTCAATTGTAATATGCAGATAACGACTAAGGTCAATGGAAATCGGCAGAAGGAGATCGTAATACTGTAATAGAGCATGGAATTGTAGCAGAAGAAAGCTGAGATTAATGGGAATAAGAGAAATAGGAATTTTAAATGCGCGGATATTAAAAGAAGGGAGCTGAAGTCAATGAAAAACGAGGAAAACATTTTCCTCGTGGTAATTATTTATATTTCGTAAAATCTAGTTATTTTATCGTTCAATATAAATAACAAAGAATGAAAATATGGAACGAGGGAATTTTTATAAAAAATACCATAAATATTAAATTATAGGAAAGCTAAAAAAGCTCACGGTAAAGAAAAGAGAAATTGCCGAGTACCAGAGTTCTTCGTCTTGAATTCTTTCTCGAAAGAGGGTCGATAAAACGAGAACGACGAGAGAAGGTTTGACCCTTTTCCGGATGAACTTGCCGAGATCTTGTCTTCGATTCGGTGGCAAGTAAAATTAATTTACAAGTGCTATTAAGAAAGCTAGGCAGGCGAGTATTGTTATTAATAGCAACGCTCTATTTTCGTAACAGATGTTAATAGCGGCATCGTTAATTCGTTTTCTTTCTTATAACGAGGTGGACACTCCACGCTATGCTGCGACAGGTGGTTTAAGCAAATTATTCGTAGACATGTTTTGGCAAGACAAAACTCTATATATAGAGTGCGAGATTCGTTTCTGCTTCGTTTACAATGCACGAATAAAATGCATCGAAATATTCAACAAAAGTTCTTCATTCTGGACAAGATTCGTATTGTCGATCCGATTCAATTCAATTATTCTTTGATACTTCAACTTTATTTCCTTCCAAATATCTCTCTTAACCTTTTAATCTTCCAAACAAATATTGTCAATCTCTCGGGTATAATAATTCTTTCATCCAATAAGCTTCTTCGTTTCTACGTGTTATTTCATTTCGGTTGTTTTAGAAACAAATCTTATTAACTTTTAGTCATATCCTTAACTCAAACAGAAGTTCCAAGATTGACAAACTAAACTTCTACCAAGAATCACAAATTTCATAAAATACTAACTACGTATCTCCCCTACCCCGCCCCCAAAAAAGCAAAGGAAAAGAAAGAAAGGAAAACATGCGATCAAACAAAACGACAAAAATAAAAGAAAAAAGGGAACTCACCTGTGGTGTCCAGACGGAGGGTTGATTGGACGCCCTCGAAGTACTCTTGCTTCTGGACCTCCATATCTTCTTGGCGACCAGTCGGCTGCCGTGATGCACCACGCTGCTCGAGGACTTGCTCTTCTGCATCGCTGTGCCACCTGCGGAATTGGTGGACGATGACGTAAGTGCCGGTGAACCCGGTGCCGAATGCGGTTTATCCTTGTGCGCGTTGGAACCGTGTAGGAGATGGGAAAGGAAGGACTGATGATGATGATGTTTAGGGGTCAGTGGTTCTTCCGAGCCAAGGCCAGCATCGATGCTGCTTCTCGAGCTCGCGTTTCTACTCGGTGGCGAGGTGGTCGTGTCAGCGTCTGACAGATTCTCCAATGGATTCTCAGTCGAGGACATCTCTCTGTAATTAACAGCCCAGTTGTCTTCGGTTTGACAGCCCTTGTTATTGCCATCGTCATCGCTGAGACTAGTGGTCTCTCCTTTGGCCTTGATGTTCCTCAAGTTTCTGTCATAGTTCACTCGTTTGAATCTGTCCACTTTGTCAGCGTCCATCGACTTCTTTCTAGCCATTCGGAGATACCTTTTGATCGTGTCGCTGACGGACGGTGAAACGTCATCGTTGTCTACGCTGCTTCGCCTGCGACCAGTAGACTTATGCATTGCCGCTTCTTTCATAGATAATTCCTCCTTTTCTCTCTCTAGAAGAATGGCGTCGAGAACCTCACGAGGAACAGGTTCTGTTTGTACACCGTCGTCTATGGGACCACGATCTGTACTGGGCTCTTGCACGGCTATCAGAGGTGGCAGGGAACTAGGATCTCTCCTGAGCGAAAGCCAATCCTCAGATTCCTTCGACGGTATTCTGGTCCTTTGATGAGTCCACCAACGAGAAGGCGGTGACGTGTAGGCGCCGGTAGCACGTGGACCTCTGAAACCCCTAGTGCACCTCAAGTCAAAATACAACTTCTCCAACAGCTTTCGGTCCGTTAGAATCGCCGAGATCACGTGTTCTCGAGTTGCAGATTTACTATAATAACGGCCGATAGTTTCCATCAACGATTTGTGCACGTAATCGCCCTGATACGGTTGCATGGTCTTAGAAACGTTTCCCGTGTGTTTCACTGTTGGCAAAGACCGTTGGACCGAAAGTTGCTCCAGTTTCGTTTGGGCAACCATCAAATCCAGATATTGTTGAAGCTTGTTTATCAAACTCTGATAATCGAAAGGTTCTTTTCCATCCATCTGCCCAAACACTTCTGATCTTTCTGTCGGTTTTGTCATACCAGCGACGTCGCTTTGCATGTTCAGGTACTTCTGCAGCATATCAGCCAGTGCTTTAGTCTCAGAGTCCTCCTGTATGAATTTCCTATGCTCTACAGGACTCGATGGAGTGCTCCCTCTCTCCGATGCTAGCAACCATTCTCTTTTAGCTTTCGCTAGGTCAAATTTTCCCGCCGTGGTGGTCTGAAAAATGAAATTTTGAGGCGGATTTCTAACATCGTCAGCCTCGTCAGCGGAACTAGCCTTCGTTCTACAACTGCCGCCCTTTATATGTCTTCGACGTCTCTGCGATCGAAAGCTTAAAGTCCCTGGATAGGAAGTTTTCCTCCAAAGCAGAAACCTTGGCTCTTTTTGACACACTTCCTGAAAGTATTGCTCTATCTTTGGAATATCTTCTGGCCTATTGTGCGTTCCATCGGGTATTAAACGTCTACCGGCGTCAGCCATGTACCGCCATGTTTTTCTAGTAAGCAACCACCGCTCTTTCGATGGTTTGCTCGATCGTTTAGTCCTCCTGTCTTTGGAGGTCGGCGGCGTACCCCGTAACGATCCGCCTGTCTCCATACTGTCCCGACGCGAACGTCTCCTACCCCCAGGACGCTCCGCCATCGTCGCGTCCTTTTCCTTCTTCGCCACGCGAACCACTTTCGCGGAATTATTTTTACTCTTTAAACACGATCATCCACCGACGAATCGAACAACCAACCATTTGCTCGAGAGCCACTAAATCATTACAGAAGAGGCGCGTGGCGATTCACTCGCGACCACGTCACCCAAGACGCTCGCTATCTGGACACATTCGACGAATTTGACCATTCGACGAACACTCGGAGATCTGTTCGTCTAACAGACGAATGGAATGGACAGGACACCTCACTTTCGCACACTGTGGAATCTGTCACAGCCGAGGAACTGAGTCACCAGTAAAATATTGCGTCGAGCTTTCTGCTTGATCTATAGACGACGTACTTTCGAGGAGAACGATATCGTTTAGACAAGTAAACGAAAATTCGGTGAATTTAAACCGATGTAGCTTGCTCGTTTATGCTTGGACCAAGCTAGAGAATACGTGAACGGAATGATACAATGGTGTGTGGATCGGAAGGAGGCAGGCGAAAGTTTGCGTTCTCTTTTCTCTTTTTCGAAGGAAGAATACCGTTGCAATAGTAAGAACTTTCTTCTAACACAAAACAAAAGTAGCCACTTGTTTCGCTGAGTAGGAAATTACCGGTTGTTTCTGCAGCGCAACACGTGTAACCCTGCGTGTGGCAAAAACTGATCCAACTCTCTCGGTTCCCCGTATCACGCTTATTTTTATTCCGCGTACGAAACTTTACGCTCTTTTTACACCGGCTAGCAGCAGGCCCGCGTTCGGAACTTCAACAACAACGGGCTCCAGATTAATTTAGACTTCGCAGATCCCACCGAATTTCAGCTAACCACTGCTTCTCCTCACCTTCTCCTTCGTATCCGAGATCCACCGCGAACGACACGCTGTCCTTCTCCTTGGAAACGATCCCCGCGAACACCATCGACCTCGCGAGATCGCAAAGAAACAAAATCACAAAGACTTTCCCACCTAAACCTTCTTAAAATGGAAATCCAAGGCGACCAACTGTAATCTTTCAGAGATTCTTTGATAAAGTAAAATAATCCTCCACGTAAATTTAACTCTCGTCCTTGTTGCAAGAGGCTCGATGAAACTGAAACTGTACTGGATGGAAAAGAATAGGACGCACGTTTTTAGAAATTGAGAACCACTGGTTCGTGCCCGTTCCTTAAGCGTTCTGTTTGTTGTTCTCGGTAATGTTCCAGGGATCGGAGAACATCCAGAGACGAGGCAAAACGAACGCGACACGAGGAGTGTTCGCGACAGCCGATGCTGCGTCGAGCAGAAACGTCGAGGAGAATCACGTTACATACGGCCGCGAGCCGGCAAGGTGGAAGCTGCCTAAGGTACGCGACTACTGCTTCTCAAGGCGTCGCGACGCTCGTGGACGCTCCGTGTCTAAAAGCGTCTTTGCCCCTTCTCTCCTCGTGCCTCTCTTACGCGAGAAGAGAGAAGCGAGTGAAGCGAGAGACGGAAAAAGGGGAGACAGACGCAGAGAGAGACGGTCGAACCGCGGACGCGAGTTAGGGCAATAGTGGAAGAAGATGACGATGACGACGATGACGAGGAAGATGAAGAGGGAACGACAGAGACGACGAAGGGTGGATAAAACGAATGGATGGTTGAAAGAGGATAGAAAAGAGCATGGAACGATGGAAGAAGAGGATGATGACGATAATGACGAAAAAGATGAAGACGGAAGGATAGAGATGAAAAACGATGGGCGAATGGACAGAGACAAGGATATCGCGATAGAAGAGGAGAATGATGACGATGATGATAGAAAAGATGAAGAAAGGGGGACAGAGAGGAAAGAAGATGGATGAAACTAAGATGAACAGAGACAAGTGTAAAGCAGTGGAAGAAGAGCGCTCTTCTTGCACCGAGATGACGACGACGATGACGAAAAAGATGAAGAGAGAAGGACAGAGACGAAGAAAGATGAAAGAATACGAAGGACAGAGATGAAACGAATGAAGGAAGAGGAGGATGGAGGAAGAGGCAGAGGCTGCGGTCTAGGATACCTGGGACCGCAGACAAACCGGAGATGGTGTCCACGACGTTGTCATCGTTTGCCAAATACCGACGTCGCTTTCTGGCGAGCCACGTCTACGTGCACAGGCTCTCGCGTACCTCATAGTACGATAGTCCCCGCCTTGACGATTTGTTTATAACGATCTCGTGGCTACGCGTACGGTGGAGAGACGTTTTTTAGCAACGCGACGCCTGTTTTCGTAAGACTTGTCCGTCGTCCCAGTTCGACGATCGTGTTTCAGACATGTTGGAACGCCAACGTGAAGAACCAAGCAGCTTCCATCGAATCGAGTGGATAATATCTTTTCATATAGTAGCACGTGAAGAAATGGAATTTTCTTGAATGTCGAGACGCTGTTCGTTTGGTCCAAGTTTCGCGAAGAATGTTTGGAAGTTGAAGATTGGCAGAAGATGTCTAGTTGTGAACAAGGATAACTAGCCTGCAACTATAGGCACTACAGATCGGAAACTAGTAAATTGAACCGATATAAAGACCACCGAGGATGAAGAGGATCAGGAAAGGAAGGAAAGCGAAGGTAGCGAAGTAGTAAAATCCGACAAATCGCGTAAGATTCTGTCGAAAATATCAATTCTGTTTGCCAAACGCTATAACAAATTCCTGGCGAACGTGCAATTTCTAAATTCGTCGGTTCAAGCAACTCTGCCGCGAACTTTTGTCTTCATACAAGTATACATACATCTATAATTCAACGAAAAAATCTAACTTATCTAACGCACATTTTCCTCCATCGATCTGTATTAAATCGAAAGAATTGGGTGAAATAACCGCTTCGGGTTATATTTTCACCCGTCAAGCTTTCACGCGAATCTATAAAGAACATAAAGCGAAAGAAAACAAAGGAAATTTAAGAAGTTGAGGTACTAAAACAACAAGCTACGATATCCACGTACACGCGGTTTCCACAGTTCCAAGTGTGTCTATGAACAAGGTAGAAAGAGAAAAGTTGAGAAGTCGAAAAAAGTGAAGTTCGGATAACCTAAGTAGATTACCTAACGTTTCACGGCGAAAATGTAGGACATTTCTTTATAGACGCGCGCCACTGACGTAGTACGATAAAAATCGCCATGAGGGCATTGCTTAATATTCTTAGGGATGTATTCCGCGTCCGGAACTATTTCGAGACTCATTCTCTAATGCAAGTCGGACCACACCTCGAGCCGCCTATAGGGGTGATCGTAAATCAGAGCTGGCCTAGCTCGCCGTGACTTTATTTTTTCGAGCGGAAAATTGCCGTCTGATTTATCGACGAATGCGCTCGGAATTTCTAGGCTGCGGGCGTTTAAAAAATACGAAACAACAATACGATAACAATTTTGCGAATTCGTCCACGGCCTATGTCCCTTTCCGATCGATGTACTCTATGCGGAGGATGCAATAGCAAAATTGATAGAATTTTGAAGCGAGACACGGATATGATTGAAAATATTCGACGACGATGGGATATAAGCGTATTCTTTCCGAAAAATGAGATAAATAAAGAAAAGAATAGAAGGATCGTAAGTCCCGTGTTCCTTTGGAGAATCTGCAAGATTCGTACTTTTGTATTATTTGTATTATATGCGTTACGTATCTGTAATCTATACGTATCTTACATATTTATAATATCGATAATCTATTTTCATATTCGGAAGCATACAGATCTTTCTATTAACGCGTTAAAATTACTAGTCTAGAACGAAATACTTACCGCAAATCATGTTTCGTTCCTAGTACTTTTGTACAATATACGTATTTAATAATACGATATACTTTTATACTAATAATATTAATGCACTCTCTCCCTCTCTTGTATTATTCAAGAGCTTTCTGGAAAAAGGCACATAAGATAAAGAAATGAAATGAGTAAGTTTCGAAACGTCTATTGTAGAATAGAATTGATAATCGTAATGATTACTAAAGAACTTTATTCTTTTTATATTTATAAAATAAAGATTTTATAGTAATTCAATTATTTGACTACAAATTACACCTGCTACATACATACAGACGCTTTTTCTAAAAAGCGTCTTGGTTATTGAATTTTATCTCGATAAACTTTGCAATTACGAATCCTCAAGCGATTGCAAGCGTGGCGGGATCTGATAAAAGATCGGCCAAGAAGCGAATCGCGAGAGGGACAACGCATATTGCGCTATCTTTAGCGTTTACGTTCGTGTTTCTCGTCGGGACGCCGAAGTGTCTGCCAGCCATCCTTATCTGTACTCGTCCACGCGTTTCGAAAGTTTCTTATCGTTAGGGAAACCGACTTTCGCGCACATAAACGATCACTTCCGCCTGCCGATATACTCTTTGAAGGTTATGAGTGTCCTTCGAACCGGGGAAAGATGAACACGAGAGGAGAAAATATCTGTGATTTCAACGCGTAACCTCGCTAAACGACAAAATACACGTAGGCCGAGCGACTGCTTCTCGTTTTGAATCGTCTTTACAATTGTCTTGATTGTTCTAGTGAAGTCAGAGGTATTTAGACTGCAGGATACATGAACGATTTGATAGATTATGTAGGTGCAACGGAATCTGGATGTGCGTTACGCGCGTTTAACGACACGTGCCACAGTGTGTCGCTTATATTCGAGACAAAGATCATAATTTCTAAATTAATAAATTTTTTCGGACCCAGTTCTTTGATATTTTTCTGTAGATAATTCATATATGCATCGATTGACATAAAGAAAAATTGTAATGATCTTGATTGTTTATCGAATAAAAGATTCTTTGCGAATTCTTACTAACGCGATTTATTGCCGACCAAATGTTAAGAAACTTTTTGTTTTAATTTTTGGCTTTCAAAAACTTTTTCAGCAGTTTGTTAGTGGAAATGCCTGAAAAATGGTACCGATCACTTTATATATATACATTTCAGGATGAAAGGTCAAGGCTTATTGTTTGTTCAAGATTTTTTCATTTATTCACATTTGAAATGGAAAACTAAAACTGGAATGATAGATATCGTATAAACATTTGAGAATAAGTGGTCGGATGTTTAAGGTAACACGAGTGTCTCATCGTTTAGCGAGAACATAGCACGAGTGCTAAAGACCTGGACGCTGAACGCGTTAGCAACGACCACGATCATTTTTTCATTTTGAACAAATTTTGAAGACAAACAAATTTGATGTCGATGGAAAGCTGAACGCGTCGAGAAGTAGTATAGTGGTATAAAATCACGCAAGTATCTTTTGGAATTTCTTTTTTAAATCTCCTTCAAGTTAATAAACATTTTATATAAACGCAGGACAATTTGTTATTATTGCATTAAAATTCCTTAGCAGTCTTAAATTAGTATTCATAATATATGAAAATGAAATTAAAAAAGCAAGTATTCCGCCAATGGCACGTTTTCGGCAAAGTGCATTGATTCTTTCAGTAAAGTTTGCGTCTCAATTTTAACAACAAATCGGTACATTCAGTAAAAATTGTGAATAATATTACAAATGACAGTTTGTTACTAATACTCTACGATAAGGGAATTTCGGGAGTTGACACTTGGAATTTTTGACTTTTGTCCATTGAGCGACACAATGCGCGTAGGCGTGAAATTTTGAAAACATCCCCTATTTTTGGCAGGTGTTTTGAGATTAATTTAAACGAGAATGTTGGCAATTTATCGCTTTCGAAACAGATCTTTTACAATGGACGCGATACAATACTATACATCATGATACATTTAAATTTGAAAGAAAAATAAATTAAAGGAATAATGGAATTATATTCCATTTATAATGCAATTATATATGCCAATAGCTCTAAGTGGTGATATCGATAACAATACGATAGACTTTGTAAAAGTTACTTTATAACTTGACCCGTTAGTTTAAGAAGGGTCGACCGATCTGTCGCAAACATTCGCAAAAGCATTTACCTTGAAACATTTTGTTTCAGCGTAGAAATTGAATTATATGTGAAAATTGAGTGAGATTCGATCTTGTACAATTAAAAATTGATAACTAATTTGTTTTATTCTTTTAATCAACCAGTCTGTTAATTTATCTGAATTTAATAAATCATTAAGAACTGAAGAAATCGTTAAACAGCAGATTAAACGAAACATTGAACGCTTTCACTTGGTGCTTTTTAGATAATCAAAGATAGTTTACGATTAAGATAGTCAGGACTAAAAGTTGGTAAATGCAGCATTATCGATCGCAAAAAACGGAAGGGGCTTGATGGATGTGACAAAGTCACCATTAAACGCTAATTGTACGAAATACTTAAATGATCGAGAGTATAGAAAACAAGGTGAATCTACCGCTTAAAAGCTTTTTAACGAGCCTAAGAAACCGTGAGATAATTGTAAATGTACCGTATCTGCAATTTCGCGTATATCATATTGCAGTAGTTTGCAATATCAAGGACGCGTTGCAGTATCTGTTGAACATATTCCTATTAATATTATATTTATAATATCGTGAAACATCGAACAATTTATTATTTAGCGAATTTATATTGTAAAACTATTTATCTAAAAATTTTTCATTTAATTTAATTAAATTTACTGCACGTTTACATGATTTATCGTGCAGAAGTTTCGCAATTTATTCAACGATGTTTAGAGCTACCTTAATCGTTTAGTCGATACAACTTTCACCATTTCACCATTCCTGTACACGGTAGAACACGAGGCAAACGTGTCGGTGTTCATCATTATCTTTCGAAGGTGGATGAGCGCAGATAAAAACGTGTCGTGTATCGCCAAATGAGATTTACGATCGGTCACAGTTAGGATCAAACGTGAACGTTGAGTACCCAAGTAATTATGGCTCTCTTAATTGCTCTCTCATCAGCAAACATTTGAACTCAATTCAAGTTTCCTATCGTCGACCAAACTTCTATATCGTCTAAATTTATTTACGTTCTATCGTTACTTTGTTCGCGTAGAAGAATTTCAAAGAATTCTACGCGAGTAGAAGTTAAGATAACCAGTTATTTCGCAAACTTTCTCAACGTTTCGAGAGCTACGGTTATCTTACAGAACGAAGATTACATTCGAGTGTCACACTCGAGTTTTAATGATATCATCGATCATTGAAACTTAATCAATTCAATTTTAACGAGTTAAAGTTGAATTTCAAAAAGTAAGTAGCAGAAAGAACAAGAGGCAAAGATCGGTGAATGGAAGCTGCGCAACTCGTCGATTAAAACACACGGTCTCCTCGTTATCGATCGATGACGATCCACCGGAATGAGTTGGCCGATGATCGATGTCGAACCGACCGTCACCAGAGAGCAACGCGCAGTGTCATCGACTGATTTGTTGCTATTTCGAGCGGACTCTCGGCCGGGCCTATTTAAAATCATTTGCATTGCCACGTGAGAGCCGGCATCATCAACAAACGTCAGAATGTCGCGCTATCGCAACCTCGTGACACGTAAATTAATTGTACGCTATCGCTACGGTTATCGGTGTTTTCAAACGCGAAGATCGAGATATAATCTCGATAAATCCATCCTTGACCTTCGACGTTTTCGAATTGTGAAACGTAAATCTATGATTCTGACCACCTGGCTGAATTTCTTAAATTCAAATATTCTCTTTTTTCAGTTCCTACGTTCAATGATCAGGTCGCTCGACTTTCTTCAGTCTTTTATGTTTACGTAGTGTTTCTTTGATAGCGTTTCTTTCAAATTTCAAGTGAAATTCTCCTTTTTCCAACTATCGCTTGATCTGGAAGCAACAGCGATTGTTAAGTAACGTAATGTCGTTTCTGGTATCGTGCTGATGTATTAAACCTCTGAACTAACTAGTTGACTATACTGTGACTGATATTTATCTTATTTGCATGTCCATTTGGAGTATTCATTTTCCGTTAAGTATCCACTTGAAGTCGAATCACTTAAGTTCAAGCAACTTAAACTAATCTGAACGAGCCTTTCCAATTCATGATGAAATAAAACACAAGTGGAGAGAAATAATGTATCTTGGGGTCATTACAGAACATTCTAATACGTTATATTTGAAGAATCCAAAATCGTAGGGGTGTGTTCCTAACGTCAAGCTATTGAAAAAGTGTATATACGCAAATCCGAACGTGATAATATTTATAGCATCGAGCGTAAAAAGTCAGCGGCAAGAATAAATATACACTTCGAGCAAGGTTTGAATACCGAGTGCCTTGGGTATCCAAAAATTCGAATACCTTCGAAACCTTGAAACTTATCCAGCGTCTCGTATCCACAAATCGGCTAGATGTTGCACAACGAAGCTTATTACGCAACGATATAATGACACGTTGACAACTTTTGTTTATCCATTGGTCACGAGAATTACCATGCATCCCCTTAAACGTTGTTCGTGTTTATTTAGTAATAAATCAAATAAGAAGTGCATTAAGATTGCAAATGATAGAATATTACATGGCTTACATAATTTCAATACCAGTTCGATACCACTCGAATAAGTTGAAAGGTGTAAAAAAGTATTCGGTAAATATCCTTTAGAAGAATTCATACTTGGTAATAAAAGCTACTAAAAGGTACATCAAAACTAAAGATGGAGCGTTATACCGGCATAGAAATGAAAAATCAATATTATCCTATGAGAGATAAATTTAACGAAATAAGTTCAGTACGAGCTCGATGTTACCTCAATAAATTAAAATCCACCAGCAAAAATGGCATATCATTCTTCTATAAAAATTATAAAAAAATATCTTCTATAAAGTAAATTTTAATTTTAATGCTAATAATTTCAATATTAGTTCAATATTTTTTGTAGAAAAATTCTCGATATCGACAGCCACATCAGGAACAATAACAGCGACAAGTAGAATACGTGTAGCAAAAAATTTTGGTGAAGGTAGAAGACAGCCGATAGGATATTAGCATTATTTCCGCTGCTGGAGCAAGCAGGGGGAAGAAAGACGAAGGTGCAAGAGAGAAAGAATTACGGAAGGACACGGATAGCGTAACAGCGCCAGAATAATCGTCCCAGTGGCGTCTTTTAATCCGAACCGCCATACGAATCTATTTTTCGCCGGACAATCGCGCCAGAAATACCGGATTGGTCCCCCTTCGTGTTAATTCTGTTCTGGTGCTCACATGATCGCCACCACTTGGTCTGTGCCGCGTATACATCGCGCGGATCTCGGCATTTTACCGTTTCTTTCATAAGAAACGGATAGATCGCCTCCTTACGATCGATCGAATCAGTGAAAACAAATTCTATTGAATTTTATTAATAACAAATAAAAAGCTTCCCTTATTTGATTTAATAACTTTTGTTAAATATGGAACAGATACAAAAATGGTGTAAAAAAAATGTATAAAGCAAAATTAAATTTTTAACACAATGGTTGACGTCTGTATGTAAATTATTTTAATTTCCGTAATAAAAACTGGACAAGTTTTCAAACGTAAAACGATGTGGATGGACGAGAAAATTGCCTAATTTAAAATGACAGCAAGTCTGCGAAGAAGTCTAGGAGACCTAGACAGTCGAAAATAACCAGAACTCGAAAATAAAATAATTAAATTAATGCTTTGCATCCGAGTGGGATATCGTATATCGAATCGTCTGGATGAGAGCATAGTCTAATAATAAACGTCTCTTAGATTAATGGCAATACAATTAGATAGGACTTGAAAAGCACCGCAGGAAATTCAATCGTACGCTTAAGAATCACCGCGTCGTGACACTACGTGACAACACTGATAATTATCGTCAAGAACCACGATCAAATGTCAATTAAATCAATTTACTGAAACTCTTCCCTGTAAACGTCTCAATCTCGTGCAACTTTACGCAACGTAATCAACATCATCCTCTGTCTACAAAATATCCCTTAAACTTAACATCTTTTATTTCTCAGTATTTAAGTTCATGAAAATGGCTAATTTTGGTTCGTACATACTTCTATCTATTTATTTATTTCCATCGAAACAGAAGCACGATTAATCTGGAAAATGTTTAATCAAGGACCGATCGAAGGATTCGATCGCGTTGTTGTTCGCCAGTGTTCGTTCTTTAAGCTTTCGAAATTATGGAAATGTGCAGAGAAGGCGCAACGAAACGATCGACGAAATCGGTGAAGCTCGGTCAGTCCTCACCGGTTGTATTATAAAATGTGCGAATTATTTTTAGCAGAACACAAAAATATCGCAAGGTCGCTGGTACTTTTGCCCGTTCGTCGCGTGCGCCTTCTTCGAGAGCTTGCTGTTCGAAAAGCTCGTAGCTTTTCGTCGTGGAACCACCGGAGTCGCCACCGTGCAGACACTACCAACTATTTGCTCGAAAGCTCGTCAGGTGGCATCCATGCTTGCAAGCTAAGAGGAATCACTAGCTTTTCTAATATCGGTTATCTCGGGCTGATCGAACAGATTCGACGTTTACTGGTCAATGGTTAACGCAACGATCAACAATGATCAACATTAGAACCTAGCGATCTTCAATTTTCGTCGAAATATGACGATCAATATTGATAAAAATCGATATTAACTTTACGTAAAGTACCTGTAGCTTTTTAATAATTGAAAAAACAAAAAGTTTGGAGTTGCCCATTTTGACATCTTTGGTAATTCAAGTGATGGACTATGTACATTTTTATGAAAGTTGAACGAGATAGAAGATAGAAAATTCCTGTTACCACGTGTGGATAGTTTGTTGAGAAGAACTGTTCGTGGTTGATAAATAGTGTATTGCGCAACGATAATATACAAGAGCTTATTTTATTTTCGTAATAATTTAATGTAGAAAAATAAAAGCATTCGTTCGTATTCATTCGATAAGATTATCTTCTTAGCTACTGAATGGATTCTTTAAAGCACGTGTCGACCTGACGATTTATCGACAATGCGTTTGAAATAAAGTTTATTTTACGTTAATTGTGAAAAGACATTAATCCCGTAAGATTACAGAAGAAAGTGCATAAAATAATAGAAAATAGTCGGAAAAAAATTAAATATTTGCAGCACCTGTGTAAATATTTTTTAAAAAGTCTAGATTCTCAATATGTCACTGTTCCTATCATTTGTTCAGAAGTTCGCAAATAAGAGTAACGTTTCGTGTCATTAGCTTCGGTATTATGTCATGCAGTAACGTCAGCGCTATGTCATACACGAATTTAGAGTGCGTAAGCGTCTCAGGCTGCAGTGACACTTTTATTCAAACAATCCAGCGATAAATCTGAAAACCCAAGCCCGATTGTCAAAATATATACTCGGTTCCCCTACCCAACTTTCATTCCCAATGATTTTACAAAAAAGAATCGCAATTTATTGCGCCTTACAGAACCGTGCTCTGTCTGACCAACGACGTCTCGTTTCACTTGTCGACGCATCGACTCTGCTCCTCTAATCTGCAATAATTGCACGTAACTCGTCCGACACTTGAACGAACAAAACGTCTATACAAACGAAAGCGCCACGATCGAGGATGCAACGGAAATGGTGGATTTCTCTTATACTCGAGGATGAGGGGTGTGGAATTTCGATGAAAATTTCTTCCAAGAACGACGAATAAAAGCGGCAGACTGGCCGTCGAAAATAGCCGAAACACCGGCTATTTTCAACATTGACACGAGAGATTTACCGGAGCGAGATGATTAATACGGAGGCACGAGAGAGCGGGGCTAATTAAGCCTCAAGGTTCTATCCCATTAAACGCATGGTGTCTCCACGCGAGTTTAATAATCGTCGTCGCGAACGGTTGCTCGCGTGTTACGCTCGTATGTACACGGTCTAGCCGGGAAGCCGTGCAAGAAACGTTCCGTGTCACGACACGTGTGCGTGGCAACCGATGTTCGTACCGTTCCAAGACCCTCTAATACGCGGAATAGATCCTAGAACGTAGGAGTCTGAGCGGCGTTAGGCCTTTGGCCTTTCGTCGAGTATATACATGTACTGTACGCTCGTATAAGGCTGGCTGATAGTTGCTCTTTCGATATTGTGTACGAAACACACACGAACGAAACTAATAATTTCGACTACCTGTAGTCGCGTTTACGCGCGACCAGGATAATATAGGCGATTGTGGACGTAGACGAAGTGGATAGAGCTTATTTATGGATTATATGGTCCATCGTATGCCAGTTGGTCGGCTACCGGAACGAGAATCTTTGCCAAATACTACACGACGTGTACAGGTCGCACGTATGTATATTGATCTAGTATTCGATCTTATTGTACTTCGTCACGGGATTAGTAAGGATCACGAGAGTTGTAAAGCTGTATGTAGAAGATACTGTTACAGTATGTATTATAGATCTGCACAGATCTACGTGTTGGTAGGTTATATTTTAAACAGGAAGGAATTCATCATTGTACATATCGTAACCGAAACTAAAATATTTGTTTACTGTTAGAAATAAATCAAGGCCATATTTAAAAAGAATTAAGAGAAATGTTTTAAAGGTGAACTTTATCTTTTCATATAAATGGCGCTCCAAAATATGAGGGTATTTTATAGGGTTTTAAATGATTCTAGACAGCAAATCAATGATAACACGTTGATTGAGGCTTGCCTTTCAAGTTACGATTATTAACTTTGATACGGACAATCGTTCGTAATTCGTTCTAAAACAGATCAGATCAGCAAAGTAATTTCTACGTATGCTTCCTGGTAAATGAAATCGCAAGATACTACCTTTTGCTAGTAGGTAGCACGTACGATCGCATACTTGTTTACCTGCGTGCAAATGCGGTTCTTGGAAATACAAGTTTCGTATAAACTGTTCGATCCTTGAATTCGAAGAATGAAATGAAATTACAGCGAAATTGAATGCCTGAAATCGTGTAAGAAGACTAGAACGAGAAAGGGTTACGTCTAGGAAAGAAAGAACTTGAAGGTACCGTCTCTGTGCATACAAAATGTTTCTTGCGACACGGTAATTCTTCTTGTTATGTTTACGATCGTTTGGCAAAAGAACTTTGCAAAAGCGTTCTCGCGAAAATTGCAATAATTCGTCGAGTCTCGTATATTGCACGGAATTAGCCAAAGCTTCACGCTAACGTATCTAATTACTAACCATGAACACGATGCACGCGTGTGCGTGTACGTGCGTAAAGGGAATGATGGATCGCGAATGTTGTGACCGTGTACGTTAAGGGAATGATGGATAACGAAAGAAAAATATTTAGATCGTTCGAAAATAGCCGTGGCCGGTTTTATTGAGCATCATCGTTCCTGCGTGTACCGAAGATCGAATCTAAAGCTGTTCGAAGGCTCCCGCGATGATAAATCTGCTTTTCGTTCACGAATCAAACGCGTTTTCCAGCCGTTTAATTTAGGCTACGTATACTACCTCGAGCAATTTCTTTCCCCATCTTTTCTCTATATAAAGTTTGGTTGAAATGATAGGAACTTTGACAAATGTTTGGATTTATTCTAGGCAGACGAATGATAGCGAAAAGCGAGAAGTTTATGGCACGTTACGTAACGCAATAGCGAAGGGATCTCCTTTGGAACGATTTTTATTGCCGGAATCTGACGTACAAAGGAAAAGTTTGATGTACAATGATTGTACGCGCTGAAATCTTTCAGGAAACGACGACGATAAAAATCTTTTTGAACCCTAGCCTCGAATGAATCGAAGAGAAAAATCCAATCGATCTTCGTTAGAAACTTATCGCTCGTACCAGGTTATCGCGTGATAAGTTTCGTTGGCCGTAAAATCAAATTGTTTTAATCGAAATAAAAATTCATTCCAACTGATACGTTCTTCTTGCAATCGTATAAATATATTGATTTCGTTACTAAAAAGTATTTATTTTCTTAGTATTCCAGGACTGCTTGAACCGGTTTATATTCATCATGAAAAATAATCTAACAATCGCATATTTATATATTACACTTTGAATGAAATAGAATGTTATTGTTCAAACCGGTGGAAGGAATAATAAACTGAAGTAAACATTCAAGAAAACATAGTAAACAAACCAAAGCAACTATCGATTATCATTAAATTAAAAAACTACTGGAACAAGATACCAGCAACCTTATAAATGTATAACGTAAGCGTTATGTCGTCGAAATTATACTTCGTCATTCTAGCGTGTGTTACGTATCCAATAATATACAATTACAGAAGATCTAAACCCAATCTGAGAAATAATCATTCGAAACGTTTAACAATGAAAATTCATGGAAATCATTTATTCGTGCTTGCCCTTTTGCTTCCACGCGTATTATTTCAAAATCGTGACGTAGGCGAGCATCTGTCAACTATGAAATTTTCCTTGACGTACAGCACGATCCGCTTAGATTATATACACCATACAAACATACAAACGCGTGGATTTCACGCGGGCGAGTACGTAGCCTCGTACGTATACGTACGAACACGCACGCGTACGACTCACGATAGCTGGCAGAAATCCATGGAAGCGATCCCTCTGGGTCTATGCACGAAATCGATGTACTATCTATTAACCTAAAATAAGAGTCTTTACGCATCGTGCGCGCTCGAAAACGGAGGCCGACAATCGCCAGAGGATAATAGCGTCGAATCGACCGTTCCTATACGATCCAATTTCAAACTCATTTTCTCAATCAATCCTGATTGCAATGAATTTTACATTTGTCATAGCTTTTGATACGTGCTCTTTTTCTTCGTGTAGAAATCTACTTTTGACCATATTACTCGATAACTCTGTAGCTAACGTAACGTTTCCAGTGTACTTTACCGCAATCAGTTTGCTCAATTGTTTCATTTTTCGTACTTCGTAACGTTGATCACACTTATTCAACCGCTTATTTAACGGGCACGCGTCTGTTTGCGTTATTATCATTACCTAAGAAATCGTAGAAAATCATTTTCCCTGTGGGTTATCTTTCATGTAAAAATGAAACAATGTCTACTAATAAGTGTACTAAGTACTAAAATTTGTAGGTGGACGAGTTAAATTAATCTGTAAGAGAATTATTCCATCTTCCTCCTCTTCTCCTCGCGCAAACTTCGAACGCGATCATCGCACGTTTGCTCTCCACCCATCGTATCATCCCTCTGTTCCAACAGCATTAAAATGGTGAGGGCGTGTTTCTCGTAACACGTGAAATTAAGCGAGAGATATATTTGAAAAGGACGGACGGAAGATAACATTGCGGCTCATTTCGAACGTGCTAACACCACGCTGTCAATAAACGGCGAGTTACGAGCGAATCGATTTTCCCATTAGCCAATGGTGCATCCTCGTGAAAGGCAAGGACGAGATCGCGTGCTGGATGAACTAGGGAATCGCCACGATCGATCGGTTGCACGAGGCCTACGAAACGACGACGACGACAACGACGACGTCGACGTCGACGATTCGACGGTCGATGAATTATCGAACGCGTCAGTCTCCCTGACGTACTCAAGACGGCCCCGGGGAAAATCCCTGACGAAACGGTTTTAAATATATACGTAGACCCCACCCCGATCGCTGTCCGACTGTCGATCACGTTTCATCAACGGTTACAGAAACGGATATAAAATACGCGCGCCATCGTCGCGGATAGGCTCGCGGCCACTGGTTTAAAGTTTCCACCTCTGTTTCTTCTTCTTTTTCCTTATTCTTTTCGTCTCGCCTCGTATTTATAGATCGTTTTCGATGATACACTCGCGACACACGAATCGCGATACGAACGAAGATTCATCATTCGCGACGGATCTTGCAATGTTGTAATCCAAAACCGGACGATGAATTCACCGCAGGCGGGCCAGCAACAACTATCTTGAAATAAATCGTGCACGAAGAACGCACGATACCTCGATATTTTCACTTGTTCGAGATTATGATCGTTTTTTGAGAAGCGTAGATCGAGCGTGATTCGAAGGTAGGACACGCTGATACTTTCTTTCGTTTCGTTTCGTTTCGACGAAGTGGCAAATGAGTCTTTATCGAGACTTTGATTTACGATCTACAAGCGAGTTTTACAGAAAGAACGGTTTACCACTGTCAAAGTGTCGCGGAGATTGAGAAATTGGAGGACAAAGTGGTAAGGGGGGAAAAACAACACATGTTGGCATTCTCTTTGTATCCTTCGTATAATTTCTGAATGACTTTGTTCTAAGGAAAGCGCAGAGAGCGGGAGAGGGTGATCGAGGATCGAGTTGGGATACGCGTTAAAACGGTTCCAAACGTGCGTCGGACATTGACCGAACACGTTATGACGTGTAAATATCTTTCTAAATAGAAATTTAATTCTTAATAATAACGTTATCACGTGCAAATGCGACTTTCAATTATTTTGTTGTTTTGCAAGAATGAAGAAAGAAATTGTGAAACTAATGCCGGACAGTGATATGATATCACGTGAGTATGTACCGATAAATTTATTACATGAAGGAATTGAACAACACGAATTAAATTCGACCAATTAATCGAATGTCAATTAAGAAAAGTGAATATATCAAACGATTAACACATACATAAAGGTAACAGTAATTGAGAGAAGTTTCATTATCCTGTTATTTGCAATCCTGGTTTAACTTTACGGTATTACGTTGAGATCGTAAACCATCAGGCAAAAATTGTACCGGCTTATTACATTTTCATAAATAAACTGCCAGCGTCATGTAAACGGGCCCCGGGTATGCAAGACGATCAGTTTTATTTCACTTGTACGTGCACCGCGGTGACCGAAGTTTTCAGCGCAGAACTACATTTAAGTTGGCAGATTTACGACGCCCGCGAGAATTATATCGAGATCCTACACAACCTCTGCAACGTATTATCGAAATCGCGTTTTCGTGCATCAGAAATTTATAATAAATCTGCATCGACAACAGCAACATGTGGAAAAGAAAAAGAAAAAGACTGATACGTCTCGCACTATTTTTAACTTACAAATAACGTAAAGTTAAAAAAATAATAACTTCTCCTTTTACTTACATTACTTGCACAATTTCTTTCTTTCGTTCAAGCTTTCCTTTCCTTAAAAGCAATCGAAAAAAGCAAACTTCCATCGAAATAATAAATAAAAAAGCGCTACAAAGAGATACGTAAACTCACCGATAATGTGGTGGTACTTCTCGACGAACTGTGCGGTACTTTGAATTCCCATGAGTGCCACGTCGATGTTGGAATACCAGGGTGCGGAATATCGTGACTCCGACTCGACGCAACCAACACCTGACATCTGCTCGATTGTCACATAATTCCCGTACGGGATTTTACCACTGAACACTTTTCCGGCCACGGGGAACGCCGAGACCGCTTTAACGATCGGCGACTCGCTGTCTGACCACGCACCGGCTTCAACCACTTTCTCCACTGTATCTGAACCGAACCGGTGAGAGGAGGGGGATTCACACCGCAAGAAAAAAAAAAAAGATCACCTCTCGAAGAACACTTTCGATCTGGCGCGCGCGCCTCGATCGTTCCAAATAGATGCACTTGTGTCAGGATCGTAAACGAATAAGAAACGAACCACGCGTGGAATACGCTTCACCGTCGTTGATTCTTGGCTTTCTCGATAGGCGATGCTTTTTTCAATCAGCCATCGTTCACCGCAGTTTCCTGTAATTCAAATATTTGTGGTCAGACACGATGCAACGCGATACTCCACCGTGCATACGATTTAGACGACTTTCGACCGCCGAACGGTATTAAACCGTGAGGAATCGGAGCGAATCGATTACGGTCGCGGATAAAATTACCGGTAGATAAACGGAACCTATAAATTATCGCACGAGCCACTGATATCTTAAAGATGTGAAATAAAAATACGGAATCGTGTAGGATTTATCAAAGCTGAAGATTATACGAGAGTCCTAAAGGAGCACGCGCAGACTCGCAGCACAGCGAGAATAGAACAATATACAAACGAGCGGACACACGCTGTGGCGTGTTCCGTGAAATTGACCAAGGCTAACATCCCGCTAACGATCAACGAAATCCTTTCAAACCGCACGAAATATCTGGTCGTCTTCGTATAATTCGAACGCTCCGTAAAAAATACATTGGTGCGAATTGATATAACGATTAATATGTCACGTGCGCGCTGTAAACTTGACACAAATTGGAAAACTTGTTTTACGAATCATCTTTATGAGAAAGTCCTTTGTAGTTCTTTAAACACTCGTTCAAATTAATCAGGTTAATTTAAGTCGCTCGAATTGAAGTAACTTTACTCCAACTTTGTATTCATGCGGCACAAATTTATTCTTCAACTCGTTGCAATTCAGACAACTTGCCTTCGAATGGAATAAAATAGCGTACACATGAAATTGACTGTGGTTTTGGAAACCAACATGGAAAATTAGAAATCAGATTACGTCTTTAAGATCACTAGATTAATAAGTTAATAAGTTGATGAATCTCGAGTCACGTTTTATAGGTGTTGTCCTTTCCATTTTTTTTTTTTTTTGTGGTAAACTTCATTAACAAAATAATATATCGTTATATCGAAAGATGGTTTTTAATATTTTCTTGAAAAACTACTGTCCTTTGAGTTGTGTCACGTTTAAAAATAAAGGTAGGATATATTCATCTAAACAAAGGAGACGCGGCGGGAGACGCATTTCGCGAAAAACACGCTTGCGCGTTTAATGAAGTGCTACTGGAAACATTGCCCCTTTGATCGCCCATTTGCATCGACCATGCCTTTGTGTACAAACTCGTGCCGCTCTAATATCGCCTCGCGTTAATGTACAAGTCGGAGGAGGCTTTCGCAAGAACCAGCCTTCCTCGTCTTTTGTGAATTTATCGTTTCACTTTCTCCTTATTTCCTGTCCGTGTTGGGTAGTGCGACTCGTTCTTTCGCTATAAGCATTGTCTTAAAATAACGAAAACACCGTCGACCATACGTTCGACGAACGATACCGGTGGTCTGGCTTGTGAGAACGATTTTTCGAATATCTTCACTGCCAACTCAAATATTATGGAATTCCATTCACCTGAACCTGGGACAAACTATATGTATAATAGTACTTTCTATTAACAACGACATTTCGTTTAAACAATGTTTTCGCGTTCAGATAAGAGAATCGAGGAAATCGATGGAAATTCATTTGTTCTTATTAATGGAATTCAAATAGACATATATCTACCGTAACTTTTCTCAACCAGAGCTCGCATTTGGATAAATAGACTCGATCAGTGTTATTCTTACACTAAATAAAATTCCGTTTCATGAAATTCCGAATGCAATTCTACTAGGTACGATCCCTTTCAATTACAATTCACATCCCGTTAAATAAATCCAGTTGATGTTACTGGGACACTAGATAAACCTTCGTCCGAAGTAACAGTGTGCGGACAAATAGAATTCTTACAGCAACGATCATAGTACACCTTGGTCACTTTAAATCGAGTCACTTTCCCAACGATCTATTCGAACCCGGTTCTATTCGAGACACTGATTACCTCCTATTTTTACTCTTGCGTTCGGTACGCGTTCCTTCGTAGCTGACACGGGAGTATCCTTTCAAGGAAATCACCTTCTCTGCAACCGTGTATCGTATGCACAGCGAGCACAGGTAGCCGCGTAACGCGACGCGCTGTCAAACGCGACTACGCGATACACCCGCGTACCCGTGAACTCTATAATAAATCATTCGCGTGGAACCCGTGTGAATCCGTGACGAGTATCGCCGCCGGACACGACCGACCGGCACCACGTGTCACCTGGCACACAAACACACGCTCGGTCGGATTTAACTTCAACTTCTATCTCGTTCTCTCTTTACTGTTGTACGAACCGTTTACTTTACTGTGTTCTTTATCGTACGGTAATTATTCTCGGCGGAGAAACGAAATATCGGTTGGATAGAAGATAGAAGAGAAGATCGTTGCACTAGTAGCCGCGCGCGACACGTACAGCAACGAGGACGCTCGGTTAACGCGTCCGGTTTTCTCTGAGCTCGCGCGCGAGTCAGAACAACGACGACAACTGGTACGGTGACGACAAGTGGCCGGACGACGAAGACTACGACGACGACGGTTGTTGCGAGGACGGTGCACGATCAACGACTGCTGAAAAGGAGAGCGCGCACCGACTGGTTGGACCGATAGGCATTGGCAGAGCGCTGGGACTCTCGTGAGCTTATTTTAAAACCGCTGTCCTTCCAACTCGGGCGACCGTCCTGCGGCACACGCTCGTAAACGACGCGCACGAGCGCCGATATCGTGTAATCGGGCTTCTTGGCAGACCGTGGCAAGTGTCAACCGAGAACTGTCGCTGGTTTCCATGGAAGAAACTTCCCGGCCGCTAGCTGGAACGTTTTCTCCTTTTACCGCGCTTGTAGCGAGTAAAGGATGACGTGTTATAACGGAGCCGGGGGGAGTTCAACCCTGAGGAACGATCGAGTTTCGCGAAAGAGGCTCGTTAGGTAGCGAAACGCGTGGTGACGACTGGCTTCCTTTTTCCTTTCTATTTTATTAACTAGATGTTTATTTTCATTATTCGTGTAGGGAAAAAAGGTTGTGTATTTGGTTTGATAATTTATAACGGGTTGATATCGTTGACATTTCGTTTTGCAAAATACCACGTGTTAGGTGTTCTGAACGTTGGACGTATGTAGTTACTAGATCGATACATCCGAGCTAAAAAAAAATTGATTGATGTGATAAAATTGTTGATGAGACGAATAATTAAAATGAAAATAATATTTTGCTTTTGTGGCCGAGTGTACAATTCTTTTCTATATGTAGTAACTTAATTTTAGAATTTCACAATGATTTCGTGTATGACATTGTGCTATTATACAATAGTCGTAGATAATTTGGAAGTTTGGCGTGTAATATCGATTGTTCGATAATAAGGTAGAATCAACGTGACTCATGTTGTTCTTTTCTGTTTTCATTGGAAATTTATTTAGAGAAAGAACGTAATTATAAACGAAAGTTATACGATGCTAGATGATCGTGTATTAAACTACGCAAAATGTTATATTGTAAAATGTAAAGGACATAAAAAATGTAAAATTGCTGGCAAATACAGCTTTCTGAAAAATTGAATACAAAACTACGCATCGGACATACGGAGCGAATATGATATTCGTTAAACGATACACAATTGTTTATTGATCGTTCTATATCAATTGTTTTGACCAACGCGGTAATCGATTGGAAATAAAACTAACGACCTACATCTACATGTTGCACGATAACGAGTCACTGGTCGAACCCTGTACCGATTACTGTGTCATCGGGTTTCTTGGCAGACCTCGGATTCACGCGACGAAACGCGATGAGTGTCAAGATGACGATGGCCGCGTGATTCTACAAACTACGAGCGATTTCGGGATCGTTTACTTACAACTAAAAGGCAATGAACGAAAGCCACCAAACTTCTACAGAAACAACAACGTGATTCAACTTTTTTCACGAAAAATCACTCATTTCGATAAGAAAAAAAAAAAAAAGAAAAGATTACGCTATTTCAAATTTTGCACATGAAAACAGTTTCTCGTTTCTTTACTATTATGAAAAGACACGAAACATGGATCGCCATCATTCATAAACATTTCCTCCATTCACACAATTTTCCTGCATCTTCTATATACTTGGAATATTCACCGATATGCATCAAAAAGAGTAAAAGATATTTGATCCACATAGTTTATGAAATCGATTCTTTTATTGAAATTGTAAAATCTATCTTTATATTTAAAAGGATTCTACAGATATAAGTCAATCTGTTCGTAAGATATTCGATTATTTCCTTTAAATCTGCTATCGCTGCATCGATATCTATACGATCTATCCATCACCTACTACGATATTTCACCAGGCAATTGTATAACGTGTATACGTGTATATGTATATATAGGTAAAGCATATATCAGACGACAAACGTTGGCCAATCACAATAGCACAAGCAAGTAACAAATAGCAATATCTACATTTATCCATCGCGATTCAGCTGAGCTACATTAACGAGCGAATTTCATTCGTCATGGAAATACTTGCGTTACACATGGTGCTTGCATTTAAACGTCCATATTTAGAAACAGTCTAATTATAATGAGAATATAGAAATAGCGTTCTATAATCGAGTTTGCCGTTGGTACGTCCGCTACGCGTTATCTCGTGTAAACTGGCAGCACGGTTAGGCGAGCTTTTTGGCAGACGTTAAGCGCGACGGAAGACGCGCGAAGCGTCAACCTGTCGGCGAATGCTAGAGGGATCGAAACGGAAAATGTCACGACTGTATAAATAACGAAACACCTCGTGTGTCTATACGCGTTGATGAAGAACGCACGAGCAAACCCGTTTTCCTTTTCCTTGCTTATCTTTTATTTTCCTTACTTTCCTGCGCGAAGGAATGCGATGGATTATCGTCAAGCATCATCGCGCTAACTAGCAGGTTGTTAACGAGGGTTTTGGCAAGTCCGTTTGTAACGCGATCCCAGTCGATTTGTCGACAGACGCACGCCTAATTAAATTGAAAAATTGTGCGACTTCGCCTATAATATGCAGCGTTGCAGCCGTTAATTAAGGAAGTTGCACATTGTGTTTGGGTATTTAACTTGTTCCCCTGGTGCTTTTGAAGCAACGATGCTGTGTTTTTCTGAGGATAGTTTGTAGACGAGGGATGGAACAACGAGAAGTCGAATAAATCGAAGAATTGATTTTGCATTGGAAGGGAATCTTTCAGTGCTCGAGTGGTTCTCTATTAATCGAGTCTTCTGCTTTGAAACGTTTCTAAAACGATATCTTCGTGGCTGAAAAGTGAGAACAGCGCGAATAATAAGGTAATTTTATCGTCTTATTATCGAGGATCTGAACAAAACTTGAAACGATATTGGAAAATGACGTTGATCAATGTAATAAAGCAAATATCTTTCATCTGACTGACTTTAGTCTCTCGAGTATTACGACGAATAACGAAAGTTGTATGATCCAAAAATAGAAAACACCGAAACAACTATAATAATAATAATTATTTAATGTCCCAACAAACAAGGATTTATGAAAGAGATAAACTTTAGGAGACCCTAATATCGATAATTTAAAACGTACAGATTAAGTTCGATTGTCTTTTCATGGTTCTTCAAAATTCATAGAATCTATCTAAAATTAAAAACCCTAACTGTCCAAGATAAATGATCGTCTCGTGGAAACGAGCCACGTTCGAAGATCGATCCTCCATTTTCTCTAACCAGAATCTTATTTCACGTGACTTTGATCATTGTTCAAGTAATCGCGACACGGTGGGACAATAACCCTAGTTCCACGAGAACACGTTATTCGTCGAACAATGTTCGTTCACCGAATAATGGTCCATTTGAAAGGAAGAGATTTCGAAAGGGAGTTTGCATACACTCGCGCCTATGCTTGATCTTGGATGTTCCTCGAAATCCAAAAATGCTACACCGGCATCGAACTCGTATTCCAGGGATTTTGAACCGGCTTACATCGGTGTCCTCACACCTACCGAGTAGTGTTTCCTCGAACAAAGAAACTGAATCAGTTCGCTAGTCGCAAGAAACGCGACGAAATTCGAAGATATTTTGTGAAACGGTGAACGTTCTAAACGATCGTGCGAAAAGCAAGAGTCGTTCCTGAAAATTAACTTCCTTGATGAAGTTAGGATTACTTGGAAGAAAACCTTGATAATATTTCGGAAACTAAAAATTCGAAATAGATTCTGAGAAGTATGTTTTGGTTAAGAAAAGATAACCAAGGTATATTGGAAAACGCGTGTGTATATATGTGTGTATATTAAATATCTAAATTACCGCTAAATAAATTGAAAAGTTGATAAACGAATTGTAAATACTTGTACATTTTTAACGATTCTTTATATACGGTCATATTATTTCATCGTATTTATCTCAGCGCGATCTTGATGATCGTTCGTCAACACTTTCATAATGTTCTAGGAATCATTTCAGTTCGTTGTCCCAATAAGGGCAGTACGTGCCAAGAATATCTAACACTACTTTCTACAGAGGCAGTTCTGCCATGTTAGTGTATCCTAGAATAATGTTGCCATAATGTAACTGAGACACCGGCCTTAAAAACCTGACTACCCTTTAGCTCTCCTTTCTTACCATTTTACTATATAAAGATATTTACGAAGGAAACCGTGATAAAAAGAATATCAAATGTCCGTGTGCAGCGCAATTATTTGCAACACGATGTTTCGTTGTTGGGAAGAGAAATGCACGTTGGGAGTCATTATTCGCGGGAAAAATTGAATCGAAGGGGAGAAGAGAGTTTAAAAGACTGACGTTTACGCGCATGAATCTCGAACATCTCGCGCGAGACTGAAAACACGAAAGAAACACGGTTGAAAAACAGGAATCACGACGAATTAATTTGACGGCACGGTCGCCCGTAACGATATGAAGTAGCCATTTTACGTTCAGAGCAAAGACTGCGACTGATCCTCGGTACTTTATACCGAAATTTTGATCATCGGATCACATTCTCGATTTTCTGCCGAGGCCCGGTGTCCCTCTAAATCAAATGATATTAAACAAGCGTCGTGTTCAAACCCGACGACAAATTCGAGAACATCGGTGTAAACGTTTTACTGGGAGAAACAAACGTAATTCTTATCCTAAATAACAATAATAGCAGCGATTCGTCTTGATGATCCGTACGAGATGAAGAAGAGAGAGAAATTGAGAAACACGAGAAATTAATAATCCAAAGTTCTGAAATTTATTTCTTACTCACTGTGTTAGTTGATATTTACAAAACCATTATATCAAATATTTCTAATCTATTTTCTTACTCCAATATTATAATTTTTTGCTTGTTTACCATTTAAGCTAAGAATACATCATATCATCTGCCCTTTCGAGGATCATAATCAACCTAAAACTCTGTCGTATCTATCGTTAAACACTGTACCTAAACACGCTTCTAATAGAAAAAGAGTAGCACGAACCAACTAACAAATTAAAAAGAAATAAAAAAGCATCGTGACTTGTAAAATCGCGATAGAACCATACGAATAAAAACAATCTGAATCCAAGCCCATAAACCAACGACGCTAAGGTGACTAACAATTCTCCAACCTGACTAATCAACAAAATTTACCCACTAAACGTTTACGAAAACAAATTAGAGGAATAAGTAAGAGGCTGTAAGAGGAATAAATCGCTTAACTCCTCGGCAGTGATAAAACCATCGAGGAAGAAGGACACGTAACGACGTCGTTAAGAAGGCTGAAGAAAAAGGGCGGCCTTGGCGTGCACAAGCTTGCCACTGTGGCCGTAATTTCTCGCGCTTTGTACGAAAGGGGAATCGCGTCTGGTTCCGCGAACCTCCGTCGCGAATTCCCTTCTCCGGTGAGTCCCCTTCGAACGCGGATTATTTTTGCCGGTGGCGACAGTGTCGCGCGGACACGATGCCGGTCGAAAGTCAAAACACGGGGGTCCACCCTATATCAAACGTTTAATTGGGTGCTACGTCGTCGGACAGGAATGTGAACGTCGGTATAAATTTAATGAGACTCGCCTGACTCCTCCCGTTACCCGTTGTCTGCGTGTAAAACGCGAATGATTTTTAATTTAACGCCGCACCCGCCCAATTTGTCTCCCTGGAGCAGCGTATACGAGCAGCGAAGTCTTCGATCGAGGGTGAAACGACACGACGAGAAAGTACAAGTTCCATAAAATAAAAACGAATATGTAAATTAGGAAAGACAGTTGATTAGAATTGTTTCCTTCTCGAACGCGATTTTTTATTTAACGCAACATCCGCGCAATCTGTCTTCATAAAGCACGAAATCTTTAATCCGGGATGATACGACAGGCGACTGATGGTCAGCTGAAAAATACGAGCTGTGAAAAGGTGAGCTGATAAGTTTGCGAGGATCGTTTACTGCTTTGCAATTGCTCGTGCTCTTTAGTATTATTCCTCTTCGAGTATATAAAAGATAATATCGTATAAAAGATAATATTTGGTGGTTGGAAGGAGGATAGAGGCACTAATGCACTAATGAATGCTAATGGGTTTGGAGCTATTTTGATGGAGTTGGTCTGCTTCCTGCTGCGGAGAGATGAGTAGGCGACAGTCGACCAGACCACTATCCGTCTTGTTTCTATACGATTTTAGTTTTCCAATTGCACGGATTTCTGGAAGATGCGTCACGTCTGATTAACGACGCCCTCATACTTGGAATACGGTCCTTCTCTAGCGTACCACGACCTCCCGTCGATCCGCTCTGAATCACCCCTTTCGCTCTCGATATAGATACGAGAGGGAGTTATGTAAGTGAACTAACCCTTTATTTCACCCAAAGAACGAATCTGCTTAATACATTTACAGTATTAATGAAAAGCGTCAGAAAACTCTGTCGATAGGTTAATTTATCAAATAACATATATAGAGAAAGATATAGATATAGATACGATAGGGATAATAGATACGAGAGGGAGTTATGTAAGTGAACTAACCCTTTATTTCACCCAAAGAACGAATCTGCTTAATACATTTACAGTATTAATGAAAAGCGTCAGAAAACTCTGTCGATAGGTTAATTTATCAAATAACATACATAGAGAAAGAAGAATTTATGAAATATTTAGTTTCATAATAGAAGTTCATTTTGAAGAACAGGAGCAAAGAATTCGTGAGAAGAATGCGAAAAAAGACACGAAACGCGGCGCTTCAGGGTTAAAAGCCCCGGAGAACAAGTGGAAAATAATACACGGATTAATTTGAAGCAAGCTGCAGCGGGTCTCTTTGTCAGCGAGTTCTTTCGAGTTAGACGGCGTTCTCCATGCCAGTCCATCGACTCTTTTTTCCCTTGTGCTTGAGTCACACCGTAGCACTCGGGAACGCAGCACTTCAAAAAGCGAAGAAACGAAAAGCGAGTAACTTAATGTCAGTAACGCCACGTTTCTCCGCGACTTCGTGTTCTCCACGTGCGCTTTTGGTCAGATCTTCGTTGTTGCCTGGTCGTCTTTATCCGGCAGCAATAATTCTTTCCACTAAGAAATTTACGGTCTGGCTCTTGTCAACGATTTTTATCGGCTATGTACGCGCCGGTGTCATCCTCCTGTTATTTTTTTACTTTTCACACCCTTTCCCTTCAGTCTGTCTTTTCGAGCTTGCAAACCGGGAAATTAAGCCACGGAACGAAGAAGCACAGTTTGGCGATAAATTATCGTTGCTGGTGTCTGAATTTGATCTTCCTTTCTTATTAAAAACTTCTACTACTTGTAGTAAGGTTTCGTCTTCGTGTTTGTAGGAAAAATTCTTTGTCGTCCAGTGACATCGTATTTTATATCTATAATTATATTTATAAGTTTCGTCTCCGATTATCGCTATCTCTAATCGCTAAATTAAGGAAAAACATTCGACTACACGGACAAGGTTGTCAAAGAAGAATAGAATCTAAAATTAAAAGAACTTAGCAGTCATTAAGAAAAGAAGAGAAGCTACAGAATCGATATGAATGTTGAAAGTGATACTTTCGGTGTAAAATGTAAATTTGTAGGTCTTTGTAGGGACACTTAAACGAGTATAATTTGACTCGTCGACCTGAATTACGCTTACGAACGTAACAATTTGCAATGGAAAGAGGACACCTTCTTATGAAAGAGGAAATAAACTCTGCTCTGTTAAATACGTATTCTTAAATTCCTTTGATTACTGAATGTAGATGAATATAAATAATACTCCGCCTGATCTCAAATTCTAAGATCACGAGACAAGATCAAGACGTTAAAACAGACAACTGATAAGAGATCAAGACGGAAACTTTTCGTAAAACTGGCGTAATCAGAGGAAAAGTAGGAAGTGTTTGGAACAAAATCAGAATCACGGGGTGGCATTCGTAGGATCATGTTCATCGTCGACCTCGAAGCGTATCGCATTGGCTAACTGTCGGTGTACGACGAACCGAAGAGTTAGTATTCGTTCGTCGACGAACAACGACGTCACGGTTCTATTCCTGGCTGCGTGGACGCAGCGATATCTTTAGAGCAACCATCAGTAGTACAGTCCGTTTCCGAGCTTTCCTTCCTACGGGACCAAACGTTTTGCCAAAAGATGAACGAAGACAAGGATGATTCGTTTCGACCGATTATTTCGTCGTCTGAGCGTTCGATAGCCTGTGACATCATCGTTTCGCTAAATCGAAACAGGAGATGCATTGGATACATCATGTGAAGATCTCAAATTTACTAAATTAACGTCGAATATTATTTCTGAGATGTTCTTCTAATTTAACGTCTCGTCGGAACTTATAGAAACAGAAACATTAAAAAGTTTGATACATTTCGTATACGTGAAAAATAACATGCAAGCCGTGAGAAAGATGCAAAAGAATAATTTTATATTAATTCTTCGAATTAATTTATAACGAGAGTAATTTATACGGAGGCTAGGATCAAAGGAAAGCTTAAGGTATCCCGATGAGGCAAGTTGTATGTCACTGTCTGGGCAGAATGAGTCCCGTGATTCGAATGGAATTCATTCGTTTGTCTGTCCCCGGGACGAAGAAGACAGCGCGGATTCCGGAAGCAGAGTGACCGAACTTTCGAATTGATGTATCTCTAAATAAAGCGAGCACGACTTTGGTTGTACCGTCGATTGAAGTCGGTAGCCTATGTCTAGAGCCTACATTGAACTATCTGTTGGTCTTGGAGCCGGGCCAATCGCGATAGAAAAGGTAGGGGTGAGAATAAGATTAATGCCGCGCAGCCGTCTCTAATGTACAAAATAATCGTAATTAAAGAGGAATTTTGTAAAAAGGAAAATATCAATATCAAGTATCTCACGTTGGAACGATATAAGAGAAAAGAAACGATAAGGAGAAGAAAGTTCTCTAATAGAGTCGTCTGTAAGATGAAAGAACATAGAAGAATATCTTTTTTCTTTTTTCGATGTGATTCAGTCAGACTGAAATATTGACCTGGAAAATGGATAACTTCTATTGAAAGTGGCACTACGCCAAACACAATAATCTTAAACGAACGGTGCCATGTTGTGTGGCATCTTTGTTTGCGATTGCACGTAAACGCGTGAACAGTATCGTAGTCTACGACTATTTATTGGGCAAAGTTTATTTGCACAGCGGACGTTGCAACTTAAAATCGCACGCGCCGACACCGTTCTCCAGACGGGAGTTGTACGACCGCTGTGGCCGTTTGTTTGAACTGGCAAAATTAGTGAACTTTCGGGTCGCTAACTGTTACGACGTTCGGAAACGATGAAAACGCCTGAATGTCGCCAATGGTTCCCCTTCACTGCCAGAACTTTGCTGCTTAACTGATCAAATTCTGTCAACTTTGTCCGTAAATTTTCCGCCGATTAACATCGACCAAGACACGTACCATAAAACTATGATGATTAAGATAAAACCATTAGTCAACGAAACACACACGCAGATACAAATGATGGAGTAACGTTTAATCATTCAGCGTTTCGATAATCTCTGAAAGAAATTCTAGTAAGCAAATATACACAAGATATGGGTTAATCATAGATATCGTGACTGAACGAAGATATAAGTGGAACCGAACATTGTCACGATGAAACAATTATTCTGTATCAATACTATCTATCTTTCTAATTGCTGATCATAAATTTCGGCAATTACCATTTGATTTTACCTTCGAAATTCGAACTAGTAAGGCAACGGATGATACTTTTTATGGAATGGCCTGATACAAAAAGATTCGACACGAAATTTAATTATAACACGCATGACTCACGAAATATATACCTTTCATCGAAATTAGGCTGATATGAAAAATGTGAGATATAAAAAGTCTATAATAAAACCATCAATTCAAAAATAAAATCACCGCTGGAAAATAAGAGGTGAACGCACTATGGCCCAATATCTTACGACGTATAAAAAGGATTACACGTGGCCTTCGACCAGGTACAAACGTAAGATAACTTCGCTAAGCGAGTATGCTTCTTGTAAATGCCATGATCGTCCACGAGAGATAAAGCCCCTTGTACGTTGCGGGGACGATTACGACTGGAGTCGCACGGGTCCCATGGGGCGGCTTCTGGACCCAAAGCTTTATCCTGCAAAAACGGGACCGCATCCGGAAACTGAAGCCACGAGATTCGATCAACCAGCCACGTACATGAGAAAGGTAAACCAATAATGGTGTAAATCGTCTTACAATTGTATTACGTCGAGACGGTCGTTTCAGTTGGAAGAGAAACATCCTAATCTCTATGGAGTTCTACAGAGTACTCCTATCGACGAAGTAATTAAACGCGTTGACGAAGATCGACTGAAGACAACATACCAGTTGGATTATTCTGACAAAGGTAAATTTTATGAAAATGCAACTAAGAATATACGCGTATAATTTCGGAGAACATAATTGTCGATCGAGATAAAAATGTAAAAACTCTGAGCCAGTTAAAGAATTTGTAAAATATCTTGTAATTTGAAAGTCACGTACCTACGCGTCTATACCTGGTACATTTTATTTTATTTGCTACCAACGCACTGTTCGTTACTTTCGGTATTATCGGAAAACAAATTTTCTGAACAATCGTTCGATATTACAACAGCCGCGCCAATAGCGGATATGGGGCCTCCCTGTGGTATCAGACAAGAAGAAGCAAAGGACATAGACTGTCGACCCTCTACTCGAGCTAAGCTATTGAAAGTATCTAGTCGAGATGATAGAGACAAAATAGGAAAGAGACGGTCGAAGAAAGTGGCCGGAGCTGAAGACGAATCGCAGGAAACGCGATTACTTCCATGGCGATCGGAATACCAAGATACTATCAATAAACTAGGTCAATCGATTCTAAAATATAACATTCATCAAAAACACGATAGTGCACCAGCTTGGGCGACAGCTGCCTTGTAGAAATTAATTGTATCGCTGTGTTCAATAAACGATATTCCATCCGGATCCAGTTCTCAAATACGTTTAACGTGATCGCCAGAAAATATTTGCGAAACAAAATTTATTTCCATTTTTTCACTGCTATTGTTAATACGTATAAAAGAGTGTTCTTATTTCAAAAAAATACGTAATGTCCCTTTCCTCATAGAAATAAATAATATTCAAATATTCGAAGACATTCAGAAATATCTAAAACCTTGAAGTTGCTCGAGGAACTCAGTCGGCCTGCTCGCAGTATGGAAGACAGACAAATTACGTAGAACTAGAAAATAATATAGTACATCAAATTCTGTGTAATAATGCACAAAAGCGCTATGCATCTGTCGACAACGTGTTTCGCAGAATAAATTAAAATAGCAACTTTCTCTTCGAATCGTGTACGCAACAAACTATCCAACGAGTAATCTCCCTCCTTTAATAACCTACATCTGCTGTAACTTACGAATTTTCTTTGAAACTAATATTATCGTAATTATTTTTCTTTATCATATATTTCTTTATTTTTATCTTCTTTATTTCTATCATATATTTTTTTTATTATATATATGTGTGTATTTATTTATTAATTTTACCGTCTAATATTATGTCACACTATAATCAAAGGTACCTTCAAAGCGAGATGGACAATCATCGGGAAACATCGTCGCATAGAGAAATGCACCATAATTTGCCACGATATAGTACTTCGAACACTTATCAAGAGATTTACAACAGTGAGCACGATATCCGATTACCAGAAGAGAGATCTTCCGTGGAAAGTATCTGCGAGATTGAGGAACCTGGCATTAATAAAAACAACGTATGATTAAACGGCGTTTATTTTAGCATCGTTGCGTATTTATAAATCGAATTATATGACGTAAGAACGCGAGACATTGTAAGTGCCAAAAATGAAATTTTTGGAATTGTACAAGCAAGTGGTTTTCCCTTCTGTTTATTTATGTAATTAAGTAGAAATTGAACACGAAATTGGATTTCTACCATTTCAGTGTTCTTGTTGTTCCTGCGTTAAGCATGGACCAACAATTTTTAGTCTGTTCGACCTATGAATCGAAAAGAAATTACGATTCATTTAAACGTGCGGTCGGAATTTTTATTCGAAGCTTTTGTCCCTTGCAATTTCACCAGGCGGATATTTTTTTATAGATATATAATCCATACCCAAATGAACCGGTTTACGGCAAAGTGCTGCCAAAGAGTAACCATGCCACGCTTCGTGAGAGATACCAACGATTCAACGATTACTCGGAGCTGAATATGCCAGAGGCGGTAACCGCGATGCAAAAATTACAAAGGCTGAAGGAGCTGCAGATGAAACGGGACATTAGCGAAAGATACTACTCGCAAGAAATCAAACGATTGATCGGCGAATATTATTTCGGCCCGAGAGCTGCCTCACCGTCCTCCAAGTTCACCACCGGAACGTTACAAAGTTCCAGTTTTCATCCATCTTCGGGAGGTCGGTTGAAAAACGTATGTAAAGTATCATCGAAAGACAAACTACTACTTAGATATAAAATATTTTATACGTATAACATTTTACATTATAAAACTTGTTGCTTGATAAGATGTCCAACTAAATTTTGATCTGTTAACTGAGTTGTTCCTTAGTTATAAACCTCTATAATTATGAAATTAGAAATGAAGAGTAAAGACAATTTGTTTTAATTCGTGAATTTTAGTATTTGTACATCTAAGTACGATATAATTTATTTTTAACAGAACATGAAACAACACGTATAAAGATAGAAAATTTCTAAATATGAAAATTACTATCTATATCTGAAAGGTTAATAAGTTAATAACGAAATAAAATTTCCACTGTAGTTAAAAGTATTTTTTAAATGTAGCGTTTAACAGAATGGAAATATTAAAATATATTTTAATTGTATTTAATTGATTAATATCTAATTGACCGTATTGTAATTGTCTGACAATTCAGAATCTCGAGCCATGTGGCACAATGACGACAATCACACGGTTGGATTGTGGGTGTATTCAGGAGACGACGAGGCCAATTTTTACGACGGCAAGGGGCCGCGTTCAAAGGAGGAAATGCAATCCATCTCAAGATGAGAAGCTTTTGAAGTTAACTTCGTTGAACCCCCAGGAACACTTGTTTTCATCGTTAGAGCAACCTAAGGATACGTATCGCGCGAAAATGAAGAAACGGTTTTCCCTAGACTCGCGAATATGCCCGAAGATCTCTCCTGCCGGTGATCAGGAGTTTGAGACGGAAAACGAGAAGAAAAACAAAGAACCAGAACAAAAAATATCCGAACATATTTCGAAAACAACGTCCCCTCAACGAAAATTTAGCGATACATCAGCGACTTCTTATTAAAATGCAAATTTATTTTCTACTTAAACGTACTGTATTTTGTGTATAATTAATAACGATATGTCGTCCTGATACGTACTTTTATTAGCGATGAAAATTGTCATATCAATTACTCTCGTTTCGAGCATCATGAAATTACCTGAAAGTATCTAATAAACGTGAACTCTTTGAACTGAATCGTTTGTATCAAATATCAGATTGGTAGAACACGAGTCGGTTTCGATAAATCACCAGTGAATTATACAAAGCTTATTACGTCTATAAACATTTGAAACGACTAAATCGACGAAATAATTCCCAAATTTCAAGATGAACGATTTAAGATTAACAACCGATTCCGTGATCGCGCACATTGGTATCACGTTTTTAAATGCTATATTACATTACGCGCTTTACAGAGCTGTCATTGCCACGATCATGCTGATCAAAGAAACGATACTTTGGCTGTTCCGGAAGGTGATGAAATTTCGTAATACTAGAACCGACGAATCGATTCAGTCCCCATTGCCATGTAACGTTTAGTCGCTGTTTTTTTTTCGCCAAGAAATTTCTGCCAAGACAAATTTTGCTCGAAATCCGTTGATTTCGATAAAAATGAAAATTAACCAGGTATGACGTAATTCAGAATCTTTTACAAAATATTTCCTTTAATTATAAATGTTTCTTTAAAAAGAATGTTAACCCCGAAGAATGAAAAATTGCTGTTTCTCAATTTTTTTCATTTTTGACGAGTTAATTGTATTTTCATACAGCGAAGAAATATCGTATATTTAAACGAATATTCTTTCAACAGAGACCCATGTAAATTCTGATTGTATGCTCTAACTCGCGATTAAATTACTGGTATACAAGATGACCACCGCGTTGGAAAATTTTATCACGATCACTCATCGTGATTTTAATTGGCCGTATCCTGTACCTCTTATTACGAAACCGGCACAACCACCGAAGAGTACGGGAATTCGATTATACACCCCCAGAATCGATCCTGAGGATTGTTCGTGCGACGAACATGGCCAACAGAATAATAAAGATAGGTAAAAGTAAAATAAAAATTGTCTCGAAAGAAGTAGAACGAAATACAAAGTAATTTGAACAATATGAATATTCTACACGCTGTATAATCCTTCGTTAAATTAAAAACCAAATTTATATCACAACTTTCAATGTCGTTATCCTTGGAGAAGGAATGGCAATTTAAAATAATACTTTTAAAAATGCATCCAGATACAAATACCTGGCTGACAAGGAACGACAATTTCTGGACCAACTGAAGAAAGTGAACCGTGAAATGACGAATCTCACGAAGGCTATGCTAGACTCTAACTGCGAGCCAATGGACGAGACGATGAAGAGTATTTATAAAACGGATTACGCGAAGAGAGGTATGGAACGGCATTGAAGAAACGTGATATCGTGCAAATAACTCGTTCGAATGAATTCAGGATTGCCTATCAAAGTGTACAGACAGCTACAGGCTGCGGTCGATTCATCGTACTGTTCACCTTTTCCGGCGGAAGTTACGAAAATAAAGGAGGGTTACAGAGATCCAACGAGATTTCGATACACTGCCATCGAAAGACCGCATATTCAGCCAGCCAAAACGATTAATTTTTTCCAAGGTATGAAATATTTCCGAATGTCCCCGTTTGTTTTAAATCTCCAAACATTGTAGATGAAACATATATTATTAAAGGAGAAATGCTATATTTTGATCTAAAAAAAAAAAATATTTAATATTTTTGGCGTGAATATTAAATATCACCAACTAAATGTATGCGTGTATATTATATTATTGACCAATAACTGTTATGACAAAAAATGATACTTCGTTTTGACAGACGTTCTTCATCAACGTCTTAAAAAAAAAATACAATTTTTATGGAGGAAAGATATTTCGTAGAATGTTTTTAGGTTCCTGATCACGAATGTTTCTATGATAACAAAAGTTAAACGATGAGAATTTAATATTACGAAAATTCATTTGTAGTTCCAGAATCTTTCTCTATGTGGGAGACACCTTTCACCGGTCGCTCGGAATACATGGATACTATCAGCAAGATGGGTCTCAGTAACATAAAAAATCGACAACAATATCTGGAACCACTACCTTCGTCAAGAAGAAGATTTGGGGATTGTAAATTATAAATTCGAATGATAAAAATTTCTCTCATCGACCAGACACTACCGATTTCTAAAATATTTTATTGTACAAATTTTATTTTGATTATTGTACAAATATTGAATCATATGAAAGCAATTGTTAATTATTCACTCACATTCTTGTGTTTGTAATGTATAAAAAAAGATACGAATTCCTTAAATTTCCCAAAAAATTCACCATAAAAAAAAAAACATATGATTACTACCATTTATTTATTATTATAACCAATTAAGTTCAAACCGACGGAATCATATGCGTATAACCTAACTTTTCGTATCTCGCGTTTTTCTTTTTATTTGTTTAACACTTCATAATGGCAAACTTATGTGAATTTTTTTCTACGGAATATAGTCGCAACTTTAGGAAGAAAAAGATACAACCAGCTAAGATGTAAGAAAGAAAGATGTATATTATCGAAATTATAAACAGATCGACAAATTTTATCTAGGAACACGGATTATATATATTTTCAGAATATATCACAAAGATTATTTTACGGATCGTATAGAAGAAGGAGAAATCGATCCTCGTACAGCATCGATTCCTACACAATTGGACGAAGCTGCTGAACAATTAGTTGATAAACATATCCTCGATAGACTGCAATCTGTTTATCAAGTCACCTATAGACATCCTAGTAAGCTAATAATGTATAGAAATGGCATAAATAGTTGATTTCTTTAAAAATTAGTATATGATGAAGTATAGAGGCTCCGCGCGATACAAGAGAAGTTGGGGAAGAGATCAAAGAAAAGGATCTGCAAAGTGAATTAGTAGCGTATATTCATGATTTATATTTCAATCCCCAAGATGAAAAAGTTCTTGCACCTCCAGTGACGGCAAAAAGAAGTGAGTACAAAGATTTTTAAATATAACTTCAACTTTAATTACTAAAATACATCTAAATATATTTAAATATATATAGTGCTTGGCTATATAAGACCAAAACTATTGCACGGAGATCTTTCGATATACCAAGATACTGTCAGTCGTACAGGTGCGACAATAATTATAGGAGAACACGAGAAGAAAAAGGCAAGAACTTCTAAAAATGTAAAAATACCGAAAGATCCTTGTGCGGATCTTGATTATAAAAAATAAATAATTTAATTTTTCTACCTTTCTTTATATTTATATTAAATTTGTTGTAAATTTACTACATACGCAACGTACACAGTGAAAATAGGCCTCTTACTGCTTTCATAAGTGACACAATTATTTGGAAACTTTTACATTGCACAAATAACTATAGAAAACACTTATCTATCGTTTGGTAATTAAAAGATATGTGAGGTCATCGTTTACGCAATGTTACATATATGTAGGTATAGCATAAAAACTTACAAATGTAAAAAGTAATCGAATTCTTGTACCTCGATTTCTCTTCACTTGTCGAATATGAAACATCACAGAGGAATTTTTACGCAACCGGAACACGCAGATGAAGTATATATAAATTATATTCTTTGCGAATATATAAATAATATTATCCACAATAATTTTTAAATAAACTAAATGCGATTGTAAAGTCTTCACTAAAGTCAGAGAAAATATTGCAGTAAAATTGGCAAACATCATTTCCACGTAACCTCAATAGATGGCGCAACGATTTATCAAGGAGTGACACTCATTTAATAGTTTTAAGTTTGGTTACATGAATTTCACCAATCATTCAGTACATATATCATATTTACAAATGTTTAGAGTGTAATCCAACTTAGAAAAAAGAGTTCAACAAAATACTTCTGAAACTTCATTAATACAATAATTGTAAAAAATATTGTTATTAATTACCAATAGCTTATTTTGTACAATTTGAAATATCAAGACGGGTATCTGCACAAGCAAACTAAGTTTCCTTAAGACATGACATGATATAGTCAACTAGTGCACTACGTAGTAGATAATTACAAGAACTTAAAAATGCCGCGAAGTGTTATAGTACATTTAATAATAAGCGTTTTTGGTATAATTTTTGCTATATCAGCATTTATTGTACTCTTTGTTGTGTATAGGAATTTCGACGTTGGATTTTGGTCTATCTTATCAGGTTAGCATCACACATTACATGATGAACATATTATATAAATTATCTAACTTTGCAACCGTAAATATGGTTTAAAATTAATAGCAAACGATTTAAAAGTTCACCAGACAAATATTTTACAAATATTTTAATAACAAACGATATTCTTCATTTATTACATACAAAATAAAAATTACTTCTTTATTGCTGTGCATATTTATCTTCTAATAGTTATGGTTTTAATTATGGAACTTTGTTTTTTTTATTCAATAATTGGGCAATATTTTTCGTAATATTTGTAGGAATATTACCTTTTGCTCATTTTTTAAACATATCACAAATAGTAGAAATTATTACTTAAGAAATTTCATATTGTACATAATAGTTATTCATATAATAAAAGATATTTTTATATAATAAATTTAACACAAAATTAATATAAATAAAATCTTGCTTTACTTCACATATCACATAGGTATGTTAGCTGCTGTTTGTTTTCATCTGCATTGGCTTAAAGGAAAAGAAAGTTTAGAAAGATGGCATACCAAATCTACGTTGAAAAGTTTAAATGTTGTTGGTTTTGTAAGTGCTGTAGCAGGAATTACTGCACTAATTTGGTATCTCTTCCTCACATTTTATTACAAGATCCGTATGTATATTATTTAATCTCCAGTTAAAATAGAGTTTTATATATATATATATATATATATATATATAAAATATAGCAAAGTAAATGTAAACACATACACATATTTCTGATATTTTAGCTATTGTACCCATTGGGGAAAGTACAACGATATCAGCTATTTGGTCTATGATTTGTGGAAAGTGGGGAATTTTCTTGATGTACTATTCTCACAAATATGAATTAATTATCGCAATAAACTCTCCAGCCATATTAATAGAAGATAATGCTTGAGAATTTTTTATACAAATGAATATAACAATTTTTATATAGAGTATTTTTATTGAATGTATTTATAAGAAATGTTTTGTTTGCAAATATAAATTTATTTATGATAACATGACATAGAGATAAGTTACATTGTAAATATTATGTAAATATATTTACTGAAATATAATTTTATGATATAAAACAGATTTTTCAATTTTATATATAGTATTTTATATTACTTTCAGGATACTTTATTTAAAAATTTACAAAAAATTGGTCACAAAATAGTTATTTAAGTATCACAGTGTAGTAACATATAGTTTTTTTAGATACATAGTAAAAATATATACATCAAAAATGTATAAAAGTCATGAAAATCCATAAAAAAAATATTAATTTAATTTTAATAATATACTTCCTTTAATTTGAATAGATGCTTTGTAATCATATTCATGTACATAAAAAATAATTATTTCAATTAATTCTAAGTTGGTGTTAATTTATACAGAGGATAAGTTAATGTATACAGACTTACAATTGAAGATACCACACCAAGTACACCAATTGTTCCAGGGGTAAATTTAGTAAAACCTAGTGCTGTTAGAGGAATACACAAGTCACATCCATTTTTAATTGTATCCATTACAACATCTTTGTGATTCCTTAAATAATAGAGTAATTTATATTGTTTCCATAAATGATGTGAGAACTCTGATGTCCTCATTAATACACTCTCTTTTTCATGTTCAAAAATTTTTATGATTTCATAAATATCTCTTATTAGGTTCATTATAATACCCATTAACCAGTACTTATTAGATATTTTGCTCCATTTTTCAATATTAACCCTATATAATCCCACACGGCCGACCCAAATTATATGATCTGTTAATAAGAATAGAGCATTGGCAATTTTTGATAATGTCAAAGTGGCTCTTATAGTTAGATCTGGATATTTCATCATTTTTAAAGCAGAATATAAACTGTCCAAACATCTCCCTAGACGTAACACTATAAAGAAAATGAGAATAAACTGTTATTATCGATAGTAGTTGTATTAAAATTATAAATATTGCTTTAAATACATTTTCTAAAGGAACTAAATGTATATTCTAAACTTCTTAAGACTTCTGCAGAATGTTGTGTACTACGAATATTCTGACCATAATACCAATAAGCTCTGCTTCCATATTGTAGCAATCTGTAAAAGTATTATTAAAAAGTAATTATACAATGTTAATATTATCTATTTACTTTTACTTGTAATAAATTTGTTAAATAAAATTGATATATTCTTTTATGTAGAAAATTAATATACAGGTTTTTATGGAATTTTTAATAATATGCATTTTTGAATATATTATGAGAAAAATAGTAGCATTAATAAAATTTAGGTTATGTAAAACATACAATTAAATTTATATCAATTAAAAATAATTTAAATCATATAATAAATTTATATTAATTAAATCAATTATTCTTAATGCGGTTAAATATGTTTAAGAAGTAAACAGACTATATACCTGATAATTCTGTCTCTGCCTATTGTTTGCTCATTTAGCTTTATTACTATATCCATAATGTTTTCAGGTAATATAAAGAGCGATATATTTTAAACACAACAATTGCAATAAATTTTTATATAAAAGTAATTTATGAGAGTTTCATCATAGTAACGTTTATTTGTAAGCACATATAAACAATTAATATAAACTATCAATATTCATATTGAATAGCTTAATCTAAACGAATTGATACGTGAAATACCGTTTACTAATGATTATCAAAGAATCCATATTGACGATTATTTGCAACATAATGACGCAAAGCATTTCTTGCTTTAGTCGCAATATTCATCTCGTAATATACATAAATTATACATAAATTGTAGTATTAAATGAGCAACTTCCACTTCGAAAAATTAGGTATATATAATATACTTATTTATACCACTAGCGCCATCGGATATTTAATTTAACTAACCCGCCATTTTCAAACATTTTAAATTTGATGTTCATAAAAGTACAAAATTAACGCTAATATTTAATCCAATCTCATTAACGGAAATCTCATTACTTAAGTAAATACTTTTGTGGAAATAAAGTCTGATGAAAGATGAAATAATTTTATTGTTATCGATGAATGAAGAATAATGTGGAAGTATATTTATATTATAAAAGTGCGTGTAAAACGAATTATGCAATCTTAAATATCACATAAAACGATGAAAAGAGATGAAGACACAATTTATATTACAGTACTTGTACGTTTAAAAAGCTGAAAAGCTAGTTATCCCTAATTATGAATTAATAAATTACGAATTAATTTATTGTAGTTAAAGTCTCACAGAGAATAAAGAGGAAAACACATACAAAATGATGATTATGATTGTTTTTCGTGAAATAGAAATTCGCACACATATGCTACACTAACTGACATCGCACGTCCCTTATGTCTGAATCCTGGTGTAAGTAAAAGGATACTCACTGTAACATTTCAGTAAAATAAAGTTTACATTAAAATACACTCATCTTGTATAATACAATATCAAACAAATTAATTAAAAAATTATTACCTGCAATATAAAATAGAAGTAAGTTATTAACTGTGCTTCCAATCCATATACAAAGAACAAGACAAAGTATTATGCCTGGATAATACTGTAGAAGATAAAAAATAGTTTAGAGCAATTCTTCTTGTAAATTCTGTACTTAATATTTGTTACATAAATATCTTCTAAACAAAGATTCCTTTTATCTAGGATAGCTTAACTCACCACATTGGGACGATCATTTCGTGTTTTTAACATCAATTTCCACAAACTTTGTAACTGTAAGATTATTACAGATAAATTTTGACATATCTCATTTAACTTTTTCTCTTTCTGACCTGTCCATTTGTTGACAGGACTCAACAATGATAACACAACTGGTACAAGATAATCAATCAAAGCCAATATAAGAAGAGTTACAGATACTATTGTAAGTATAGCAGGTTCCAACATCCATATTAGACTACAAGCAAATTTTTATGAACATTGTAAAATATATATTAACATATAATTATTTACAAATATGTAACATATAAAAATAATCAACGACTGATATAATAATATAGTATACATTAATATTTTATTCTAAAGTCAATGTTAGGAAACAATATTAATTTTCATTATTTTATACATAACATTATCAAAAATTCATAAAAGAAAATGAAAAATTTTTTAAACTGAGGGCTATAAAATAAAATGAGAAATAAGGAAAAAATGCATTTCTTTTATAGTATTAAAAAATAACACATAAAACAAATAACTTACAACAAAAAATATGTATGGTTATATATTTTAATATTTCCACTCACAAAAATATTATGGTTGTAATTCCAAATATAAGACCAGGGTACCAGGACCGTTCCCATAATAGAATGGAATTCAATGGAAGTATTACTTCACGCCAACATTCCATTCTACGTTTTAATTGTTTCATATGCTTTTCCTGCAATGAGATTATATTGTTTGAGGACAAAAATGAGTGTCACTGTCATTGATTTTTCTACCATTGTAAGACTACATGGTATAATACAAAAATTCGACATTGATTAAATATTCAATAAAACGCATTGATCATATGTTAAATATTTAATCTTTATAAGATGTGAAGTCTTACCCTTTCTATTGCTGCACTATCAGCCATCCTGGCTACTAAATAAAGTATTCAAATTCGCTGTGAAGAAACAGTATAATACGACAAAGACTTGAAACTACGTCGAAGTTATAGTACAATGTAACTACAATTTATTCACATCATCCAGGTTTATATTCCGTTTCATTCAAACATTTCTTTATTCTTTAATTTGATTATCGTGATGTGTCCTCGGTAAAAGTCAGAGACGCCGGATACTTTTTGCTTGAAAACACACGAAATGACGAAGAATCGACTTCTAGTTTCGAGATTATTGTAACTCGCACGCGATTGGCTATCAGTTCAAAATGTTGGTTATTGCAGGCGATACTGTGCTGATGTTGTGACGTTAAAGATTTTCTAACAGTATACTTCAAACTATCGCGTCCTAAACGCGTTTAATTGAAACTTTATTCAAAATTTGCTAAATATGGCTGCTGTGAGTTCTGTAAGTACTCGATGATACGTATTAATTTCTGTCTGCGAACTTTAACAGCGGTGCTTCTTGTTTATGTCCTGGTTAAGGGGACAAGTTTCTCTTAATATATCTTTGTTCTCAAATAAATAAATCACCTATCACCGTCTATTATTTCAGATATCAAATGTCGAAAACTTATCTCCACAAATTATTCGACGTGTAGCTAAAGAAATGAGTGAATTAGCTGAACAACCACCCGAGGGTATTCGAGTTGTTTTAAATGAAGAAGATGTTACTGACATTCAAGCTATTATAGAAGGACCCTGTAAGATTAAAGTTCATTTAATTACTCCTCTTGCAAAATTTCAATGAAGTATTATGTACTATATAAAAAATCGCACAATTATTGAAGTATAACCTATCCAAACGTCAGATTTACATGCACACCTAAATACATTTATGTATGTATATATACATACATATATATAGATATACATATAAGTTTATTTCTATCAATTATAAGAGAGAATATTATTTGCCTAATCAACTTGATAGATCAACAGAAATAATATTAATGAAAACCTATATATTCTATAACATAACTTTTAATATTCACATCTATTTAGATATAATTTAATGTCATTGAAAGTTTTTATTTAACATTACTTATTTCACAAATTTATATATATGTATGATGTTTGTTTCATTAAAATTTATGGAGGTTTGTGTATATTATAATGTTCATAAGTTAAAAATATAAATTTTCCTAATATTAGCGGGAACGCCATATGCTGGCGGTTTCTTCAGAGTAAAATTAGCTCTTGGCAAAGATTTTCCTCAAGGACCACCAAAGGCATTTTTCCTTACAAAAATTTTTCATCCAAATGTTGCAAAAAATGGAGAAATTTGTGTCAATACCTTAAAAAAGGATTGGAAATCAGATCTCGGAATTAAACATATATTACTAGTAAGCTATTAATTGGTATAACTGATACAAGAGATATTTAATGGATTTATTGAATTAACATATCTATTTTATATTTGCAGACTGTAAAATGTCTCTTAATAGTGCCAAATGCAGAATCTGCTTTAAATGAAGAAGCTGGTAAATTATTATTAGAAAGGTATGACGATTATTCTGAACGAGCAAAAATGATGACAGAAATACATGCACAGGTAAACCTCTTGTCATATACATATATTAAAATTGAGTTTCGCATACATAATAATAACTAATGAAAAATACGTTTATGTTTTAGGGAGGTGGGAAAGGCAGCAAAGCAGGTCTGGATAGTTGCACATCCTCTGAAGTCGGAGGACCCCTCCCAAAAAAGCATGCAGGAGATAAAAAACTATCAGCAGAAAAGAAAAAGATATTGAAAGACAAGAAGAGGACACTCAAAAGATTATAAAAAAATCAACATAATTTATCTATCTTTTATAATTTAAAACACTGGTGTGGTAACATTGCCTCATATTGTACACAATTATTGCATAGTAAAAATTTATTATCTAAACTCGACTGATCTTATTATTAAGTATTTAGAAAATTAATAATTCTAGAAGCATTAAAAATGACTTCCTAAGATACAAACAAGTACAACTTTGTAGTGATCTACTTTACAATCAGGAGTGGAAAATAATATAGTCCACTCTGTGGTATCTATTAGCGAATATTTTTACATATGTACAAAATGATACCTCATGTGACTATTTAAATTAAATAAAAAATGTTCTTCAAATAAAAGTTTTGTTTCTACTTTAATATTTGTAATTATGTACTAATTTTGTATACTTTTTAAATGAAATTATTCCTGCAATACTTAAGAAAACTAAACATAAATCTTTGATTAGGTGAGAAATGAAAATGGTCATTTTCAAGAACATTATTCTTTATTAGGTAATGGCTCATCAGTTTCTTTGCTTCAGTCTTGTACCACTGCATTGGCATTCATATGCTGCATGAATAAAACCATGTACATTGCCTTACAAGCCCATTACTGCGCAGTAAAATATTTCATTAGTAGATGACTAGACGATAACAGTATGTCACAGCCTTATTCCACTAGAAGCTATTAGCTACATATAGTGGTACGTTTTATTATTCATGGTAAAAAACAATTCATTAAACATAATTTACAAAGATCTAATGCTACTAAACATAGTGATACACGTATATCAGTATATAAACTATGTTCAAAGATAGGTTTTGAATATTTTGATAGTTAATTATTCGTATGAACTAATTAGATTGTGGGCTAGAAGCACTTCTGTACTTAGATAAACAACAACTTGTAAAGATGAATTTTACTGTATTTTTCATCTGATAACCACACACGCACGATAGTACATACAAATCCATACAGTCTTTACATTATAACTTTTTATTATTATTTTTTTGTTTTTGTTACGATACCATAAAAAAATCTATGAACTCCTACAAATCATTTTTTTTAAGTGTCTGTAAAAATTGTATGCCAATTTTCAAAGAAACTGTCAAAAATAAAAAATACCCACTTAAAAAGAATTTCTTACAACATTTTGCTAATGATATATTTATACTTATTTTTATATATTCTCGTGAAAATTAGAGAAACACATTGTGTTGTGTTAAGTCAGATCAGAACAAAATCTTAAATGTGAAGGTTTGTGACGTTGTTACTTTACTTCTTTCACATAAGCTTCCAATTCTGCATCTAATTCTTCAGCGGTAGGAGTTTTCGTTACTTGCCGACTGCCGCCTCTGCCACCACGTCGACCAGTCCCACGACCTTTAAAAAAGAAAATATTAATGTACTTTTTGATAACTCACTCGTCTCTTTTTTAATGTATACCAATTACATACCTCTGACGGATCCTGTTCCACGGCTACCCCTAAAGCGGGACTGAGGTCTCTGTGTAAAATTACTGCTGCTAAGTCTCGGGCCTCCTCGGATAGATGTGACTGGTATTTCAGAGGTAGCAACTTGTATGTTCATTTCACGACCTGCCGATGTATACCAGATATTGCAATAATAGATGTGAATAGTTGTGCAAATCATAATTCACAATAACTTCTTTGAAATTTGTTTTTCTTTAATGTCATCCCATGTTGGAGTATTTATGGAAGGATAAAAGAGAAAATGCTCAAACTGTATGTTGCTAGGTATAAACTGGAGACCAGATTAATAAGTGATACTGAAACCCTAAATATAGGCGGAATTTTATAATTAAAAAGAGAGATTCAAAGCAAAACTTATAGTATAGACACAAATTTAACTACACACCATCTAAGGGTACGCCATTATATTGTTTCATTGCTTTAATGGCATCTGCTCTTCTTTCAAATATAACATCTGCAGACCCTAATGATCGACCTGATCTATCGTAATGTACTGCTGCTGACTTTAAGGGGCCAAATTCACTAAATAATTCCTAGAACAAACACATACATGAATTATTACAATTTTATAGTAACTTTTTAAAAATGAAAAAACTAAGTGATTTTTATGAACTTGAGACTGAAAATTTGTTTATTTTTTGAATTTGAAGTAATATTGAAGCACTAACTAACTTTAACACTAGAACTACCACACTAGTCAAAATGACTGGTTTGACAACTTTATTTAAAATTTTTACTTCATGTTATATTTCTTCTCCGTAATGATGTAATGACTTTTGTAGGGATAGCTAAAGGAATAATATAATAAACTTTAATTTTGTTTTATTCGTTTAAAATAAAAATAACTTCGTATCATGGATACTTATACCAGTACCAGTCAATTTGACTTGACTGAATTTGACAATCTGTTTACTGGAGCTGGATTCATTTATTTAGATGGGATATTAGATATCTAGATAAATTGATGGCTGCCAAATTTGCACTAATATCAACCTTGTGTGATAAGTTTGTTGAAAACAGCCAGAATTGCTATAAACCTTGACAAATAAACCAGACAAATTCGGAATTAAATTTTGGCTGGCATCTGATGTTCAAACAAAGTATGTTGTAAATGGATTTCCTTATTTAGGAAAGAACAAAAAACGAGTACCATCGCAACCTCTGGGTGAATTTGTAATACTCAAACTTATTGAACCATAAAGGGAAGGACAATTTTTTTACAAGCTTGTCATTGGCATATAAATTATTAGCCAAAAGAACCATATTGGTTGGTACAATACGCGGAAACGAAAGAGAGCTCCCAAAAATTTTTAAGACAAAGAAGGATACCTTAGCTCGCTTTTTGTCACTACTGTATCGATCAAATGAGATTACATTCACAATTTATAAAAATAAGCCAAAAAAGAAAGTTTTTATCCTGAGCTCAAAACATAAAACTGTCAAAATTGGGAAAAACGAAAAGGGCCTATCTGAAATGGTCGAATTTTATAATAAAACAAAATTTGGAGTAGATATAGCAGACTAAATGGCAAAAAAATAGTGTGAAGTCGGGATCAAGAAGATAGCCACTTCAAGTATTTTTTAATATTTTAGATTTAGCTGACATAAATGTCTGGATTTTATATAAGGAAATCCACAGGTAAGCAGATATCCAGAAAAGACTTTGTTTCAATTAGCAGATGAACTTGCCATTGACAATGAAAAATCATGGATAGAACAAAGAGCATCCGAGATCCAAAGTACGTCAAAAAACTAACTTACCTTATTCACACAAATGGCGTCATATAAGGTACTGTAATAATAAGACCACCACGATTTGCAATCTTTGTAAAAAATATATATGCAGAAAGTACACATAGAAGAACTTTTACGTTTGTAAGAAATATGATGAATGGTAACTTTTGTACTTAATAATTTAAGTTATATTTGTATTTTATTTATTCTATTACGCTTATTATTATATTATACTTCTTATATTTACCAATGGAAATTTATTTTAATATTCTTGTTACCAAAGATTTTGCTACTAAATATTCTTCATTATTGTACTTATTGTTATTATTATAGTTGTTATTATATAGTTTTTATCTCAGAACATGAAGTTTCTTTTGTAAGGTAATAATAAATCAATAAATATAAAAATATTCTACTATTACATATTTTTTAAAGACCAATCATTTTACCTAGTTTCGGTAGAGATAACTACATCTCAAATATCGGTAGTTCTAGTATGAAATAATAAAAATTACCTGAATGTCTGAATCGGATACTCCAAAGTCTAGATTTGATACAAGGAGCTTGGTTGTCCCTGTGCTACCTATTGAACTTCGGCCAACCTTTTTTACTCCATCAAACATGTCGTGTTTCCAAGCACTGTTTACATCCCCCTATGAATGAAAATTATTTATTATTGTACAAAATCTGTGGTATCTTACAATACTTAAGAACATAGTATTAGTCACATGTGTATTTTTATAAACTAAAAAAATCATATCTATAACAATTACATCTAAAACTAAAAACATTTCATATATATATTTTTACTAAACATTTCACATTGTTTTATATAATAAGCTATTCTACGCTATTATATTAGAATTTGAATATATAAAAAATACACATGGTCGTCCTTAAAATTAACGAACATCCCACCATAAAAGCGCGGACTTTTATCATTTCCGAAAAATTTTAAGTTGAATACTCTCTCGAAAGACATAAAGTATTCCTCATCTGAACAGTATAAGAATCACAGGAATCATAGGAATCACGTTTTTATCTTATGCAATTATTTTACTTTAAAATACGATCGTTAATCTATCTCAAGATTAAACTGTTTCATACATAAGCACTTAAGGCGGAAGTAATACGATAGGTTCTCATATACGGTACACGTGACAAAAGTAATATAACATAAATAATGTCGATAATAATAAAAAGAAGAATAAATAATTTGATTTCTTACTCTTGTGTATGGAAGAGAATTTCTTGTAATGCCACCACGATTGCGTCCCCGCATGACGCCACCACCAACTCTTTGCGTTCTTCGTGCTCCTCTACGAGGTGAATTACCGGCACCTCTTCCACGTCTGCTACTGCCGCCGCGTGGTCTTGTTCCTTTATTTTGCTTGATAATATCGTCGAGACTCATGTCTATTTTATCAACCATCTTCATTTGTGCTGGATTTCGTATAATGACACTGCCACACGAAAATGAATGAAACCAACCTCTTTCGTCTTCGTAATGATGGCGACGAACGAAGACGAAACAAGCGCGCACAGAAACCTGGGTATAAATGACCGTAACTCACAAAACGATTTCTTAGAATCCCCACGTATTTGATTCGTCGATCAAAGCGCTGTCTATCGGGAAGTCAATGAAGTAAAATAACGGTTTTAATAAATTCTTTAAACAAATATTGTCTTTTATTATTAAAGTATTTGCATTTGTTATTTATACCTAGCATATAAGTGCATTTCTTTCTTAGAAAAGTGAATTTATATCTTAACATTTATATTTTTGTAGTTTATTCCTGTTTTAGGCATGTTACATTATAAATAGTATATTTAGTTTTTTATTTTTTGAATATCAAAAATATATATAGATACAAATGTATCTCATTTTTTCCTGTACATTACTATAATTCATAATGCTCTTCGTTTATATCACTTTTCTCATTATCTTCATCATCCTCATTAAGATCTGTAGAATTACATAGCTTTGAAACATTTGTGCATAATTGTTTTTTAATATCATTTTCTTTGCGAACAAATAGTGAAATCATAGAGTCTTCAAATTCTTCCACTATTCCCTCACACTGAAATAAAGCACATCAAAATAATAACTGATAAAATATATTATGAAGTATAAATAAAAAGAGAAAACTTACATAATATTTTAAACTTTTATTTAAATCACCATCCTGAATAATATCAACTTTGCTCATTTCAGGATTCATACTACCAGATGGACTCATTAAATTTAAGATTGTTAATTGACCATTTGATTTATATGTTGCTCTTACGTAGTCTGACATTTTTTCACAAATATTATCTAGGATGTCAGATATATGTACCTCAGATTGTACAAGTGGAATCTTTAAATAAAGGTATTTATGTAAAAATATGTTTTGATTATAATTCAAGAAATATAAAAATTTATTATTACCTTCTTATGAATAGCATTTCCTTGTGCATCTAATCTATAATTCCCTATCTCGATTTCTCTTGAAGGATCAATTTTTGCTAGTTCTTCTTCAATTTCTTTTACTGTTGATCTACAAACTACACATTATAAATATTAATTTATTATAATCATTATTTATATTCAAGGTAAATAGCTATAACTTACTATTAACACTTATTTCACGTACCTAAACATTTTAAAAGCTTATTGTCAATTTCCGCAGTTTTGACAAAACCATTTGTGAAAAAGAGGGAAAATATTACTATTAGAATTTTCATCTATAATGAAAATATGCATTAATAAGTTGAATTATTAAAAATGACATAAAGAAATGGAATTGTAAACATTTAATTTATACTTACATCGTATTTAATCAACATATTTAATAATATTTATCTATTTTTTATCGTCGAAGAAGACACGTGTATATTACTTATAATTTTGTACATACATACTGATGTGTATATATAACTATCATATATATACTTAAATACTCTACAAAACACGAATAAGCTTTCATCACGTGTCACTTTGAGAAATACCAATATAAAAGAATATGGACTAAAGACACTATTAAATACAAAAAGACACTACATCATCGCAGTTTAAAACTGTAACAATGTAACCAGCTATAATTAATCGTCCAAAAATCAACGAATTTTCTAAACAAAATCATAAAACTTAAATTTCAATAAATGTATGGAACAATTTCTAAAACTTTTCATAACTATGCTTATCTAACATATAATATTAACAGAATAAAATGTTTTTATTTTATACTCTAGAGAATTATATACAAATATGCATATATATGTACATATATATATCAATATACTAGTGTATATTGTATATGTACATATACATATGTATATATATCTATCCACCATAGCCTACGGATCACGGTCGTTGTCTCTACGGATCATCCCATTTGTTACTGCAATGTGAACACGTGCCATCCCTTAAAGTGGGAAGTCCATGTTGCTTTTTAAATTGAACAACCATGCTTCAATGTTTTATATAAAATTACGTTTATATTTCGAAGTCATTACATAAATAGTGGCTATAATTTCACTCGTGTAATATTTATATTTATTAGTTAGTTATAAGTCTTCAAAAAATAGACAAAATAATTATGCGAAAATATTACAAATTTAATGACGGCTACAATAAAAGAAAATATAAAAATGTATGAAACTTCAAATTATTTATAGTACATGTTCTATTCAGTGGTTTGTTATTGAACTATACGCGTCAAAAACTGATTTTCGCTAGTACTATACTACAAAATATAATTTTTCTGATCTGAATTTTTTCTGAATCTGAAAATTGTTTAAAAGATAAAACTATAACATCGTATGATTTAGACAAAGATTAAGACAATCCTGCCTTAGTAACTTATATATTACAATAATTTATAAGAAAATATGACTTAAGTTAAAAAGGATATAATTGTCAAAATGGAATTATGGTGGATTTCTCGAGTAATAGCTCATCATCCTTATACCATTCTAATGGTAATATTTATTTTTTCTTCAACATGTTTGATTGTTCCCTTAGCTATTAAAAAGTTTCCTGACTTCTCTGATCCTCAGTTAGTAAGTATATATATTAAGGTAGAAATATAATATATGTATAATGTTTCTATTAATTTATATCTTATTTGTGCTATTAAGGGTTTTGAGGCAAGAGGCACAATGTTAGCACAAAGACTTATTGCTTGGCAAAACTTATTAGAATCGAATAAGCCAAGCGGTCAATTGATTGATAATCCTTTGGAACATTATCATTATATGCAACAAGTATGTCTGTCAAGCTTTATATGTAATATATTATTTTAACTGTATATAAGTTGCCTAGGATATTGCATTTAAAATATAAGCCATTGGATTTACAAACTAACATTACAATATTTCAGAACTTAAATATAAGAACAAAACCTAAAAATAAAAGAAAAGGAAAGAAAAAGTATCAAAAACAAGTAACTAATAAAGAGGAAAAAATAAATAAAGCTGAAATTAAAGATAAATGGGAAGAGCTAATAGAGCTAAAAAATAAAAATGCGAGTCAAGACTATATTGAAAATGAGAAATTTTTTTGTAATTTACCATTACCTGGTTATGCACGTGTGGTTATTGGTAGAAAATCTAAAGATTCAAACTTATGGTCAATGGAAGGTGTACTAGCACAATGTTATATTGATGCAGAACTTAGATCAAACCCACACTTTCCTTCTTTATGTCAAACACAAATAGGACATAATAATATAGGACAAAAGTGTTGCAGAAGTTGGTCACCAGCAAATTATGTTGCACTTCTATCTAATCGAAGTTCTTGCCTGGGTGTAACAGAAAATGATCTTAGCCGTGTAGAAACTCTTTTGAAACAATGTGTTTATTATTATAAAAATGGTCATTTAACATCAAATTGTGAAGAAGACTTAAATTGTCAAAAACATGTTCCAAGTGAATGCTATACGCACAATGCAGCCTATCACTTGTTGCATTACTTATTAGATGTTGATTTTATTTCAGATCATGTAAGAGAAAACTTTTATATCATAGAGATTATTATGAAGAATGGAACAATTGTCAATAAAACGTTTCATATTTTGTTATAGAGACAAGATCCTCAAAATAAACAAAACTCAACGTTGAAGTATGCAATGTTATTTTTACCGATTGCTACAAGCTCAGCAACTTTAGACTTTTATAAAGGACTTGATGATAATGATCTATCCTATGGAAAATTTTGCGTGAAGGGCATGCAATTGGGTTTAAAAAGTACATTGTTTAACCAATTGTTAGTGTCAGATTCTATCTTACTGCTTGTTGGTTTCGCCTTTGTAACAGTTTGCATATGGGCATATACTGGTTCTTTTATATTAACTGTCACAACCATTATTGCTGTAATTTTTAGTCTTGGCATTTCATATGCATTTTATACTTTAATTTTAAATATCAAGTTCTTTCCATTTATGAATCTCTTGGCAATCGTCGTTGTTGTAGGTAAGAAACTAGAGAATATATGAAAATTAAACGTTAAGTTTACGATTTTTAATAATAAAAATTATTTAACATACAATTTTATTTTTTTAAAGGAATAGGAGCAGATGATGCATTTATATATTGTAAAATTTGGGAGAAAGCGAAGGAAAAAAAAATATCAAATAATGAATTGGTCAAACTGGTGCAAGAAACAATGAAACATGCTATTCCATCTATGTTTGTTACATCTCTAACTACTGCAGTAGCATTTTTTGCATCAGTTGTTAGTAACGTTACCGCTATAAATTGCTTTAGGTATGTGAAATAATTGTTTAACTAATATTAAAATATTAAGGAAAGATAATATAAAAGTAATAAAGAAATATGAACTTTACTAATCCCATAAATACAGTTTATTTTCAGGAATTACTGTTATTGCAAACTTCTTCTTAATGATTACTTGGCTGCCAGCATGTGTCGTTGTGTCGGAACGATTCAAACTAGGCGTTTTATCTCCTGCAAATTTTATAACACGAAAAATTATTCGACCTTTACGATTATTTGGAGATAAAGTGACGATAGGTTTTAATACTATCCTTACAAGGGTAGTTATAAATTTTCGATGGTGCTGGTTGTTAAGTTTAGGTATTATAGCAATAGCATGTTGCATCATTGTTTTTCAGTACCCTGGCTTACAATTGCCAGATACTGCTGATTTTCAATTATTTGATAGTTCTCATCCATTTGAAAAATATGATTTAGTATATTCGCGAAAATTTTGGTTTGAGAAACGTGGAATGGTATGTACAGAAATTTACAGTTTCTTTTAACGTATTTTTCACAAAATTTTTGAATAATTAATAATTGCAGATTGATAATGAAGATGTGTTACCATTAAGATTTGTATGGGGTATTAAACCAGTTGATAATGGCAATTATTTAGATCCTAGTTTAATTGGTACACCAGAATGGGATGAATCTTTTGATGTATCTCATCCAGAATCACAAGTATGGCTTGAAAAATTTTGTCGCGATTTACGAGCTCAACCTTTCTATCGTGATACATTAGGACCTTTATTACCCAATTGTTTTATTGAATCATTACATCATTGGATGCAAAGACGTTGTGAAGATCCCATTGATTCACATATTAATTATACACCGTGTTGTAAAAAAAGTGAATTTCCATATAATGCTAGCATTTTACAACGATGTGCGGTTGAAGCAAATGCAAAATTATATAGTACTCCATCGTATTTGTGGGTTCGTAATGGTGTCTCTGCTGGTTTAAAATTTTTGAATGAACCAAATCTTAAACAATTGCAAGTATCAAATGAAACAAATTCTATAATAATGCCAACGCCTAAAATTAAAGCTCTAGTCGTCGAGTATGACAGCATATATAATTATAGTCTTTCATTTTCAAATATGGATCAATTTTTTCATCAGGTAAAATAAAATTATATTTCATAAGTATGTATATATATATTTTTTAATATTTAATATTTTTAAAAGCAATCATAATGCTTAATTATTAATAAAACATTAATAAAAATTATACTTTTACAGGTTGAAACATGGATGCAAAATCAGTTAAAAAAAGCTCCATTAGGAATGCGTGGTGGTTGGTTCGTTAGTAGATTAGAATTTTATGAATTACAGAGAACATTGTACGAAGGCACGCTTTGGGCAATGGGCGTTTCATTGGTTCTAGCTCTCATAGTGTTAGCTTTAGTAACATTTAATCCTCTTATCAGTTTATATGCAATTGTAACAATTGGAGCAGCAATTGTAGTAACAATTGCTGGTTTGATTCTTCTTGGTTGGAAATTAAATGTTTTAGAAAGTGTTGCAATATCTACAGCAATAGGTATTTTTTAATATAGTAATTCTAATCTTCATAATGTACATAACTAAACATATATTATTTTTAGGTTTGACCGTAGATTTTAGTTTACATTATGTAGTAAGTTACAGAGCATGTACTTCTAAAGAGAAAGAAGATAAAGTAAAAACAGCTCTTGCACAGATGGCTGGTCCAACTTTAATGGCTTCTCTCACAAGCGGTGCAGCTGGTGCTCTTATGTTACCTTCATGTGTATTAGCATATATACAAATTGGAATTTTTTTATTCCTTGTAATGAGTATAAGTTGGATATATGCTACATTTTTTTTGTGTTCAGTATTAGCAGTAATAGGTCCATCATCTCAGTTTGCTCAGTTTCAATATCCCAGGTAAATAACGCGTAATTGTAATTTCGCAAGTATCAGTTTAAAATGTTTATATAATTTAACATTTCAAACTCATGCAGATTAAATCTATTATGGAAATATCTTCGCAAGAACAAGTCTCGAGATGTGCCTGAATCAAGTACAGATAATAGTGGAGCTAGAAGAAAGATTAAAGGAAGAGGAATGTGGTCAGAATCTACTTTAAGTACATCTAGTACAGTATGTCAATTCCACTGTAATGAAATAGAAACTTTCACAAGACCACCGCCATCACCATCACTACCTCCATCACCATCATCAGCATTACTTCAGTAAGATGAAGATTAAGTGATAGGATGGTCATATTTTAGACAAAAAAGGAAAAAATAATTATGATATGATATATACACTTCCGGATTTTAAATCAATGAATTTACTTGTTCATGTATAACTTATGTTCTATATAATCTATGATAATGTGTGTGACTAATGTGTCATTGGCTGTGTTCAAAATAGTTTTAGGATAATTATTTGTATATTTATCTATCATTAACATTCAGTGGGCTTCCTATCAGTTACGCAAGAATATGCATATTGTATACATTGTGATATGAGTCAGGCTTTATGTGCCAAATATATCGCAGACTGTTTTATATTTTACGATCTATTTTAGTTTCGGTTTCTAAACAATTTTGAAATTGCTCTATATTCATAGATGTAGCTTTAATGTAATTGTTACATCCGATGACTCTGCGTACCGCAATAATTCTAGGATTATTCCTTGCGATTCGACTAATTCTAACGATCGCCTCGATCGAGGGATAGATTCTGGGCTACGCAGAGTCACCGGACGTAACAGTAACTGATGATACTGATAGATTATTATACTGTTAGACTTGCATTTACATATCTATGAATGCATTTTAACTTCAACTTTTTTATTAAAACTTTTATATTATGCATTTATATTTAATTTGACATAGAAATAGATATCTTTTACATTTGAGTATTAATAGGTCTAGTTACTTTTTTTGATAACATTAAATTTATATATTATAAAATGATTTTTTAAAATAAATAGACTTTAATTCTACGAATAATGTAATATGTTAATTATTATGCCAGTTTAAGGAAGAGAAATAAAAAATGTTATTTCCGATATAGGTTTGTAAAATTCATAACAAAGTTTACATACAGAGACTGTTTAGTTTTTAAATAAAATATTACAATAAATTTAATAGAATGAATGAATTTCTTACATATTAAAAAATAATGAGGTATCAATTCAAGTGTTTTACTGAATAATGCTTTAAACCTCATAAAAAGATGTGTATGTCTGCAATTAAATTTAAGAAAAAGTAACGAAATGTGGTATAGATATCGCACATGATTTTGTTTCAAAATTATCTATATTTATAAACTGTATAAAGTATATACTAAACAAAAAAAAAAAAAAAAACAAAAAAAAAGACTGACGGATTTTTATGATTTTCATCAGTAGATATTATTGAATATATAAGAGAACTTTTAAAACAACTTTTCTTGTCACAAGCATTTATCTAGAAATATCTTTTGAGCTATCATGTAGTACAGTTAGTATTACATATAGCAGTAATATTTAATATTAAATGAATATTTATTATGTTTTCCGATAACTTGATTAATTATCTATTAATGTAACACAAAATGAAGTTTACCACCTTATACACATTTCGTTATTTATAAAAGGAGGTACGAATTGACTGTTTATGCAGTACAACATCATACTTTCGAAAACATAAGAATTTAAGCTCTTAAAAAACATCCATTTTTGTAATTACTGTATATGTGTTTATCAATTATTTAAATATTTGTAACTATCGTATGTTAGAAATATATATCGATATTAATCTAGAATGTACACTGGCAATCTTTCATCATATATCTACAGTATATGTATATGTTATATGTATATCTATGTTACAATATATTAGAGTGAGCTTGTTATGTATGTTAAATATTTCATGTTAATATTTATCCAGCATAAGCTGTGGTAAATATAAATTATAAAAAATTATATCTAAGTTTCATTATATCATATCTACATCTACAAAAACTTTTTACTAGTATTTTAACTAACAATTATTTAGCATTTATAAGTATATTCCGAATAATTGTTAGGTTTTATAAGAAATGTGTTCGACACATTTAGAGACACATACAAAGTCGTAAATTTCCGTTACGATCGACGCCACGAAATGATCAATCCCCTATTTCGTTTAGGACAATAGAGATGACTAACAATGTTGACTGAGTTAAAAATGTAAAGCCAGTAAAGAAATGTTGATTACCACTGGTTGTTTCCGGGTTCTCTTATGGGAAAACGTTTTCCCCTTTTTCCTGATGGAACAATAACCATAAGGAAATGCTTCGTTTTATTACAGTTCCTTAGGATTATTACGGTCAGACTAATTATTTGCACAGTTAATGGCCGACCGAGGGATCGAATTCAGCCCGTATTGTATAACGAGACGTAATAAATGTTATTTTGAGAAATTAGAGATACACATCCAAGGAAATTGTCTTTACTGATAAAATTTATAGAATCAAAATGTATATGAATATACTACTATATTACTAAGTGTAATATCAAGTATTAATAATTTACATCATTACATAAATATATTTATTTGGAAAGAAGGGAGTAAAAGAAAAATATCTCAAACTTAATTACTAATGTACTACTATGAATTAAGTACAGAATCTTTACAATGTGCTATACTATTCCCGAGATATACATATTTTAAATATTTATATGCGACGACGACGTTTCAATACTATCGGACTTACAGGATCAGTTAAAGGTCGTTTATTAATTTTCGGTAAACCAATTTTATATTTGTGAATTGGCTGAGCTTTATGAACCATTTGTTTTCTTAGTAATGCAATTTCTTCTTCCTCTTGCTTTTTCTTAGCAGCAATTGCCTATTATATATATATATATATTTTTTAGGATATATACTATAATATTAAAAACAGAATATTATTTAATTACAAAATTACGGAATATTATTACCATTTGTATCATCTGTTCTTTTTGTTTGTTCTTCTTTTGTATATTTTCGTCAAAGCGTTTTCTTTCTTGCGCTCGAGACGCTGTATGTAAAGGTGGAGATTTTGGTGGTGGTAATTTCTGTCTTGACAACTGTGGTACAAATGGTGGTTTCTTCCACAGCTGGTTTATTTTAAAAGCAGAAAAATATATCTATTATTTGTTAACGTGGAATGTGATGTTGTTTATACTTACGTCGGTACTCTTCTTAATTATCTTATCGCAATTATTAGAGTTTTCTATTTTTTTCACTTTGTTTTCATCTTTCAATATCTAAGAATAATACAAAAGTATATATTCTTTTAATAGCTTGTAAGATTAAAGGGTGTGATTCTCATACCTTTTTAATATTTTCTTGTTTTCCGTCTTGTGTATTTTTTTTTCGTAAATCAAAAGTGAAGGGGTATACGACCCCGATTTTCTGCATCATTTTCGTTTTATTAGATGCTTTGACGTTAGCTTTAGGCTCCTAAAATATTAACCTCAATCTTTTACAGATGAATCATACTTATGACAATATCAGCTATGTAAATTGACATACCAATTTCCTAGCATTATGAACCACATATTTTTCTTTTTCTTGACTCTGAGAATCATCACTATTTACGTATGTTTTTTCATCATTACCAGGTGTTATATCGGATAAATAGAAATTATTTAGAGATCTAAAAAAATATTAAGTGATATTTTTTATTATCAGACGAGAAGAAAATAGATTGAATCTGATTTAAAGAAATTCACAATTTTAACTCTTACGCAACCAACGTTTCATCGTCTGCTATCGTATTCGGATGTTTTGTGTTTGTATGATTTTGATATGGCGTGCTTGTAGTTACAATTGCTTTGTCTGAAAATAATAAAGAGGAATGAACACCAGGATTCAAGAATTGTCCGATCCTTATAATTTTTATTTACTGAAAAACGAATCTGCTATATCTGGTGGATTAAAAAAATCCACAAATTGTGGAGATTCGATCTCATCCCAATTGTCATCTTTTTTCGAATTTCTATAATTTCTCCAACGATATCCAGCTCGATGATTTGAATTGGTGTCTCCACTTTTCAATTTTATGTTCTCCTGCCAAAATTTCCAGAATGGTACTTTTGAATCATTCTTCGTGACTCCTATCGGCGTTAATGTTTGTTCAGATTTTGTGTCCATTATTATCGAGTATGCCCGTATTATCCTTAATTCTAAAGGAATCCGTTACAAAAAGAACTTTGTCAATAAGGGTGTACAATTATCGGTCTAGAAAATTCGATGTAATGTCTTCACAACTTGGCGAAGAATTCATTGAAAAACATGTTTCATCCCGAAATCCGCTTTATATACATACTATACAAAGGTCAAACTGGATTAAGTCTCTGAAGGAAAGGAAACCCGCGACAATAACAATGCTTTAAATAGAATCTACTTGAAAACATAGAATAGGAACGTTACCTGAAAACATAAAGTAAGAAATTGAATTTTACGATTGTTTCATTAACTTGAAACAGAACTATTAGTATAGTTTATGAGGAATAGTTTGTGTTCATAAAAACTATTTTTTAAAGATAATCTAGGTTCACTTATACCTTATATTGATTAAAATTCTACAATATCTGATATAGAAATTATTTTTCATTCATTACGATGTAATATTGTTTCTCTTAATATTAAATGAGACGAGTTGCGCGCGATCATTGATATTCTGTGCACGTGAACATTTCTATGGATACAAATGTTCACAACAAAGCGCGATTCATTGGTATTGTTTCATTCTTTAGCGAGTTTTCTAAACAGATTTTCCGATATGATCGATCTTTCTTCCATTCGAAAATTACAATTGGCACAGTGTTCATTTAGATTTATTCGAAAAAAGAATTCTTTTAGCTCAAAAAGACTCATCAGCGTATTAATAACGATATGACAATCTATTACGCTGCGCTATACTACTACTACTGTACATAGAATGCGTATGGGAAACGTTTAAACAGACATACTAATAATGCATTTTGATTAAAGATAACAGTTTGTCGTAAACATTAAAAAAAGGATTTTCGAACATGCACGGTTTACGGTAAGAAAAAATTATTTTTAATCCTTTTAATCCTTTGTATTCAACGTTAATTTAATCGCGATTAAACGTGATAAGATATAGCTACAACCTGTAAAGCATTAGATACATTCGTCTTTTTATTATTTTGTGCAATTTTTAGGGCTGGACATAACATTGGTGATCTTGGCACCAGTCGATGGTTGGAAGCGCTTTGGGAACCAGCAACCCGATTATACACTTTACCAAATGCGATTGATATGTTAGATGTAAGCGGTGATGGAGACGCTAGACTTGTCTGTGTCGATCTAGGAACACTGGGTGTCAATTCGCCTAAAGTAATGAAATAGAATGTTCAAAACTAAAAAGATGTCGGAATTACATTCCTCGATGTTCTAATATTTTATTTTTAGATAAGAGTTTATAAAGGAGGTGACCAGATAACAGAACACAACATGATAGATCCACCCTGTGGAGTGGTTGGATTTTACACAGAAAATGGAGAACCTCGATCGTCCGTACTGGCAGTGGGTGTTGGTTCTAGCGTCTACATCTTCAAAAACATGAGACCGTATTTTAAATACTGTTTGCCACACATTGACGTACACCCGAAAGAACGGGAGGTACAGACAATTTTCTGATTTCTTAGTGACCAATACGTCTCTGATTTTCAAAGTTGAAACAATAAATTTATTCATAGATTTGGCATAAGGCTGGAATGGACGAGGAATTGAATGTGTTAACACTAGCCGACGAACTGGATTTATTGTTAAAGGAACTCGGAGCGGGATTTATCTCACCGCGAACACTAAAATTCCTATCCATGGATCCGAATTTGAGGTCTAGCTTCGCGGAACAATACAGAAGAGTTCCACTGATTAAAAGTAATGCTTTGACTGCGATTTCCGTGATTCGAAGAGACTCATGGAACGATCCAGCGAGTAGTTGTCTCGTGCTGGGCACGGAATTCGGAGAAGCACTTATTTTGGATCCTCGGTACCACTTCCCTTTAAAAACAATTTTTATATGAATAATGAAAAATTATAAAATTAAACGATCCTTTCGTTGTAGAACATTTTCTGTTATGGACAAACATTTATTGGAATGGCCGCCGGTTGCTTTCGCGTGTACAGGTTTATGGACCGGCGATGGGAGTGTAGTAATTGTTGGAAGAGATGGTAAGATAGGCGCGATAAGAAGAGGAAGACCCGTGAAACTTTGGGAAAAATTACCATCGCCGGCTGTAGCCATTTCAGCCCTTAATAACGGAAGCGTCGCGGTTACCATCATGGATAGCACTTTGATCGGCTTCTCTAGGAAGGTATGTAGAATATTTTTACTTCAGCCATGTATTTTTACTCGAATCGTTACAAATAATAATAAATTGATAATACAGGGAATTAAAATTTGGCATGTTCGTGTTCCGGGTGCGATTTTGGATTCGGTAAGTTTACCAGTTCCGCAAATTGGACTTTCTTTGCTCGCTGTGAGTACCGCTGGTTATGGCATCCGCGTGTACGACGGGAAACATCACGTGGACACGTTAAAAATCATGGAACCAGTTTCTGCGATGAAGGTAATTTACGAATAATTATTATTCTAAGTTGAGTACTAATAAGATAGAAATATCGTGCATTGTCTTTTCGAAACAGTACGGTAAAATGGGTCAAGAAGAACGAACGATGGCGATGGTCACCGTAGGAGGTGGACTGTGTGTAAAAATTCTAAAACGGACTGCGGATTTCAATATTCACAACGCGATATCCAATTTACCGTCAACTGATAGCACCAAATTTTTAGTACCGAAGAAAACGCGATTGTTCGTTGAGCAAACGATACGAGAAAGGTCAGAAGCGAAGAAGATTCATTCTACTTTTCAACAAGGTCTTCTTCGACTGAGATTGATGGTAGCCAAAAAATTAGTCGAATCTTTGAACGATAGTCAAGTTGCGGGACCACATTTGCTTACCATGGAAGCTACCGTTTTGGGATTGGGACCCAATTATCAGATTCGTATTTTATTGACGAACATATCCGACGAATTGTCTGATACGGACCTGTACATCGTTTGCAGAAGCGAAAACACGGAAGTGAAACCACGAGTGATGGACGTACCTTTGTTACCAAACGCCATTTCGATTCCTATGATGATCAATGCGATTTTGAAGAGTAACATTTCGGGAAGGATAGAGATTTTGTTGTGTAAGAAATCGAAAACGAAACCAGTAACTGTGACCACAGTAGTTTTGCCTGCTGCCGAAGAAGATATCGAAGTTTAATCTTCTAGAAAGTAGAAGTCTATGAAAAGATATTTTTTATGTGCTTTGTATAAAAATGTTCATATATTACGTTGTAGTATTATAATATATCGTTGTGTAAATATCGATTGGAAAATGTTGAAGAAAATTTTATAACTGTATTATAAAAAGCCAAGAAAATGTTGCGCTAAGAATATTTGCTTCATTTTCTTTCTATCCTTTTGTTATCATAATCATATTTTTGTCCATCTCATTTGTGTATTTTATGTGTCATTATTTTTGTGCTAAGATGAATACAATGCTTCTTCGAAATGTTTAAAATATCATGGTGTCGGTAAGTTAGCGGCGACCCTTTGTGTAACCCGAAATCCCTCGGTCAACACGGCCACCGGCTGTGCAAATATAATTAGTCCTTAATCCTAAGGAACTGTCATAAAACTAAGCTTTTTAATTTTACCATTAAGGCCATTAAGTGGTTTAAAACACCTTCAATTAGATTCGATTTACATCTTTAACTTAGTCAACATCTCGGCACTGGTTTTACATCTTTAAATTAGTGATCTGTTTAATTTATATCTATACGTACCGTGCGTAACTATCTTGTCTGCAAGTTGTTGGAATAAAGAGCTTTGTAATCTGTTATTCTCAGTGTTATAATCAATTCAACCATCTCTAGTATCCTAACCGAAATAAGGGATCGATTATTTCATGGCGTCGATTCTATAATCGTAACGGGAATTTACGACTCTCATTGACGCGCTTTCTCACGATCGCGTTTCTTCGCGAACGGTCGAACACATGACATTTTCATTAGACCGCCACAAAGGTCACTATCGCCCTGTTGCGCCAGCGCAACTCCGCGTTCGTCGTCTCCATCGCTTTCCAAGCAACATCGTCCGCGCAAGCAGCTTCTGCTGTCAGACGAGGACAAGGAGTGAATGTTATCTCGGGGCGACTGCGCTAGGCAGTTACTATGGCGCTCATCTCGAGTACAGTCGTCCCACGTGCGCGCTTTATGGAAGTTTTTAACACTGACGAAACTAAAGCATTCATGCATTCTTAAGCATTAAGCATTAAGTATCATAAATTGTTGTGAATAAACGTTTTCAATAAAATCAAGTTAGCATTCGTTTATGAGTTTACAGCTTGTATTCATTCCACCCTTTGCTATTTATATGTCGTCCGCTACAGCTGATCGAAGAAAACCTATATAGACTAAACACGCAAACATTGCGGGCTAGCTAGTCGCAGTGATTTATTGTCTGTGCAAAATGTACAGTCAACACAGGAACGGGAAAATGATCGATAATTAATAAGAAGTGGATGGAAATATCCGATTGAAAAAAATTTTCATCTTTCTATGATGTCAAAAAATATTATCATGCTTTCGATATGTTATTTTCCAAGGCGATATCTCATGATTCTTCAATTTTACGTCTTTTTAATCTTATTACATTTTCCAGGTAAATTTAAAAACAGATATTTTCGTTTACAAAATTGATAATTTTCTTTCTATCTTTTATTTTTTAATAACTTATATCTTTTAACAGTTTATATTCTAAGATGATACTACACTTTTTTTTTAAATAACATTTACTTAAGCATGAAGAATGTTATAATTTTTATCTTTATGAAATGTATTTTATGTAAATAAATTTATATCTAACTTAGAACGTGCAAATAATTTACATTGATAGCTAAAGAATGTACTATGCCGGATGCAAGTCAGGAAGGATTACTACATTCGTTCAAAAGTTATTCAGATATAGCCATGTTTCATTATACAGTTCCAAAAGAGGTGCTTAGAGCTACTTGGCAGTTTGCAGCATTTATGGATGGGCAAGATTGCCCAGAGAGAAAAGTACATATGTAAATATTTGTTTTTGCTATCATGAACATATAGATATTTGTAATATGATATTTACTTTTAATATTATGATTTTCAGATACCTGCAATGGGGCAGTTACCCTGTGATATCTATAAATAATGATACATTTCCTAATGAAATGTATCATAAGCGTAATCATACCATTAGAGTTTCTGCAATTACAACATTTGAACCAAAAACCACTGCGATTATACCAGTTTATGGACCAGAAGCTGGAGATTGGTTTGTTGGAGCATATTTGTCTCACTGGGATGAAAAGGTTCAACAGCAGGTATATCTTGATTTTATCTCTCTTCTAATGTTGTATTATTTTATATTAATTCTAAAGTTTTATATAGGGACTTGGCCATAAATGTCACTACAGTATAGGTTCTGTAGCTGTATGGACACAAACAGAACAAATAGAAAATATTCCTATTGGTTACCAACAAACATTAAGAACAAAAGAATCTACTTCTTACTACAAGTAAAGAGTATAATTATCATATCCAAACCATTGTAGACATTGAGAATTACTAATATATTGCATTCTTATTTAGGATATATGTCCCGTCAGGAACATGGAATCTTCGTGTAGATATTTGGGGTTGCAATTTTACTGTGCATAAATCTCGTAATGTACATGAACTTTGTATTAAAAATATGGCATTAAAAGGGCGTTCTTTGCCCGTTTTCAATCACTCTGAATCATTTGAAACTGGAAATTTAACTATGCTGGGTTCATATACCTTTACAGAATCTTCCCCTTATGAAGATAGTTATTATTATTTAATGATTATTTCGGATAGTATTATTGAAGTACATGTGAAGGTAGTCACTTCAGGTAAATTTACATTACTTGTGACTTTGTTTAGTTACTTTAATGTTAAACTTATAAATTATTTTTGCTCTATCTTGTTTTTCAGAATGCCCAATTAGAATAACAGAAAAATCTTTTGTAAGACAATATTTGGATGCACCTTTATTTTCTAAAGCATTAGCTCAATTGCGCATGAAAGATTTAACAAAAAATCATTCACATCATGGTGAAGATAAATATAATGAATCATTTTATAATGGAGATCTTATGAAAAATCAATTTCGTATATCAGATGGATATTTTGATGATCTATGTTTCCCAAGATATCAGCTTGTTAGAATTAAGCACTCACAAATATTTTCAGGGGTCTATTTACTACAGGTATCAAGCATTTCATGAATATAAATATAACAAATAAATATGAAGTATATTAATTATTAAATGTGTTTGTGTAAAAAACTGATTTTCAGAGTAGAGAATGGCTAACTTCTTGGGTAATATTAACTGAATTGCAGCCAGTAATAACACAGTTTGATATTTTGCCATTAATTGATATTGGTGGTACACTTGATATAAGTGCTCATCTGGAAATGGATAAGGTAAGCAATAATTATTGAAACTTTTGTATATAATTTCATAAACTATTCAACTTGTTATACATATATGTATCTTTCAGATAGCAACAAGGCAATTAGTTAAAGTTATACTTTGCGTTCAGCGTGGGCGAATTCCAGATAGAATTAAAAATAATATGATATGTGAAAAATCCGAAATGTCAATGATCTTGTCTTCATTTGATAGACGCGATGGAACATTATTGATACCATATCCACAACCAGACACTTGGTATGTTAGTTTAGATGCAACATGCTATTTTAATGGGTAAGATCATATTTTTGGAAATATAAATATAAAATATTAAAATTAAAATCAAACTACAAATACAAAATGATATTATCCATTAAATAGAAGACCTGTAAATTGTGAAATACAAGAAATTTTAGTATCATTGGATATACGAACTAGGCAATGTGTATTTGCTGGAAATTATCCATGTGGTCATCATGGAGTTTGTGAAGAAATTCATCGTGATATTCTTTATTATACAACATGCAAATGTTTTGAAGGTTTGATTACTAGTTAGAATAACTACTATTTATAATTTATACATATAATTCTTTCTATTATACCGATATATTTTATTACACAGGATACAAAGGATGGGGCTGCACTGATGCTACTAGCGCCAATCCAGAATCTTCTCTTCTTATAACAACATTGATACTAACTTTAAGTAATGGTTTCTTCATACCTGCTATATATTTAGCTGTTAAGCGCGGATTATATACTGAGGGATTAGTCTATTTGGCAACTATGCTCTTTTCATCTCTGTACCATGCTTGTGATCAACATGTTATGACTTATTGTGTTGCTAAATATGAAGTATGTAAATTATTTCATAACAATTGTATCATATCTTTTCTTTTATAAATAGTTTTATTAAATTTATTTCAGGTTTTGCAATACAGTGACTTTTTTTCAAGTATATTAGCATTTTGGGTAACACTTGTTGCTATGGCTGAAATACCGATTCGTTTTGTATCGTTATGTCATATGTTTGGAGTTCTTATTATAGCTTTTGGCGTTGAATCCAATAAAACAAGTTTAACTAGTATATTAGTACCATTAGGAATGGGCATTATGATCCCAGTAAGTAATTTAGAAGAAACATTTATAATAGCGTTATTTCTTTTTTTCATATATTTCCAGATGGGGACATATGCTTATCGTTGTTTTCACTTGAGAAGGCTGAAAAAGCCTGATAGGATCTCAAAGTTATTAGCAGGATTAACACTAGCTATTTTAGGTTTATTGCTCTTTTCTTTAGTTGAGACAGAAGCCAATTATCAGGTACGTACATTATAAATTACTATATATTAACAAGGGTGGAAAATTGTCTCTATTATTATAAAAAGTATTTGTATTTTCTTTGTAGTATGTTCATAGTGCATGGCATATGATAATAGCGATCTCATTGATATTTCTTTTACCACCATCGCGATTAGAACAAATTGGTTCTTCGGGTACCAGCTCGTTTAGCGATGATAGTGAATTACTTGATTATAAGGATACACCGGGTAGTCCAATTTTTGCGGTAACGAGTGGACAGGAAAATCTGGTAATTGCATCAAATTGAAACTGCAGTAAAAATAGGTAGGGTAAAAACAAACCAAATACGTACTATTATTTAAGTTATTTGTGCCAAAAGAGTGTTCTAATTCTCTAAGCAAAAAGTAGATTATAGCATTATGATAATCAAAATTTAAAAAATGAATGCACATGTACAAGTATCATGTATATATACATAAAATATTTATGTATAAATTTTATAATAGTTCCTAAGTAAAGATGCATAATTGATTATAGGGTAATCTATGCCAAAGTTTCCAATTTAACACAGCTCAATGTAATATACAACTAGTTTCAGCCGTAAAAGCTGAATGAACTTATAAATGGTGCTATTCTATTATTACACTATGTTATTTTTAGAATATAACCAATAACACTAATATTTAACGAAATATTTTTTATATTTTTATTGTTGGAAATTGTATTGTATCGTGTTAAAGAAGCCACAAAGAAAAGTTAACATCTATTTTTTCTAGGAAGTTACGTCATCAAATAATATATACCATCAAAATATTGATGACGATTTATTGAGTTTATTATATCAGTAATAATTATATTTCATGATCTTCTTTATAGCCATAGGTATGATTTTTAGAGGAAACTTGTTATAAAATTTATTATATATATAAATACAAATACACGATTATACATGTATTCTTATATTTGTTGATAGTACTTAATATGTTATTTTGTTCCATTTACTAAAATAATTTATTTCTCTCAGAAGCATTCTTATATGTATGTAATTTACGTATTTTATGTGCCTAATAGTACAGAAAAATATTAATTGCATAGATTACCCTATACATATTGCCATTGGCAAATTACATTCAAAAATATTCATTATATTTTATTTCTTATCTTTTAAATATGTTTTGTTATGTATAAAAAAATATAATATATATCATGTGCATATTCTGTGTAACTACTATAACTTTGGGAAACATGAAAATGTAATGCAGTATATATGTATCTTAATAACGTAGAAGAACATATTATGTGTCTAATATTGTTACATCTATTTTTCACATTTAGTGTTTAACTTGTGTAAGGGACCACAGAATATAATAAAAGGTATTAATAGCATATTAGGAAATGAAAGTATGAATGTTGTGCCTAAATACGGGTAAATTATTCGGGAATAGTATTCAAATTTCAAAAATTAAATAATTGAGTGTTTATAAGAATTTTATCGTTTTTGACATTAAAATTTATGTATAAAAACTGTAACAGTATTCAATTTGATTTATGTTTTAAATAAACATTTCTTAGAAATTTTCAAATGGAAAGGTAGAATATAGTAAGTAAGAAACTGGGAATTGTTTTAGACATTACATAAACGTTATTTAATATTAAAAATTCCCAAAGTTAATTAGTTTTAATACAGAAGATACACTCATGCTCTCTATAAGTAAATTAAAAGTTTATATATATATAAATATTTCAATATTGTAATTTCATTTTTTTTTTGTGATATTCTTCTATTTTATGTGATATTAATTGCAATATGTTATTCAAAAGATTTTTATAATAATGATTTAATAGAATATAATTTATTATTATTTTCAATTGTGACTACAACCTGTATGAATTCATTTTGATATGGTAAATTACTAAAGTATAATATTTACTTTAGTTACTGTTCAAATACCTCACAATGTGTAAAGTGCCATCTGAGATTTCTCTTTCATCCTATGCCAATTATATTACAAATCTTATTTTTACACTATTACAAAAAGGCAGGGTGATTGATAAGAAGGAATTCATATAATGCAAATCTTTGAAAGATCTATGTATGCTATATTACTTTAGATTTTAAACAAATAAAACATGTAGAATGAACTTTTATCCTGAAAAGTATCAACAATGTGAATTGTATTATAAGTCTGTCACAAATTCAGAGTGAACATAAATAATATAATATTTCGTATCAAATAAAATATAAGAAGGTATATATTCCATATTATGTCAGATAGATATTTAATTTTTTAATTTGATTTCTTATCATTTCTTTTAAGTCGAAAATAAGTCGACATATATTTAAAAAAATTACGAGTACAGTACCCCGTCCAAAATTGTAACAATAGCATTATTTTGATAATGAAGTGACAGAGGAAGTTCTCGTTATACAAAGCTTTTTAAATCAATTTTTTATTATTTTTTTCTCTTAAAATGAAATTATTTTTATCTTTTACCACAGTATTAATAACATAAAATTTCGCATTATATATATTGCGTTCCATTTGTACTGTAAATGTTAAACATCTTTCTTCTCTTGTCAATTACATCTACTACATGTTCATATCGTTGCAAAACACAGCTGAAATCATGCATAATACGTCCTATTCAGAGATACGAATGTAGAGAAATCATATTATAAAAAAGATGTTTAGCAGAAAGGAATAAGATATTTAAAGAAGGAAATCTATCATTTCAATAAATCTGTTTAAATAATTTAGGTTGTTTTACTTACTTTCCAAAATCGCAATCTCCTATCCAATCTAATGCATTTGTAATTATAGAATGCTGATTTCTTAAGTATTTTAAAATGCATAACGAAGTTACACCAATATCAGTCTCTTCCCTGGATCGATTAATCGCATTGATGTAACAGTGTTCGATTTCACTACTAAATATTTTCCATACCTAAAAATTTCTTTATTACTATTATAAATAACTTTTACTAGCGATCAATTAATACACACAACATTGATATATACCTGTATCCATTTTTTTTGCAATAATTCTCGTAAATTTTCTCTTTTTTTAAATTTTTGTAAAACGTAAATTGCCTCGATACCTTCTTCTATATTCTTTACATTTTTAAATATATCATTAATTAAATTTACTACCATATTTTCTAATTGCAAATCTATATATCTAAATTGTTTAATTTTTATAAACCAAATGGATCTTGTAACATCGAACACGATGTCACGTGCCATTATAATTTCATTTAAATTTCCGTAAAATAAAGATTCAATTTCTCGTAAATATGCTTCATACTCGGTTCCTTTTGGGCCTCCAATTAATCCTATTTTAACGTCTCTATGAAATCATATAAAAATGATTATTAATTTCTATCTTACTTTTTTTTCTTCTTCTTTCAAATACCTTCCAAATACTATTAAAGCTTTACAAATTTCAATCACATCGTAGCATCTTTGTTTAAAAATATTAATTTTGTTAAAAACTTCTTGCTGGTTTATGTCCCATTTTCTGTTAACATTGATATAACATGTAACATTTATCATGACCTGCAATAAGTGTTAATAATCTACCAATCAACTGTTAATACAAAAAAGTATATTTTATAGAAAACATACGTTATCATATATTGTTTTATAAACATCACAACAAAATATACATTTCTCTAACATCTGTATTCCCATTTCAGGATTACTCCCAAGAGCAACGTCCAGTTTGATATATTTTTTACATTGTTCCATTATTTGTGAGCTTAATGCTTGACATAATATTTTTATATTACACCTAGAAATATTACTATATAGAAATATTACATAGAGAAATATTATTTTTGAACATAAGTCATTGTTTTTACTTCGTAGAATAAAATGACGATTCCGCCCAAATGAATAATATAAGAAGTAATGCTTCTGTCACAGAATTTTCGACATCTTCTGGAATGTTTAAATTTTTACAAAAACGAAGTAGAATATTTAAGTACTTTAAATTTGACGACGCTTCCTCTAATCTATCATTAATATGGATAGTTAATTTCTCTAATTCACTTGCGCTTGGAGAATGCAAATTTTTCAAAATGTCGATGATTAATCGAACTTCCGTATTAAGAAGTTGAGCACACAAATGATTCAAATTTGAATCTATAAGGAATTCAAAACAGATACCTTTTATTAAAAAAAGATGTAGTAGCTAAAAATAAAAAAATTAATTTAATTAATAAGAAACTGACGCTTTGCATTCCAATAGTCGACTTCATCTTGTATATTATTAATTTGTCTTCTTATTGACGTCATCGTTGCTCTACGTATCTGTCTGATCCAAAAGCAAACTACTTTTTCTAGCCTGTCGATTAACTTTCGTTTTCTTTCATCTTCTTCGGAAATGGTCGTTGTTTTATTTGTACCCAACAAAAAATAATTGTCTGTATCCGATTTTAAAAATGTCTGGAGAAGACGTTCTTTTGGTACGTATAAAATAGTTCTACCCATTGGTTTATAAATTTCCTCCATTAGATGTACGATAAACTCGTGTAAATTTAAAAATACGTCGTTTCTTAAAACTGTTCGTTATGGGAAATTGTAGCTCTAATATGGGTTACTTTTGTTCGAGATAATGAGATAATGTAATGATAACAAATAAAAATAAAATTTTGAAACTTTGTAATTATTATACCACATATACTATTCTACATGAACAAAAATTTATAATATTTTATTTGGATACATGAAGCGTAATCTTCACTGTGCAGCACCATCGGTGCATACATATTTTCCATAAATTTTAGGATATTACTCTTAATATTATTGTTAATACTGCCAAATGAAACGGTCTTTAAAAAATTTTCTGGGGTATAAATTTGCCATGATGATCTTAAGAAATATGTAAATCCCTTAGATGCATGTATCGGGATATCCAACATAGCATTTAATTCATCTTTATCGTAAAATGTAGTTAGCACTGTATATGATGGATTCTTAAAATATTCTTGAATTGTTTCATCGGAATGCTCGTTCCAACTTACGCCATTGCAAGAATATATCGTTAAATCTTTCACATATTTCACCTAAAAGCGTATTCAAACGAAAAAATTTAATCGTTTCAATGAAACCTACAGTAAACCTACATAAACTTACAGTAAACATAAACCTACAATGAAAAGTATTTCTACTTCTGTAACAGGATCTCAAAAGTCGCGCCGTAGATGGCATTACAGTAAATTCCTATCATTAAACTGATAGGAATTTCTTATAATACTAAAGTGTGACTTCTAATCTAATTCTTTTTCATTCAAACTATGAATTAGTTCTGCAGTAATGTTTCATTAGACTGATTTAGAACAATTTTGTAATACTATATAAAATTTGATGCATAATTAATTTAGTATTACTTCTTAGATAAAACGAATCAAACGATAATAAATAATCGTAAGTCCACAATGTTTTTATCTGCATATATATATTAAGTAGATATTAAAAAAATATATTTTGCAATGAATTATCTTGTTATGGACTCTGATGACCCGATTTGGGCAACACATAAGTTTTAAAATTTCAAATTGCGGGGTTTACGTTGGTGTTCTTACTAAAGCAATTAAATCTTTCTCGGAGAAAATAGGCTTTTCCGGTTCTGAGGGAACGACAAATTCTTCGCCTGCATCAGGTGATTCTACAATACAATTAAATATCTTAAATTATTTTCTCAATTACAGAGAACAGAGATTTAGATATCGTAACAGAAATTAGAATTATCATGCATATATCTAAAATTGTTTTACACATTTCCTCAAAATATATTCAAATTTGGTAATTCAATTTAATATAAATAAATCTTAACTAATCGCTGATCTTTTATAATTTAGTCAAAATTTTAAGATGTATGTATTTAATTATTATACCTTGGTGACCAAAATCTTCTTCATCGGTATCCATATCCAAAAATTCTCGATGAGTATCCATCATCTTATCCGATTTTTTTAAGATTTCAGATTTTTGTTCTTTCTTTAAGATCATTTTTTTTTTTGTTCTGTATAATATATGAAAATAAGTATGTAAAAATAGATATAAATATTTGTATAGCTTCGGCACGATATTAGTTTTATCTTCTTATTGTTTGTTACATCGATATGTTCTCCGTTACTATACTATAAGAGAATACTATACTATAAGACAATACAATACGTACCATTCAAAGAATATAAATGAATTATTTCTAAAAAAATAATAATATTAATAAATAGGTGAAAAGTAAAAAAATATACAATATTTATTAATTATAAATATTAAGAAAGATAAAAAATTGTTGTAACTATTTTATATTACATTTATCTTATTCTTAAACATTTATGGTGCGCGTTACAGTAAATTTGGAATATCAAGAAAAATTAACACAATGTCTCAATCTGCCAGAGAAAAAGTATTTGTTGGTCCATTTATTCATTCTAACGAACAGGGAGATTTGATTATCGTCGACCGTGGTATGATACACGTTAAAAACGGCAAAGTATGTATCGGTCTATTTTTATTTATTTTTAATTTGCAATGTCATTATTTATCATAATAAATTAAGTATTACGCCTAATGTAAACCTTATATTTATTAAATTATATAATATATTTTTTTATGTTTAGATCTCTAATATAGTAATAAATCCGAACTTAGATGATATAAAAAACGAAAATGTTAGTGTTCTCAGCAATAGTCAATTTTTAGTACCAGGATTTATTGATTGTCATATTCATGCTGTTCAACTTCCTAATTTAGGAGTTGGATATGATAAACAACTTTTAGAATGGCTGGAGACTTATACTTTTCCCTTAGAAAAGAAATATACAGATGAAAAATTTGCTGAAAAAGTATTTAATACAGTTGTGGTGAGTTCAATGTAATGTAATATCAAAATATTTTTTAGATTATATTTTATATAAATGATGATCATATTATTTCTGAAATTATAGAAACAGACTATAAAGAGTGGTACAACAACAGCATGTTATTTTGCATCTCTCTATTCAAAAGCATCTATAATCCTTGGACAAGTAGCAGCTAAAAAGGGTCAACGAGCATTCATTGGGAAAATAAGTATGAATGTAAAACGTAGTGATAATTATTATGAAACTACTGAACAATCTATAGAAAATATAAACAAATTTATAGAAGATTTGGCTAAATTAAATGTAAGATTATGAATATCATTTAAATTTATATTTTACTTCTTCTTTATAAAGATCAAATTTTTATTTATATGATAATTATTATAGAGTCCTCTAATAAAGCCAATTATAACACCAAGATTTGCCTTAAGCTGTGATATGACACTAATGAAAAAATTAGGAAAACTAGCAAAAGAAAAAAATCTTCATATACAGGTACTATATATGAGATATTTTTTATGTACAAAATATTCTATGTGTATGAATTGTTTTAACATACACGTAAAATATTTCAGACTCATGTATCAGAAAATCAAGATGAAGTAGAAGCTGTGAAGAATAACTTTCCTGAATATCCTTCTTATGCAGCTGTATATGATGCAGCTGGACTTCTTACAAATAAGGTATACAAAATAAATAATTACATATATACATATATACATAAATACATATATACAAAATGTAAAAAAACTAAAAACTGCTTATTTTCAGACAGTGTTAGCTCATGGGATATATCTTTCAGATAATGAACTTGTATTATTAAATGAGCGTGATACAGCAATTATACACTGTCCTTCATCAAATACATGTTTAAAAAGCGGTCTTTGTGATATTCAAAGACTGAAAAGCAAACAGATTAAGATTGGACTTGGCACTGGTATAAATTTATTATTTTTATTTAATAACTTTATAGTTATATGATAATTATGCAGTTTATTTCAATAAATCAATTTTTATCTTTAGATGTATCAGGTGGACAAAGTTGTAGTATTTTAGATGCAATGAGATTAGCTTTACAAGTATCGATCCATTTGTCCTTAATGAAGGATAATTATAAAGCGCTTAATTATAAAGATGTATTTCATATGGCTACTTTAGGAGGTGCAGCAGGTACTGTTCTTAGAATTAGATCAAGATTATTTACTGCAAGTTACTGAATCTCTAATGCGATATTTCTTTAGCCCTTGCGATAGATAATCAAGTAGGGAATTTCGAAGTCGGTAAAGAATTTGATGCTCTTATTGTGGATACAGATGTAAGTGATGGACTTTTGAATAATTTGCAAAGCAGTACCTTGGAAGAACGATTTCAAAAATTCATTTATTCCGGAGATGATCGTAACATTATTGAAGTGTATATAAGTGGATGTAAAGTTAAATAAGAATAATTCATATTCATAATATTTACATATTTCATGTTTATTCCAATATACAATAGTTTATATATAAGTTATATATAACGATGCAATTATAATCAGTGTAATTATGTATTTACAATATCTGTAAAGGAAATTATTTCTTGATAAGATAATATAAAAATAAATTATTTGAATGACTTAATAAATGAAATACCATGGTATATAAAGCTACCTTTATGTTGTTCCAGAAATACTTTTATGCTTCTTGCAGCTTGCTCGAATGCCTTTTCAAATCCAGCACTGTCACTGTCCTATTATTTTAATTGAAAAATATTTAAATATTTAATAATAACAAAAATAATTTAACAATAATACGTTAACAATTCTTACAAATAACGGGTCTCTTATATTTAATTCTCCATTCGGATCATATTTTCCAAGAAGTTCAATTTTTGCTTGACTATCTTCTGGTTGCATTTGACAGAGATCAAATACTATTCCACTATCCATTCCAAATATCCAATCAAATTTGTAGAAATCTTCCTTTGTTATCTGAAAACAGAAAGACATGTTTTATGTTACATTTTAAATAAAACAATTTGTTATATATACCTGTCTCGCTATGTGAGTATAATGTGTAATACCCCTCTTTTTGAGCGTAGACATAGTTCTAGGCTCTGGACTGTTACCTACGTGATACTGTAAAAGTGCAGCACTATTTACTTCCCAAACATCAGAAAGATTTAACTTTTTTATTTCATTGTAAAATACTGCTTCTGCTATTGGAGAACGACAGCTGTTTCCTAAAAATTTTTAATACTGATAGAACAAAAGATGATATGCTTACAATATTACTCTGCATAGACAAATAACATTCTTGATATACCTAAACACACCATTAACACTTTCTTTTTTGGTGACATGTTGCTGTTTACTAATCTTAAATTAATTTTCACCTTTAAAAAGATATTCATACAATAGTGTCCTTAAGGTTATGTAAGAAACCTTGTAAAATGAAATAAATACACATATATGTTTTATCTTAAATAACTGTTGTTTCTACAAGTAAATATGTAGTTACACGAGTATTAAGTTAATAGAAATCAAAATATGTGTAAGTTACATGCATTAATATGATATGAAACTAGAGAGTTATTTTATATATGAAAGATGATTGAGAATTTCTTTTAAAGAATACTTGTAAATGATAAGTAGTAATGAATCAATACTTTAATTCTGTAATGAATTTTTATTATCTCAAAGAATTTACATTTTCACATTATATTTTATAAGAATTTGTCTCTAAGAATATATACATGATATTTTAATAATTTTAATTATACATATTAATAGTTTTTAAGTCTCATTCAGTTTTTTTAAACTATCATCTGGAAATAAGAAGCTTACTATAATTATATTTCTTTAAATTTAATTTATAAATTATTACAAGTGCAATATATTCTTTGATAATACCTTGTAAATTGTTGCAAGAAAGCTTTTATACACCGTTCACTCTGCTCATATGCCTCATAAAATCCATCATTGTTGTTCATCTGTAAATAAATCTTTTTTAATTTAGCTCTTGTTTTATCATAGAAAATTTTACATTAACATTTTGTATTAAAATAATTATGTACATAGTAAGGATCTTCGATTATGATTTCTCCCTCTGGATTATACTTTCCAAGAAGTTCAATCTTAGCAGTACAATTCGCAGGTTTCATATTATTTAATTCTTCAATATTGCTATTATCCATTCCAAATATCCAATCAAATGTGGTAAAATCATCTATCTTGACCTATAATGACAAAATACATTAATACTAACATTAGACATTTTTTATATAATAATAAATTTACTCACTGTTCGTGCTTTATGAGAATAGTTAGTGATACCCTTTTCTTTTAGCGTAGACATAGCTCTACGATCCGGACTTTTACCTGTATGATATCCTATGATTGCTGCACTTTCTACTTCCCAAGAATCATTCAAACCTAATAAATTTATTTCGTTGTTGAAAACTGCTTCGGCAATTGGTGAACGACAAATATTTCCTGTAAAATTATGGTATGTTATACCTGTTGTATGTTAATACCTGTTATGGTATACGATTTTTTAAATTTATTATGCACTCAAATATTTTAAAACATACCTAAACAAACCATAAGTACCCTTTTTTTTTGAACCATATTTTTTTTTTACATAAATATTAAATTATAAGGGATCAAAATGCCTTATTTACCGATCAGGTTTGCCAATTACGCATTATTCGAAAAATGTACTATGTTCATTGAATATAGAGTGCGCCATCGTCGTATCCTACCGGTGACTTTCCATGTAGCGGGTTGTAGCATAGATTACTATCGTGATTTCTTGATTACAGTTGCTGACAATGCTTGTTTAAGAAAAATAAGCCATGTGGTAGGAGCAAGAGAGGTTAAAATTCGTTTGAAAAAGCATTTTGTAAATATGTCATTTTTTATTCGAAATAAACAAGGTAGCGGAGGAATTAAAAGAAAGGTATAAAAAATGTATACTTACAAATATTTGATTTTTGATATATAAAAATTATTTTGTGTTGCAAGATGCAATTGAATTTATTTGTAATGTACTACAAAAGATTACAAATTTATCATATTTTAGTTTAATGGTTATAATAAAAAGGGGAAGACAAAGAAGATAAATAAGTTTATACCTGATGATAATGAAAGTATTGCCAGTACAGACGAAGAACTTGCAGAAGAAAATCAGAGGTATTTATATATTTCCAAATCTAGATTTAATAATTTTATTTTTAACTGTTATTAATTATTATTTTGTGTAAAAGAAATGAAAAATATGAAAGCGAGGAAGAAGAAGAAACTGCTCAGGAGAAGCGTGTAAGACTTGCAAAAAAATACCTTCAGCAAATCGAAGAAGAAGGTAAATTATTTTATGAAATGGTTTTTCTATGTGTTCACTTTTTAACATCAGTTTTGTAAATAAATATAGAGAGAGATAGAGCAGAATTTGAAGAAGGAGCAGTAACAAGAAGATTACAAGAGGAATATTTAGAAGAAAAGGGAAGGTTACGAAAGACTGTAGCTTCAAATTATATCAATCATGGTGAACCAATTGTTCTAAAATGTAAAGAACATAAAAATTCAATTACCTGTTTATGTCTCTCTAGCAATGGAAAATTTTTATATTCTGGTTCAAAGGATGGTAGTTTAGTTAAATGTATGTTATTTTTGATAACACAACCATTGAATTATGAAAATAATTTTACTTAAGTGAATATTACATATTAGGGTGTTTAAAAGAAAGAGCAAAATTGAAAGCCGTTAAAGGAAAAAGGAAATCGGAGGCTGGAATGAAATATGTACAATGTTTGGCAATTAGTACTGATGGTAAATTTTTGGTAAGATTATATAAACTTTCATTTATAATATATCTGCATTCACAAGTATATATAAATATCTATTTCTTATGATTAAAGGTAGCAGGAGATAGTGGTTGTAAACATATTCTAGTATTTTGTGGGGATACCTTAAACCACATAAAAAACTTGCAAGGTCATAGGGATAGTGTTACCAGCTTAGTCTTCCGTAGAGATACACACACGTTGTATTCCGGTTCTAAAGATAGAAGCGTAAAAGTATGGAATTTAGGTGATATGGCATATGTTGAATCTTTGTGAGTATATCATATCGTCATTATTATTTTAACGTAGCATACTCTATTATAGTCTCATTTTATTACTTTTTTAGATTTGGACATCAAAATGGTGTTACATCGATTGACGCGCTTTCGCGTGAACGAGCTATAACTAGCGGTGGTTTCGATGGGACGATAAGAATTTGGAAAATCGTAGAAGAATCACAACTTATATTCAATGGACATGTTGGTAGCATAGATACCGTAAAGCTTATAAACGAAGAACACTTTTTTAGTTGTGGAGACGATGGACAATTATGCGTTTGGGGTTGTTTAAAGAAAAAACCTTTATGTTCGGTGCCAGACGCTCATGGAAAAGATGAAACCAATAATCAACCAATGTGGATTTCGAGTATAGCTACTTTACTCAATACAGATCTAGTTGCATCAGGTATTAAATACTTTTTTTTTAAATATGTGATTCATTTATCTTTATGAAAGAATTTTAATCGTTTATCGTAATTATCGAATATAGGATCACGAAATGGTGTTATCAGATTATGGCAATGCGGCGATTCCTTCAGATCATTGAATCCGTTATTTGAGATACAATTAACAGGGTTCGTGAATGCACTATGTTTCACTTCGGATGGAACTCAACTTATTGCTGGAATTGGTCAAGAACACAGACTTGGAAGATGGTGGCGCATACCAGAAGCAAAAAATTCTATAGTTATAATACCGTTAATTCAAACAAAAGATAAATAGTTTATAATATTAAGAAGAAATGAACAATTGTAAATTGAATATAAATAGTTAGGTAAATACAGATCATATAATTTTTTACATGTTTTATCTCAACAAACCTCTTTCTATATTAAAAAAAAAAAAATATTGTTTATTATTTCATAGTCAATGTTTGTAATTTATTTTTTATATAACATTTGTCATATGACTTTTTGTTATCTTCGAATATTTCATTTACAATGAAATCGAGTCATAAACATGCGAATGAAATAAAAGAAATATTGGTCCACAGTACAAGTATTTATTTATTCTGTACAAAAGTTGAGTTATAAAATATTATGTCCCCATTTTAGGTCTTGTTCTTAGTCTTGTATACCATGCCGTCTTGAGTTCGTTCGTATAATAACAATGATCGCCGCAGAGGACATTAGCGTTTACAAGAATGAAGTGATACGGCCATTGATTTATTCGCGCCTACTGATTATGAATCAGAAAGAAACGAGTATCGATTTCGCCAGATCTCTTCCTCATTCATACGTAAATGCACCTGTCCTTGCACGAACCTCGGGCTCACCGTGTACATATACAAATCAAATCGACTTTTTTCCCCTTATATTCGCGTCAACAAACGAGTGTACAGCAATTGTACGCTACTTCTTGTATGCATTCTTGCAGGAAAGTTTTTCAAACGAGTGCGACAACCTAGGCCTTTCAATATGATTTTCTTCCATCGTTTCGTCTTGCATTATTTAAATTTCTTTGTTCACTCTTACTTAGGACCTTATAACTGCAAGTATGCTTTTACGCGGATGACTGAAGCAGCATTGCTTCCCGCCCGATTAGTTTCTTCTCCATTGGCTCTACTTTCACGAGAAGTCTATGTACTCCGACACGTCTTGCCTAAAATGCTTTCCTTTTCTCTCGTTTGTCTCGCGCTTCTTTTCTCGAGTTGCGCGATCCTTAAGTTATGCGCGCTTCAAATCAGGCATCGCTTTCATTCGATCTATCCGTTTTTCCTTCTCGTTTCTTTCGTTTTCTTCTTTCCGCGAGCTCACCCGATTGTTTCCATTTTCAGCAAATCAATGAAATTTATCAGTGGCATCGTTATCTCAAATTGTTATGGAATTTAACGGTGAATAATTTTCCTATTCGTCTTATTTAGCTGCCTGAAAAGAAGGGAAGTGATGGCACAAAAATGGCACCTGTTAACGCTAACTTTCAAAACTTAATACTAAAACTTGTGATAAATATAGAGCACAGTTTATCGTTGCATTCTTTCCCATTATAGAAGTGCCTTGGAGAAGCGCTTGGAGAAGAAATACGTGCGAGTGTATTTCTTTGGTGGTTCAAGTAGAATGCGTGCGAACGTGTAAGACAAGACTTATTCAGCGTGACCGCAAACGAATATCGTAAACACCGGAAATCATCATACAGCACACTTACAAGCACACTTAACATTTTTTCGCATCGTTCTATATAATATAAATTCGTTCTATATAAACAATCGTACAACGATTTAGGCTCCAAATCTCGCGTATATCTCAACACGCCACAGAGGAACTGACTTTTCATTTTGCGAAAATTTTGCACCGCAAAAATATTTCGTTTTGATGTGTAACATTTCGCTTCGGATTTAGAATCGATAAATAGCTCTAAACAACGTGACGAGCATACCTTACAGATTCAAGTAGGGGAAACGATTCGTTCGAGCGCATCTTCTTCCTTTCTTTTTTTTATGCCAAATACTCTTTTTTTCAACGATTTATAAGTCCTGTCCTACGTGACGACAGTTTTGCACTTAAAACAATTGCATCGAGGGATCGCAGAAACTATTGTCAGTCGCGAGTCGCTTGGTAAGTCGAGAGATTCGTTGTCTGTGAAGCATACACGGCTGAAAGCCTTAGGCGAATCGAATGGGGGCTTAATTAATCGGATCGAATCGATTGAAACGAAGTGGCATGGTCGCGTGCCCGTGAACAAGCAACGCGGCTCGAAACATAAGCATCTTCCTTTTCGGCATTGCGAATCGTCAGATTTCGTATATTACACGCCACCGCGATTTTTTCTATTATGTATACGCTATGTACATTTGATCTTGTAAAGCACATAACATCCGGATCGATAGTTAACTTTTCAGGTGAAATTATTATTTTATTAAATATAAAATATCCAGACTAATGTATAACAGGTTTTTACAACTCCAAAGATGTGGTTGATATGTTATTGAGTAGTTTAAACGATTGAAATGTTTGAATAGAGAGAAAATATCTTAGAATTAAATGAAAGAGAAGAAGGTTTTGAGATTTTTAATTAGAGGAAAAAGGGGGGAATGAAATGATGGATTAATGAATTCAGTCTCAATTAATAATCAGTCAGTGTCGATCTTGTTTTTAGATTACTAACATTTTAAACTGTAGGATAAGATAATGCTTTTTTTTCTTTTTTATCTAAAATTTCAAAATAATATGTTTTAGTATTCTACATTTTGTATGTCTTTTAATGTCACATATATAAAATATAAAGCGATAAGAAATTTCTGACAACGCTTTGTTTAAAATTTTGAATTCTCCATAACATCGTGGATATTATGTGCTTTTTAAGATGTACTGCTTGTGAATGTAGCGTGTTCATCTTTGACAGACGGTATTTCAACTTCGATGGAACGTGGAACGAATTGAAACGATTTTTCTATATGATCAGTGTCGAAAGACTCGCGAAATTCAAGAATGCGATCGAACCGGACATCCGCTTTCGCTGCGAACTCACATTCCTCCATACTCTATAGCTTCTACCTCTCTTTTTTTAACATTCGTTTTGCAGGGTAGGACAACGAATAAGTTACGTCTACGATAATTACCAATCGCTTTCGAGGTTATCGATTACGTTAATTAAAAATGGCAGTTTTTCGTTTTAAATTACATTTCGCTCGTTTCACGCGATGCAAGAAGAATCGTCGTCTTTACGTCTGTGCGTTTGAATTTCACGCGTTCAACCATTGATTAAAACATATGAAATCCTTCGAATCGATCAAAGCATATACGTATATATATACTATATATATATAAAACAATACGAAATTTCATGAAAAGTTTGAGCTTCGATAAAAACGTAATTCAACCTATCAATTTCCTCTTGCATCTCGTGTTTACAGCGTTTCGAAACAGCGGTAAAAGATGTGTATACGTAATATCGGTAAAAGCCGAAAAATCAGTGCAACAAAGCGTATATATCGTTTATTTGTGTTCTCACCGTTTTCTATAAATATCCATCGAAATGATCGCGAATGCAGTTTTACTCGCAAATCGTTTTCATTCGTTTAAAAAATAGAAACATTTGGAAACGAACCGCGAGGGGATTCACGGATGCGCTTACAACCTTTCGAATCGAACAGGCAACGATCGTTTAAATATAATTCTTTTTACAACCAATTTGATTCCAGGAACTCATTAATGCCTGTCGAGGGTTCAACGAAAGAGGCGTGACACGCGATTTCCCCAAATTTACCATTCAGCACTGTGAATCCCTCTGGTTCGTATACAACCCACGCAATGGTGCTCGTCGCTGATGGCCTCAAACGCAAAAAAGGAAACCTGATTTCTTCACCGAATCCGCGAACTAGAACTCGATACCCTGGTATCTGAATCGCGTGGAACGTGGATCGCACGCATCTCGTCCATCGAGAAGAGCATTTCTTTTTCTTCATCATTATCATCTTCTTCTTCTTTTCTTTCTTTCTTTTTCTCTTTTTTTTTTATTTCTTTGTACTTAAACGATTCGAGACGACTCGCGCAAGGTACTTTCAAAATGAAACGTTTCGACGCCGACGTATTTCGTCGTACGCGTCGACGTACTTTGTATGTGTTATGTGAGTGAGTATGTACGTGTATTATTATTATTTTATCGGGGGACGCCCGGTCTCCCTGTCCGGCATTTTAACATTTTCCAGTTATTTTTTCACTTTTTTTTTTTTCATTTTGTTTCGTTTGGTTTACTTTCATTTTCCATCGTTATATGTGACCGTATATCGACATGCATAATACAATATAGCTATATAAATCGCGCGACGCCGACGAGTTTACGTTTAGAGCATCGTCGAACCTCTTTTCCACCTTTCGTCTTTCTTTCTTTCTTTCTTTCTCTGCTTCTGCGAGTGAATTCACGCGCTTTTGCGTTTTACGTCGCGTGGTCGTCGAAGTCGCGTCGCTTTTGCATATGTGTATATCGTGTCTCTGTATCTGTGTATGAGTGTACATTTAAATATATACTTTTTTTTTCTTTTTTTTTTTCTTCATATCTTTAGAGTAACGCCGCACCTTTTCTCGCGACGTCCTCGACAGTGTTTGAAACTGTTTGTATCGCAATATGTGCCAATATACATGTATATGTGTCGTGTGCACGTGTCGTAGTGTGTACATGTGTGTGCGTGTCTTGCACGTACTTCATGAAGATCGATTCACGTTTACTGTGTACTTTTTATGGTTACCTGTAATTTTTTGACGATTATGTCGTTTTTCCGGTTTTTTTGGTTGTTTGGTTGTCTGTTTGGACTGTTTAAACACTATTTCGCTACAAGTGGACTACCATTATGAATACTACGCTACTTTGTATTGTATCTGTAATGCTTTGTAATGAACGACTGTACTGTACTGAACGTGCATACTTAGCGAGCACACGCAATCTATAATTGATTGATCCTGTTCACGAATGCCACACGTGGACCGCGTTACTATTTTTACAATTTTTTCAGCTTTTCCTTTTTATCTGTTTACTCGGTTCAAATTTAGATCGAGTGGAGGTGAGGCAAAAGAGAGATAATTGCTGAATAAATATTGTTGCGTCGTAATTGGAAACTAGGTCGTTTGATTGTCAGACAACGCTAACCGATCGAACTATTCAAACCGTTGATACTTTCTTTCTCCAAGCTGGTTTTGATATTTTTTTTTTTTTTCTTATCCTCGATATATCGTATCGATTGATCGAATAAACTGTGTGATATCATCTTTCGACTTCATTTTTTCATTTTATAAACATGATATCCCGACTGTTGTTTAATTTATATGTAAATACGTGTACCGTGTTCAGGAGAGAGAAAAGAAATGATCTAACGGTTGCTCCGGTGATAACGTGGCGCCTCCCGTATGGCTTCCGTGACCGTGATCGTATGTGTCATGTAATGTACCTGTTACAAAATTAATATATGCAACGTGAGAGAATTCATGACTTGGCTAAAAAGTGTGGTTCTGTATTCAAACGCTCTTTTGTTTAATTAGTACTTGTGTTTCTCGATTATGAGTTAATAATCATAGTTTAATAATAACCACTTTGTGTTTTTTCTTATTTTTTTTTCCATCTTGTTAAAAATCTTAGACATCAACGTACATTCACTTTTATAATAAATTGTTATTAGAAACCTATCCTCATACTTGCTATGTATTTAATATAAATTTCATCGTGTTATCGTTATTGATCGTAATCTTTTTCTTGTTTTTCTTCATTTCTCTATTTACAACGACGTACCTACGAAATCATCTCGATCCCATTTTCACGCTCGATAAATCCGCGACGTTGTCAATTCGACGCGGTAAATCTAATTAATCGATCCTTTCATATTTTTCCTTTCCCATCCCTGTTACTTCTTTCTTTCTCGTTACTGCCCGTTTTATCTCATCCCCATTATACCCCCTGTCTCGAGAAGAGAGGAACAAGCCCTTTTCGCGTACGAATAGTCGCCTGCTGTGATCTCCATCCGCGAAGACCTCTAATCTCTTGACATTGTTCCAAAACACGCACACGAGAGGATAACACAATGAAATAGCGAAAATGAACGATAAAAATCGCAATGAAGGGGAGGTTCGAACGTCTTTGGATTAGAAAACTGTGAAACCTGTTCCTCGTTTTGTTCTTCGTGTATTTCTGCTCGAAACGTGCGATCTGCAACGCGTCTACGTACTTATGCGTACCTGTATATCGGTCTGTGTACGCGATTAAGAGCGAAGACTAATCTTAACGCGCGATCTAATTAATCGTAATCTTCAGGTTCATCGACCTTATGATTATTCCTGTGTGTTTCTGTTATATCGATGTCGTTAAACTTTCTATTATATCGAGTATCTACATGTACTTTCTACTAACGATTTAAATACCTTATTGGTACGATGCTTGTCCCTGTTCATGCTTACAAAAATAACTTTCGAGGAGCAGCGTTTCACGTTGTGGTCGGTAGTAGTGGTGGTGGTCGGGATTGGTGTTACGGATGGATCGGAGGGTGCTTTCGGAGCGGATCGGTCGAAACGAAAAAAAAAGAAGAAAAGAAGAAAGATAAATGAAGGAGAGAAAAATAAAAAAATATTGCAGTGAGTGACCTTGTCTATTTTCTATCGATAGTTCGAGTCTATATTATTGTTATACTGTATTCATCTATCGTCCGTAAGAATGAGTACCATTCACATTGGATCTATGTAACTTTGCTGCATTGCTATTGCATTTATGTTTAATTGATTACGGGCTTTCATGCTGGCTCTGATTAATTCGATTAATTCGAGTCGATCGATAATTCGCCGCCCGGAGCAGTTCTATCGATACATCCACGATTCAAGACGTGTGTGCAACCGTTACATGGATCGTCGATCATGCCGATCGAAACGTAAACGCACTCTACTATTTGCGTCCCTTTACAAATGTACGTTACTGTATGTAATATCCTCTGAGACCCGCAAAGCGAACTTGTACGAGAAACGTTTTGTACAATCATGTGTTAAATTACTTCTACTTCGTGTGACAGGGTTAACGAATCGTATATATCTAAATGATATCGTGACGCTATAGTTGACGACTGATCTACGCGGAGGCGCTTCGAACGCTTTTCCTTACAATGGTGCAGGTGATTGTCTTTGGGTTTCGTTTTGCGGGTTGATCAGCGGCTCACAAACAATTCCACGTGTATACATGTGTGTGCGAACGAAAACGACTAGAGAGAAACTAAAAGAAACTGTCATCGTAGCAGCTATAGTTAACGAAACGAAAATATGATCATTTGTGAGAAATCTACATGCTAAGAATCGTGGAATCGCAGGTATCGTCGCGAACTGCTTTCTCGTAATCGATCGCTCGTACGTGTACGAAATTGCTATTGCGGTTAACACATGGGTAAAAAGTACAAACTGTAGACAGACGAACGGACAGACAGACAAACAGACGTGGATCGGAGGCATGTAATACTTAGGCTTACAATACTGTAATGGATAACATTATACACGCATTTAATTTCCATCGTTTCCCTCAACATTCCCGGCTGATCGTGGTCATTGATTTCCATTTTAATTGTCGCGTATAATTAAGGACGATGAACCATCAATGAACGATGAAAACGAGTCGGTCAATCGAGCAGCCATCAGAATACATCTTTTCTTTATTATCTACGATTCGGAATTGGGGTCTCTTTTTCTCTCTCTCTCTCTCTCCCTTGCGCTCTCATTAATCTTTCTTACATTCTTTCGCTCTGCCTTATACAATACGTAATTCTCTCCGCATATTCGTATTTACAATAATTCGTTACTCTAGTTGCCGTTCGGTCGAACTCTTTTTCCCGTGGCCAACGTGAAACGATCATTTGCTCGTTGTTGTATCTTCCCTTCGCATCCTCGAGCCTCGAACGCTCTTCGGCCGCTGTGTGTGCATTTTTACGCGCGCGGAAACAACTATGTGCACTTATTAAGCTCCATTCACACTGGTGCTCACGGATCCATTTTTAAGATCAGGTTGTATGTAATTATATTCGCCGTGTTGTTCGTATCGCTGATACAGAATCGGTAGATACGTTTGGTATATTATAATTGGTCGATCGTCAAACTAGACGTCGGACGCAAAAACGATAATTTTGCATTCTGGAAGATGAAATGCGCGTAAATAAGAATTGTGTAAGTACACAAGCAATAAAATAGCGCCATCGTAGCCGTGCGGCCAATCGTCGAATGTATTGGCGGGAACGCAATTTTAAAGATTACAAGTTACGTTTATACGATACGATACGCGACATGCGCAAGATGCGCGCGCACTATATAATTAACTGCCGGTACAATGTATTCCGCGCGATAAAATCCGAGACACATAGTTGACGTTTGTCGTGTGATTATGGTAAAATTGTGTGATCGATAGAAATATGGATCCGTGATCGTGATCGTGATCGTGATCGAGTGAAACATGAGCTTACGAATACGTACAGGATACGCGTACAATATACATTATGGGCGTTCGTAACGAAAATCGGCTGCGATCGCAGCGTGAACAGAGCTTGAACGTTAGCGAAGAGGGAGTCGTTATCGACGTACGCGACAAATCAGAGCGGGATCGCGTGTAACGATCGTGACCACTGTGCATGTATACATGTAATCCCGTACGTTTTACAAATAAATGCGATTTGCATGCGCGTACGTTCGTCAGTACGCGGATGGAAACGAAATCTGCGTGGCGGTGAACAATAAATAGAGTATAAAAAAAAAAAAAAAGAAACAGGAGAATCATAGGGACAATTGAAAAGAACGATGTACATAGCACAAAAGACGATACCGAAATCGACGAAATGAAACCGACCATCGCACGGCCAATTTATTGAAGTAGCGAGCACACGTCGAAATAAGCACTCGAACGCACGCGTTCGACGTTTCCGAGCAATACAGCACGAAGAAAATTAAAGAAAATAGAAGGAAACAACAAATGGCAGATCCGATGATGACAGGGGTCGAGAATTCATCGTTTTGCTCGCATCATGTCGTTTCTTTTATCATTACCCCGCCGAATACGCAATTTATTCGCTATTAAATTTGATATTTTTTACTAGTAAATATAGAATATCGAGTGTGATTATTCGTAGCGTAATGATAGCGGATAATAAATATAATACAGATCTATAGATAAAGTTCGGTATGGTACAACTATGATACAAAAATTTTTATTTCGTTCGCTCCGCGATCAGTCTCTCTCACGCATTACATACCATACTTTCGTTCGTTCGTTCGTTCGCCATTTCCCTTCAACGAACTCGGTCGAAGAGAGGAATTTTCGAATTTCTTCGCCGACAATACTTCACGTGTTCGCGAAAGTGTCACGATTGCGAGAACCGCGGGCGGAACTTACAAAAGTTTATCGCACCTTACACAGTTTTGTGTCCTATCCAAATGGGCGATCTTTGAGTTCACGAATGTTCCATACGCCTCGCAATACACCCACACACGTCATACTCTGTCACACTCGGAATTTTCATTCACGCTGTATCGCACTCTTCCGTGTGTCATATATAAGATTTTACCTAGTATACGGCACTCTCTTAAATTCCTCTGCCCCGAAGACGAGGCAAGAGCCACTTGTACATATTCATTAGGAATTTATTTACACGCGTGCTAATTATCCTGTTCGCGTCTGTTTACGCAACCCGAACGACCCTCCGCCATGACTGTTTCCTTCGATAGATTTCGATCCGAATATTGGCGCGACCATCGCGACTAATCGCGAATTAACGTTTGATTCGATTATCGCAATAAGTCACGTGATTGATCTGAAATCTTCAGTTAAACAAATGACGTATCTACATTTGCGCGGACGTGATACTGAAAATATTAACAGAAAAATGAGTGCTAAGTGATACATCTACTAAGATGGCAAGTTTTAAATCATACTAACCTAGTAAGTAATTGGTTCTCTATATACATATAAGTTTCTAAGTTAACTTAATCGTTTGACTTTTCAAGTACGATATTAATTCTCAAGCAATCGAGGCATAGATGACAGAGGACCGTTCGCCAATCAACGTCGATGTCAGTCGTACGATATTATCATTTGAAATCCTCACGCGCGAGGTTATGATATTTAAACGAAAGAACTTTCGCGTTTCTCTTTGACGGACGTATTTATTCACTATGTAGCGTATGCCTCGCTCGAGGATATTTAGCACGCTGTCCACGACTTCGTTCTCTTTCTTCGTATTTCCAATAAATACCTAGAATTAGCGTAATGATAAGAAGGACAACCAATACGACTACCATTTATAGTAGTGATAATAGTGGGCATACTATAATAGTGTCTAATAGTAGCGTTTCTCCTCTTTTCGTCTTTCTTCGTCTTTGTAATCTTACTATCTACGTCTTCGTTCTTCGTTTTCGAATAGTTTCAATATGGCGTTGCTGCTCGTGTGTCGTGCGTGTCTCTTCTCTTGACATTTGACATACGTTTATTTTCTTTTTTATTATTTCTGCCAACTCTTCGTTCTTCTTATAACTCGCATTCTCTTTTATTTTCATTTAATTTTTCTTTTTTCTCTAAACCATTGTTGTTCGTTTTTGTCTTTCTTCCTTCCCGATTAAATTTTCTCGTTCTCTTTCTCTCTCGAGGCAGTCCGACCATAAATCGTGCGCGTTTTATTTTTCATTTATTTTTCACGATTGAGGGGCGGCCACGCGAGCGCGCGCGCACGCGTGCCTCAAGAAATTAATTAAACGTAGGATAATCACAGAAAAAGGGGTTTCGACGTATGGGATATACGTTCTCGTCGGTAGTGTTGTCGCTTCACCGTAATAATTGCGGCATGATCGCGCTGATAAACAAGCTTCCCGTCAACACCATCACCAGCTGGTAGTACCGATCTTGAACACGGCTGGAACTCGCCCCGTTGTAGGTCAATTCTTCGTTCTTCACAACTTCGTTCGGATGGTCCGAATATTCCTCTGTAGACAAAAAAAATCAATTGTTATTTCCGGACAATAACCATTTGATTCTTTATCGTAGTATTTTAAAAAGGCGTTTATCCGCTAACTTAATTGATTAACGTGGATTAATAAATGGAAATTTTTAATTGCGAATTCATTTATCCGATGAAATAGAAGCAAATAGAAGTACTTCTTGCATAATTTTGATAATGTAGAAATTAATACTTTACAGCGAATAATTCTAAGATCCTAGATTTTTGTTAGCAATTATTAATACTTCCAGCTCTTGAGATTAACTTTATTTTTCTTTATTATTTTTTCGATAAATAATCACGTTATTCTTGCAGAAAGGAGGTCAAGAACGTTTCTAAATTTCTCCTGTTCGAAATGAAACTTCCATGAGCTCCGTGGGAAAAAGTTGCTTCATTACCAGGGCTAGGAAACGCGGCGATATCGGAGCGGAAGCTTCAACTTCCATCTAGGTTCCGGCTTATTGGTGAGTACTTGGAGATTGATGTACTTTTTGCTTCTGCTCGATACGAAACGCGTTGTAACAGATATACATCGTCGGTCACGAACCAAGTTATAAATTTCGTGGGACACGATTCGATTTCGAAGGGACGATTTTAATACAGTGGAGAAATTCGAATCGTTGTTACAAAGGAAGGCGGAACGGGGCCGACTCGAGTAATTTCAATTCAACACCTCCGGAACACGAATTCCCTGTTGCGTTTCGAGCCAAGCAGGTTGCCTCGTTAATGTCCGTGTCCTGGCTATCGATGGAATGCAAATGTGTGCATATCCGTGGCGCATTTTCAAGTCAAATTATCGTAGGTGACAACACAAGAAGGGCGACTAGACGACAGATGGTTGTTGAGAGGGTCACCTAGAATCGAGTCACCTACTGCGTTCGATTGTTCTCCATCTGGCACGCGTTTTGGGGACCAAAGGTGTTCCTTCGTCTATTAAGCTTTTTATTCCTAATTTTTTAAATAATTTCCTCCATTCGCGGTACTAACTGATCTAACTTTTATATTCGATACTTTTGAATAATCATAAAAGATATAACTTAGAAAAAATGAAGCTGGCACCCCGCTGGGGATAGCCGCCCACATGCTATATTTATTTTTTATTTTTTTTTCTTCACCAACAAGATATAACACTTTACCAAATGTCCATAAGGACAAATTGTAAAATAACCAAAATAAAATAAAATAAAATAAAAAAAAAACTTTTGAATAATAATAGTTGGAGAAATTAATTATACGAGAATGAGTATAGAACGTTTGATCTGAACACGAAAGATAAAGATAGGATCCTCGAGGTATGTTTCGGAAGTTTCACGTTCGGTCAATCAATGCAGTTTCTAACAGATCACTATTGTAGGATGCATTAGTAGTGATAATAAATAGAATAAGATACGACAAGGGACGATATAATTTTAAAACTTGTTAAAATTTATTTGCTCGTTATTTACTTTATTCGATTCAATACGAGCAAACGATAAGCCAAATAAATTACGTAAAATGATTGTTTGGCACGCAGTGGACCCGCCACGTTCATCTACATAACGGTAATTTAATGACCGAAGTGACGATGACTCTTCTCTTCGACTTTCGCACTCGCGTCTAGCTATCGTGAAAGAACGATGGAAAAGAAAGACTTTCGCGCGAGTATGGACTCACGCTTGCTCCGATCGAAAAGAAGAAATATCAATTATACGGCGTTAATAACGAAGATATAACGATATAGCGATACAACGCAGTAATTCCTTTATCCTGAGAAAACGATTTACACAACGATAACGAGCGGTAAAATCGTCGAGTACGAGTGGTTTATCTTAATTTTATGCAACAGTAATCCCGATACGAAGCGATAATTATCAGCCGGACAAAACGAACGTAACGATAAGGGACAAGGGATTTAGCGGCACAAGCAAAGTTAGAAAACACGTTCTCGCAAAATATAGACGAGATCTGACGTAATTGTCATCGACTATTTTATTCGATGATATTCAAATTTCTCATTACTCTATTCGATAATTAAATTCGACCAACTCGGCGATGCTCGGAGATACATTATAGACGATCTAATTCGCGTCGATTAATAAAATGACCCTCCTCTTCCATGATTAATTTCGACAAGATGCGACGACGAGAGAGATTTCGCGTAAGAAAAGAAAATGAAAAAGAAGAAAGCAGCGAAGGAACACAGAAAGGTAGAGAAAGAGAGAAGGATAAAAAAAAATGAAAGAATCATTGGCCGAGATAATGGTCGCGAGGAGCATCGAGAAACTCGTTTCGCGGCAAAGAGAGCAGGTGGCAAGAGGCGGTGGGGCGCTGTGTTATACGTACTGTTCTTCTTCTTCTGGCCGATCGAGGTCTTGGGCGGCGAGGAGGACGGCGGTCCATTGTGAATCGGAGGCTGATGCGGATGCACAGGGTAGATGGCCGGAGGGGGTACGTGGGGCAGGGTCGGCGCCGCCGTGGCCGGTTGATGATGATCGTGATGATGATGAATGCTGCCCCCTGGGTAGAATCGATCTGGGCCGCCGTTCTTGACGACGCTCGGTGGTGGCGGGGGTGGTATTCCGACGGCTCCTCCACCCAAAACTGCGGTGCTGGTCGAGCTGCTGCTTGGCACGGTGCTGCTGGTTACAGCTACGGCTGAAAAATGACATAGATCAACGTTAACGTATTCCTCTTTCTCTAACATTCTTATTACATCGTCATGTTCGCGAGGCACGACGCGACGATGCGACGTGCTTTCGAGAGAACCGTACGTACGACGTAGTCTCGTCTGGGCTACATCGTGCGGCCAGAGGTATACTTTGTTGCGGCTATTGAATTTTAGCGTGTAATCTCCGCCAGTGATTTTTTTCCACTGGTTCACGAGTTGCGTGCAATTTTCAGCCAGTCTCGATTACTGTTGTTACGCGCGCGCGAGCGCCCGTGCAACATCGTCGTTCACCGGCATTTCCAGCCGGATGATTTAGGATAACGTCGCGTCGACGAGCGTTTCGATTTTAACTCCGCAATCGCGGTCCAAATCGCGCATCGGTTTTGCGTAATTTTCAACAGGGGGATTCAACGACGGAGAACGCGACCGCCGTTCGACGATTGCTCGTAAACGGGACCGAGTGTCCGGTGAATCGACATCGATTTCAATTATCTATGTACATACCCGCGTTCGCCAGAGGTCGATATTTTAAAGCCGGCCTCCGAATCGAAATACAGGCGGTTATGATTGCGTCCGTTAAATTTTATTTAATCGCTCCGGCGATCATTCGCCGATGCCGATCGTACGTAATAATAGAATCGCGCGCAAACCGTTACAATCATAACCGTAAATGCGGTATCGTAAAAGTTTGATCGAACATCCGCGATGATCGCCACGGGAAAACGATGGGAACGTGAATTCTTGTTACTGCGTCCGATGTTCGTTTAAAACGTTTATGCAATATATAAAAGAAAAAATAACCTTCTTCATTACGCGACTTTAAATCGAAATTTACGCAATTTGCGGTCGTAGTTCATTCCTGAAACTGATCGACTTTCGACGATAAAACAAAGAGAATCAAAAAATGGAAACACGATAACCGTAATGAATGACAAATGCTTTATGTTCTCGGCCGAAATTCACAGGCACAAAGACCTCGGGGAGAATGAACTTCTACCGGTGGAATAAAGTCGAAGATTAATTTCGCATTTTCGCCGGCTAATTGCCGGCGTAAATGTCTTTCGCCGCGCAAAGCGCTCGCGGCGCAAAGCAGAGGAGCCAGCCTGAAATTTTCCGCGAGATTAACATTTCTCGCGGTTCGTGGCCGCTGATAGTAATCGTAGGGCATCGTACACGAGCGTCGGTGCTCACGGTCTGATCCCGCAACACAGCACAGTAGAAAGCCGCGGAAGGATTTCGAGGTCGGTGGAGAGCCTGTTGGAATCTTGAATGCCCGAGACACCGAATGGTGAAAGAGGGAAAGAGAGAAAGGGAGTTCAGAGTTCTCGGCCGGCGAAATAGCTAGTCATTACGGCGCATGAATCGTCTCCGACGAGTGTTGGGTCGGTGGTAGCGGGTAGGAGGTGGAGGAGGTGTTGGGAGGACGGTTGGAACGAATTAGGGAGAGAAGAGAACGGGCTAGAATGAAATAGTGGAATTTATTGTGTTCTGGGTCAGCGTTGGTCCTCTAACCGCAACAAATGGTGTGCACGGCTAAGAATTATAATTGATAGGGATTATTTAAGAGGGGAGGAGCACGGGCTGGCCGTCTGTACGAGCGGGAAAACAGAGAGGGGGATCGAGGGTGGATCGCGTTCGCAGCGGAAGATCAAGGAATCGGCGTAGACCGTCTGTCGTTACGAGTAGTCCTTCCCTTTGTAACTGATTAGGGGATAATGAATTTATGACACGGCCCTTCTTCCAATCGTTTCATCCACGAGCGTGGACGAAGGGAGCTCGCACGTTCAAGCGAAACCGTGAAGGTTTTAAACGTGATTTACACGCGAAATGAAAAGGCGGCGTAGACGACGTATACAACGACTATAATTTCAGATTATGATAATCGGACCCCATTAGAATACTGGTCGTACACGTGAAACGTGTACCTTTTGCAAGGACAAAGGTTTTCGTATGCCGGAACGATTTCGGAATAGGAATATTTAAGGAATGCTTGTAAATGAGACAGAAGGTGAAAACGCTCGCAAATTCAATCGTTTCTTTAATACATGCGTATCAAACGTCTTCAAAAATTTTGCGTCAATGCGAATAGAAGAAAGGATCTTCTGGTTAAACGAACGAATCGATATTAGCAAGAAAATAGTGATATTTGTATCGGTGTTTACAATAAAACGAAGGATACTCACAATTGTTGCGCGATGTGGCCGATGACGACGAGGTGTCAGCCTCGTTGCGGCAGCACACCTTGAAGACCACCTTCATGTTGTTACTGGTGCATCGTCCACCGATGCGTTTATGAAGGTCGTCCTTGGACGAAGTGCTGATGAAATAGTAATCGTGGCCTGGCAGGAACTCTAAGCCTTCAGGTTGCGGTGTGAACGGCCTGAAGGTGATCGTGAAGTACATGGTCTTATACGGGTTGTTGCAAACTGCTATCACCCGTGGATTTGGATTCGTTATCCGACATGTTTCGTATTCCTCTTTAGACACCTGTGAAACATACGATGCAGCTATAAGTTCCCGGTACCAATCGATTCGCCACGCTAGTTGTTTGTTACGTACGAGTTGAACGTCCTTGAACGTTTTCTTTATCGTTTTGTCGAGTCTATACAAACAAAGATTCTTCACAAAGATTACTAATCTTTGATTGACTACCGCGACAGTTCTCTGTCATTCTTCCTAACGAATAGCCGTGAAAAAAACTGATTTTCGTTTGTCCACTAGTTCGTCGCTACCCACTCCCCTCTCAAGATACGATTAAGGGGGAGAAAGTATCTATTGTTAAGTTCGAACGAGACAATACGAGGAGGGTAGGATAAGATGATTAGATTTCGGCGATGATTCGTGACGTTTGCGTTGCTGCTTTCGGAAACTACGCTGGAATCTCTGATAAAAGCAAGAACGGGGACGAAAGATCTTCACGATGCTAACAACAATTTGATTTATGAAACTCTGTAATTTTCGTCTCAAGAACAAACATCGTTATCGGTCTCGTATATACGAGTTTCTCTAATTTGGGAATAATGGCGACACGGTAGTTTGTCATGAATATTTTTAAAAGCGGGTGAAATAGAGTTGGAACAGCCCCTCGAGGGCAACGCGATGTCAAGAGTTGGCTACGAGGCGGAAGTCGTTCTTGGGGGTCCGATATGAGCGAGTTAACGAACGAGTTTCGAGTAGCAGCAGCTGTCTAAACAGTACGGAACGCCCTTTGACAATTTTTTATTTCGCATAATGGGTCGACAGACGTGTAACTCGATTTATCTGTTGATCCCACTATGGATGGCGGGATCAGGGTACACGCTCGGACTCGTGACAATCTTTCTACCAATGTCGAGAGCAAGATTCTTAGCATTACGATTCGGTACGAAAGTACTTACGTTGTAAATAATATACTTCTCCGCGTCCTCGTCATACGTCCCTGGCTGGTACACAGGACATATTATGTTCACTTGATCGTACTCGAACGCCGCGTTGTTCTTGTTCACGTCTATTATGTGATCTGTGTTGTCTATTCGAAATCTGTAACAGAAAACATTAATCATCGATATATATCTAATAATTCGATTCTCGTATTACTGAATGAAATATTCGAAATTGTATACGCATAGTAAATAGGCACAAACATTCATGGTATACATACACGAATACAAGGAGGAAGGAAGATGGAACAAAGTTCGAACAATAGTCAAGAGAATCATTTATATTTCCAACGCCTGGATCTCGACGCCGCTCAAAACGCATCAAGTAAAAAATTAATCGTCGGATATCATCGGCGCGATTAAATATATTAACAGTCACGTTTCACTCAGCGGTGTTTCTTTCGCCGCGGGATATCCTGCCGTTGCGAGTCGAGTACAATAGAATTCTGACTGGGTTTCCGCGTATCGGAAACAAGGCTATCCGTGAAACGCTCGCGAAATTCCAACGCCCCCGGAGGGTCCTCGGAAGGAATACACGGTTCCCCAGAGTCCGTCGGTAGCCAGGTCAGTAAAGAAAGAAAAAAGAAACGTCGCGGACTCGCCCTCGTAGGCAGGCACCCAATGTCAGATAGGCAGGCGCCCATGGTGTCGGGACCTCACGTAAGTGTACACTGTACATACAGAGAGTCTCTACACGAGCACACACACACGCACGTGCTTGTTTGTATGTATAGGATCGCTTGTATTATGTAGCTGAGCTCGCTGGATACTTGGCGAGGATGGAACGAAAGGTCGGCGAATGAGTAGGAAGGAAAGTAAGGAAGAAGGAGAGAAACAGGCAGAAGAAAAGGAGGAAGAAGCAGAAGAAGAAGTAGAAGAAGAAGAAGAAGAAGAAGGTGGAGAAGGTGGAGGACGGTTGCTATATAACCGGTTCTTTCCAACAGCGCTCACACACGCCAAATACACGCGTCTCTCCTACTCCACGTTGCATGGTGTATAGTAAAGTTTCCTGCTGTTCACACCGCCCTATTTTGGGTCTACGAATCGCCGCGCGAACTATTTTCTTGCTTCTCGCGGACGTTCCACTTGTTCCGTCCCGTATTTATTTTCTTTGCTTCTACCACGCTTTACGTACGCGCCGTACGCTACCACGAGTATATTTGTTCTGTGTTACATAAATTAGGCGCGCGGGCGTATGTGATGCGCGCGTCCACGCGGGAATTTTAAGGCACAGACTGAAATACGGTTTTCCCTGTTTTCTTAGCGTCCAATCGGAGACGCGTCGTTCCTTTCTTCGACGTTCCATTTAATTTTATCACGATGCTCTCCGTCATACGACTGCCCTTGCTCCGTTAACATTAGACTATCCCAGCGTTATCAGGTTGTATGCGCATACACGACGCATTTGGGGGGAGCGTTATCGATGTTAAATTTGCAAATACCCTTCCTTTTTCATAAAATGCCTCTTGTATTCCTCGTTTCCCCTGTCGTCTTAGAAATTCAAATTACAGACTACCTTTGATGAAAACCTTAAAAACTTAGAATTCCTCTTGTCTAGAATGCTTCTGCTCGTAATTAGAGTTCTAGTTAACAGAGTCTAACTTAAAAGCATGCTATTTAAAGTCTTAATAGCTGCAGTTCTAAACTCTAAAAAGCTCTAACGTCTAGAAATGTCTAACACCTGCAGATCCACTACCCTTCATCTCTAAGACTTGCTGCTCGAGTTGAACTCTATTTACCCTTTCAAGTATATACATACGGTACTCTGGCAACACGTGTGTCTCGTATGCAGAGGCTGAGAGCGTCTAAAGTCTAAAGAGAAGCCTCGTCCGAGATGTACCCGTCGGCCGTACGCGAAGTCCGTGGCGGTAAAACGCGGGCGTCGAAAACGCGTCCCGACGTTTCGGAGCATTAACGGACAATCTCGTAAGTGGGCGTGTAAGGGCTCGAAAATTGGAAGGTAGGCCGGGCCTCGACCAAATTAACGTTTGGCGATAATATCCGCTCTCTCTTGGTGCCCCCATGTCGGTTCGTCGGCTCGGTACCCACCCTAAGCGCGCAACCAAACGCCAACAACCTCGGGAATCGAGGCACGCGCGCACACAACCATAGACGAAACCCATAGAAAGAAAAAAGGGAGAGAGAGTGAGAGCGACCGTTGCACGATGGCAATTCGTGTGCGTTACGCGTGGGTGTATAGAACATTTCAGTCGCTGGCTGGCCATTCACGAATTTATTAGACACCGTATACGTACGATCGTGGCCCGAATTACTCGCGATAAAAGCACGGCGTGGCTCCTTTTGGTACTTTGGACCGGGCAGCTCGGTTTCCTCACGAAGGTTGATGTACCATGGCCGTCATGTTCCCCGGTCGTCGACGCGTTAATGGCCGCGATGCGCGGTGAATTGTGATGTATAAATTTACCGGGGCATTCGTTTTGAAGGGGGGAAAAAAAGATTCGCTTTGTATCTACCTTATTTCGCGTTTCAACTGTTCCAGTGAACGAGCTGAGATAAGAAGAATACGATGGGAAGGAGAGAAATTTAAATAACCGAGATCTGTTTGAAATTTGTCCGTGATGGTAATTTGCTCACCTATCTGCATCGTCGGAGATTGTGTAATTCTTGTAAAAGATCTTTTCTTTTTGCGCGCGCGAACGTTGATTGCGGATTTTTCATCTTTTATTTCATTTAGGTATAATAAGATGCAAATTCAACGGTATAATAAGATATCGCGTGAAACTTGGAAGTTGTTACTCGGTTGTTCGTTTGGAACGAGATATCAATAGCGTGTCCGATAATTCTATGCGAGAATCAGGTACCCTGGGAACGATTAACAAACTTCGTTTCTTGTAAAAACTTGTTGCTCCACGTCGAACGGTGTATGTTAATTACGACATGCAACACGCGTCGCTCTCTGGTCTATTTGTTATTTTAATCCTGGTACGAATTATATCCGATGAAAAGCTGTTATTGCATGTTACGGTACTTAGAACGTGATCCTTTTAAAGTCGAGGACGAACATCTTGCTACTCTTGCTGGTACAGCGAGCATAAAGGCGGTCTTGTATTATGATCGTCGACGATGTTATTGGTAGCCTCGATGTGTGATTTAAAGGTTTCCTCGGCGGGAATGGTGTCATTTGCATATACCTACGTATTCGTAGGATCTTCGAGGACCCTTGCATTAATGCGATACGTTGCTTTCGTTCTTAACAGTTCTTTTCTGGCCTTAGGTAAATAGTCGGTATGAATATGTATTGGATGCCTTCAATGACCCCTCCGAACCTACAAACCTGTGCGGTTGCGAATATTACAGGTTTGCTTAGAAACACATTTTGCTTTTACTCAATACAGACGATAACACTATTTAATCATCGTTATCGTTGCTCTTCTTTTTTATGGACTTTTTCGAACGCTGATATTGGTATTTCTTTATGTACATTGAAAGATTGAAACGTTCATAAACCATGTTGAAAATAGATAGAGAAAACTGATAGTATAAGAAATATTATTTTTAGAATTTATCTTTAGAAGACACGATACTTTATGTTATTCTCTTGTGCTAAAAAAAAATTAAGGAAGTAAGATATTTATTCTCTGAGAAACTCAACGCGCATTATATCTAGGTAAAGATAAAGAACCTACAAACTCTCGTAATAAAATTTCGTAAGATTTTACATGAACAAAAATGGCCCTTTAAATTTTTGCATCTTCTCAAGGGCTCGCCTCGATCATCGATTTACTCCGTTCACATTCCTAATTTCCGTCGATCGTATAAACACGTGTATCGCGGATATCCTATTAGCAGTCTAGTGGACCGTGTTGCTGCTAATTGCATTGTCGACTAAACACCTGTAAAATCCGCGAATTTCAGCGAAATTATTCGAGGGCCAATAACTGTTCGGCATATCCTACTCCGAAAACCGTCTTCATTAATTTCCACTACTGTCTGTTCGACACCAATCAACTACCAAATAAAACGTGCGCAAGGGTCCTCGCCTAATTGGAACAGCGAAAAAGTGGGCGTGTACCGATCAAGGACCTCCATCGTTTCGGGAGCTCTGGAAATTCTCGTCGATCGTTCAGCCAGACCAATTTTATACGTCACCCTTTCCTTTCCCAACTTCATGTCCCAATCGACACGGTTCATTGGTCGGCGAACATATCCGTGTCTAACTTTTTTCTCGTTTCTTGACGAACGTTGGATCAAGCTTTATCGACACCTTCCCTCTTTCCAGCCATAGGAGAAGAAAATTAGCCACGATGCCCAAGAGTTATTCCAACCACGTGAATTATGCGAGATTCTTATCGACGTAATTACCGGCGTTCTTCGAGGAATCTAGGAATCTTGGAGCGTCGAGGAAGCAACGGAAACCGCGGGAATTCGCGTCAGCGTGTAAACGACACGCTCTTCTCGCCAACGAATCCTTTAATCGTCGATCCTTGACCCGCGTTTCATCACGTTAGGAGAGGGGAGATCCACGCGTGCATGGTATTATCCTAGCGAGGTGAACACCAAGCAAGGAACGTTTCGCAAACCGTTCAACATCGTCGCGTCGTCCCGTGGAAGACGGGACAAAGAGTCGGTGAGAAACGTTGAGGAAACTATACCCAAGTGTGTTAGAATGTGTGCGCTAGAGAGGAGGAAGGAAAAGCTGGAAACGTATGACAGGGATAGTGCAAGCTTGGAAGAAATGAGGTGCGAGTGAGAAAGGACAATTGGAAGAGAAAAGCGAGAGAGTGTGAGATAGAGAAGAAACGAATAGAGAAGAGCAGGCTTATGCGCTAACTATAAGTGGGATATTCTGGCAGGAATATCAAAGCTGCGACTGCATCAAAGAGGGCGAACAGAGGGAGTAGGAAAGGGGAAAAGAGAGAGAGAAAGAGAACTGGGAAGAAAGCAAAACGACTAAGAGGAAGCATTCTTGGACGTTACCGGCTTTGGGGCCATCGTTCGACTCTTTCATTCATCATGTTCATTCCTTAGACAAGCATTGTACCCGTATAATGCATATTTTTTCCTCTTCTTTCTATTTCGTCACCGACTCGAGACTCATGATTCTAATGTCTGCGTGAATTAGTATTGAAAATTGACGGCGTGACTGAGAGACGTTAGGAATTATTTGAAAAAGTCGAAGCTTCGAACGATTCCTGATTTTTGATTGGTCTTTTTTTTTTTGCTTTCTTTTTCCTTATTCTCGGAAAGATAGAATACCCAAGAATATCTTCGATCTTGTTTGTTTCCTGATAACTCACAGTATTGATCTAAGCATCGCCTGCCGATATCGAAAATATCGAACATTTTAAATTTCTTTAATTATCACAGTATGTGATAACTCAATGTTCAAATCTTAAAAAATCCAGTGATTACTTTTGATAGAGTCAATCGACTCTTCGAAACGGTTAATTTAATGACCTTGGAACGTAGAGGAAACATCAATCGCGTTCGAAGGAAAGGTGTAACGTATCGGTTCTCTCGTTTGCACCTGCTTGTCTCCGCGACATCAAATACGCTCCATAATTGGTTCCCCTCGGCTGATCTTATTTTTACATCGCGCACACACTAAGCCTTTGTTCTTCCGGAGCTGGCAACCGCAGCCAGTTCTTCAGCGTTGAAAATCGACGTAAAACAGCCGCGAGACTATGGACCGAGTTTATTGTCGTGGTTTTTATGGGCGTAGATTTAACGAGTCCGAATGAACGCGAACCGTCCTCTACCAAGCTGATTTCCTCAATTCAGGCCATTGCTACACCGAAATCATCGTTTTATGCCTTGTAAAGCGTAACTATTTCCTCGAAGATTTCAAGAAGCTCTCATAAATCAGCCCGAATTTAATCGTTGCCCTAAACGAATTCTTCTCTCAAACTGTGTTTTATAAAGACCGAGAGCTAACGATTTCGGACGGAATCCAACTCAATTCTAATACGAAAGTTACATCTCGTAAAAATAGTATACGAGCCTTTAAAGATGAGGCTACCTACCACTTCTTATAAATTATGAATAACGAAACCAATCAATGATTGAAAGAGTATTCGATGATCGAAGAATACTTCGATTAAATAATATATTTCAAGGCAAATACCTTGTAGTTTTATTTGGAGAAAAAATATTTTACGACGTTTCATATGCATCGACGTAACAATTCACGTCAACGTAACTCGTCAGCGGTAGAAATATAAAGGCGGTAGCTGCGTGCACTGGATTTCCGTCGATCTATTTCTATCTCATAGGGGTCAGAAGCATTTTTGCCGAAACGTGGCCTGGTTCTTTAGCGGGGGCCCCTTGAACTTTTCAATAATTTATAAAAGAATGCCGCTTGCATTCCCGCGGCTTTCCCTACCGTAACGAATTCCACGGTCTCGTGCCGTATTTATAATAACTTCCTGCAAGATGGTCCAGTATACAGCGCAGTCGGTCCATTTAATGCACGACATTAATGCGTTATGTAAAAGCAGTGCGGGTGATTCTCTTGTCGACGTCGCTGGGTAAGACCAGTCGTCGTGGTTGTCTTCGTCATCGCCTTCGTCGTCGTCTGCGTCGTCGGCGGCGGCGTCTTTTCGTCTCTCCGTGCCATTAGGACGTGCCGGCGTTATTATTAGTTAACTTCAAATATTTATCGTATTTTTCCACCGACCATCCGCCCCTTCCTACCCATGAATTTTTCTCGTCTCCGATCTATTTTCGTATCCTGGATAATTCGAATCGTTTCCTGCTATTTTCTGCGGTTCCTGAATTTTACCTACCTTTTGTCGAGTACCTTCTTATCATCGTGGAAATTTTTTTACGAATTTGTTTAGAATTTCTAGTTCAATACGCGCCACTCACGCAGCTAAAAAGCATATACAAAATTATTTGATAGCTGTTGATCGAGCAATCAGAGAAATTCGGACATTTACACCGGTGCAAGAAACTTGCGCTTTAGATACACGAAGAAAAGAAATTTCCTACTCTAATTACGCCGATCCACCGCAACTTTTTTCTTAACACCGTGCCGATAATCCATCGGATTTACGAGCGCGGGAAAAGATAGGGTAGAAACGATTCGTGTGAAAACAGAACAGGGAAGAAGACGAAACGAAAGTTAACGAGGGCGCCTGGTAATTCTTCCTTCCTTCGGGGCAAAATTTTGTCCCGGCGCGAGCTCGCCCGTTAAAGAGCTGAACGATTGCGAATCCGGAACCTGTTATCGTTGATAATTTCACGGGATTCCGTCGTGACTGTCCTCATCGAGTCGCAGTTAATCAGTTGTTTTGTCGACGACTTTTGTACGATCGATCAATTCACTCTGATTTTGAGAGAACTGTGAATATTTAAAGATACACGAAATTGTGACATGTCGACTTTCGAAGAGAAAACGACGAATCGCCCTGTTTTTTTTTCTTAAAGACACGACCGGAACCGTGAGGTTTGCGGTCGAAGCGTGCGGTTTACATTTACTGGGTCGATCGAATTTGCCGTCTATTTTGAGTTGCGGTCGATTCTGACACTGAAAATTGACAGGCATCTTCGGTATGTACAATTACGATTTATGATTACGTAGGTTTCTTGTTTTTTTTTTTTTCTATTTTGTTGATACATTGGAAATATCGTAAGTGTTTAAGTAGATTCGATCGGCCGGATTGTATTTCGATCACTTGTCACGAATTTCAAAGGAGCGGCAGTTTAAAAGTTAAAAAGCCCGCTTAAAATACAGCTCCATCAAACGGGTGGTCGTTAAAAAATCGGCGCTGTTTCGCGAAGATAAATCTCCGAGAGAAAATATAGCGCGTGCTTTATGAATGTAAAAGAGGGGACAAAGTGATTATCGTCGACGAGAGCATTTAGGAAATTTACGACATTCGAAGACGTCAGCGACGATTCTCCGTTCTTTCCAATATCAACTGTATTTTTTTTTTTTTTTTACAAAAAAACCTCCTATCAGATCAAAATAACCAACACACGATCCAAAGAAAAAGATACATTACCTACGCCAAAGGAAAAAATTTCGACATCTACAGCACGATCTTTTGTCCCTGGAGCGCTCCAAATTAAATTACCACGTGTTATTCGAGATCGCAGACAATTCGAGGACGTTCGAGGACACGGGGTGAGGAAAAATCGACGAATTGGCGATTCTATTCGAGGTCGAAACTCGCTCGGGGTCAACACAGCCGATCGGTGGCGCACGAAACAGACAACACACGATTCTGGTTTGCTGGCGTAGCGTGTGGCTTCTAACCGAAAGTTCATCGATCCACGCGTACCGCGACGTTGCGTCCTATTAAAAGCCGTGCACAGTGTACAAACGTTCTCGCCGTTCCACCTCCCTCGCGAGGCGTGGAATGGAGGCACTAAAGTGGCTAGACGGAGTGTCAGAGCCGGCCGAAGATCAGAGGGCCGCCGTTGAAAGAAATAGTCCGCCGGGGACATTATACCGCAGCCACGTCCGCGCACGTGTTTTCGGGGTTCCGTCTCGTAGCGTCGATTTATCAACCGCGTCGAAAGCCGCAACACGATCTTCTTCTCCCGTGGTCTGGCCGAATTTCCTTCAAACAGGTGACGATGCTTTTTTCTTTTACGTATCGTGTTCGTTTAATATGAATTTATAGGAAGACGGTGTTGCTCGACAATTTATAGGTAAAGGAGAGACTTTGAGTTTGGGGATTGGATATAATCGTGTTTGCTTCGAGTCGAGAATATGGAATTTGGAAATTTGGGTAATGCGGTATTTGAGTGGGTAGAGGATATTTGTTGTAATTATGTCTTGTTCTCTTCTGCATCTCTGTTTATTCGTTCTAAGTAGGTGTCGTTACGGGTGATTGTAATATTTGTAAATATTATTCAATGAGTAAATTGCAGATATTAGTAAGTTCTTGTTGTGCAATGTCGAGTCGTCACACTCGTGGTAAGAGATTAGTTCATATTTCATTTTAAAGGCAGATTGTATACGTGTCAATTTTATTTAGAATTATTGCCAAGAATTACTAGCGAGTATCAATGCCGAATAACATTTCAATATCATGTGATTTGTACAGTAGCGTAGAGTGGCCACAAGGATTACGTATATTTAGAAAAATATCCCAGATACCTTTAAAGAATGGTACATTTTAAGAGCAATTGTGTTTGCAAACTAAAGCCCATCCTATTTATCTAAAAATATTATTCAACCAATCTTAGAATAACTATTAATTACGGAATAAAATAATGGAAACTGAGAGACGTTAAGACCGAAAGATTTCCGCTATTCTCGTTTAGGAGCCGTACAAAGTAACCTTCGAGTATAAAAATGTCGAAACAGAGGCTATGATTTGCCTATTAGTCTGGTCTGTGTACAAATACGGAGTAACATCGTGAGTTAAACCATGGCCGAGTCTCGATACAATTCAGATTGTCCCAGAGCTCGTGTAATTTATGTGCAGCAGCATGCCACTCCTTTGTAATTGGACTAACGGCGTAAGTAGAGGAGTGTCTGTCCCGATCGGAGATCAAATGCTCGTCGTTGAAAGAAAATAGTAGTCGGTCGGAGTCGAGTCTGAAACCACGTGGTTCAGGCATCCCGACGGCGACGACGACGACGTACTTCTCGGAGTTCCGTGCTGGCTGGCTGGCTGGCTGGCTGGCGGGCCAGAGATTTATCAGTCTCGGCGTTTCGAATGTGTCGAAAGCGACCGCAGTTTTCACCCTTTGAACCTTCGAGTTGCAGCCAACTCGGTTAATGCGGCGGAGAAGGTACGCGTGTTGTCGATGCGGAGACGTAGGACGTAGGTAATAGAGCCGTGTGTATCGCCGACTCGTTAATTAATTTTAACTACCAATTAGCGTTCGTAAGCCGCTTCACCTTTGGTTACCATTAGTTTCCGAATATTTTTCTCCTCGAGGAACGAACCACCGGGATAGCCTATAAACGTCGTCGTTTAGTCAAATTCTTTCTCGAGGAATTTGTGTTTCTTGAAAAAATCCGGTCGAACATGAGAAACCTCGTGTGACGTGAATAGCTTTAACCCTTTCACCACGAACATAATAATCATTTTTATTTCTATATATAAAGCAGTTAACTCTCTGTGGACAAACTATCCATTTACGTCGTTTAAAAAACCTTAAAAATTGTCCGACACTTGTTGAATTTTGTATCACATCAGCCGCAAAAATATATATAAGTACGAGTATGAAGATATGAAAATCAGGTTTTAAATCGAATATCTCAAAAGTTAGAAAATTCGATCCGAAGAAATGCACGAGTGTTAATGACCCAGGACCCTTGTGAACGTTTAAACATGCATATATGTCTTTAATTAACGCAAATCCCTTTCATCTGTATACCAGAAATACCCTTAGCCTCGAAAACGACCGTAGCGAAAGGATTAACACAAAGTATTAATTACCATGATTGAAAATTTGGCGACCGATTGCGACCGATAGTATTTAGCGAAATTCTTCTCCAAGTAATTTTTGTTTGTTTCTTCTGGTCAAATCTTGTAATCGTCGTGAAAGCAACGAGAGATCGAGCGACCCTCCGTGACATTTAACGACGATTTAATTTTACGATCGCCAACTTTATGGCGATCTCGAGCGTCGATTAGACGGAGCCACTCTTCGGTCAAGTACCGTTCGGTATATTAGCACTCGAGTTTGGGAAGAAAACGTAGAGCTTGCGGTCTGACCTTGCTACGTTATAGCTTCTTCAGTTTTATAGCTGATACCAGCTTCGGTGTACGAGGGAGCCGATGAAAGGTTTACGATTATGGAAATGTTTGTTCCTACGACGGGGAAACGCAACGTCGGGATCAGTTTTCGAACAGTCCGCAGCCATACGGTGTTATGGCACGCCGGATACTTTGTTTCGGTATCTTTCCAGGTAGCGACGCGTACTTGGAAAATATTCTTATACCCATATAATCTCTGCGTCCTCATTTTTTTTACTGAGCTTCTGGGAACGCGTAAACATTCGATCGAATAGAAGAGAATAAAATGAAGATAGATGATACCATATTGGAATACCATATTTTATATAGTGGAATACAATATTTTAATTTTATCTTCTATGACTTAGATCATTAAACTTTAACACCTTTCATTATGATACTTCAACCATCATACCTCCTATGAGATGGAAAACGCGAAAGTAAGTAATTGCTACTTACGTGTAAGTACATATAACCATATTACTAAGGTATGGAGAGAAACCAGAATAATATCAATAACAATTGAACAATTTAGAAGGCACATAGGTTAATTCCATAAATTGAAAAGGAAAGGGAGGTGCTGATGCCACCTTGGAATTTACTATTTACATCGTTCGCTCATAAGCATAGAAGCTTATGAGCTAAATGACGAACTCTATCGTGGTTAATAGGTTGATGATATAGGAAATACAACAGAGTCACGAGAACTGTCATGTATTCTGGTAGAAAGATTAAAAATTCAGAAAAGAAGGTTGAATGGCCATTTGTCGTTTAACAATTGAATACCAATCGTGTACCCAAGCAATGAAACGGAGAATCTTCCAAAGAATAGACCCGATTATCTTCAACGCAATCAAACATACAAAACAATCCACCTAGATCTCCGTCAAAACCTTCGATCTCGCCAGAAAGGTTGCAAAATGAAGCTCTATAATAACCCCAACGCAAGTCCGGTACATCTTCTCCGCCCTATTATCCGCTCGGTTATCCGAACAAAATAATAGCAATAGCAAACCAGCATCGATCAAACGCGTTATCTCGTAGACACGATTCCACGATCCTTATTATTAATCTGTCCCTCGGCGGTTTGATCGCGAGGTTCGGCGCGCATCCGTTTAGAGGATTTCCTTGACAGAGATAGACCGGCTGCACGGTATTTGCACCTTCGACAAAGATCCGCATTGCGCATTGAGACATTTCTGTCCGGCCGATATGGAAGATAACCCGTGTCCCGGTGCACGTTCGGGGTCAGGGCCCCGTTCCTGGGTCAGATCCACGGCCTGGCCATCGTGTTGATATCCCCGAGATAGCTCCCATTGTTTATGGACATTGTCGTGCACAGGTACGCGGGCCCAACGACAGTTCGGGGTCACTTCCTAGTGCCGTGACGTTTCACACCAGCGTGACACATCGCCGGAGATTCTCGGCATTCAGTCACGAATTCGCGTGACTCGCGGAAAATCACCGTCCCGACTCTTTCTAGCCGTTCGTCCCCCTTCCTCCGAGGTGTTTCAAACAACCACATCCTTCCAGAGTCTTCTTCGTTTACCCGGCGTCGCATCGTTGAGAGATGTATAGCGTATATCGCGGGTCTGCCGCTTCGTCTGGGAAAACGGGGCGTGTAACCAGCCTCTGTGTCGCTGATTTGCGCCACGTCAGACGCGCCATGTGTGTATACACTTTGGCTCTCTGGCTTTTTGCGAGGTTTACAATTGTGTTACGGGTTGTAGGCTTATCTGTGGGTTACCAAGAAGAGAATAGAGCGTGTTGAGAGATATAAAAGGTTAATGAGTTTTCCTTTCAATCTGAAATGGGACTTAGAGGAAACTTGTAGCCAATTGTATATCTCAATTTCACAAGAATCATACTGAGCCAATGTTTGCAAACACGACGCGAGAACAGGCAACGACAGTTTCAACGTTCACGGACTTTCAAAGCGATCCAATCGTCGCTATTCGTTATCGTCGATTCCCTGGTGACCCATGTTTCTACTTAACGCGATAACATTCGGTCTATCATTATCGAGATTTCCAGGCGCGTTAAGTCGGTTCGTGGTAACGGAGCATTCCCATACCAGGATTATTCACGATCCATGGGGTTTGCGTCTGTCTGCCGAGAGTCGATTTGCTGTTCGTAGCTGCGTTCCCCTTGCACGGTCTTGTCGATGTGTAAACAAACAGAATTGTATGCGAACGGCATATGTTGGAGCGGCTCGTACACGAATTCCTGCGTTCGTCGTTTGAGCGAGCATCGAATCAGGAAGTTGTCATTATCGTTTACTCTTCGACCGCGCCAGATCCTCTTCGCGGCAGATAACTTTTTCTTCACGACTCTCTGTTTTTTCGTGTCTCATCCTCCTACTTCGTTCCACCTCTTTATCATCTGCCTCGTATTGCCTCTCTGTCCCTGTTCCGTTCTCTCTGTCAACAACTCAAGGATTTCTTCGACAAGTCCTCTGCACATACATCAAATCCCTCCTCCCGTTGCCCTGTGTGTCCTCGCCATTCGTTTCAAGGAAATAGACTCGTCATCCCTTTACGACGTGCTAAGCAGTCGAGTAAACACGAAGGTCTTAGTCCTCGTTGAGACTCAGAGGATCTCTGGCCCAGGCAACGACTTTTACATTTACTGCTTTCCGCACGTGACTTTTCTGGCGAAATCGTGTTCGCGAGGTACAAGGTCCACTAGCTGATACCTGGACGCACCACATGCGGCGTCCTTTGGGACAAAGGGACTTCTGGGATAACCAGGATGCCTTCGGTAAGGACGAGAGAAAGGAGGAGCAGAGGCACTGTTTAGTTAGAGAACGCGGTAGAAGAAAATGTCCATGCCAATACACGCGAGCGACAAGTGGCGTAAAAATCAACCTTGAGGAACCCTCTCTTCTTTTCGTTTCTCTTTTATTTCGTCTCTTCCTTTTTTCGACGCAAGCACAGACACTCGAAGCAAACGGATGTGAATAGCTAGGCCTGCGGCCGCCGGGTTTAGGGCGGAGTTACCTTCGGAGTATATGAATCCCGTCGTTACAGAAGACCAACGGTGCAGGGATTCCGTGCGCGCATTGGTATTCGTCTTTGTTCGAACGACGATGATGCGTATTTATCTTGAGCTTTAGGAAACCTTCGACGAGCCACTGGCTAAATGAAACGGACGAAAAAGAGCTTAAAGTCATGTCAAACGGAAAATCTGTCCGCAAGTAAATGGAGGATTTAATCGTGTCGAACGTTATGCTCCATCTTATGGAAAGCTTCGAAGTCGATAAAGTTCATCCGAACGACCCTCTAACTCGTTTTCACCCCCGCTTTTATCCTCTATATATGCATCGTTGAGTCGGAGACTCGTGTCGTTGGATCACGATAAGGTGCACTCGCGATGTACGCGGTTTCTTGTACGCGTCATTTCTTTCAGTTTGGAGCGTGTTTCACAATTTGTTTCTTCTCTGCCGTAGTCAGTGGTCCCCTCACGTGTTTCCTGTAACATTTTCCCTTGCGCAACACCACGGAATAGCATCAGCGCGCGACTTTCACCCGGTTCCTCGTGCCGGCTGCTGCTGGTAGTACTGAGCCATAAAAGTAAATCGGTGGAACTCTCGAAGGCCCAAGGGCGGAGTAACCTCGGCATAAATCCTGATGTTCTAGACAAATGGGGCCTAACGGTGCGTATATACTTCGGGAGACTCTGCGCGCTTGCACGAGCCACCATCGTCTCGCTTCGCTTTTGTCCCGACACGCCAAGAGCATCGGCTTCTTTTGCTCTTTGGTTTCAAGGACCCGCGTAGAAGAAGAAGAAGGTTACGTATACCTGACGAGAATTAGACGAGGAAGAAGAAGAAAACGATGCTCTATGTTGACCCGGAGATATTCGAGCATACCTGACGTCTTTTCGTGTCTTTTATCTTGTACGATTTTCTTATTGGCTCCCCTCCTTATTTTTCTCTTTTCTTCTCTTTCTTTCGACCATCCTGTCGAGTTTTCAACAAATAATAGACTACTTGATTGTGAATATCCTCGATTAGGGTGTTAGGATAGAGAAAATGCGACCGAGAGGGTCGTCATAGTCCGTGGCTGATCTGGATCGACACACCGGGAAAGGTTCTTCATTGTGAACCAGATACCAGAGGCAGCAAGGGATGAAAAAAAATTATTGCGGATAGAAGTGCAGCGTTTTGTTTGCTCAGCATTGTTGCCGTGGGTTAATAGTTGGTAGGGTATTTTGTCGTTTGGAGATTCTTTTGGTAGAGTGCTTTCCAGCTGAGTGCTTTTTCGGAGCTCGATGGGCTCCGCGTAACAGTTTAATGTCTATGAATGGAGGATTAGAGACGGTAATGATCACCGAGGATCGTTTTAGAGTTTGTAAGCTTATGCTCCAAAACAAGTTTAGAGCCGCGGTCGCAGCGTGTACGAACTTTGAACGAGGATTTTTATGTATACAGCTCGTTTATATAGCTCCCTTGGCTCACAAACCCCGACCTCTAATAATTTTATTTCATTCTTCGTTCTTTTTGTATATTCCTCGTTATTCTTTCTTTGAATTCACGCTGAATCGTACCATTAGCGGCGTAACAGGCATAAATTACACGCGTACATAAAAAAAGTGTCATGTGAACTTTACAAAAGTTCGTGAATAGAACAATATGTGTACTCGTTGGTAGATAAAAAGAAAGTTTGCTACGCAATGCCAAACGTATTCGTAAAATTACACAACCAATTGATGGAATCAGAGACAGAGAATTATGTAGCTGTTTAAAATAACTAAGTGATGGTAATATTCTGCTATTACTTCAAACATTAACTGGCTCCTTATTGGAGCGACGTAACGCAAATTCTAATCGTGACATGGTATCGCTGGAAAGGAAGCGAAGTCGTTCGGAGGTAAACTAATGAACAATGTCAGCAACGATCAAACCATCGATACTTTTCTAAATCCCGCGACCGGCCGCAGAGATTACCGATATAACACCGGGGGTCGTCCCGTTCGGATGACAAGGAGCCCCCATCGTTCGTCATTAGACGTCCAACTGTCTGTCGACAATACCATGGAGCCACGGTCACCGACATCTAAGAATGTTCCACGGCATCAATCTTGTCGGTCTCGAAAATTCAAAGAATCCGATTCTGGTTTTCGGAGCTCCTAGCACAGGACACTCACGGGTCTCGCGAGTCTTTCTCGCCTCTTATTCTCTTCGCGCACCTTCTTGCACACATCTAACTCCCACCCCTTGGCATTTTTCTTTTCTCTCGTCGATTGTCCTTCTTCCTCTCTCGCTGCCGTTCTCTCCTCCGCCTTTCGAGGATCGACCTACGGCTGTTCTTTTGGAAACCATATATTTTTCGTTTCACAGTTCGCGGCGCCGTTGAATGCCCTGCCTCCATTCAGACGAGGGTGCATCTCCGTAGCAGCCGCCAGGTATAAATTTTGGCGTCGGTTCGAAAGACCAGGGTAGGAGGCTAGTGAAACAGAGAGAGAGACAGATAGTGAGAGAGACAGAGGAAGAGTGGGGGTGGGCAGATGAAGGGAAAAAAGGGAAGAGAAAAAGAAAAGAGAGAAAAAAAAGGAAAGGAGGAGGAGAAAGATCGGTCCCATGGTAATCGATTACCTCCCCCGTATCCCCAGAATCCCATATAGTGACCGGCCCCATGGCACGAAGATTGAACCTTCGATAGCCGATGCTCCACACTCTCTCTCGCTTTTCTCTCTCCCCCCTCATCCCCCCTCTCTTTGGATCGATCTCTGTCCACGGGTCCCCGTTACTCGTCTATTTTTCTCCAAGAAGCACGAACACGTAATTTCCAACGGTCTGGGAAACGAGTTGCGCTAATTAAGCGCGCACAGATTTCACACCTGCTGTATTTTGCCTCAAGAGGAACGCGAGTCCTTCTGCTTTTCTTTTAAGGATTAGCTCGGTGTTGTTCGTACTCGGGAAAATTTGTACGTTTCACGAATAGCGTCAAGAACGAGAGTTTAATTACTTTTTACAATACGGCGGGTACCCGATCAGAAGACGTTTGGTTATTCTAAACAAAAATGGTAAAATGTCAAAATACTAAGATTCTGCGATTCCAATGACGAAAATCATTTGACGTTATAGGAAGCTGTATCTACCGTGCAATATTTGGGAAGAAGTTCTCAGAGATGGTACAGGGATAAGGAGAATATTGTATATTCTCTGCATTCACTGTCAGACTCTGTCATTCAGTGTCATATAATTCTGTTGATGGATGTGAACTTTTGTCCACCATGTACTACCATTTTTACAGTTGTGTTGGGTTTATTAGAAGTAACTAATCAGATCTGCATTCTTCCACCAAAGGTACGTATTAAACCTCTTAAACTCGTCGAGTTGCCGCTTCCCTGTCGTCGCGTCGTTTATATACTGACTCACGATGAGTTAATCGGTACCCGGGTCATGCGTCGTAACGAGCGTAATTTGATATTGCCGCGACACGTTTCTACCGGGCCGTGTTTCTAAATTTTCGAACCGACATGATTGCACGACGCGCGTTCCGATAGCCCGAACCTGCTTCACGGACAAATTGTAAATGTTTAACGAACCCGATCCGCGTCGTTCATCGACAAAAGACAGGCCAATTTAACTTTATTGCAACACCTTTTATAAACATCGTGTTCGGTAATTACCACGATGAACGAACGAGCAAAGAGTTGGAAGGAAAGAGACGGATGGAAGGGTAGGACGAGGCCGAGGGAGCAAAGGGGACCTTCGCTTTTAATTCGGTGTCAGTTATGATTCAGTGTAGCTTGACGATGAACAGAGGAAGAGGGGAGGGCGAACACGAGGAGGGAACATCGCTCGAGACTAACAAGCTTATCGTACATCGGCAGATTGTTCCTTCTCAGAAGCCAGTTATCCTTCGGCGTATTTGATAACGTTCGACGAGAAATATAGCATAAGCCCGCGCACAGCCGTGAGATTACGGATCCGAGATATATTCTTATCAAAGCAAAGGTGGAACTGGCCAGATGCGCAATTTCGAGATCCTTTGCACCAGGTTCCTCTATCTTTCAACATTTTGCACTTGGCTCGACACTAGTCCAATCGTTTCTACATTTATAAACTGATCAAACTTAATAGAAATTCTTTCTTCTTAGTAGAATATCTCTATCTATTTATTAACTGTCTACGTTTCATGTGTTAACCTACGCAGTCCCAGTCGCGAGTATATTCTGCTCGATTTTAATGCTTCTGGCTATTTTGTATACTGTCGCTCTGAAAATCTGAATTCAAAATTTTAAGCTATCCGGTATCATCGATTTCATGCAGTTATTTGGACACGGGATATACCGCAAAAGCTGCGGAAAGAAAGCCTTCGGTACACACTGGGATATTTCGAAACGCGTATCGCTGCCTTTTATTGAAAAGGGGCAGCAGAAGGCGACGCATAGAATCAAAACTTAAGATTCGAGAGAGAAAACATGAAGGAGAGAGTGAAAGAGAGCGAGAGCGAGAGAGAGAGGGAAAGGATAGTTGGGTGCACAGGGTGCAGCTGCTTCTTTTTCTGGATTCTTGCATCTGCCTCTGCCTTCTTGCCCCTCTGCGTCGGTTCACCAGGTTGTGGTCATCCTTGCTTCGGGCCTCGCGGCGCATTACGTGGCACATTTTCTTCGTAGTACGCGTTATATATACTTTCTCTGGAAGACTCGCCCTTCCAAGGACCGGGACCCGATCTCCATTCTTGGCCTTACGTACGAAGAATACCCGGGACCCGCGTAATAACATCTTTCGCATTTCGGGATACATGTAATATACGAAATATATTCATGAATATTTCGGCTGATCATACGGTGCATGGGCATAGTGTGCGCGCCTATATGTTTTAAGAAATTCAAAGGAAAAACGTCGCCGAAAGGAAAGTTTCTCTCTTTTTGAATGGAGGGAGAGTGGACGGGGTTGGGACTGCGTGGACGATCCTGTTGGCGTTGCCTCAGGTCGGCGCAGTGCAACGATAACGAAAATTCCAGGATCAAGTGACTGACGAGAGAAAGAAAAAAATTGTTGCCCAGAGATTAGGGCTGATCGGAGATTAAAATGGAACGGGAAAGGGTGGGCAATGGAGTTATTGACTTGTTAATTTATTACTGTGTAGATGTATACAGGTTCGTTTTATACAATGTAAGCATAATTCCAGGGAGGAATAATTCCTTATGCAAAGCGTGCAATCTTAATTGCAAATACTTCAATGGAATCGGTACACTCACGACTCTGATTGAAATCGTTCTTGTCTATTTTTGCGAGACTATGTCCACATAAATATTATATTACGAAGTAGCTACGCTACAATACGGAAGATGAGATGATTCGATTCCATAATCGAATATCCTGTTTCTATATTTAACCGTCGGAAGCTGTCACCAGTTTGACCAAGTTATATAACATGGTCGTACAAAAAACAGGAGGGCGAAATCTCACTTCTGAATATATACCAGTTCAAAGGACCTAGCTTACCAATCTTGCCCCCCTGTCCCACCCTGACGCGTAAAAACTCCCTACAATCTCCCTGATACGCCTTCGAAATCGAACTAATCACCGACAACCCCTCGTGACTTCTTTCATCGGACGAACCAGCCAAAACTCATTATCGAAGTTTCCTCTCAATCGACGTGGTTCGTTTCTGCTTTTTCTTCGGATAGTCACCTAACTGTTACAAGAACGAGACATTCTTTTCTCAAGAGGATTGCGTTTCAACGCATGCTGTTTACACTGTGCTGGAGAGCACTTTGTATCGGTGCGTGCGAACCGTGCGCACCATAAGACGGTCGAAAGTCGACGAAAAGCAAGAGGAACCCGAAACTTTCAATTCGTGCATTGTAGAAGAGGAGGGGCACTGCGTTTAACCTCCATTGAATGGCGCAGCGCGCAAATCCCCTGTAGCCGGAGTTCCATTCAGAAAATGCGGACATAAGTCGCTCAGCAAGCACTTCAGCTGCACGAAAATCTTGGGACGGTGGTAAACACGCACCCGGCCGATCTTCTTTATCTCCGTTGTGCCCCAGGGGATACATGGACGAGGAAGTTCCGCGAGAAAGACGCGGACGAGAGGATGACAAACGTGACACTTGAAAACCAGTTTTCGAGGACGCGTGAAAGTCAGCGTGCCTCACCATGCAGGAAAAAGGATTTTTACCACTTCCGCCGTGTACGTACGCGTTCCGGTGCTTTCTGACCGTCTCGACCTTTCGCAGCATCGCTTCGTACATCAGAATCGCATTAGGCCGTGCCACGTTTCTGGCACGCAACAAGACGACGTTTTCTGGCGGATCGTTCAAGTGGACCAGGGTCGAGAGATGCGCAAACAGGGCTTTCGAAATAGAACGATTTCATTTACCTTCGATGTAATCGTCGAATTTTCGTGTCTCGTTCTTGTTCTCGTTTCTACAGGCACAAAGACTTTCCATGTGTGAACAACATTACTAACATAGGTTTAGCATAGGTCAAAGATTAGTTTGCAGCAATAAACAGATAGGACAGAGAGGAAGTTCTCAAATAAGATTCCAGCATCGTTAACCATTATTAGATACGATAAACACACGCGTTTTGTGGAGGGAATAATTTATTATTAGGATATAGTGTATTTGCGTGCGTTCGATGGCACGTTTGTTTATATGTATGACTAATTAATTAATTATATACATACGCTAGTTATTCATACGTAAATATATCCTGACAGAGAATGGCAATTTTCATGTTTTCTGGAATTTTCAATCTCATGTAACGTTTCCAACTAAATGAAAAGCGTTAGATTCTTCCAAAATTCTATCAGTCGAAATTGCACGAAGAATTTTCAACGATTGTAGAGGCATTACAATAATGTGTGGAGATTACACGATACGCGGTTGTCTGACGTTGTTTCCTTAAATCCGGAGAAATACTTAGTTTCCATTGTCTTGGCGCGTTCAGGGATCGTTTAATAAGAAGATCTAGGAAACAGCCACGGGAGAGGAGAAAAAGGAAACGAAGAAGAAATAAAGCGATACGACTTTATTAGCCCGAGGGTAGGGGCGCGTATTGCTCGAAAGTACAACTATGTACGATAGCGTATCGAGTTATAGTACGAAGAAAAGACGAAGAAGAGATGGCGAGGACGTGCGAGACAGAGAATGAGATTTTTCGTCATTGGGTAACGTCTACGTATGATGGGAAATTATAGACAATCGTCGATAAGTTATCGATAATTTTAGAAGAAAGCCGCTGAAAAATGACGCTGCTTCGCATTTTGCACCGGGTATACCCGACAATTTGCCCGATATTATGGACTACTCATGCTACGGCTTTTCAACACTCGTGGCTGTCGTCGTTACCGTTACAGATACGATATCCAGTTTCGTACGATCAATACGTTTTTATAACCCCGAATTGGAGGTTCAGAACGTGGATTCGAAAAAGGTGCGAACACTGTAACCAAGCATTTTGCTCCGATACTTTCACGAGTCTTCCATACTCCTTGGCCAAACGTGATATTTAATATAAATTAGGTCCTGGTCAACGATTGCGATATTATACGATAGTAATGAGAATAACGCAATTCGATATCCTAACAAATACCGGAGTTGAAGGAATATTAAAATTGTTGAAGCAATTACTTCGAGAAAAACTCTACATCTTTAGCTTTGTATATCCGTGACCTGGAGACCGCTGTTACGAAGAGAAAAGAATTGAGTGAAACAAAAATGTTCGAAGGAGAGGTCCATATTACTGTGTCCTTGAATATAAGTTATGTTTTGGGTTACAAGGTCTAAGAAAGAAAAGAGCTATAAGGGGATTTCTATTGCTGTTTTTTGTAGCCTTCAGCTAGAACTACAAGGTTAACTTTTTGGTAATGTCCTTTGCTATAAATATATGAACACGTGCTCCTTATCGTAGCTACTTTTATTGTATTGTAACACTGTACGAGTAAGGGTCTGGATCAGCATACATTATGCTTATACATATACTTATTTCAATATATTTTTCTATTACAAATTCATCCATTCGTTCTTCTATCAGTCAACCTCAACAAAAATTACAAAATATTTAGCCTGGGGAGTTTGAGGAAATTTAAAAGTCTGTTTTTTGTGGGGAGCGCAAGAAATATTTTATCTTGGAAGGTCGAAAGCTTTATTCCTTTGGAGATTAATAAATATTCTTGGAATACGTAATCAACTAAATGCCTGTAAGAGATACGTGACCTTCGAGACAGAAAGAATTTCGATTATTTTTTTTAAATGGAAGAAAAATTATTTAAAATATTTAATAGATTTAGAATTAGAGTTTAATCGATCTAAACTCTAAAACATTCTTAGCATTGCGCTACAATTTGTCTGAGGATAGATTTTCTTTAGTATTCCTGAACTATATAAACTGTTCGGTAGTGATCAGTGAAAGTATCTTACGTTATCAGCACTCATCATTTGCCGCCATCTAAATGACAGGCAAAGAAACGAAATCGACGGCCGGAAGGAAGGAAGGAAGGAAGGAAGGAAGAAAGGAGGGAAGGAAGCTTACGACAAGAAAGAGCTTCTCCTCTGATCTAAAGTAGCGACACAATCTTCCCCGCGGACTCGCCCATAATTAAATATTACAAATGATCGCGCATCTGGAGTCGACCTGCTCCTTTTGCGTTTTTTGTCAGGTCGAACTGAGAGGGAGGACTGTACTCTTCCACGCGATAACGATCCACGATCGCCCCGAAGGGAACCGTTCCGGCTTTGCGAAAGCGTAACTCGCTCTCGCTTCTCTTTCTCTTTCCCGACACGCTTCCAACAGATCCCCTTTTACGCGCCTCTACCTTCAAATGCAAAAAGTCGGAAGAAATTAATATCGAACCGTGTATCGAAATGACCTTCCCTGCTCCGTGATCTTTTCGCGCTTTACTAATACACTTGCAGAGAAACATTTCCTGTAAAAACACGTACATAGCAATCCTAGCGTGGATTTTTCAATTTCTAAGATTAATAAGTAGCGATTAGTATAATTTGATTGAAAAATGCACGAAGAATCGGTAGTTGAGTTATGCAAAAGGTAATTATCGATTGGTAATTTTGCAAGTGGATTTCCTTCGTGGGAGTCGTATGTACTTTCGCCGAGATTATGAAATCGCGATCTGGTAACGGTCGTCCTAGAAAAAGTTTCGCACATTCACCTAAGCATTCGTTGCCCATTTGGTGATCACGATGATTGTATGAACACGAGTGTAATCGCTTTAAGAAGCGGTACAGCATCGTATTTAACTGTAACTATATGTTGTAACCGTACTATATACCATTTAGAAACCAAGTAAGATATCGAAGAACATTAATGAGGAAATGAGAAAAAGGTCTTCATGCAGGTGATTTCTTTCGTATATGTATAAACTCTCCTTCAAGTTTTTATAGATTTTAGTTCAAAGTTTCATTTAAACCTCTTTCAAATTTCTCGCGTAATTTATAAATCATTATTGTTGCTATACAATTTACGTTAAAAATGTTTTTATTATTACGCTCGTATCGTATAATAAATTCTCGAATGCGAACAGGGGATAATCATTACGACGACAAAAAAAGCTAAGGTAACTCGTTAACTGCGTCATAATGATCGCTAATGTTCGGCATTATTTTGTATTTTGCATAAAATAATGAGAATGAAAAATAATATGATAACGATAATACGGTAATACAGTGAGAGTAATAACGAGCATACGGGAGCATAACAATTAGACGAAAGCTATCTGATTACTTCCAAACATTTTATTTAGCCCTGGAAACGTCATTACGGTGTTCGTTAAAATCGTATTGCGCAAAGCTTGGAATTACTTTCATTGCGCGCTCGTGTTAAATAGGATTCCCCGTTAAATTCGAAATATTCTGTTCCACATAACGCGTACGCACACGCAGTCACGCATATTGTCAGGTTACGCGCTTAATTACGCGAGTCACGTACCGTTGCTCCACGCGCCTATGGAATTCTATGCGAGGTCCATGAGCGTTTTGCCGAATCAAGGATCATCGACAACCTCGGAATTTCCATATGGAAAATTTATGAGACGTCCGATTGAGAAAAATCTAATTTCATCGCATGTAAATTATCCTTTGTTCGTTTTACTTATAAACACTCGTGGAATTTCCTAAATTTTATTTTATCTCTTATCGTTCTTCTGAAATTTAATTACAAAGAAATTGCTAGTTTTACGTGTAATTACACGTTGTATGACTCCAAATTCGTTGATCTGCTTCTGGACATTTACGGAACCTTATTTTATTTCTTATTGTTTCTATTGCATCGGAGGATAGAGGAATCATTAGATTTACATTAAATTACTTACTTATACAATCCCAACATCCGTCAGCCTTACATGAATACCTGTTTACACCTATGTCAAAGTACATGCAATCCTCTGGAATGTCAAAAGTGAAATCGTTGCAATCTCTGGTATCGAGTTTCTCCAATTTCAATACGAACAAACGCAGTCAGTCTTATTCTACAAATCCATGACATCACTCTGTCATGAAGATACATTCTTAGAAATGAACATCTGGAGCGCTGGACAATCACAGAGACCATCACGTGGCTGCATTCCCTGCCAGTCTCTAAACACACTTCGATATAATTCGAAACCAGTCCTTCATCGTCAAGAAGTTCACTCTACCCATGCAACATATGCACGACATGGTTAAACCAGCGTCAAAACGAACAGGTTTCCCGTGAAAGATGCGAATGGACCCAGGTGCGAGGCGATCCTCCCCGATCGTTCCAGCCTACTTCCTATATCAATGTCATTCGCGACCTCCATTCAACGCTTCGCTTTATCAGCATAACCGGAAGGGAAACAGTGAGAACGCGCGCTTATCGGCCGGCAGTGATTTCTAGTTGAACGTTACTATACTCCGCTGCGAGTAACTCGATCCCCTGTCCGTAGGCAACCGGTGTTGCGTCTATTAATGGTCGCGCGTCGCGAGAAATCTCTTTTGCGCGGGTGTGCTTAATTATAAAACTTCTGCTTTTTCTTCGATAATCTCCCGACGTTGTGAAACGAAACGATGGCCACAGAGAAAAGTACAATTTGATCATATTAGGTCGTCCGAAAAGTTTCTTTTGTTTTATAAAGAAATAATGAATGTATAACATTTTCCGTTTCATACTATCTTATCGAATTACGTATGATGCATTTTGTTCTATCAAACTAAAGATCACAACGTTCGACAGATTAGGTTTCAAGTTTGTATAAAAATGCGTTGTTGTAAAAGAAAGACACTTTCCGGACAACCTAATAGATCGCGCCTTTTATTTATCGTACGAAGTGCACACGAAAAGTTCGTTGTTATTAATTTCTTGATTTGTCACTTGAACAATTCGATAGATTCTGTTGGAATACAACGATATTTCACGCATAAGCATAAGTCATAAAAGATATAACTTAGAAAACACGAAGCTGGCATCTCGCTGGGGGTAGCCACCCACATGCTATATTTATTTTATTTTATTTATTTTATTTACCAATGAGATATAACACTTTACCAAATGTCCTTCAGGACAAATTGTAAAGACCAAAATAAAATAAAAAAACAAAAGAAAAGCATAAGTACCCATACACAAACACCCACACAGGCATTTGCACAGGACACTTACACAGGTCATATTCATTACTGTATGGAGAGTGGGGTTCAAAGTACTTAAGGGATCATCCTATCCTAAGTCTAGTCTGAGAGTAACTGGCCAACAATCAACAATTCTTGTATACGTTGTTAATTATATCACTCGCTTATATATATCAGGTTCTGTAGTTTCTGTTTAATAAACATCACTGAATATTATTTCAACATAAACATTGTGTCTTCCAAAGGTTATTAATCTTAACTTCAAGATTAAATTCTAACAAATTCACAAATATAAGTTTTTTTTAAGTAGCTGATAAATCTATAGAGGTTAAGTAACAATCAAGCAAAGAATCGTTATTGGAATGTTCAGCAGCATGCCAAAAATCGTACGATCAAGTCAAGGTCTTGATAATATCGAATTGACTATTAAATTTTTCGGTGATCTCCATAGTGCAATTATAAAATGCGCTACTTTGTGGACCAATCACGTAATTCGTTGGTTGTGAGAGTTTCAATGAAAATATTGATCTCGAAAGTATCGAAAACCATAGTTTAGGTTTTAGGTATGTCGTTCTAATCTCTAGCTCCTTCTAACCACGAAATAGTACAAAAATTATTATTTTCCTTATGTTTTCTCCCCGTTTCCTTCAAAGTAATCTTCGAACGTAATGAAGCAACGAATGCAAAAGAGGAATAAGAAGAGATAAGAGAAACAGCGGAACAGAGGAAAAGGAGAAGGAGAGCTTTGACCTCTTTGCTAGGTTCGTGGTTTCGAGGTACGGCGCGGCAAGTCGAGATCCATCTAGATAAAGACTCGCGGGGCAACGATCCGTATCGACCGACTGGAAGGACAATTGGAACTGAGATTTCGTAACGGCGACATAAACGTAAAGGCAAACGATCGCGGCACGACGCCTTTTCCTTGTAGACACAATCCGGGAATGCTGCTGTATCGTTCGTTCCGGCGTGCTCGGATACGAATTAAAATTCTGTGAATGCCAGCTCGTTCGTGAACGGTTCGTTAATGGTACGCGGTGAGCGGTGTCGAATCGATTTTTTTCGCCGGACCTCCACTTTATTCCCAAGATGTTCTCGGGATGTGAACAGAGAGACAGAGAGTAAGAGAGACAGAGAGAGAGAGAGAGAGACTGCTCGCGGATAATCGAACGCCAAATCACGTTTCCCTCGTATATACTTTATCGTACGTTCGGAATCGATTCTCTATCGTGTGACTAATTTCTGTGAATTATCCTGAAAGATGAAAGACACGTGAACAGCGAACAACGGAGAGACCAAACTATAATTTTCATCGAGTGTACGGTCGAAGAAAAGGAGAAGTTTCGACGAAAGCTGCGTGCCACTGCGGGGTCCAATCCCACGGCGGCATGGACGTTGAATTATCGTCGAACCGTTAACAGGCGAAGAAATAACGAAGACTGGCTGCCCGGCGAGTTCTCATCAGGACATTCACGAAATTTCTCCTCTAGGATACGTGTATATATATGTATATGTATGTATGTGCATGTGTGAAACAGAGGTCAGGTTCAGGCTGCTGATGTATCAGACAAAAATTCGATACGATCGTAGTTTGGTAGGTTTGTCGGTGCCGACAGGACTTTTCCTTGTTTCGGTGGTCGGTAGTCCAGCGGAAAACACGTGTTCTAGCTACAGGACGTACAACAAGAGGGTTGTTCCATTCTCCTTCTGTGTTTCGGCATTCCTTGTCTCTTGTCGAGCACGAGGAATGCCTTCCCTCATCCTCGTGTCATTGAGGAACACCGGGAAGATGAAAGACGTATTCTTACGTCATCATTGACGATCACGTTGGAAAAGCTGGACCCTGATCAGCCAGATGCTGGACGAAGGGAACACAAAGCAGAAGAAGAAGCAGAAGATGAAGAAGAAGAAGAAGAGACGAGCATGAGAGCAAAGAAGTTGAGAGAGGGAGGAGTAGCGAAGAGGAGTGTAGGGAGATACGAGCTGGCACTGAGAAGGGAGAAAAAAAGGTGAAGGTGCAACGAGGTAGAAAGCAACCAGTTCAGGTCCAGGTATTCTATTATGCTCGGTTATCTAGATTATGGCATTCCTGCTTCGAGGAACCTGGCAACCTGGGGTGGACGGAATGGGGTGTTTCAGGATACCCGACTTCGCTCCGATCTCTCCCGTTCTCTCTCCTTCTGCGTCACGGTTTCGTTGCTTCGGAGCACCCATTAATCCTCTTCTGTCGGGTGAAACTCCGAAATTAAAAAAAATATATGTGTAGATATGTATGAAGGAGGATCTCCGGGCCAGGGAAACGGTCAGACACGAGGAGGCCAGGGACCCAGGTAGGCCGTTCCGATGCGATCCCTTTTTCTGACTTCGAATCGTGGAATTTGTTATATCCCATTGAATTACGTTAAACCTTTCTTAAAACCGAGTGGTTCTGGTCGTTCGGTATAGCCTTTATACACAACTCGGTCCTCTTTCACAAAAGAGTCGTTCGTTAGGTTGACGTTATTAGCGAGAAACGCATCAACAGAACCTGGCCGTTTCGAAGGTGGCGCGATCAAGTTAAATTATTTATTTGTCAATGCTGATACGATAACGTCATATAAATTGATACAGGATGTTCTTTAATATTCAAGGACCTATCTACACGGATTCTCGGGAAATATCGACTCTTCATCGTGCAAGTATATGAATAGGTAAACGCGTGTAAAAGAGGAACCTGGACAAAACGGTGAGCCGAAAAACCCAGCAGCAGGTAGCCAGGTCCAGGTGTTATGTTGCCGTATCCTAGGTTTTTACGTCTTTGTTTTTAAAACCTCCTATCGTATTACACTAGTAGATTCCTTAGATCCGCGATCAGATTGTTCCAACTCGGAGCACATGGCGCCTGGCTGTAACTCGCGCGCAACCAAAATTTTCAGGCGGCCGACGGAACAAACATTTTTAGGTAGATTGTTTGTCGAGATAAGCGAACAAGGAGACGCAAGCCTTCTAAGACAAAAGCACTCTCGCCAGGTATTTCCATTGTCTTACCGTGTGGGTATAGGATCTTAGGAACTCGTGATTAGTCCATTCGCAAATAACCTCTTGGCGCACGGCGCCTCTAGCAAATTGTATTCGTACAAATAGACCGAACCCGTGTCAACACGTCGTTCCATTAGCAGGCAAAATTCTGACTGTTTAGGGTGTGTCCACGTGAATCCACGATTGTGGAGACCGCCATTAGCGCGGATCAGAGGAACACGACCGCGAGTACCGGTTTTGTGTACGTCATCAGATAACTCTGTTAAATTTCTTTGTCTTGTCGAGGAATAGATAAGGGAATATGGAATCTAACACGATGATTAGAATGGACGACGAGAGCCGGATAGAACAATGGACGGGGTAAAGAAACTCCGGGAAACACGATGCTCGTTGGAGAGATTAGAGGCGTACAAAGTGCGGCTAGGTATGAGGAAGGAAAATTCTATGGTTTTTTGAATGAAGGAAAACGATGTACACTTTCGAACGAGTAAATAGAGGGAACAGATACGTCGATGCTGATAAGTAAGGAACGATTCGTGGAGCCGCAGCAACGAGGGAATTCGAGGTATTTCGAATCGAGTGGATTCTATGGAAACGCATGAAAGTTTCGCGATAGTATCTTCAGACGTGTTCGGTTTCATTTCGGGATCTCTGAATATCTTGCTTTTTGAATTAATTAAGGATTTAATAGGCTGAACTTTTCACAGGATAACTATAACGTTCTATGCAAATTTTGCTACGTTTCTTAACAAAAACGTACGATATCTCCGGATAAGATATTAACATATCCACTTATTTTTTAAATTAAAGAAAAATCTCTTTCTAAATATCGCATCGTTAATCCTTTTGTATCCATGGAATTTTTCGATTTCAATTTCGAAACTGATTGTTACGCTCATCGCTGGACTTGGCATCAAATGAAAAATCTCACTGAGAGCGTAGTACGATCGGTGCGAAAAATCTATATTCCTCGGTTTATTATTTCGAGAAGAACGTTGAAAGAGACAGTAGATAAACGCATGGCATCCTGAGAACCTCGCGGAAGCTCGAACAAAGAGACGTAGATCGTCAAGGATCGTCGATGATCCTTCGTTAACAAGTAACAGTACCGACATGTTTGCTCTTCGATAACCGCTATACCTAATGAAAATCCCGAGAATCCTGTTTTCCATTCTCATGCAACGGCATCATTGCGGAAAACATCGCGAAACTCGCGACGAGATAGGATCGAACGATCGTTTCGGGTGTAACGAACGACGGCGGCGTCGCTCGGAAAGGCAACTGTGCCCGCTCCTCGAGGTGGATCGATTAATGAGGGCCGATAACGGGGATGATTACTTCATTACGCGTCGCCGCTTACCGTCCGGTAACGCGAAAGTCGTACCGTTCATCGAAGGTATGTCGAGGACTTGGAGGCGGAACAGCGGTGAACGCCAGCAGCAACGGCAGCAAGGGAGCGGGCACACGGTGCCAGGCAGCAAGGATTTAGTGCGACCAGGTCCTTGAAAGAGTCGTAAATGAGCGGTCCAGTGGTTTCTTGCCTGCCCCAGAGATGGCGCCTGTTGTATCGTTAAGAAAGGCTTCGCGAAGGCTTCTACGAGGTTCGAAGACCTTTCGAACTGTTCCATCCACTTTGCAAATTACCCACTTGCACGATAATTTACAAAACTAATATTAGCGAATTGAAAAGTTACGAGTTTTTTTTGTAAATACATTTATAAGAGAGATTGTAAATATTAGGTTGTCCGAAATGTTTCTTTCGTTTTATAAGGAAATAATAGACGCAGAATGTTTTTTGTTTAAATATTAGTTTATTGAATTATGATGAACATAATAATAGAAATAGAACGGAATGGATCATAGCTAATTAAATAAAATAAAACAGAAATTGTTGTTCATCTATTATCACCTTATGAAACGGAAGAAACTTCTCGGACAACCTAATACATATAATTTCTCTTATTAGCAAATTTGTTACTGTTATGGGAGATTTATTGGTATCGGCAAGTTGTAGGATTTAATCGATAATCGATAAAATTAATATTCTTTCTGCTGTTTCATCCAGCTTTGTACGATCTTATAGAGTAAAAAGACTTTTTGAAGAGGTTTACGTGAATTTTGAAGCAAGAACTTAGGGACGTTCCTTCCAGTTGGAATTAGTGGAATTGTGGTTTAACGATAGAAGATCGACAAACTCTTAACAATTGATTATGTTTGATTAGTTCTAGGAATTGCGTGACTCACTTGGGCTAATAAAACAACTGTTGGTGCCACTTGTGTTTTGGGGGAGAAACAGGGTAAACTAGTAGAATAATATTTGGGGTGGACTATGTGTGATCGAATACCTGGTTCCCTGTGACGAAAAAGTCTTCGATAATTTCGAAAAGCTACCACACGTCATGCAGAGATCCTATTCGAGACACGGAAAGAACCGATTAGAAATTAGAAATCTAAGACAGATTAGAATATATAGCTTGTAACTATCGATCGGCGTTCATGTACTCTATTCGTATCTGTGTCGTATGCATTCCCTTTCCGCGAAGTCTATAAAAGTAGCTGTGTGCTAGCTTGATAAAAATAGATAGCCATATCTACATTTAACACGGAATAAACAAGTATTACTCATGACCTCCTGTAACGTTAAAACAGTCTATGTACCAAGAATCCGTCATAGAATTACGTAGCACGAAGCAGTATTTAACGTTTCCAATTAAGATTTTACTTCAATTCCATTGAAAGGCTATAAAAGAACAAACAACCGCGTGTATTATCAACATTTGACGAAGAATTTGTGGTTAGAGGATACGTCTTCGAGACACGCGCAGCTCCTTACGGACGAAGAAGCCTGTAACAGCGTTTGCACGTCGGCCGAGGCGAACGACTCACGAGCGGTGACTGTGTAAATGTAACATCATTGCGTGGCGTGGCCGCGTGTACGCGAAGAAACACGTATGCACACGTGACCAGCGCTGCGTACATCCCTGTGTGGACGTGAATGCACCGCTCATTACGGGATAATGGGTTATTTCGATCCTCCTCGAATTACCGAGTCGACAATGAGGGATTCGATTCGAAAAAGCCTCGCTGCTGTGCCCGCTCCCTCTCCTTTCTGTCTGACGGAGCCGCGAGTCCTTTCAGGGTCCCAGCAGCGAGCGATGGATTGGAAGCGAGATGGCGTAAAGAAAAAAAAAGGACGATAAAATGAAAAGGAGGAGGAAAGAGAAACAGAAGAGGAGCGGCTGGTGGCAGGGAGAGAGAGAGAGAGAGAGAGAAAGAGTGTACGGTCAGACGAAACAGGCCGAAAGAAAGGCACGAAGAGTTTTGGCCGGTGGCTCGAAAACCGAGGAGACAAATGAGGACGAGCGAGCGAGGATACGTCGGTAGAAGGGACCGTGAGGCAGTTGCTCTCTCGTTCGTTCTTCTCCTTCATCCTCCTTTTTCTCAGCGTGTTCAACGTCTCTTCATGGAACGCGCACCGCAGGACCTCGAGGTGCAATCTCCTGCACGGTTTTGCAGACGAAACGTGCACTTATACGCACTCATCATGTGCATATGCTTCCCGTCCTCTCTTTCTCTCTCTCTTTTTCTCCCACGCAACACGCAAATACGCATGTTCTTCCGTAACACCGAGCGAATCTCTCTTTTATTCGAAGCACGGAATCGACGACTCTCTTCCCGGTGCGGTGAAACGGAAATTGGTATTTTACGAATCCTTTCGTGGTCTCGGGGATGTCCAAGCGATGCGGCAAAATCGTCCGACAAAAGGTGGAACGGAATTTAGGACGTAGGAAACTGGGAACAAAGGATACGGTTAACGCGATTGGTATCGATTTAACATAGCCGACATCGCAGTTTTTCTTTTTGGTGAGGAGGGCGATTTATGACTCTGTTCTGAATTCTCCGAGTTGGTTCGTTCTCCTATTGGTTTTTCACGCTCGAACGAAGGGTTTCTTCCATTCGGCACCGATGAATTTGATTTCTATGTAAAAAAGAATGTACACGTTACGAGGAAGGTCCCGAAAGCTCTGTTAGTTCCAAAAGTAATTAAGTAAAGATAAAAATAAAGCCGAAGAATATGGCAAGTGGCTTTATTAACTTGATACAGTATGCCCGTCGTTTCCACTGAATTCATAACCGAAGCGAAGCCCGTTAGGTATTTTAAAATTCATCCTGGAACGTTGCACCAGGCCACGAAACGTGATGTTTCAGAAACCGGACAGCTTTTCATTCTCGTTCCTAACACTCCGTCAATTACGATCGATAATTGAGCCGCTATAGCCGCGCCCGGGGCCCCATTAAAATGCGTTAAAATTCTCAGCAAACGAAGGGAGTACGAGGCTCTCTGGCCAGAAACAAAAAACGAACGCGTCGATTATGAGCTAATTGGGCCAACGCAGGACGACTTATCCCGCGAGTTCCCGTGGGAATAAAATTATTCGTCCGTTCGGCGCACACCTACGGCCGAACAAATATGCGGCTTCGTCTTCACGCAACCCACACAAACGCCACGTGCCTCCGTGAAATACTCGTGTGTGCATACACGCTGCTCGGGCCCGCAATTATTTTAAGTGTATAGCGATATCCGAGCAGCTATTAATGACGTTCCTCCGCAGATGAAATCGCGTGCTGACCAGGGATAACGCGTCCAACAGCGTATAGTGTATACACGTAGGCGCGAATTAATTGGTATAATAATGATCATTACGGTGCACCGTCTACAATCAAACGATACACTTTTTTTTCTGGCGGACAAACGTGTAACGTAGTCTCGTGCAAATGTTCGCCACCTGCTGAGCCGTGGAAATTTCTCATTGCGCGTATCCGTTCGCCCTTCAGGTGACGAAACCTATGGGAACATCGCGATTCGTGACGCCCTATCGACTGACAAACGCGGACGACCACACTCGGGGGGATCATCTGGGAAAAATGGAATGCGTGGGTAACGCGAAATATCGTTCACGCTCCGTGCTAGATGATGGCTATCTGTCGACGCACAATACGCGATTACTTCGTAAGTCTGATATACGACCGCCGGTCCTCATCGATCGCTCCCCTACCCTCGGTTCTTGTTGGGCAAATATTAATTTCCACAGGCGGGAAAATTGATTTTAACCGCTGGCCGGATTTTGGGGTGGGCGTACGCGGTCTGTTCGTTGAAATTGCAACGTTATGAAGAAATTTTGAGAACGTATGAAGCTATGTATTATTCTGTTCTTTACCTAGTCAAGATTTAGGATATCATGATATTTATCCTAAAACTCCATATTTATCCTAAAAATCCATAAACTCTGACGCAAGTTTCCCTCTTCCTTTCTATCCCTCTAACCGACAACCCATCCATCGTCCATTTGTAGCAATATAACGAGGCGCACGAGGAATTAGGACATAAATTCCTGTGGAACGCACGCGTTTTATGGATTACGGTGTCGTACACGCCCTGAGAAGAGCATGTAATCGCATGTAAGTCCTAACCACAATGTTACAGGGGGGTTTTTCGATGTTGGCGAGGGTGCCCCTTCTTTTTCCCCGAGTATGGACCAGAGACATGGATAGCCGTAGAGGGGTTTTGTAACAGGAAACAGCTGCCGTTCGGGAAGGACACTTTTCTGACGATTTTACCAGGGTCCCTTTTCACGGATGCGATGGGCGCCGCCGCTTTCTCTCTTTCTTTCTTTCTTTCTGGACGTGTTTTCTCAACGCGTCTGGTTTCCAGTTTCCAGGCGATCCGTAGCTATTGGCCAAAGGCTCCGTTCGCGTTTAATTAACCGTAACGCGGTCTTCGTAGCTCGTAACGCCCCGACGTACGCTTTTTCTCCCTTACGCTGGTGACTCTCGAGTGTAAGGCATCCGTATTGTTGCCGGAGCAGGAAGCGGGAGAGGAGAGAGCACCGGTTGCACGGGACACACCGAGTAATGATGTACACGCGTGCTTACGCTAATAATGATCTTTTGTTTCTCGGCCTCTTTGCGGATTTTTACGAAAGATATTTAATACTGATAACGCCAGGATTTATTGCCAGCCGCCAGAGTCTGCTGGAGATAAACGTGCCTCTTGGAGCAGCTTCTCTCCCTCTCTCTTTCTTTGAGCTACCCACAGGGACACAAGGGGTGGAGAAAGAGGAACTTTTTCCATGGTTGGAACTCTCAGAGTTGCTTCGCCAGTAAACGCTAACGACGAAGAGAGCAGAATATTCCTTTCGCTTATGGTTCCTTGATATCGAGAGACATGGCCATAGGATTATCTCGTTAAACTGTGTAACTCGCGTTAAATTAGTGATATCGAGTTCGGTTAATAACAAATCGTACGCACGCCAAGGAATATCTTGTCAACGATTCCGCCTTCCTTTTGCTGTACATCTTTTATTGCCTAATTAATCACGATGACTTCCTCTTAATGAGATACAAAGCGATAATAGTCTCGTCGTCGAAAGTAAATCACACGCAAGTGGATGGATGTAACTTATAATTCGTAAATCAGTCGGGAGAGTTTCCAATCGGTGTTTCGCGCCACGTTTTCGCACTTTTTCACGATCATAAATCGTTCTCCGCGAATATCACATAGAAGTGTATAAGAGCGTATTAGTCGTGGAAGAATTAAGAGAAACTCTCTCTCTCTCTCTCTTTGATCTGTGCGAGTCGTAGAACGTTAAACACGTGGTAACAGGAAGAAGGCGTCCTGCAAGTTCATGGAGATATTTACGCGCTGTCCGCGTACTCGTAAACGTCACCGGTGTGTCTTGCGTCTCGTTTTTCTCGCGTAGACCCGCGTTGACGCGATGCCACTACGGCCCGTTAGCTTTTAATGATGAATAATTAATTTGCCGCTCGTTAAACCCATGCGCCACATCCTCCAGACACACGCGATTTAACGATGCTTGTAATCAGCTGATTTGACAGAAACATTTCCTTCAAATCGAGTTTTCCTCTTCTATAATTACTTTAATCATAGGAAAATGACGCGCTTCTGTTCGTCGTGGTTTCGCGTATTTATATAATGATGAAGAAGCTCCGAGACTTCCTTCTGTAATTCTATGAAATAGCATTTTATCTGTTTAAAACAATTTGTCGTCTTCTATTTTCAATAGCTAAACTACTGATCACTCAACCGTCGTTAAACCAGGAATAAAATGTAAGGTTATTAGATGAAACGATTAGACTGGGATACAGGCGATTTTATAGGTCGTTATTCACCCGCTCCGCGAGGCGGATTTCAATTTTCCTGTAGGAAGGGCGTCGCTTTAACAAGAAGGGAACCGATGACTTCAGGCTGGCGGTACTCGCAAATGTAGAGATTTCACACTGTTCGTAATGATACTTCGCAGAGCGAGCTATTTGCAGTGTACCATTTGACTTCTGTGCAATTTGCCTTCAGCGTACTTTCGTCGTTTATTTTCCCAGACGCGATTAAACGAAGATCTCATTTTTCCTGCACGAAGGCCGCAAGATATCTTCTCTAAAGTTACATTTTTTTATAATTTTAACAGAAATTCTTGTTGCTATTTTTGTCGGAGTTAGCGGAGCAATTAGGATCGGTCAAGTCGTACGTGATCTTCAGGTTGTTTCCTATCGTCCCGTCGTGACGAAGGTGTTTCTTTGTTTCCGCGTGATTCGACACGGCAACGGCGTGCCGGCCGTCGGTTATTTCCATGAATCGGGCAGCGAATTCTCAATCTTCGGTACGAAGGGTACTAGTTTCCTCGGGGAAACCACTGATTTGTGGCTGCTGCAAATCGATGTTGCCTTAATACTCGAAGCTATAAAGCGCCACGAAACGAAGCTACCGAGAGCCGGATAATAGGAATCTTCGGTGGTTTTCAAAAACGAGCTTCTTGCTGCGTGTACACCGGCAATTTAATAACGGTACCGAGGCCGTGTTAAAGTGTAACGGTTTATGAAATCTACACCGCGCCGAAATTAAGATTTTTCAGGGTAACGCGCCACGGTGCACTCTAATTTTAAGCCGTGGCGCATCGTTAACGCTCGACTTGATAAAACCGCCATTTTCCTACAATTAGCAATTTCTTCGCGTGTATATACACACAGATATTTCGTATGTAACGAACAATGATGCTGTGGTTAATATGCCATTGCGTATCGGTTTCGCAGACGATACGTTCGATTCACAATTCTATCGAAATCTGTCACGCTTGTCGCTAGCATTATGCGTTAGCAGCATAATTCTGACAGTCGTGAATTGTTTCGAAACGAACGATTTCGAGGAAACGATACGGGATCGAAAGCGTTAGATATCGAGGATTCTGAACAGGATCTGTCACAACTGTTTGATAGTAAATTTATTCATGTTATATACCTGACTTATTGAATATAATACTTGGATTCGCGATAAAGTAACGCTAGTTAATAATTTTACAACGCTGGTTTTCCAATTTTTCATGCTTGCAAAGTGACAAGCAGTTTTCATGATCTTTCGACTCGCGTTGCGAGATTGCGAGTAAATTAAAAGCAACTGATGAATCAATGGAACAGGTGACTGTACAGAAACGTTCTCTTATCAGATCCAGATATATCACTTTCTTTCTACTGTAGACTATATAATATAATAAAAAAATAAATTTACACGATCACGTTATTTGACACTAGCTCGATATGTTTACGCGAAGCTAGGTAAAATGCGAAACATTTTTGACACACTGTGACGAATATCGTTGTTTGAATGCCATAAAGTATCAGGAACATAGTACATATCGTAACGTGGAAACGAGTGTCATAAATATATTCTAATACGAATGCGTATAATCGTCTTTCAGGTGTCGATAATACCGGCACTGTTATCGTGAAATATAAAGTACAATTTAATACTTTGTCAGCACGTTGGTCTTGTTGCAGAATTAACGACGTGGCGGATCAAAAATACGACAGGCCGTGTTACGCGTATGTGCGAAACAAGTCGAATACGAAACCGTAAGCGCAACGACAACCAGAAACACTTATTGCACGGGCCGTTCCATGCCTTCCTGAACCCGATAGAATCGTCTAGCCGCGCGCGCGCGCTCGGAAGAGTAGAGAGTTCAATAATCTGCCGCGGCAGATCTTCTTGTCCGGCATTGAAGTCTCCAGCGGTGCTGCAGCATCTGCTGCCGCGATCGTGCCTCTGTCGTCGTTATTTCGCCAACGACATCGTGATCGTTTAAAATTCTTCTTTAAATCAATTATCTGCACGAAACTTGCCTGAGTAATTGATCCCATGGCGATTTAGATCCATTGCTGCTATGATTAAAAGAATAGTTTGAACGTTTCGTCGTCTTATTAACCAGAATTATCTTTCACCATATTTTTATTGAATATTAAATCGTTTTAAAGTGTTCGATACAGGCAAGTAAAGAGATGCCAATCGTTTTTAATACGTTCCACCATAGTTACAAAGAGTCGAATTCTCGTCGAAAACACAACGAGGTAGTAAACGTCAAGTCTGGCGCGCTCTGGCCTGCCAGTAGAGAATACACTGCCCAGCGTAACATCGTGGAAACAGATTTATGATAATCAACGAGCCACTGGTCTCCATGCCTCGCATGACAGCTTTTTTCTCCCCCCACCCCCTCCTCTACCCTTGTTTTACGTTGAATTTCTTCAAGCGAATTTCGATTTTCCAATAAGCGGCCGAGATTTACACCCTCTTTATGCGCGCGGTCTCGCTTCTTTCACAAGAACACACTCTTCTTTCCAGCAGTATTTTTTCCCTCATTTTTCTCTCTTTCTGCCCTATCTTCTCCGTTTCCTTTTTGCTCGCTATATACGTGTTACTTCCTTTTCGATTTTTTTTCCGCGCGGGACGTGTTTTTTACTGCCCTTCGTACGTCCCTTGAAAAAGACAGTCTGACAACGTCCTTCTCCTTCGCGAAATGGATTCTCACACGTACGGGCACGCACACGTTCCAGAGTCCACCTCGTCCTGGCTGTAAGTAATGCATGCGCGACTTCAAACCGATCGTCAAAGTCAGCCGGACGTCGGGGCCTTATACGAGAGAGGAGAATAGGGTGCCCGGATTTCGTTGTACGATGTGCGCTGTGCACGCACACACTGTTGCGCCGGGCAACTTGAATACGCGCATTCAAGTTCTTGAGCACACCGTGCACGATAAAAAGTTATGTTAACTTTCCGCCGAATATCCACGCGATACTTTTCGGGGCGTTTCTTCAAAAATTTCGTTCTACTGTGGTAATTTCACGATATTCTTTACGGCAGAACTTCTACAAAATATCCTTTTCGATCGTCCAATCGAATTTCTGGTAATTTTTCGTCAAACTTCGACAGATCTTCAGACCGCGTCCTTGAAGGTTCGATGGCGAGCAAAAATTTCGTTTTACGAGCGTTCTTTCTCGGACCGAATTAGTTGGCGGGATTTGCGCCGACAACGATGGCGAGATCGAGAAAACGATCGGCAAGAAACTACAGACGATCGAGAAAATTACGAGGCTGGCAAGTTTTTCACGCTCGTCGAAAAGGAGGCGAAGCGAGCGAAAAAAGAAATGATATCGCGTCGATTATAACGTTGACGCGAATCACGAGCGTGTTTCTTGTCCAACGCGTATCGTGCGCGAATTTACGCATTCACCGCCGCACCGGCGAGGATACTAAAAAGTAGTGCGAACTACGCAAATTGCCGAGCAAAACCTGCAAAAGAAATTGCTCGGCTAACAAGCTGCTTATAAGGACACCGCTTCCTCGAGTAACAAGAAAAAAAAAAAAAAAAGAAGAAAAAAGAACGGGAACGTTACGAGCCTCTTACTAGCTCAATTCGGCGACAGGGTACTGTTACGGTAGCCCAGGATGATTTTCACGCGAAATCTAACCAAGTTACACGCGAATTTTCGGTACTTTCTTACACACGATGAGAATATGATTTTTTTACCGTTGTTTCACACACGAAACGAGTTATCCAGGACAAGTAGAAAAATACCGTGACAGATTAGATTAACTACGTAATGTGGATTTAATTGGCAGTGTGGTGAATCGAGCCTGCCGCTTCGGTTTGACGAGCGCCACTTTGATTTCGCTCGTCGTCCGAGCAGGAAGCGAGCAACAGAGAACGCACTTATAGATTTTTTTTCCAGATAAAATAACGAGCCTCGTTACCCGGCCAGATTTACACGTTTCGCGTGAAACTATGCTTATGCGCGATACAAAACGCGTGACGCGTAAATTCTGATGAGTATTATACACCTTGAATTACCGTAGCTTTCTTCATTCTCCCCTTTCTGCATGGATATGTTCTAGTTAACACTTTATAGCCGATTGTTTCTCGCGCACGTTCAATGACGACTGCGATTATAGAATATTCCGCATAAAGTAACGCGTTTGCCGTAATCTTTCTCCACGCGAGAAAATCATTGAGTTGGAAAAAACAAAACGCGATACTTGGTAAAATATTCGTTAATAAAGCCGAATAAAAATTCCCACAGATAGCGCATTTAGAGCTAAGCGCACGCGTTAACCTATTGCCCTATAATATACAATCACACTCGCGCCGCAAATTATGGTCTAAACGCGGCTTAATATATCTCGACATTTTTCACCTGTCACGGTGTTCGAGCAGTTGTTATATAGGCAACACTGGCGCACGGAACCATTAAAAGGAACCGTATGAGTTTAACGGTTTAAAATTGCAAAGAACATCGGTACCGAATAAAAACGACGTAAGGAAGTTGACACTCGCTAACGAATTTTACAGCCAGTTAGTCAAAGTTTAAGCACTCCTGTAGGACGAAGAAAATTGATCGGTTACGCGGCTACGCTGAAAGCAATTTCCCGTGGTTCTAGCTGCTGGAAATCGCCGTTTCTTCGCTTTTATCGTCGACGATTTGGACCGAGTCGACGTCGGAATGATCCCCATGGCTCGGTCCATTTCGCGAGCGCATTAAAGCGTGGCCGGCGTCGCGATGCGCCCCTGTAATTTTGGCAGACACGATACCGCGGCTTCGTCGCGATAAAAGCTCCGCCGCGCCGGAAGCGCAGGATCGTTACTCAAAAGGCACGACGCCGCGAAAAATCGATTCTCCGGCGAGCATCGCTGCGAGACGCGTTTGGCACGCGTGCCAACGCGTGTATGCGTATTTGCACGAGACTCGACGAGCAGCAGACGCGAACAAAATGAATCTTTCACTGTCTCAAGGTCTGGGAAGAGTCACGTGGCGGAGGATTTTCCTCGCGCAAAGGAGAAAATTTGGATTTGGCTTACATGGAATTGGTGGTGTTCCAGTACATGCTGATCGTCTTTGCGCAGTTGCTCACAGTGGAGAGTAGAATCGTTTGCAGGCAGACGAAGAACACCAAAGTTACAAAGGACGTGGAAACCATCGTAACAACGTGGACGAACGAGCAGCGCGCACCGCGTCACCACTGCTCACCAAGAATACAACAATCAACAAACAACCACGACAAAAACAAGAATAACAAACAACGACACCTGCACTTTTGTTGCTGTCGTCCACAACCACCTTCCACCACTGTTGCACGGACACCACATCCACACTTCACTATTTTCGTTAGAATTGGTTCTCGTTTTCTTTTCTTCTTCTTCTTCCTGTCCTATCTCTTTTTTCCTATTTTTCTCACGTCGAAGATCGAAATTCTGGGACTCGCGTATCCTCGTTCGTCCCTCTTTATCCTCGATACATTCCCGACAACTCTCAGCTTTCGTCGAACTTTCAACGATCAACAAATCTTCCCACGTTTTTTGCACGCTCCTCTGGTTCGGTGTGTTCTACCGGAGCGTCTAACAGATCGAGAAAGTCGTCGAATGTTGATTTGACGAGTGGCGAAATTCTTTGATGAAATCGTCGGTGATGCGCGATTGGTCGTTAGAATCGGCGAAATTTCTCCGGTGTTCTGTTTCCAACGGTGTCCACCGCGGTTCGCGTTCCATGGGTCCACCCCGTGTTTCTCTCACCTGGAGCGCACCTTACTGGCCCTCTCATTGGTCTAACTTTACCGGAATCCGATAGAAACGACGACGAACTGTCGATAGAGGATTCTGTCTAATAGCTTCGTCGAACATGCGGCGCATCGGACAGATGATTTTATGAAAAATCCACCGTTCGATAGATGGAAGGCTGTCGTTCGCAGACAGTGAGGGTATCCGACGCTCAGCGACGGGATCACGCGAATCACCGTACAACCGTGAACCTGCCAAGCATCTCACCAGCGACCCTTTTCTCTCGGATCGACGTTATTTCAGATGAATGAAAACCTTCGGCTAAATAACTATCGAAGATTTCTCACTGTAAATGCAAACTCTCACTGAACAATAAAAGCACCAGTCTCCTCTGTGACAATCCTGGCAGCTACCAGGAACAAGGAACAAGAAACTCTAGTCGTCTGAGATCGCACTGTGAAATCTCACGGGTGGACCAGCACCAGAAATCTAGCGAAACGGTGCCCTTTTACACCCGGAACACACCCCCGTATACTTTCTCACGCACTTACGATCCGCACGGGTCGCATAACCAGTGAAACGAAGCGACGCTCTTTCACTTGTTCGATCAAGATCCGAACCGATATATCGGTTTCTGTATAAATCCAAGAGGACGATAGAACACTGAGAAAACTTTTTCGTTGACTTTTCGCCTCGATATGATCATAGGCCGACACGCGTTACTCCGTCGAGGAGCGACTCGAGCAATGGTTTAAGAGGCACTCGCTGCGTCGAGACGAGCCCCGTGAACGCAGAGAGAACGGTACCTTCCTGCACGGTGTCGCGGACGCGTCTGTCGGCCGAGCGTACTGTCGCGGCCGTTCGTCTCGCGTCGGCAGACTCGAACGACGACCGGGGGTGTCGGGGAGCGCCGAGCGTTGCCGGAAACGCACGAAGCCCGCGGACCCTCGTTCCCTCCGTGGCTTCGCCGACGTGTCTTGCCTTGGTCCGCGACTACGCGGTATTACGCCGCCTGCTCGCGAGACGCGAGTTTCCGAGTGGCTCTCCCTGCGAGCGTGTTCCCGTCGCTTCGCTTCGTCTCGAAGCTCGGTTCGAAGCTCCGGATACGGAGAGTGTCGTCGGTACGCGATGCGAGATTCTCGTTTCTCGCACGAGGTGGAATCGTCGCGACCACCCGTGTGGATTGCACGCGGTGAATTTTCACTCTTTGGTCCATCGCGTCGCGGCAGAAAAGCAGTTCTCAGTTTCGAGTTCGTAGTTGTTCGAGTTTTTAACCGAATTCTCTCAGTTGACAGGTTTATTTGTAACTGATCGACGTTGTTCAGGTATCCATGTATATCTTCGAAGAGAAGGTGCAGATCGATGTCGACGACGATAGGTGATTTCGATAGCAAGGTGGCGGAAGGTTGGATAGGAGTTCGCGGGCGGTTGGGCGCGGACCGTGAACGTGAGAGTATTGGATCGGGACGGCACGAGGAGGAGAGGCGCGAATTTCGGACAAATTTCATCGCTGCGAGCTCACGAGGTGCGGGAATTGGATTTTTTTAAAAGCAATTTTCCCGTGGAATTACGTTTCGTGGGACGTTAGTGGGGGGCAACTTTATTCATCGCGTGCCATGTTTGGCCCGTGAGGCCCAAGTTTTCGAGGTCGATCGAACACTATTAAATGAATTCGCATAATTACCGCGCCGTTGATAAGATACGTAATTTCCTGTTTAAGATCCTTGCTTATCGTTCAACGTACTCGTTTAATATCACCTCGTGCACGGATGCATGAGGTGTTTCGGTCGTGTGCAAAAAACTTTTACTGTAGTCTCTGTAGTTATCGAAGGTGCGATTACTGAAACTTTGATCGCGATCGTAACAATCTCTTAAATTGTATCACACTTTCTACAGCGATAAAAAGCTCAATATATAAATTCTCAATTGTATGTTGCCGAGGTTCGAAGTTAATAATTGAACGAGTTAATAATTGCCAGTTGGATATCGCTTTAATTATTTGCCATTTCATTTCTCGGATCTTTTTAGTTTCCTTAAAAAACCTATTCCGCACTTTATTACGTTACATATCGATAGAAAATGTCCAAGTATTTAACCTAAACAGTAATCATTTACAGTTTAGGTCGATTGTGTTAGTACTTACTATTCCAGTGAAGTTTTGAAATTTGAAGTTTATAAAGTGTGACGTATTTTTTATTTCAAAGTTTCCAGTGTTTGCGATATTGTAAGCTCTTATTTTCCAGCTGCGATATTGCACGTAGTTATAAAATTGCCAGTGTTGTAATTTTCGTGTTATAATTCAACTTATTTGAGAAATACGTCAACATATTTAGACGAGTTACTACGTGCAAGTAGCTTATTGGATGTAAATCAGTTGAGATAGAATGTCAAACGCAATTCGGATCGTGGAGGGTTAAACTTCTATCATTACGTAAGTAGTATCAACAAAATCTATCCACATAATCCTTCCTTGAAATAATCTCTCAAAAAATTTCTTAAAATTCTGCAGATATATGTCAAAACACCTCGTTCGTATCCGGCACCGACTTTCTAACTTAAAAACAAAAGCAATTCGTTTTGAGAAGTAATCGATCCCTTTTATCAACTATACCGACCGTGACTCTTCTATTTTTCGTGGCGATTTAGACGAGACCCTCTGCAATTTAATGAAAACGGCAACGAACACGATGATCGAGTTAGGGAAAGTTCGCGACGATGTGTTTTCGTTTAATCAGGGACCGGAGGATTCCGGGGTGTCCAGAAACCGTTCTGAGATTGTCGCGGCTGGCGTTGCGGCGGTACACGCCGGAAAAGACAGTTTGACGTTCATTAACAAAAGCAAGCGGCGTGATAAATAGCAACGCGGGCAGTGTGGCGCGGAATTGCGAAACTCGGATGGAATTTAATTTCCAGAACGACGAACGGCTGCCCTCACCGTGCACGGCAACATTGTTTCTATCGAGTTGGAGCACACTGATTACACAACCGTCCCTTAAGCCTCATTACCGTCACTGAAAATTTCCATACAGCTGTAGGCATGAGCGGGCGAATGCAGAACCGCGCGTGGTAGAGAGGAGGCTCGTCCGGATCACGATTCGCCTCGAGTCCTATGAATTAGCGTCCCTCGTCGTTTTCTTTTCTCCCATTTTTATCATCTAGACGCGGGGGCTTTTAAAAGAGCGAGAGTGCTTTCTTGACTTACGATCGTCGTTAGTCCTCTCGTTTCCTGTTTCAATTTCGGCACGCGCCCTCATCGTTTCTCTACTCTTCGCCGCGTTTCCCTTCTCCAACGTGTGGCGCTTTCACGTCTTCCGAAGGTTTTAATCTTCATCTAGTTTTCACGAGACTATTCGCGGGTGCAAATAATTCTTCGTGCTCGGTAAAAAGGATGTCGCGTAGGAAGTTTCTTTTTATCTAAGTGTCTATCAAGTTGGGAGAAAAAGTGCGAACTTGTAGTTTCTTTTAGAACAAGTAATCGATAGTCGTTCGTTTTGTATAGAATCTGTAATAGGCCTTTGTCCTATTTTGTCTTCCATGACAATTTCATTTTTCCTATGATTCTATGTTTAAACGTCTCATCCGAGTATATAGATATTTTCCAAAGCGTGGACTTATAGAAGAAGACGAATGCAGACGTTTAAACAGACTACATATCACGTTCAGATCAGAATACATGAATTAGAAAGAAGAGAAAGGACGATAGGGTGCATAGTTTGCAGCGTGTATACGTGCAATCGCGTCGAATGTGCTCGAGTACGTGGCGCCCTCCACGTAAGCCAGACATGGTGATCATCCTCTGCATTGCTCTGCCGTCTACAACGATCTTCTCGAGGGCATGGTTGTTGGTTCTCTTGGATCTCGAAGAACCGGTATCTACCCACGGATAGTCATGTCGGTCATTAGTTCGACTAATGTAACGCTTCAAATTCTATCGGGCCACGGCGCCGGGCTGCATTGCATCCTCCCACTAGAAAGTCGATGAATCGTTAATATAGAACAAGGAACACGCCCGATTCTAGAGAGATTCCATGCTTTTCACTTGGTCTATTTTTTTTTTCTTCCCGAATGGAATATAGATTATGCCGAACTGTAATTTCTTTCGACCGTAACTATTCCTCTTCTTTCTTTTTTCTCTGCTTGTGTTTTTATGTTTCAGCGTTGATTGTTAGTCGGACTAGGTATGTTTTGAATTAATCGACGATGGAGAAGAGTTGATGTGACTCGTTAGTTAAAGAGGGTTCCCCGTTGCTTGTTTTCTCCGGGTTTTGTGATGGAATGAAGCGATCAGGAATGATAGAATCGTCAAGAGAGTGGAAGTGGAAATACGGACAAGGAGTACAACGAATCGATTATAACCGCCGGCTTGCTTTTTCCCTCGTTATGGGTGATTAAACAATCGTGTTTCGTCGCGTCTGTTCGTGTCTGCGGCCAAGTCTCGAGTGGCTCGTTAATGTTCGATGGTGTGTCTCTGTTTCATCCCACGAGGCTATGACTGCTAATATCGAGCTTATGTGAGAAGAAAGTCGACACGAAGTGTATTCGTCGTATAAAATACTAAGGAGAAATCTGTGTAAAAGTGTTCAATGATAAGTTACAATAAATCAAAGAATCTTTGTGGAACATCAAGCGTTGTTTATTCTATATCCATTCTGTTGAAAATCCTCTTCCTATTCACAGCTTTTCCTAACGACCGTCTTTCATCGAACTATTGTATTCTTTCTTTTCTACTACTTTTTAATCAGCGTATCAACATTATGGAGAATGAACCTTAAAAGCAGTGAATAAATTGTCAATAAAAAGTTGAAGCAATCTGTCAAACAATCTATAAAGCAGATGAAATTCTGTCGTTGCATAGAAAACTTAGCCTAAGAATCGCTTTCAGTGGACCAATAGAATACAATTATTATCACCTTCGTACTTTTTGATCAATCGATCTATTAACATTTCAAAGAACCTAAAGATCGGTAAATAAAAAGAATCTGTATTCAACGAAGGTAAAGAAAGGAGGAAGAGCCGAGTTTAGGGTTAACCAGGGTATTAATAGAGTCAAGTCACGTTCCATACCGCGATATCCTTAAATCGTCTTCAAACAGAGAGAACCGATCGAGGTCTCGCGATCGTTGATCCACGATCCGTTTGTTACACATCTTCGCTTACCGGCTACTTTCTTCCTCGTTATCGTTCCTTTTTCTCTGGTGTATGCGGTCTGATCGTGCACGATCGACGAGGAAAAGGCACGAGAGAGCTCGACCAAGGCGATGAAGATATCAAACGGATGCACGCCGGATAAAGAGGCGAAGAGGTACTCCAATCGGTAGGTTGTATAAATACCAGCAGTCATGGAGACGAGAGTGCTTCGTAAATATTGATCGTTATTCTTGCGGTTCTCGCGGACTTGAGGAAAAGAAACGTCGTTGGATAAGCCAAATCCTATGTACACACGAGACGAAGGATGCCCATTTCGAGAGCTTTCTGTCGAACGATTGATCAACAACTGCTAGACTCGTCGAAACCGCAGGCATTCCGGAAGGCAGGTGTGTCTAGTTTTGGGAGAAACTCTCGCTCACCGTTTATACGGAAAACCTGCGAAATGTTCGGTTTGTGTTTCCATCGAACCGGGATTCATGCTCGAACAAATTTCCTACCGAGTTTATGATCGAACACTTTGTTTATTTGTCTCGATGTTCTCTCTTTCTGTCGATCCATACGCTTGTCTCTTTACAAATTTTTCAAAATCAACTATTTTTTGGAATATTTATATCGGTTGCAAATGTGATACTTTTAGAAGGAAACTCGATTTTACACAATTTAATTGGTCGTTAAAGTACCTATGATTTCCCAGATGGTTTGAATCAGGACGAATTTGCTATGAATTCGCCGATTGAGTTCGTGCCGCGCTATGTAATCCAGAAACATGTCACTAATGTAGAAAAGATTCGGTGAGAAATTTAATGATCAAAATGACTAGTTTTATAGATCTTCGGCGGTATATTTTCGAGGATTCAAATAATTTCTTTAAAATATATGTATAGAAGTTATATATTATAGTATATGTATTGAGTTAGATATTTATTCATGTCATTTTTCATTTTGACTTTTCTGGTACAAGTTTTATATCTACTTTTGTCATCGGTAATTTAGCTTTCAACTTTCAACAAAAAGTTATATATACCCAAACTGAAATCGTGGACCGTTTAACCTCGAACCGACGCACGGTTCGCCGACAAAAGCATCAGGAAAAGTTTTGAAACGAGTGCAGCCCCATAATGAATTTTCAAGTGGTCGTCGTAAAAGGAGTCTGTGGGACAGTGAAAATCCTGCGCACACATTAGATCCTACCAGCAGGAGGTTTCAGGGTTCTTCGTTTCTCGAGGGTCTATCCATGGCCCAAACGAATCCGCAGTCATTCGGTAATGTAGGTGCAACGATCCGGAAATGGTAATTCCATGGAAAGTCCCAGAGCGGAATACCAAATCGGAAAGTTACACTTACACTTGGCCGAACGTGGTGCATCAGTATCGATAATTCACCGGTGTGTGGCTTGTATAATCACCTAATGGTCCTTGAGTTTAATATTCCGAGCCGGTTTGATTATTTCCCCTACTTCTCTGTTCGCCCTGTCGGGGTCGAGTCGCGAATCAAGAAAGTTGCAGCATTATTAATGCATCGGTATCGATGACGTTACCGCTGGAAATAAATCACCCTGAGGCGCGGACCGATGATAAATTAATCCATCGCTGTTGCAGCGATTTATTACACGGATTTCGACGATCGATCTCGCGATAGCGGTTTTCTAGCCGGCTACCAACCTCTCGCGCGTCTCTGCATAACGATCTCATGGCGTACGTACATAAGTAACCATTACCTCGATTCGTTCTTCTGGTTCCGTGGTTTCCGCGTCGATCGTCGGAGCACCGATTAATATCAGCGAAATTACGAAAGATCGTTTTCAGGCCCGACGTCCTTGGTTTTTTAGAGTCGTTCACCGGTCGGTTTCGCCGAATTATCATATTTTAATAACTTCGAATACCGAAAGCGACCGATTCGAGGAGTCGTATCGTTGCTTCGTGATTCCTCGTTCTCGCGTTGTGAAACGCTTAACGCCCATCGATCATCATTATTCAACGGCGTTTGCCGAATTCACCAGCTGTGTTCCAACGTGCTCGCACACTCGTGTACCCATACGTCTCATCGAGTCGAATCCATTTCGCTTCATTACCGATCCATCGTGGCGATCCACGTTGACCCTACCTTGAACTACGATCGAACGCGCGTCGTCTCGTCGAATCTCCTGTTTGCGATTCGAGACGTCCATCGAACGCGTAAACGCGTCTCTACCTTCGTCAAACGGTTTATTTCTGCGTACAGGAATAGAAAGACAGGGATCCGATCGAAGATGATCAAAGATGAATCTTCGGTGTATAGACGATATCATCGGGGTGTTATAGTCGGTGGGAGCTAATTGATCTGGGGCTTTGACGAGATTGACACCTGTGTGACTCGAAAAATTTTCGGCAAGGTGCGTGTGCGGCGATCGTGAAAGATCGCAGAGATCCATTAGCCATTAGCGAACGTTTACGCGCGTCAAGGTGTCCGCTGGAACAATGGGAGCCACCGGTATAGGAATCGATTTCTACGGCTTTCTTTTATCCTACCGGTTTCTCGCCTCTCCGGATGAGGGAGGAGCGTTGCTTTTCGCTATCTTTTTCGCATAATGCATTAACTCCACGGCACCCGCGGGTGTACGGATTTAATTTGTAAAACGATCGACTGTCCTTGCCGATGAGGCCGAGAACACTGGCGTCGAAAACTCTCGAGATCAGATCCGATCATTATTATTAAGAATTACTTCTTATATTCGTAGTCGTAATCGTTACGAAATTTATTTTCAGACGAGATTGTATATATTTTTAACCCTCGAGATATCTACACGACGAAGATCGAACCATCGAATCGATGTACCGCTTCGATCAAGAAGTTTGCGAACCGAATCGTTTATGGATTTGTATCGTCGTAATTTATGTAGATTCAGTTTCTCACGGCTTCCCACCGATACACTACCCTTCCAACCGAACTAACACATCACCCTGAAAACTTTCCCTCTTCTAAAAGTCTTAAAAATTACACGTTTCGAATCACTCGCAGCGAAATACTCCTCGATCTTAATCTGCGTTTTAACAGACAAAGGATATCCCGGGAGATCTATCGTCGAGACAGGTCGGCTACGCCACTGAGCGTATCCTGGAATTCGACACACGGGCGATCTCGAGGCGCCGAGACAATGGTCCCTCCCCTCATCCCTCATTGTTTCGACCACGTCTGGAATCTTAAAAGACTATCCATTATTATACTACCATCGAGAGGAGAGAAGCGAGAACCACCTTCTTCCTCCTTTGTGGCCGCGTAATAATTGAAAGTGCCACAAGACACCTGCCCATGAAATCGACGCGGGAATGCCCGTGGAAAATCGTACCGCTGGGCCGTCTCCTCGGACCCGCTCTCGCTTCCTTACGTTTCCATAGCTCGCGTACTTCGTCACGAGCCGCACTCTCGCTCGTAGTACGTGCTTAACTCGCATCATTACGCATTTCAATGGCCGACAAATTATGCTCGTGGCGCGCGTGTGCGTCCGGTTTGTTCGCGTGTGTCTCTTGAATCCGCGGCATGAGACGAAAAGAGAGAGAGAGAGAGAGAGAGTGGACATCGATGTGGAAAGCGACGGCTCCTTGAATGGGGACGCCTTTTCAGGAGTTCCCGGGACGATACACGGATTCGAAGGACGGTACCGTGGATTCCACGAGAATTGAACGGCCATAATACGGCGGACATACGTGTGCGGGCTGCATAATCTTTGGTAAAACGCGCCGACCAGCATAATGCCTGTTGCCCACCGTAGGTGTACCATATTACAAGGGAGGAAGGTGGCTGCACTTTATCTAGGCTCTCACACGCGTCTATTTGTGTCTACGTTTATACACTGCGTAGTGTATACGTATATATATACAAGAGGGAGGTGGATGTGGGAGAGAAAAGGGGGAGGTTGAAAGGGAAAGAAAGAAAACGAGAGGTATATATGTAGTGGAGGTTAGAGAAGCGGAGAGGTAGAGGGACGTAGTTAGTGGCGTTGGTCGAGAGGAAGAGAGACGGATAGGAACACAATAGGAAATGGTATTCTATTATTCCAGATGGGCATCGCGGTATCTCTCTCGCTCTCCGTGGAATGCCGCTATGAAATCATTCTCCAATATTTCACCGTGGCCTCTTGTTTCCTCCCTTCGTCCTTTTGTACACGTCGCGTAACCACTGTCATCGGCAAGTAAACCCTAAACTAATGTCAACCCTCTTAGAATCCGTAGCCATGGCTGCGATCATTCATCATCCGGCTTTGGTAATCCTCTTTCATGCGGCGGTGCATATTAATCGCGAGCTCGATCGCGCGCACACGTGTCGTTTGTAATCAACGGGATTGATAGCGTTTAGATTGAAAGGATTAATCAGCTGACGGTGAACCTGTCTGCTCGTCGCAAAGTCTAGAGAATTCACGAGGACGGTGTCAAAGGAGGTAAGAGATAAGAGATAAAAGAAAAAGCCATGGTAATGAAATCGATTTCGATGGTAACGCGTGGCTGTTGTTTTATTTATGAGCGCTGGACAGGTATTTCGAGTCACGAGGCGACGCTAGACGATCGCTCCTTTAATGCTTTCATTTTATCGTTACCCGAAGAATCACGGTTAACCTATTTTCTTTTTCAACCCCTTGCGCAGGTTTCGCGAGGTATATTTAAAATCACCGTGGGTCGTTTCCTCCATTGCCTTCTTCTTTTCTTTCCAGAGACTCCTCTACGAGTCCCGCTGTCCCTGCGGTTACGAGGGAATAAGAAATTGCGGGCAATGATTCGGAACAAGTCCCCATCCATGGTTCCACGGTGGCGTTTTTTCGTGTCTCGTCGTTTGTTTGGCCCGTTACTTTGCGCGCCGGCACACAGGAAATATTCGGTCCACGGAATGAACGCCTGTCGGAGAGGCGGGCCCTATGCTCGTTTGTAACGCAACATTTATGCTTTCGATCCCGTAAACTTTGGCAGATACGCGCTAGCAGCCATCGTTTTGCCTCGTTTTTTCAACTGCATCCGCTCTGACGGGATTATCGACTTTCAGAGTTACTTTAAATATCCCTTTTCACTCGTTAACACATTTTTCATCGGAGATCCACCGTTGTCACCAAAAATAAGACTTTCGCTGGAGCGAAGATATCTCTTTCATCGACCATTGAAGCAACTTAGATACGAAAGGAAATTAAAAGCTATAATATTTACTTTTAGATATTAATCACCAATTTTAGAGAGATTCGTAGATTTCTCTCGATAGGTGTGACACGTATCGATAATCGATGTTGCGAAGATTACAAAATTGATTTCGGGATGATTGAGATCTTCTCGATGAAAACCAAGAGTAGCATAAAATTATTTCAGAATGTTGGATAGCTTGAACATCGTTCGAGGACATTTTTAGAAATATCCAAAGATAGCTTTGCGCGCGACGTTGCTTCGCACTGAGACGGCATTACAAATGTTTGGCATTCAGGGATTAACTGTAAGACATCGAATGGAATAGGGAAACTAACGGAACTCGTAACTTCCAACAGAACAGATTTCGAATCGATTCAGGCTTCCAATTTCCTATTTTTTTCTCTTAAGGCAAGAATTGCCTCTATTTTCTTCTATTTTAATCGTCTAAAAATATTGCCATACCTCGGAACCAAAATAAGATACAACATTAACACTTTGACTGCCACGATGGTCGTATATGACCGGTTTCTCCTGTGGCGTTATGGTGGTCATTGGTGACCGGTGCGCTTGAAGTTTTTACAATTGTAAAAATTGTATAAAAATTGTCAGTCAGGGCATTTTGAATATAACCGATAAATAGAGGATACTTTGAAACAAAAAGTGCCCCATTGAACAATTAAACATTTTTATTAGAACATCAATAAAAAAAAAAAAAAAAAAAAATGAGAACAAATCTTGCATTTAACTGTGAACTGTATTTACATCCATATCTTTGAGGGGTAATCTACGAATATTATTATAAAATATTGTTGGAATACAACGATATTACACGCACAGGCACAAGTACTCTTACACAGATACCTACACAGGCATTTGAACAGGACACTTACACAGGTCATACTCATTACTGTATAGAGAATGGGGTTCAAAATATTTAAGGGATCATGGGTCACTACCCATGTCTAGTCTTAGAGTAACTGGCCAACTGTCAACAATCCATAAATTCTTTACCTGCATACTTTGTTAATTATACCATATCACTCGCTTATATACATTTGGTTCTGTAGTTCTGTTTAATAAATATCACTGAATATTATCTTAACATAAACATTGTGTTTTCCACAGATTATTAATCTTAACTCTAAGATTAAATTCCAACAAATATTATATTAGAAAATAATCGTAAATGCTGCTTTATAATAGAAGTGTGCACGTACAGTAGCGGACAAAAGTTTAAGACGAAATGGAAGAAATAAATAATTGATTTACTTTCCATAAAAAATATAAATACGGTGTTCTACTTTTGGTATTAACTAATTGTACATTTGTTTGTACACTTAGAAAAAAAATTTCATTTTGATATTTTGCTCAATAGCTAAGTTATAAAAAAGGAACGAAATCTGTATAATATTTCGTCGGTCAAAAGTTTAAGACTATACAAAAAATATTAATTTTTGGTTAAAAAATATACACAATTTTTGTTTAAATTCAATATTTTGTTCAATATCCGTTATTTCTTATCCCTTCGGTACATCTTCTTGGCATAGAATCTATTAATTTTTTATATTAATCTACCGTAATATTATTCCAGGCTGTTTCAATCGTAGAGTAAAGTTCATTTAAATTTTTCGGTTTATAACCTTGTACTGTCTTTTTTATGATGCTTCACAAATTCTCGATTGGGTTAATGTCTGGTGATTGCGACGGCCACGGCAGCACGGTGATATTTTCTTCTTGAAAAAACTGTTTCACAACCCGAGCCGTGTGCTTCGGATCATTATCATTTTGAAAAATAAAATCATCACTCATATTGTTGCGTGCAAAAGGTAACATTGTGTTCTTGAGTATGTCCTTGTATTGAAAACGGTCCATAATTCCATTGATACGACATATCGGACCAGGGCCGCTTCGAGAAAAACACGCCCACACCATAACGTTGCCACCACCATGTTTAAGAGTTTTTAAAACGCACTGTGTTTTCAAACTTTCGCCAATTCGACGTCTAACGTACCGTATCCCGTCAGAACAGACGCGATTGAATTTCGATTCGTCAGAAAACAATACCTTTTGCCAATCTTCACTTGTCCAATGCTTATGAGCTTTAGCAAATGCAAGTCGTCTTTTTCGATTCCTAGAACTCAGCAGTGGTTTCTTTTGGGGTTTTCGTCCTCTTAAGTTAAAGTCTTCTAATCTTCTCCTAACAGTTCTAGCACTAATTTGTGTATCGTTTTCATAGTTTATCTCCGCAGCAATATTATTTGCACTACGAAAACGATCCTTTTCGCTCAATCGATGAATCCGGCGATCCATTTTCGGTGTTGTTTTCCGTGGTCTTCCGTTTTTCGGTTGATCGCAATACATGCCTGTCTTTAAACATTTATACCAAGCTTGTTTACAAGCTGTTTCTGACCTGTTCACTATATTTGCTATTTCGGTGAAGGTTTTACTTTGCTTTCGCAGCCTTACGATTTGTTCCCTTTCGTTTTCAAGTAAATTCTTTGATTTACCCATAGTCTGTTCCTACCTAAATGAATTTTAAGCAATAAAAGGTACACTAAACAATGATTTTGACATTCCAGAATCAAAATGTTCAAAAACTGTACTCGTACTCACGTTTTACACAGATCGTCTTAAACTAATGTCCACTGTTTCCAAGTGCTAGGCGGTAACTAACTGTTGTAACTCCTACATTGTTTGTATTTAACAACTGACTGTCTGAGGTTACGAAGGTCAAACATACAGCTACGTTATTCCAAAGAGACAAACCGAATAGAAGAACAATATGCGTATAAGATGTTTGTAATCCGGTTTACAAATCATCGTCTTAAACTTTTGTCCGCTACTGTACCTTACTATTATATATAGAATGAGCAAATACCGTTTACTAATATCTTCTACACGTTTCAACAATATATTCTGCACGTTTTGTTTACGACGAAATAAGGAATGCGAATGGTTTGTTGAAATAAACGAAGCCTTGTTATAATATGTCGCTATCAATTGTTACCAAGGCGCCACGGTGGTCACCCGTGACCATCAATAAGATAAACGGTCCATTGGGGAGGAATGTTGTCTTACATCATCAATTTATTATTATTTTACCATTATATGCTTTGAATAACAAAAATACTCCCGTGGCAGTCAAAGTGTTAATGCAATAAAATTATTTTTAAAACTAACGGCAATTAGGAATGGCTTATATTATCGCAAATAATTGCGCAAACAATAAATCTCATCGAGAAAGGAATAACGATCGAGGCATACTTTGGTTCAACACCTTCGTTTGCAAGCGTAACGATCGAAGATGAACGTTGAACAGCTGAACATTTCAGCCCGTATAAGATCTCAATGGCTCGCTCTTTTGAATCTATTATGCTGAAGAAGTATCATTCCGTGTGCGCGACAGGTGTGCAATGCGCTAAACAAGAGAGTTCGATAGCTTTCTCGCAGAAGGCGAGTCTAAGCCCAATTTCACCTGCTATGGACTGTGCCAGTTGTGTCTCAGACACATACGGAAGTGCGAATCCGTTGGTCGACGCTTAATACCTGCCTGCGTGCCGATAAATCGTGCCACGTGCTCCGTTTGCTCGAAAAAGTCACGCGGATGTATAAAAGAAGGGAGTTATACTATCTAATTCTCGATCTTTTCTCTTCTCTTTTACAAACTTCCAAGCTACTTGCTAACTTTCCTTTAGTAATTTCTTAAACAAATTATTTTCTTACGCCATTAAGCTACAACTTCTATGAAACGAAGGACGTAATAGTATAGCGATGTAATGTGTAGTTTTCAGTACTTAACTTTTCGAAAAAATCCGCTTTTCGACTGAACCAGTCATTCGAGTTCTACCAGACGTCTCGGTAGTACCTCGTGAGTTATCGTCCTGCTGTCGAAGTTCTGTCACTTTCGTGAACTTTTGCTCAAGAATCTAAACAAGCATCGTTTCCTTGGAAAACCTCGTACTCGTAAATAGAATTCTGAATTCTGCAGAGCAATGTTGAAAGAGTGAACGGGAGCTACTTTCCAAGTAGTCGAACGAATAAGCGATTCCGCGACAGGTAGCGATCAAGCAGCTCGGTGGTTGGCAAGATTTACAGTCAGTCGATACCATCTTGAACGTACCGACGTTCGCCGTAAGTAGTTAAAAACAATTACGTTAATTGTCCGCGGTAGCAATTAACCGGGATCGGAAGCGAAAAGAAGACCGTTCCCTTTTCCGCTGGATCCACTGGTAATATTTGCCCCTTTTTACGGGGGGCCCAACTCGAACTTCCATCTTGTCGCCTGGATCTCTGGTAAAAGTTCGATTCACCAACGGATAACGATCGAGAATTCGCACTGCAATTTTCCCTGTTCAAGGATTCCATAAAGAGGCACATAAAGAGCGCGTGTGCAGCGAGCTTAATGTCGGTGCACCATGACCGACTTCGTTTTCTTCGCAGAGTAGTAGCCTTTGTGCTCGCCCACGCACAACTGATTTAGCTTTAATTACCTTAGGCGCATGTTAATGCACACCCATGAGAATTTTGTGCTTTTACCTCTCTTTCTCCTTGGCCCTTTGTGTTCAACGTAGAACGTAAGTACTTAGAGACGTGTCGAGAACAAAGTCGAACAGAGGCGGTGTGTCGCATGATGGCGTAATATAATGGCGATCGACGCGACGGAATATCGAACACTTTCTCCCAGTATCGATAATGCCTCGATTTATTGACCGGTGTTTAGCCGGTGGCCCAGATTCCTCTGGCTCGGCTGTGACCGAGTCGCGAGCGGCACAATGCGAATTAGCTTCGCACGTTAATAGTCCGCGTAAACCGTGGGCGTGGTAATAAGTAAGGTTTATGCCTTCTTTCGGCTATAAAGTCGATCGATAAAGCGAAAAACTATATCGCCACGGTACGCGCGGTTCTCTTTCACCGTTCCTCTACGTTTGATTCATAATGGCCGGCTCGCCGATATTTATCTTCTTCCGCTTCGAGAATCGGTCTGTCCTTATCTGCCAGGGAAACGAACGCCTTTTAGCGCTCTACTGCGTATGCAAATCGATCGAGCGATCGTTGTAGCGAACTTGGCTGCTAGCATAGCCAGATCTAGTAAAAGTGAATCATCTCGCGGATGAAACGGATGAGACTTTTGCAGCTTCGCGAGGCCGTAAACAGAATCGAACGACGTTTGAAAAATAAAAATAATTAGAAGTAAGATATAAATGTTTATGAAAGGAATAATCCTCTTTGTTCGATTGCCGTTTGACAATATTTATCAGAATATTTCAATGCGTCCGTCGGATGAACCGCAATGCTCGCAGGGATAAGCCGAAATCCAATTGGTTTCGAATTATTGGAGTAATTATGGTGTTTCTAATTGCGATCGTGATAATGATGCTCGATTCTAAACGAGTGATCATAAATAAACAAATGACTGAAAACCGAGGTAGTCGCTACTATGAATTAGTTAGCTGTGTAGAAATTAACGCGTCGATATCGAATCGCGTTACATTGTTACGTTGTATCAGGTGAGAGAGCCGGCATGATATATCCTATAATAACAGCAATATTCAATTGTCAGGATAACGTTTAATTAATTACATCGGCGTGGAGCGAACCTCAACGAGATACACACGGTTTCGCGGTGCCACGCACGTTGCAACTGTTTGAAAATATTTGAATAGAGGACAGGATCGGTGAATTGTACGCGGTGAAATTCTGGCCGCAACGAATACCCTGATGGGGCGAGGAGGTGGATGGTAATAAAACCGATCCGATGGATTTGTTTCGACCAGAAAATTGGATCAAAGAACGGTATCATTATGAATTTTATCGAGCCCGCGCCAGCTGTTCGGAGCATATGCACGCTTCATGAACTAGAAACCAATCATCCGGACTCGTTATTGTCGCCCGGAAAAACACTATGCATAGGCGGCATCCTCGTTGAGGATAAACGAATCGAACGTCGTGTCATCTGGGGCTTTTGTGCGCAGGAAAAATTACGCAAGCGACTAGCAATCGCAGGTGGTGAACGTGAAATTGGCCAAGTAACGAATAACCGATATATATTAGGTTGTCCGAAAAGTTTCTTTCGTTTTATAAGGAAATAATACATAATATTTTTTGTTTTATATTAGTTTATTGAATTATGCACGAACATAATAATAGACATAGAACGAAATGGATCATACTTAATTCAATAAAATAATACAAAACAGAAATTAATATAAAACATCTATTATCACCTTATGAAACGAAAGAAACTTTTCGGACAATCTAATACTGTAAATCTTGACCGAATAATTTTCCGTGCTTAACGATGAACGACCACAGCATGAGAGAACTCTCAGGCAAGAAGTGTGATGAGTCACTTTTTGCTTTTTAGCGAATTTAAGATTCGTGGACTGTGTTCAAACTTAACAATATTACTGAAATATACATCGAAAATATAATTATATAAATATAACGAAATATATATTGCTTCTACTCACTTAAATATTAAAAAAAAGTTGGTATGTTATTAAAGTTAATGTCAAATATTCTAACACAGCTAGCTCTAACTCATAAAATCCGAAGGAAATGAATCTGTTAAAAACTCGACAAATCGATTCTACGCTGAAATCAAGTAAAAGGGAAAGGAGAAGACCGTAATCTCCTCTACTCGACAGTTTTACGCGAAAGCGATAAGTGGCCGTTGGTTGGTGTTCATAAAAGGGAGTAAAATTTTGTCCTGTTCGAAGTACCCGCAGCAGAGGAGCAAATCCTGGTGCGAAACGATTCCCGGCGTGGACGACGTTAACTTGGTTCGCGTTTCGGCTGTTCCATCCGACATTTACGACTGGATGGCGATGGGCGCGTACTCTTGGAACCGGTTGCTACCGAGCGCGAGCTGATTTCGTCGGTTCGAACCGTTTATGATAAAATAACGCGAATCGTTTCGCAGGTGGGTAACGTTTTAAGAGGCGACGATCGAACCACTTGCCACGCGGCCACGTTTCTACGGAGGATGTCTCGTCGTGAAATCGCGCATCGAACGGTCACGAGCCCGAAAATAAAAGGCGAAATTGAAATATCGTCGGCGTGGTTTCTTATATAAGTTTCACCTCGCGGCGCATAAATTATCCGCGTTATTACGCTGACAGAAAGTAGAGGAGATAAATTCGCCAGATAAATAGCGATACGCCATAAAGCGAGTCGTTGTTTTACGAGGCCGGGACATATCTATAATATTCAGACCGTATTTCACCGGCCGGTTAGCGCGACGAAAAGTCGACCAACTTTTTAACGATTACAGTGCGAAAGCTTCTCACGGGACCCGCGAGATCCGCATGTGATATGCTGATCACGTAGCCGTTGGCCGTTGGCGTGCTATTTCTTTCTATCTTGCGTTGCCTCCAGCCCTTTTACGTCGATAACGTTTACGTTTAATCTCTTCTCTCTGTGAACAAGGTGCTTCCGCAAAAAGTTCCTCGCTGTTTCTATATAAATCGTAACGGTAACAATAGAAGTTGAAAACAGTGCGCGTTCCTGACAAAGGGAAGAGATTGTCTGATTTAGAGAAAACAGTTGGCCTGACGACCGAGATTCTCGACTCAAAGGAAGGCGTTGCTCGAATTCCCGAAACGCGAAGCGTTCGCACTTTGTGACTCGTATAATGGAGGAGGAATGCCGCGATTACGTAAAAATTATTCGCTTATCGTGCTCGTTGGATTGTCGCTTCCAAGAATCGAACGAACCACTTTCACCATGGGCCATGCTAAAAGAACGAAATATTTTCATGGCTACGTGTCTGCGATTCTGAAGCAACGTGGTTGATTCGACTCCTCTGATATCGCAAAGACGAGCGACCTTAAGACGTCTTTTGTCGTTGGGTTCCACGGACCTTCTCCGGCTCGTGTTCCACGTGAACGCGCGGAGAATCACGAATTTTACAATGAATACCATTCGGAACCGAGCTTTGTGGTCCGTGTTCTCCGCGATTATTCGTGCCTACTGTCGAAATACACGCGGCCCTGACCGTGGCCTAACACCTTCTTCTTGTCTTCGCGACGATTGTTTCGTACGTGACGTGAAATCAATCGCTTCTCGTGTCGTTACGCACCTATACATCGACTTGGGACGTTTTTATGCATCGTTTAAGTCCCTTTAGTCGAGCTTGTTGGTAACGTCTACATTGTCTGGCTACTGAATGATGACTGGCGTTCCTGTTGAATTTAAATATTCAATTGGTGACACTTACGTGAACCTGTTAGCTTTGTACGTTTAGAGAATTCTATATACATAGTTCGTTCGAATTTGTCTCTTTTCGAGTAGGTAAAAGGTATAGTAGTAGCAAAATAAAATTTCCAAATCCTATGAGAATTCAACGTTCTAAGCGAATGAACGACTAACTGTCTATGATTAACATTTTACCCGCTTTTGGAAAAAACATCGTAATTAATTACTCTTTCTTACTTAGGCCTGCAAAGTTGCGAAATAGCAGGTAAATTAACACAAATAGAGTTTGGTAGTATTTTTGTGACGATGCGAAGAATGAACTCCGAATTATATAACAGCGAATTAGTAAAGTGTTTTTCGTTACAAACGCTCGCTCAGTTAACCCGAGACTTTTTCCAACTATCAACTTGTGACGTAAAAAGCATAAGAACAAGTAGTTGTACGATTCTCACGAAAGAGTGAAACGCAGGAAAGGGTAATCGATAAATTAGCAAGCAGGGTGACGTGCATGCCGGAGCACACAACGATAACAAGGTGGCGGACAAAGAAGAACCTTGGTAAACCTGTCCGACCCTTTTTACCCCAGATTCTCGGGGTTCATGAGACGAGAGCACGCAAAGTCGGCGGAATTTATGCATCGACGGCAAAAAAGCCTTCTCTCTTGCTCCCCTTTTCGCGCGTTTCTCCACCCCTTGACACACGTGTTCATCGTTGTAGGAAATCATCGCAGATGTACTTTTCCTCGTTCCTGGAATCAGCGTGCCGCAGATGTCGTTTTGAAACAAGACGACGAAAGAGAATCTAAACAGATTCGTCGTAACGCGCGTACATGCGCGTGTGTCATACAAAGTTCACGTACCACGAGCATCCTCTCGATGTGAGACGATTGCGTAACGAGGTGAAGCGGTTGGATGCGAATCAACGCCGGGTTCAACGATGCTCGAAGACTCGAAAAACCTGAGAAGGGTGAGAGAGGCGAGCTGCCTCCGCGACGAAACGCGTCGCTTGATCGTCGTTCTTAATGTCGATAGGAAATGACTCACTCCTTAACGCCGCAATGATATCATTCTCTGGTCGTGCGACTGTCAGAACCAGAGTCTGCCCGCTGTTTCACGGGATCGCGATTCGATACGCAGGGATGTCGATGCGACCTCTCTTACGACAATGTGTTGGCTGAGTCGTTATCGAGGGAGTTTAGGGGTTTCAACGGCTACAATATCGATTGCTTTGTTCTAACTTGGGGTGATTTCAATTTATCGTAGGTGGATATTGAGAAGAGGGACGAGGAATTGCTCTTTCATGATGCAGAGACTTTACGTTCTGTCGAGGAGTAGAAACATAATCCACTGATGCGATCCACTTGAGCGACTGGAAGAATTGTCTCTTACGATTATGTTGGTAATTTAGAATCATCATATTGTGATACATCGAAGAAGAATAACGTTGGTTCGGTCGAAACGAATACACACGATACGATAAATAAACGCAACTTAATTTCCTCGATCGCCTGGCGAGACAAATTTCCAAAATTCACAGCGAACGTGCACGCACCGTACATCCACGATGGTTTTATAATACGCGGGAATTTATAGAAGAAGTGTAATGAAGTAAAATACATAGCTATGTATAAATCCAGAACACACAGCGCGGAACACAGCCGAGAAAAAGGTCGATCGCGTTTACTCGCGAGCTTTATGATGCTATTTGTCGCGGCTAATTGTCAATTAGAAAGCGCGACAAGCGTAAATTATTCATAGAGCGGCAAGATTTAGAGGCCATTGAATCGCGGCTGAGTCCGATGGTGCGCTGCGTGCGCGAAAACCAGAGCGGTAGACCGTCGAGAGAGGCCGTCCCGTGTATCTACATAGAATGGAGAGGCCTGTACCTTTCGAAAGCTCGGTCGAAAAATAAAATAAAGGGCGGTTACTATCGGTTGTAGAAGGGTGAGCTCTGGGCTCTATCGTTCGCGCGGATCTCTATTGTTCGTTAGATCGAAGCCGCGGTCTAATGGCGGGGAATTCCCTCGAGCTTCTCCGCGGCAATACTGAATCTGGGTCACACGGCTCGCCTATCGAGAGCAAAACGAGATAAAACGAATGGAAAATCGTGTACAGCCGGTCTAGCTACGCGGAGACTATACCGGCGGCGTAGGTGTTTCTCATAGGCGTCGCTAGGAATGCCGATTGTACGGTCTTTGTAATTATTTAGGTCGTCGAGGCTCGGATTGTGCAACGCGAAAACGAGACGAGGGACTCGAGACGACATTTAAAAAGGATCGTCGTCGCCTATACAGGCTTTCATCGAAAAACCATCGACACGATGGATGAACTTTTGTCGCCGTCCGCCATTGTGGACGCCGTGAAAGCTCGATCGTGATCGATTAATCGTTGGTCGTGTCTGGCCTCGTGTAAGAAGGCGCCAGGGCGTCTTGCGGCAACGAACAAGCAAATTGCAAGCAGTTACGATACGAAGGAATAACGAGATGGTTCGAATTTCATGCTGAAAGTCATCTTGGTTTTCTATAGGACGAGAAGGAGATCGAAAGGGAAAGGGAGAGTGGTAAGCACGGCGTTTATGGACAAGGGGAGCACGCATTTAATAAATTTCTTATGTAAAACGGCGATCGCTTATTTGTCAAAGTTAATTGGCAACTTTCTACGCGGCGCGAGGAACTTTAAAGATGAAGCGAGGAGCTGCATCGATGCGCGCAATGGCGATTCAACGTCCGAGGAAGATGATTTTCGTGCGACCCGGGAATAATCTCTGCTACTGTTTGTTTCTACCGTTCGATTCGAATGTCGTTCGCTAGCTTGAATTTATTCACTTTCCATTTTACAGATATTGCACAACCGAAGCAACTTTCTAAAAAATCTTCGAGTTTCATTGTTTCCTTACGAGATTTCAAATTTACGAGATTATTAGACTATAATCTAGCAAACTTATTGTCTCTAATCCTTTTCATAATAATGAAACATACACGTATATAGTATACATACATATCCCTATTTAAATCTCACGTAAATTACCCAGAAGCGAAAGGATTCGATCGAGGCTAAGCTCTCGGACGACAATGTATCTCTCATCACGAGCGCCAGCGTAACGGGTGTCGCGTCTTTTAAAGAAGCCGATTTCTTGCGAGTTTCGCTGTGTGAAACGGTGGATCGTGCGCGTCCAATGCCCCGAATCCGTGCAGCCGGCAAACGAGCTTGGCTAGAAAGACGAGAAAGCGCAGCGTGTCTCCAAAGATCGCCGGTATATCTTGCAACGAGATGAGGTAAGCGAGCGATTCCGGAGCAAGAACGATCGTAAAAGCGGCAGCAGCCAGCAACTAGGGCTTAGAAACAGCGAAAAGGAAGAAGACGAGAAGCGACAAGCAAGTATACACAAAGTGTGACGATGGTGTTAGTTTCAGACGCGGAGGAGGTGGTGGTGGATGAGGAAGAAGTAAGTAGATCTACATAAGAGATCATGACTCGAAGCTAGCCGAGTTTCGCCGCAACCGAGAGAGGAGAAAGTTAGCAGGAACTGCTTGAATCTGCCCGATTGGCAGCCTCCTTTTCCATGGGGCCGGCTATTGTAGTCACGAGCATGCAACTATAACAGCAACGATAATGCTCGACGACAACGATGACACAACTACAAGGAGGACGACGAGGAGGAGGACGTGTCTTTTGTTTCAAGCTCTATTCCCATCTCCGTCGATTCTCTAGCTGTCGTATTTACACGGTTCTCGATCATCCTCCGTCTTCGTCTCTCCGTGTCGTTTTGCTGTGTCGAGCTCCCGTAGCGACGCCTTCGAATCGGTTTTCGCAATCGATCCAACTGGCAGCTTAACCCCGGCTGATCCTAGTCCCAGGCCATTAGTCGCAATTAGTCTCAACGATGAATTTTCTATGAGCGAATAATCAGCCACGGTGTACACGTAACGTGTAGCAACGGGTTGTCCCTGTTGCCCCGGCAATTACACTTTCATGATCATGAGAGTCGAGATGCGAGGAGCCGCGGCACACGGTACGCGGAACGTCGCAAAGAAATCGATCCATCGAGAGCTAGCAACAACCAAGTCTCGTCCCTCCCAAGCTACGGCTTTTACGCTCATTTTCGAAACCGACTAGCGGCATTCTCGATACTCCCGGTTCGAAACCGATTTATCGGGAGGCGGTCCGAATTGCGGCTGTAAGAATCGTTCCGCTTAACGAGCCACGATTACGATCATGCAAATTTTCTTAATTAACGGCGACCCGTCTCGTGGCCGGGTGTTTCAAAAGCGAAACCGTTTCGTGCTGGTCCGTCTCGATTTCAATTTACCTCTGCTGCTTGCCTCGACCTATTGTCCACGAACAATTCGCGAACACAGATAGATCGCACAGATCCCCACGATCTCTCACGCCTTCTCACTGCCGTCAATTTTATCGCACAACGTCACGAACCCTTTCAACGTTGCGTAAAGCGTAATCGTCCTAATAATCGACGATACTACCGACGCGTCGGATCGCTGGAAAATGGAGAAGAAGCAGAAACTTTCTTCCCAGAAAATTGCTAAGTGATTTACCGTAAATCTCCTCGTTGAGGGAAGATTGACAAGGTTGATAGGATCCACGTGATTTAATACGACGTTCACGCGTCGGAATATTAAACACGGCTGAACTGCGGTGAACGGAGGTTCACCTCGTGTACCAGTTTCTGAAAGAAACTTCGCCGCGTTGCTCGAGATAAGATAAGGGTGTTGTAGGAGTGGTAATTAAAACTGCGACCGACGTCTCGTACGGCAAACCCAACGGTGTATTCACGGTCGATAATGAGACGCAAACAGCATTATAAAGAGCCAAACAACTATGTATCGAGAAAGTTGACACCATCTTCTTTTTTTACATTTTAAGTCGATCGGTTCTCGGCATTCCACCAGCGAATGTTTGCTATAAATAATGATTTTTCCTTTTAGCGTAGCCAGTTTAATTAGGAAATACATCGAGAAAAGTGTTGTTAATAACGCGATTAAATTAATTGGTAGAAAAGTAAAAAATCTGGATTCCAGTTATAAATCGAGGACTTGGCAACTTTTTGCTATATAATTCTTAGAAGCGTAATTATTTTCGTGTTTTTGTAACAAAGTTATAAACGGTAGCGATATCGATTGAGAAACTGATTGAAAAAAAATTTATGCTCGACCTAAATAATTTAATTGGCATGAGATATTTAAATATTTTTCAAGTTTCGATACTGTGTTTAGCCTCACGAGACTTTCGTCTGTCGTGTCAAAGATTTAGATGAAGTTTGTAATAGACAGATCGTTTATCGTTTATGCAGCTACAAATGTTGCAATTGGTAGCTTTCATCGGCAATCAGCTGTAAATCGCATGCAAAACTAAATGGCGTGTTAAAAATCGATGATCGCAGACTGTACGAGTCAATAAAAAGTGATTGGGGCAGACGGATATCTTAATTAACATAAATCCAGAAGCTTGTTGCTCCGTAAGTGTTTCAGTTTTTATAGGGACACCTGAACATGCGACTGCTTCGATAATATCATATGCAGACTACGTACAATGAAAGTGGCAGAAGTTTTATATACTTTCGACTCAGTGCGACATTTATGAGAGAGGATATTCAGAAACGAAGCGACGTTCGCTCTCAGAATTTATGAAAGTGTCGATTTAATAAGTGTCAAGTATAACGAACATCTGAAAATGTATAATAAATACAAAATAATTATAATAATCACAATAAACATAAAAAATTCGAAAGATACAAGAAAACGAGAAGCAATAGCATATTAAATTGACAATTGAGGAAGCCGAGTTAAACAAATTCTCAGATATTAAAACTTTCATCGGAGAATTTTACAATTCCTCGACATTTCCGATAATTCAAAAGATGTCGAGAGAAGAAGAAGTAACGATACATCAAACTCACGTTTCACGATCCAAAATCAATTGTACAGAATTTCTTCATGCGCTTCACGATTTCTTAATATTACTCGCTACATAGAAGATTCCGTAGATCGACCTTAACTCGCGCGCAGTTCACGAACCGATCGGTCTGCCGATTGCGCATGCATCTCTGACTAAGGCGTAACAATGCGAATAATTAATCGTGTAATGTCGCTGTAACTGTATAAGCGCGCGTTGCGCGTCTACCACGTGCAAGAATCAGGCCTGTCACAACGAACGGTTATTAATAATTACTCTTTCCAACATGGCTTTGATACATTTGAACGTCTGGGACTACCGTTGAGCGAGTTTTGATGTTTGTATCGTCGCGGCGCGAACGCTTAATTACGAAGTAATATTTCTACGAGATGAAACGATCGTTTCGATCGTTCTCGTTGGTCGAATCGCGACGTAGCGAACGTTCAATGAAAAATGCATCGCATTAACGAATAGAATGTTGCCGAGTTGCATTAGTTGTCTAGTTCACGGACTGGTTTGGTACTTATGCCGCGTTGGTCTTTTCATTTTCGCATAACTGGCATGCGCTACACCCGCTTGTAATCTAATTAGCATATCCTAGCCTTTGCCCTATCTTGCGTCTCTTATTCAGCCGTTTCTATCTTTCTCACTCACTCGTCTCTTGTTAAATTAACCAAAAGATTTAGAACAACTGCTGCTATATTTTAGGCTATGTCAGAGCCGGTACAGCGTATTTATACGACGTGCTATAAAATAATCAACGTATCGCGGGCACAAACCACGCAATAAAGGAGGAATGTGCAGGATGAAAAGTAAAGTCTACCAATGAGTCATCGAACACTTTCTTAACGACCATTGTCGAACGTGTCGTTAGTGGGCAGTCAGTTAGAATTTTTCTAACGCCTGCTATGTCTCACCTGGTGCTTGGTGGGCTTCATACCTGTTACTTTAACGTTTACAACCCTATAGGTTGTTTTATGAGAACGATTTCTGCAATAAAACTTTTTATCCTCGTTACATCTGCATTTTGCCTTGAAACATGTGTTGCTATCTGGTCAGGCAAATAACGGATACTGTCTTAGTTTTTGTACAGTTTTAACCGCGTTATATAGCTTTTGCTGAGGTCAGGTTTGGTTTATCCAACATGAAAGCCGATAGTAGCGAGTAGTTTAAGTTTATTAATCTTCGGAAGATTTTACACTCTGTTCCTAAGCGCATGTTCTACCATTAATGATATACAATTCCTGCATGATTATTCATCCATCGCCCAACGAAGGAACATAATTCACGCCCATTACGATGGCAAGCGTAAGTACCAGCTACGCCTAGCTACCGGGTCCGTAGAAACAGGTCAAACGGGCGACTTCGTCCAGCAGAGAGGACATTAAATATGCAGGAAAAGTCGCGAATGCAAAGTATTCGAAAAATGGCAAACATACAGCGTAGAAGAATTCGTGTTTCGCGTATATACGTATGGAGCCCTCGGCATATAAAATATTCAACGAAAACAAATTTTTCGAAGCAGGAAATATTATTCGCCTGGCAATAAATAACGCGTGGTCGGTGGTGCGAAAAGTATCAGGGAATCGCTGAGCATAACGGCTGGTCGTTCGTTAACGTGCAGTTTCTCTTTTAAATAAAAAAAAAAAAAAAAACGACGAATCATAAAACGCGTATAAAGCGTTGGTTATCACGCGGTGAAACGCGACGAGATCCCGCGTGCGTATCGATGGCTTATTAATAATTTACGCGATCGTGTCTAGGTTCGATCGACGAATACCGAACGCTTGAAAATGTCAATAAGATCGGGTGAAATAAGCTTTTGGAATATGGTACTATAGCAGTCGAGCCAAGTTGAACGTTCAATATTTATGTCACAAGAACGCGAACCGGTAATGTACTTTCTCGATAATCCGTAATACACCGCGAAGAAAAACCACGCCATATTTGAAGTCAAGATATATGTAAATTCTTGGTCATTCTAGCTACCAGCAAGATTGTCGTTACGCTGTTTTGCTTTGGGAACGGTCGTGTTCCTTTCTTTTTTTCTTGTTTTTGATTAGTACCATTTTGTTTCTTATAGAAAGCTTGAGATTAAGGGGCGAGTTTAAGCGAAGATAACATCGCCGTTTGCCATTTGCATTAGGGCTGAACAAGGTAGTAACAACGGGTTAAAGTGGTAAATGATAAGTGTAGATCAGAATAACGTTTCTGTGGATCGAACGAGAATATTGGAAAGAAAGATAGAAAAATAGAATAAGGTAGTTCAGTTTGGATGTAGATCATAAATTCTCTTTGTTTCAAAAGAAACTTATGCTGGTAATGCAAGAATAGATATTGATTTTATTAACACGTATGAGATTGTTCTTGTAGTCGAGCGATATTCAATATTTATCTGTTTTATTTACCAAACACTATTATTTGTAGAAGATTTCGAAGTTTTCATGGAGTTATATTCTTTTGAAGATTACGATATGAGTATAGCTCGACGTTCTGTTAGCGTCGTATACATAGTTAAACAGCTTTTTCAGGGGTCAGACGACACACTCGCAGTATGTTATATCGATGTGTCTTTACTTAATCTATCAATGTCTCTGTATTTACTCATTGTAAAGGTATTCGATCGAGTTGAAGGCCCCTATAACCGCGAGAAAATAATTCAAGCTAATTAATTCATTAAGGAACTGGAGACGTTGAACAGTAGGAAACGTTTGGTTCGCCACCTTTACGTAAGAATGGTTGGTATCGGTCGCCTCCGACTCTATTATTAATAATAACGAACATTAACGATTTTACGGTCGACAGTTATTAATTCTTAGAGGCTCGATTCGACGGCCGTGTCAACGGATTTGCCTCGTTTGTCTCTGCGCGACGATTAATGCATCGTTGGTTACGGGAGTCGATTGGGCTTGGAACTTTGATACTCCGCTAGTGGTTGCGAAACTGTAAGCCCTATAATGTTCTTAAGCGATTACCAGACGTACCTGTCGTACCGACAGCGAGATAGGAGCCAGTAGTCATGGGTATTTAATGAGCCTTTGCTCGACCTGTAAGATCATCGATTTGGAATGACGTAATTAATATTGGAATTCCCTCAGCCAGTTTACTGGACCATGAAAACGAGTATTAATTGCTGAAACGAACTGTAATGTCTTTTTTCTTCCATATCATCGTGAGAGAAAGTAATTGGGATAAATCGTATTTTAACATATTATTAACGAGCCCCTTTTAATTGAATTTTATTACATGATGGAACTTTTGATGGAAATATATTTCCATGAAAATTTCGAGTTCAAAGAATTACTTTTAAAAGCGTTTTATTACGGTATAATTAAGCTTCCAATCATCAATTATTCTTTATCAAATCGTAATGACTCTTTCCAGATTTTATGCTTTATTATAATTTCACATATTTTCAATTTGTTCAATTCGTTCGTATGCAAAATGGCAAACGATTAACCCATGTCGATTTCGTCCAACAGACTCAATAATCCACGCTATAATCAGAAAGAGGAACCAAATTAAGTGTATCAAATGCAATTACGTACTTGGAAAGACCCGAAGCGATAAAATATCGAAGTACAATTCATCACGAACCGGCAGTTAAGGTAAGAATATCACCTTTGCTGTTATAAAACCATCGTTTTCATTTCATCGACGCCCCTTGTTTTCGCATGGTTTCGTGATCGTAAGAAAAGATCGAAATACCACGCGAAACCTTCGTTCTATCAACTGTATATACCACTTTTACAGCTGATCTTCGTTAAATGCGCATCGGTTTCGCAAGATAAACCTATGGTTATCGATGCTCGCACGATATACGGATTCCGCGGGTTTGTATTTAACCGCGATACACGTAATGACATCCGCGCAGACTCTTAAATCACATCTTCCGTCAGCTCGCTGAACCCAATATTTGCTTCTTTCCTCTGAAATGATATAATAACATGGCTGTCCGTCGTGAGACAGTTTACCCGAGCATATTTCCACGAGGAAATAATTTTTTCGCCGATCCCCAAGCCATACACAGACGATTGTTGAAACACGAAAGCTTAGCTTGGGTCGTCGAATACGGTTAACTGATAATTACGCCAAGTCTAGTTCTGCTAATGCGAGTCGATTTGACTTCGATCGCTTTTTTTCTACGTTTCACTCATCTTCTCTGTGCTGACGTAAAACAACCTTTCAGGTATATTGAGCAATTGTATCGGTTCGTGTATCATCGGATGGGAACGAATTGTAAATCTCTAGATGTGTCAAAGATAACTTTAAAATTTGATTAATGAGGAGAAATTTTAGTTGGTTCCGTTCGGTACTTACGTTAGTGATTTGATCCACTTCGAAGGAAACTTAAGACGGTGTTAAGGTGTTTTTACTGCGAGAACGCTCGATAAGTATGTAATCGAGTAAGTTGTTACTCGTAGTTAAACGAAGAAAATCACTTACTCGTATTGAAATAAAAGATAGGAAAAACATAGTTAAAAGCCGTAAACGGGAAAGAATCAAATGGAAGAGATTCGCCATAACTACGGTACACGCAATTAGAGATACTGACGTTTTAAGCTGACCACTGAAAATGCCAAGAACAAGCAGGTACGATTCGAGCAAGAACTGTTCCACTAATCAGCGTAAAGCTGCTCAGCCACCTGCTCGATTTGAATTTAAATAAGATGGCGTACAAGCGGAGCCATAATGCGGAGTGCGAAGCAATAGCTGGCGTAACGAACATGTCGCGATTCAAAGTAACACGTGCACACGAGCTGCATTCCTACCTAAAGGTTCAACAGAAATAGTTTCTGGAAAATAGTGTGCCTGTCTGGTCGAATTCTCTGACCATTCAATTCGAGTAAATTCAACTTCGTTTCCACTCGGTTTGGAAGCCCTTAATTCTCATGAAAACCATCGATGTACCGACCAAAAAAGAAACGATTTGTTCCAACGAGTTTTCGGCCGAGACAAATGTTCGTCACCGACAAAAATCCGTATTTCTTGGCAGAGAGATACGAAGATACGGGCGTGTGATTCTTTTGGCTGAAAGTCAGAAACCCACGTGTCTCTTCCCACGTCGAGATCGGGGCGCGATTGTCGATTCGAGTGCACGTTGCGGTGCATGGAGTATCCCTTTTCTCATTCGACGATCGTGCCGGCACGTATGCAATTAGAAATTTCCTTTCACTAACTCGTTGACACTAATCACACGCGGGTCTCTCTCTTTATCTTTTTCTCTCTTCCTCCCTTTCTCTCTTTTTCTCTTACTCTCCTCTCCCACACCTCAACGAATCTGACCTCGGCCGTCCATTCCGTACTCGCGCCGCTACCAATTGGCTTAACGATTGCCGCTAAATACCAATTACGAAACGCTTAATTACGTTTTCCGCGTAAAAGGATATACATATTCGCAACCGATGCCCCTTTACGTCGTCGACACGCCTTCTGCTGCTTCTTGCCCAATCGAAAAGATACCGAGGATACAGAGAACAACGAGCCTATGCTGGAAGAACCTCCTCGATATTCCTGCATTAAGCGAAACCAACCACCTATAGAGTTTCTCCGAAGGAGCAACTCGTTTCTAACAAATACCTCGCGAGCTTCTTCTCTTTTCATCTCATCTAAAGGCAGGATAAAAAGGAACGTTCGAAAACGACGCAGTCTCGAAGGATTCTCACGGCACGGTCGAACTCAGTCTGGTTCACTGACTTTGGCCCCTGGTACCATAATATACATTCATATATACCAGACAAAGAAACGTCAGTCTTTCTTCGTCATTGGTTTCCAAGACGAATAAACGTAGGAAGCAAACGAAACGAAAAGGACACGAAGAGGCAAAACGAGTGGCGTGGCACGCTCTAATCTTTGGTAATGGCTAATCGTTGGCGGGCCTACGGGCCACGGAAAGGAAAAAGCAGCAGCAACAACGATCACCGGATAGGACTAGGTGGAGCACGGGGCAACAGGTATTAGCAGCAGGCTAAAGTGAGGCTGTGAGTAGAGACAAACCGTTGGAAACGGGACGAACGTATATTTTGACGACTGAAAATCGGCGGGTATCGGGCACGAGCCCCCAGGCCTATTCCACCACCGTCCTTTCGTGGTGGATACAACTGTACCAAAACCATGAATTCGAAGGATATTTTTCAGCGGCGGAATTTCATCGGAACGACTCACCGCGGCCCCCGTGTTCCGTTTAAATATCAGGATTAACAGCAAACCGGCGAACTCTTCTCTATCATTTCCTCGGAGATGGTCTAAACTGCAGTCAGTCGGTTACGTTTCCTTTCCCTCTGTTTCATCTCTGCTTTCTTCCACGTTTCGTTTCTCCTTTCCAACAGATTCCAGGTGCATAAAATCGGGCCAATTCGGCGCCATCCTGTGTACGCGACGGCGGTAGATCGCATACATAAACCGATTGGAAATTACACACGGACGAAACCGAGAATTTTCTGTCTGTTTCCATTCGGCCATCGTGAACATGGTAGTGAAACGAAATTAACTGGGCGCAACCATGACTTCTACGAAATACTTTGTTGATTTCTTCTTGTTACTGTTCCTCGGTGTCAGCGACTTTCTTCGTTCTGTTTCATCGTGTGAATCGATCGTTGAGGATTGAGTCAGTGTAGGGCTAGAGCAACTGCGTGTCTGTAGTTTCAAACATTCGTTTCTTTTTTCCGTCTGGACTTTTTTCCGTCGGGTTATAATGGCGCAGGTAATCGATCGTTCGAGACGATTTGGAAACCTGAGAAATAGAACGTTTCAGTTTTACTGCCTGTACTACGAACGATTCGTTTAAGGTAGTTAATTTGTAGGTATTTTGAACGATTGTATAGAAACGAAGATAAAAATAAATAAGAATAGTAAAAGTAAGATTGCATTATCTTTAAAATATCAGCTTTTGCGATTCAGCTTTCAATCGCGAGACTATTAAAACACAAATCGAAACAATTTAATACAACTATGTACCACATTTGTGCTATTTTTACATATTCCACCAACTATATATTTAAACAACAATGCAATTTCATTGTCCACTAGTATATTGTAAACCTTTTAACCTTTACAATCCTTAACATATCGATTTCGTAATGAACTTGTAATAAATAGTATTAAGGTTGTAACTTCTCAGACGATTTACGATTACTTTAACGACTCGTCATAACCGACTATCATAAAGCTTCTCTTCCTCTTCCTCCTTGGACTTACGACCTCGACGAGGCTCCACGTTGATCGTCCATCGATGAACTTAATTTGCTGCTAGATTTCGTTGCAATGAAATTGAACGGCGCGCACGGTGCACGTTAGACAAACGATAAAGGAAGAGGAAGATCGTAACATGGTGGTAAGGGGCTGCGCGGGGAGAAATCCGCGGCTCGATGAAAGTACGATTGCCACGACATCGGGGACAAGAATCGGCTTGTATCGGGCCGTATGGATAGATACTCACAAGAAAATGTCGTAACGATGTTCGCGACTTTTTTCCGCGATCGTAGAAGGCTCGCGTACACGTTTCGAAACAACCTTTTATGTCGGTTAATTCTCTGCTCGTTGCGAGCGTCCACGATATCGAGCCCGAGAGAACAGGGGAGGGAAAAAATAAGTGACGTAATTTCGTTATTCTCGCTTGGAAAGGTGTACGATGGTTAACGAGTAGAAGGTATAAAGGACATACAGTATAGAAATAGGTAGTAATTGGTGGTGAGAACAATCGGTGATTGAAATCTGCTAGTAGGTAAGTGGCTTTCAATCAATCAAATTACTTTAGCCGCTGCCTGTTTCTTTTTGTCTCGCTCGTAAGGGTTAGCTTGTCCCTAAAGGATCGATTGTGCTCCTTACTCTTTGATGTTGCCTTGGAAATTTGTTACGTTCACGTGACTCTCAAAGCTCGTATCGAAGCTTGCAAAGATTTTTGTCAAAAAAGAATTTACCATCGAAAGAAATCTTTTGCTTTTTAATTCCTTTTGAAACATTTTCTGCGAAAGAGGAATATGTGGTGCGTTCAGTGATCCTTATTCAAATCCAGTAACTTATCCGTTTTGTTTAGCCACTCTCGACACTTCGTTTAAATACCGTGTTACGCAAGATTACAGGTTCAGCGAGTTGTCACCCGATCGTGAAACCTAGGAGGAATTTCAATCGGGATGCTAACGCGATTCCGCCGAGTTATCGCATGGCGGTAAATAAAGTTATGCAAAGTGTATTAGAAGTAGAACTCGGGGAACGCTTCAAGTGTCTCTGAATCTTCGAAAGCGGCGCTCTACGACTTATGAAAAGTTTCGTCGTTCGTTGCTTCATCGAATCTGCAATTTAGAAATCCGAAGCGTGCGCCGTATTAAAAGAGCGATTAAACTTTCTCTCCTTTACGGTGTACCGATTTCATCAACATTTTCTATCTGGAATTTATGCGTGTACCGCGAGGAAAAGCGAATTTTTACAACGATGTCATCGCGATTGAAAACTCCTTGGTCGCCACCTTTCCTTTCTTTTTTTTCTTCAAATTAATACTCGATTTCCAACGCGCCATGCCGCTCTTTCGATAGGATTGTTGGTCCGCGCGGTTCGTGTAAACTGTCACTTCTAATAAACGAGAGCCGAAAGCTCGACGCCTTATGGCCGCCAACGAGGTAGTCGCTTTTCTTGCCGTGATTTCGTCGAAGGATTTAGAGTGACCAGGAGGCACCTTCGACGCCGGTGGTACTTCCAAGTATCTAATTACGGCCGCTCCGAATACACGAGTTTCTACTTGCGTGATGTTCTAAACGGCTCTACTCGCCCTCCAACCATTCTTCTCTTTCTCCACTATTCTCTCTTCTTTTATCTTAGCAGATTCGACGCGTCTCCCTGGACGGTCTTGTCTGATTCATTCGTCGTTCGAGAGGCAATTAATGTCTTGGTTAGAAATTAATAACTAACTCTTCATTAGCACTGTGAAATAAAAATATATTAATCGCCAGGTCAAGTTTCTCAAGATAAGCCAATGGACATTTTTACGTAATATGGAACTTAGTTTCGAATTATCGGAATTACTTAAATTGCAAGAATGTTAATAACGTCTGGGTTATTGTAGGATCCTACCAATAATAATTAATATCGTATCGCGAATTACTCTTGGAGGACTACAAATTGGTATTTACTGCTGTAGTGTGTTGGAGTTGTATGTATGGAGTTTATTGCGGTACATCGCGCTAGGTTTCGATATGTTATCTAATAGATAATAAATCGAATGCTTTGAAAATTGAAAAGAAAATAAACCAGAGTAAAAACTTGACTCGAAATAACCTGGAATCGAACATCCGGTTGATCGTAAATTCCTCGTGGCTCTTTGATTTTCAAATCATGTATTAAACATGTGGCTCGCGCGATAAATTACGAAGCGATTAGGTAACTACATAATTCGATGAGGGGCTCGAACGAAAGTACACGGCGAACTGTTCTATACCACCAAAGATGACAAGTCGTATCGTTCCTATTGATTTTAATTACACGGCATAGAATCGTCCAGAGTCTACGGAATATTATCGCGCAATCGACGACCAGGTTGGGCATAATTTGTGAACGACCAAGTCGATCTGGAGAACGAGAACGTTCAAACATCTTGTTATTTCATACTAAAGCGAAGGTGTGGTGGATTAGGTTTTCGTAATGTCTCGAAAAGAGAAAAAAATAAAGAACAGCGGAGGACCCTACGTGGTTGGTTATTACACGTTCGCCGACGCTTATGAATTATTACCCGCCTCGAGGACGTTTTCATACATCAAAATATACACACGTAAAATTTCACGTAATATTTTGTCCCTCTCTAACGTTTTGAAAAGCCTGAAGCTCGAAGGAACGCGTAGATTCTCGATCGAGTTTCGCATATTTCATACTGTCCCGGATGATCGGCGCTAAATGTCGCGAGCGTCGATTAGAAATTAAAAATGGCCATAATTAAATCAGTCGTTAATTAATTCCGAATATGAATTTATTAGCCCACCGCGCCAATGAGAGGGAAGGACGCCGCTCGTTAGACCCATCCAATTTCTCGCAGCGTCGTTAGGCCGGTCTGCCATGACCTCGACTCTCAAAGAAGAAATATACGACTGCCACCGGGAGACGAATTCTTTCGATTCGTCGCAGTCTCCTTCCTCGTCTCCTTCTGTCTCTGCGCCGAGTCCCACACTTTCGCTTTGGAAATATTCAAAGCTCGAAATCGAATCGGACCGAGGGGAAGAAGAAAACGAAAAATAAGACCGAGAAGAGGGAACACGGAGAACGACTCACCCACCCTTTTGTAAGTCCGACTTATTAAGAAATGTTTCTTCACGATCTTTCGGCCGCCTCGTCACCTATTTCCACCTTCTCTTTTTTTCTCCTTCTTTGCACACGAGTTCGAAGACACAGAGGGCTGCCGGATTGAGAGAATTCCACGGTCGAGCTGCCCCTTTCTCCCTCGCTAATTTCTCGTTTCGAACGAACGTCAGGAAAACCGTGGGTGGTGGAAGCAGAGAGAAGACGAAGGGTGCGTATACTCGAGAGTAGGACGGAGAACGAGAGGGAATGTAGGGTTCGAGGGACACACGGAGGGAAGGTGAGAGAGGCGGTCGAAGCTAAAGGGCAACGTGCTGTATTCCGAGCGTGCGAGGGACGAGCGGACCGTGAGCGGATTCCTTCGATTCAGTTCGGCTCGAGTTAGCTGGATTTGGCGAATACGGCTCGTTTGTAGTCCGCCGAGGGGCCCCGCGGCGACTGGAGACCGCTGCTGTTGCCGTGAAGCCGAGCCGAGCGGAATGAAACCGACTCGAAGAGAGCTACCTGGTCGCGACGACGTGCGAGCCAAGAATCGAAACGAGACGACAGCATCCACGCAAGCGAACCACCGACCAACCGACAGAGACAGGTGAACACGAGCCAAACAGAGAGCCTCAGGAATTACGAACGGACCTGTTGTTCGTAACACGTGTTTGCGTGAACCCGTCTGCCGTGTCTTCGCCGTCTGTCCGTACGTCCGTCTGTAAGAGGGCAGCCACGAAGGCGACGATGTATTACCATCGGTGACAGTCCATCTTCGTCCTCCTCTCTCCTTTATCTCATCCGTTCGTGACGTTCTCCTTCCCCATTTCACGATACCCTTGTCGCGGATCCCTCGTTTCTCGCACATTCGCTCCAGGGAAATGAGCAAATAAAGGCGGCACCGGCGGGCGCCTCGATTCGCCGCCCTATTCCCGATTTCGGAATGCGGCCCTAAGGAAACGCCTATACACCTATACGTCGTACGCTGCACGTTCCGGGCGCGTCGAACGGACCTGGCCAGATGGAGGAGACGCGATGTTCCGCGTTCGGGAATTATTCTGTCGTTCGACTGGCTTGGGATAACGAAGCCGATCGGGAGACCGGCTATGTCTCTGTTCTCACGCACGATTGCGAATCGGTTCGATCGGTTGGCCGTGAGGCTTCTTTTCAATGGACTTTCAGGGGATTCTTTTTTAATCGTTTTAATACCTCGATCGTTTGACTGGATGTTCTCGGTAAATTAGTATGTAACTGGCGCTAATAGTATGTAGGAAATATAGAAGCATGGTTTCTCTTACGATGTATTGTTCCCATTTTGTAAAATGTAGATCCGATCGTGGATCCAATTAAAACTCGCAGCCGTTCGCAGAACCACTCAATGGGTTCTACATAAAAGATGAGTGATTTTTCCCGGCGAGAGTTGAAAACGACGATGAAATCCTAGGGTTGACATGGACGGCGATTGAGTATACAGTGACGGCCGGAAGGGAGATTAATTTTTTAGAATCGGCCGCTGAGTCAGCCGAGTAGCTTCGAATCAAAACAAATTCTCCCCATCGCGCTGGCTCAAAGCGATTTCTTCCTCCTACCCATTCTATTCCTCCGTGTTACCGATCCTCGAGGAGAGGACTCTCCGTAGGCGAGCGCAAAGGAGTGCCCTCGTGTAAAAGCTCCCTTGGAAAAAAAAGAGGGATGCTAGGCACAGTGCATGCAGGCTGGTATATGCAGTCGTTGGTCCGTCCTCGACAATGAAGCGTGTTCTACCGTGGCAAGGGTTGCGAAGGGGCACAGGGCGGTAAAGGGGAGGTCTCAGCCAATGAGAGCTCGCCGATACGGCGGCCATTTTAATGATCGGCCCTAAGGTAAACAAAAGGGGTAAAAAAGGGTACCGAATGACTTCCAGCCCCTCTTTCTCTCTCGTGGGGTTGTTGCATGCACGCCCGAGTATACTAACCCCTTTTCTTATACCGGGTGCGCGCACAACGTAGCTACGGAGGTGCGTGTACGCGGCTGTCACACCGACACATTTCAATACCACGTATGCACGCCCACGTGCATGCAAGGGGTGCGCCATCGACCAATCGTTGGCCCGGATCTTCTTACAGGGCCCATGTTCGAGAACACCATGGTTTCTCGTATGATATTCTCGCTCTTCCCTTGGGTACGCGTTACGTATACCGGTGACGAAGCTCTCTCTTTCTCTCTCTCTTCCCCCTCTCTCCCTCCTCCCTATCTCACGCAACACCCTTCTCTTGCCTCTTGCCGTGTGTCTGTATGTGTATTTTTTTTCTCTTCCCTTCCTCTACCCCGTCTCCTTTTTCCTGTCATTCGTTATACATTTTATACCTATGGGAGGAGGGGATCATCGAGCTACGGGGAAAGTTTGATTGGAAAGCCAGGATCACGAGAAGTTCTCGTTGCGGACGTCCCACGGCGGGAGTGAGGGAAGAAAAACTGAAAGGGCTTTCCATCCAGGGGACCCGATTAATTAATGCACGCGTGCCGATCCTAACGAGAAAGAGACAAAAATGATCGGTTAACGTCAGCCGTTCCTCTCAGTGGCTGGTGATTATTATCGAAGCTAGGGAACCGTGGCTGCTCCGCGCCTCCTTCACCTTTCACAGCGTACGACCGAAACAATGATTTCTTGCTACGGGGCTTCTATGGTGCTTGATGCTGCTGAGTAATGATTCGGTGCGGGTTGTTACCCGATGGTAAAATAAATAAACCGGCTGAATCGACCAACGTTCGAACGAGACGTTTCTCTTTGACCAAGTATCTTCGCTCTTTCTATGAGAAACCAAGCTTTGTTCGGTTTTTCTAATTGCGTCTGAGTAGTTTAAAGTATTGCAGCATTGCCTGGGAGCAGATGTAGCTTATGTAAATAGGCTGCTTCCATGAAGTTTCTTCTAAAATTCTTCAAATCAGTAATAAAAAAAATCTTATCTCCGTCTTTGTTTCGTAATCAGCTATATCGTAAAAGGCCTTGTAGAACTACATTTCGCTTCTTGGCTAGCTCTACTAGACGACCTCCATATACAGCTTCTCGCGACGTTACCACGCCAGGCGATCGAAAAAGAAGGCAGAAAACACGGGGCAACAGTCTCGCATGGAGATTCGAAAGAGGGTCGCCGACAAGTCTTCCGACTCAGTTGTCGGCTAGGTAAGAAGACGACCATGGAACAAAGCCGACCCGCGAGCAGCTCACGAGAGAGGCGATATATTTTACGCGTCTACCGGAAGTGCGGTGGTATGCGTCAGGAGGGACGCAGGAAAGGAGGGAAAACAGAAGAGGGAACGGTGCACGAGTACACACGCAGGGTTTCTAGAGAATACGGTGTAGAATACAGTTGTTCCTCGTGAGAATGGCGGATATGGAGGCGAGCATAACGGGAGTGGGGGCGTAAGAAGGGCTCGAGGGGGTGCGTTTCTTCGCCTCCATCCATACATCCTCCCTCCTTTTACCTTTTCTTCTTCCGTTCGAGTGTCGGCCGATGCGAGGCTGATGTGATTTGACTACATTCACACCTATGTCGACGTCCTGCTCCTACTCGTCTCCTTTGATGCCACACAAGCCAGACCATTTCACGTGCACTACCCGATTTACGACACGAAGCTGCAGCAGCAGCAGCTACCTTCCAACTTGGAAAAAAAAAAGACCGTCGGCTGCAGCGGCTTTCGTAACCGTGGCCCTTGCTTCTATAGTACACCTATAGCGTACCTATAATACTCTTCTAACCGAGGCCTGACCGAACCGAGGTATTATGGTGGAGCTGTCGCGAGCTAAGCGTATACACGATCGAGGGTCCAGCATTGCCATGGGTTTCGCGCGTTGTCCGCGCGAAGAATGCGCGTGAATCAAGCAAACCCCGGGAAGAATACCAAAGGAAAGAGACGAAAGACTTCTGGAGATCCAGTTACTTCCAGTTTCGCCCGACGACTCTTTCTGCCCCGACTCTTTTGCAGATATGTCCAAACTTCTCCTCTTTTTTCATCTCCTTCTTTATTTCTTCTTTTCTTCTTTTATTCGCTCGCTCTCTTGGAACAGGTTGATGTGGTGACAGGGGACGAGCTCTAGGGTCACGGTCTCGTAAACTTGGTTCCTTTTGTTACGAGAAATCCTTGTAGCGGTGTAAATTATCGCTGACATTGGTCATAGATAATTAGGAAGTTTTATCGTCAAGCTAATTGTTTTTTTCGTTCCTTCTTCAAAAAAGCTCTTCGCTACAGTTGGAAATTGGAAGTATCGGTATGTATTGGGTTGGCAACTAAGATATTGCGGATTTTGTCATTACCACCTAATGTAAAATCCGCAATCACTTAGTTGCTAACCCAACAAGTAGGGATTTGGTTTCAATAGGTCCATTCATTTTCTTCGTTTCGTGATGCTAGATGACAACTCTTACATTTAATGTAAAACATTCGCGTGCCCTATCTTTGCAGAGGAGAATACACCTACGGATGCATTTTCGTTTGAAAAGAAAGCGTGCACTAACTTTCGCAATCTGCAATTTTAGAAATTCGTTTTCCTAAAAATCATTCATTTCCCGCGATCCACTGATTTTCGCCGTTCTAATCACTGTGATTCCCCCTGATTCTCCGATGCTCTTTCATAAAGTCGAATTTTCCTACTACATTGATACCGAGAATAAAGTGTATAAACGTAATCGTGGGAGTAGCTAAGACGATTTCACCAGGTAGGTCAATGTGACCCAGCAATTCGCGGGAAAGGGTTAAAGCTTTTATTATACAGACGAAACGATTGCCCGGCAACAGTAAGAGAGTAAGAGAGAGAGAGAGTTAACGAATGACCGCCAGAAGCGTTTCCTGACGTCTACTCGACACCACTTTGGTCAAGATTTTATTAATCCTATTCATAAAGTAGTTCAAGTTTCATCGAGGGAGGTGAGCGAAGATGGAGCAAGAAAGTGCTACTGCCTAGTCCCGTATAATCTTCCTTGCGGCTGTTACTTCGTGTTTCATGGAAACGCGTCTTCATTAAGCTCCCTTCTGACGCGTGTACGCGCTCCAAGTTTCCTGGAAGAGATGATTCGACCAAGTGTCTAGTTCGAGCGCGTTGTGCTTTCGTTTTTTAACGAGCTCGCCGTCGTCCCGGGTATCAATGGTCTGACAGACGGTCTCGTTAACATGTTCCATAACACTGAGATCCATTGGTGGTCTACGATGAACAGATGTAAAACTTTCATTAGATGAATTAAGTTATATACTTCTTCCTATCAAATAAGACGAATGTAAGACAAGATCAGAGTGTCAGGTGCGTAGTACAAGATTTTCTCGAAGTGTGATTGATTTATTCCACTACTTTTTTTAGTTTTTATAACGTTTAGTTTTTTCCACTGCTTTTTATAACGATAGCACAAAGAATCTTAACAAATCCAGGCATTACGTAATTTACTACACCATAGTTATAGTTAGCTGGTTCGCTTTAATATCCACACGACTGAAATTACTTTTCCATCAACTGGATGTAACGAAAAAAAAGAAGAACACGCTAACTATCGCAACGTAACTTTTTTACTCGAATTTACATTTCTTGAAGGTGAAAAGTGTCATACAATCAAGTTTTCTTCCTCGCATCCATCACCGAGTCTCTAGTTTCCCACCTACAAAAACCGTAAGTAATTCCTAAGAAGTTCCTTTACTTCGAAGAATCTCATTACACATAACCTAGTGCCGATCTCGCGTGACCCATGTTCCGCGTTCAAATACACACGTCGACCGCGCAAATTACAAATTGTCTGCTTGTAGCAAAGATCGTATTATCGTTAATTTCCGATCGTGATAGGTGAGGCCACGGCTCGCATATATTCGTCCGGCGTAATGGAACGAATCACGAGGTCGCGTTTTAAGACCACTGTGGCGTCCAAGGCGTTCAATTAAGACTTGAACGCGACTTCGCGGATCGGATTTCATTCGACGATGGCACGCGGTTCGCTTCTATTATGCTCGCCGCGAGTTCGTTACGATGTTTTTCTGCTTTTTCGCCGGGCTAATAAACTCGTTTACAGTCCCTGTCCTGAGCACCAGGCTCTCTCCTCGGCTCTTTTTCTCTCTCTTTCGCGAGATTGCACGCCGATTGTACTCCGCTATCCTTGATTTACGTCCCAAAACCGGTAGTGGTTGCGCGCACCCACCCCCTCTTTCACCCGACACCCACACATTTGTTCGCCAGCTCTCGAGTACCACCGTCCGTAGGTACCGAGTGCACAGTTCAGCCGCGAGTACATTTTACAACGCTATTCTTAGGTTTCGATTGCGAAATCAATCTCGGTCTCGCTCGTAACGCGGAGCGTGTGCTCGCTTGCTCGCTCCTTCGATCGGTGGCGAGTGAAACGAAGGAAAAGAGAAAGAGAGAAGGAGCGAGGTAAGAAGACGAAAGGGAGGAGGAGAGCGATCGCCCACTCTCGTAGTATCAGCCACGTCCTCGTTCGTTGTTATATAGCCGGTACACGCCGATATAACTACTGTACGTCTCATAATTCATTAAAGCGGTATTCTTGCCTTCAGAGTTCGATGGGTAGAAGCTGTTATCCTACCGAGCTCTCTTCTTCGGTTCGCGTGAAAAGAGTACAAGGCTCGGGGCTAGCGTGCTGGTACAACGAAGAAGGAACGTTTCGTATTAATTAGTGGTAATATTGCCAGCCTGCAGATCGTTTCCGAGGTTAAAACGTCGTGTAATAGCCGCTCTTAATCCGTTCCTGGTGCTATCCGTTATTACGACGTAAAGTGTTTTAATAAATGTGTAGAGGTTTATGAATGCTACTTGTCCTTCTTTCCTGGCATTTACATCTATTCATGGTCTCCAACACGTCACACAAGTTATGACTAATTTACTCGAATCACAAACGTTGACATCGACATGATACCACAGCTTCGCAGCAAATTAGGTTTGAAAGTTTCGGTTCAACGAAGATACACAGTGGCCTCTTTTTCCCGCGTCTAAAGTACAAGGGCCAAGACAAATGTTTGCCTTAACCTTCTGTTGAAGTTATTAGATGTATGTGAATACAAAGGAACGCGTGGATAAATTGCAAGGTAGAAAATGTATATATTTTAAATACTGAAGTGTAAATACAAGTCGGAATATAATATAAGCTGATCTAGATCCGCAAGCTAGCGGTGTTATCCTATGACTGAAAACCCTGAAGCCAACGTTGCCTGTGTACAGTTTATGGTTTGCCTTCGAAGCAGTCTTTTCTCTATAGGCTGTGGATGACTTCAATGCTTGAGAAAACTAAAAGACCAGATGTAGAGTTTTCTTAGAAGTGATGACCACTTCAACACCTTCAAACACTCTAAGATCGCAACTAGAAATTAAAAAAGTTCGAGTTACAATTTGGACATCGCTTAAGACGAAGGATTACTTGGCGCGTTAGTATTCGCGAATCGAAAACGAACAAGTCGATCTCGCATCGTTGATACCTTTCCCAAAACAAGCAACGACTACATCAGACCTCCCATACGGCACTCATTGATTTACCATCCAATAACAATAGCTTATGTAACTACCGTACACCGCGTGATTCACCGTAGAGACGTTCTCGATCACCCACGGTCCATAGTCTCTTATTCCGCCTCGTCTGCTCCGTAAGGAACGACAATTAAAACCGACCGACAGGCATACAAAGAGAAAAAGAGAAAAAGAAAGAAATACAATGCATGTATTAATTATCCGTATCATCGTACGTGTCGGGCTCGAAGTTTCTCCTTTACGATTCTATGGCCGACACGCAGATATTCCGAGAGTCGTTGCTCAACGCTCAGTCGAGCCAGATATCGCGTGTGGCAAATTGAATCGATACACCAGCCATGCGCTAAAATACGCTGTTCTCGGGGCGAGTAAATCGAGGGTGACGTCACCCACGCAAAATCGCGACGATGTCCGACCGATATTGGTCATTCTGGATCAGCGTGTAGGCGTTAACCAACGATGTAACTACTGTACGATCTATAATTCATTAAACCTTGGAGATCCTTGCCCGTGGATCGCGACCTAATGGGGCGGCTATCTGGTCGGCTTTCTCGTGCCTCGTCGTGCACGATATTCTCCAGGGACCTACTACTAATGGAGAAGAAAGGGGCGTGTTTGACGGAGGGGAGGAAAGAAAAGAAGGCGCGTATTAATTATCGGTATCGTCGGGTCTTCGTCGTTTCTCAAGAACCAACAGATAGATAGGAATTATATAGAGCTATTATAGAAGCAGGAATGTAGTACGTAGAGTAGAAGATGGTCAATAGCGGAGACCATATCGACGGTGGAACGCGTGTTCTCGCGTGTTGCCCCGTGGGTGAAGATAATTCTCCGTGGGGAGTTTTTAATTCCGTATCGGGTCACGTCGAAGTATTTCAGATAGCCTGATAGGGCAGCGGGTAAATTGCGCAATGTCAAATGATGCAATCGATGCCACGTAATAAGGGTGATTGAAAATTCAAGTACAGGATAGAGGCTGTGCGCCGCCAGACCTGGTTTTCCCATCGTTTCACGTGGGCAGCGTTTTATCTACCGTTGCCGATTGACGAAATGTCAGTACTTGAATGCAAATTACCGTAGATTACCGGTTACCAGGAATCACGCGACCTAGCCGATACTTTTTCTACGACCTTTCTCCTTCAGCCACCTATTTCACTGGAAATTCCGCTGATAATCTTCGGGAAACGAGACTAGAGAGAAGCAGCCATCACAGACTCTACGTAAAAATGGTAACATCAAAGGAATCGGGACTTTCTGTCCGTTGTTTCTGGTATTCGCTGCACTCTTGTCCCAAATCCTCGGGGAAAGAAGCACGCAAAGGTCCCAAAGATGGCTGATGCCTGTAACTAACACCATCCAGGGCAGCCATTTGCGAGACATAAGGAATCCGATACGGGGTTTTGATCTCCATAAGCCCACCCTCGATCGTGTTACCCGCGGACACCTCTCTTGCGACCAACGAACATGGCCGTGCTTCTCACTGCGATATTCGCCATTATGCGAACGACGACGACCAGCCGCTCTGGAACAACGTCGATGCCCTTTTTTGACCTCCGCTTTCAGGTTAATCATCCTCTTTGTCGTCCCAGCCTTCGTCTCTCGGTTACGAGATCCTTGGAAACGGGCCGCACGAACGAGGAACTCGGTCGAATCGCTCGTTACCGGGAAACGAACGCGAACCAGGATGTGCCGTAATTCTTTCCGCTGGTGTTTCGGATTTTTAATAAAAACCAGCATGGTGGATAGAGGATTCTTTATGATAAGGGATCCTCGTTCTAATTTTTCGATTCTCTAGATGCTTCATGGTTCAATTTTTGAATACTCCAAGTCAGTGTTAATATCCTGCCCGAGTAATAAAACTGAAGTTTCTGGAAGAGTTAGGGTTAAAAGTGGCCGATCAATTGTAACGTGAACTTCTGCGGTTGAATCCAATTAGGTCAACAAGGGATAATAAAAGAAAGCAAAGATAGAAATTTGATTACCAGTATAACCTAATTTTATTGAATAAGAATTAAAGTAAGGGATTAAAACTGCAACAGTTCAAGCAAAATAGAATATTTAGTCCCCTTCGACGTTGCATTCGACCATTGAAAAGGTGTCTAATCGGTTTATCATCGTCCGTAGCAAGTTGTCCAAGCGACCCGTTATCCAGCGATCGAGCGCGATTCAGTGTAGCGCGGCGACCACGAAAGGTCACCAGGCCCGGTCTCGTTTTATTTCGTACAAGCGCGCCGGCAGCAGGAATGCCCCGGAAAATAATCCTTTAATCTCACGGTCATCGTTTTCACACGGCGTGCCATTAAAACGAGCCGGTAATTTGTCCGTCGATACGCCCGGTCGATTTAGCTCGCGTACCGCTTTTGCTCGCTCTTTTCTCCCAGTATTCCCGTTACTAATACCTTGACTCACTGTAAAACAGCAAAAACAGAAAACTTCTTATCGGTCGTCGTCGCGGAGGAGACCTCGAGACCGGTCGTCGCGGAGCCGGTTTCTCTTCGGCGTGCCGCACCGCACCGTCTTAAAAAATTCACGAACCCGTTCGCATTTTCGAGACGACAACCAGCTACTCGATTAATAGAATTTTCGTGCCGCTGGCGCGATCGAGGACGTCACGAGGGTATTTTTTTTCTCCCAAGGTTGCCGGTTTTGCGTTCGTTTCCTGTGTTAAGGGATGAATAAATTCGATGATCGTGGGTTAGGTGGCTATTTTTTTTCTAATACCATACGTTGCATACTGAATTTAATAAATTTGTTTGACCGAAGGTATGAATGATTATTTGCGATTGAGATGATCGTGAAGTAAACGGATGGTATGAATGTAAGAAATTGATGTGGAGACTGCGAAGATGATGGTTGAATAGGCGATTAGTAGAGGAAAGTTTTCTACGGAGGATTTTAATTTTTGTAGATTATTTGAATTCTTGGATCATGGAAATATTTATGAAATTGATCTCTTGATATTTTTTGGACATTCCGACGCCCGCTAAAGTTCAAGAGAGGGATCAAATATCCACTTTCGAATATTCGTGTAGAACAAACAAATAAATTTACCTTCTATAATTACAACAAATTTATTAGCCTGCACGCGATTTATACGTTGTTCTTGCACGTTTCAAAAAAATTGCTTAAAACCTCACTCCTCGATATAATCTAACATTGAAGTCTTTCCGCTTCTAGAATATCTGCATATTTTCAGTTTATGCCTGCACAAAGCCGACACAAATAGAAAAGATACAATCGGTGTAACAATATACGAAGATAAATAAAATTCATCTCTGGAGTGGCGGCCAAATCTTCGAAAATATGCAACATGATGAAATTTATTCCTATCCTTGAAAATAAACTCGAAGATGACGAAACTTGCATTATCGCATGTTCGCATCAATTCCATTCGATTCGTTCTTGAACGTATCTCTGTCTCACAGCGAAACGTAACCCCGATTTCTAGAATTAATTAAACCTCTAATTATCTCACCTTTGTAAAACGAGATCATCTATTCAGACTCGTTAAAACGCGATCGACGATTCGTATCAGCCATATTCCCTTATTCTCTTGCATCTTCTCATACTTCGCCAGTCAACAAATTTCCTGTGTGTCGAGATAACGCGGCAATACGAGAGAAATCGCGAAGCCTCGAACCAGTCTAATTATCCTCGTAAGGCGATGAAAACCGCCCTCGGAAAGGCGCGAATACGACTCGGTTCGTCGATTCGATTCACACGCGATTTCTCGTCGCTCTCGTTTGCTCGATTCCATCCGATATAAATATCATTGCTATCGATCAGGCTCCCTCGTCGATTTACCTTGCCGATATTCGATCGGCGACGAGTATCTCCGTCGCTCCGTTAAAAGTTCCCGTTAGGCGAGTTTCGCGAAATGAAAAGCCGCCGTTAAGCGATAAGGCTGACTCTGGCCGTTAAGAGATCGCTCGCGCGAGCGTTTTTCACGCTTCGCTGGACCAGTCGTACGCCACACGTGTCGAGATAAAGGGTTGCCTCTCCGTTAAGCCTGCTTTCGTGTACCCTGCCACACACCTACGTAACCAGGCGTATATAAAGTCGGAATATCGCCATCCGCTTGCATTATGCGACGCTGAACATCGGCCACGGATTTGTAATGAGGTCGCCGAAGGAGCCATTAATACCGCGATCTTATTACTCGTACGAAATTTTTACCCTACGATTTTTTGGTTGAGCGTGGTGTTACGTTGACACGGGTTCTCGTGTAAGAAACGCGTTGTTTTCGCAGTGAGAAATATCGGTGGTGTTGGAGCAAGGGATTTAAATAAATTTTGCGGATACTCGGCAGGACTGGTTGAAAACAGACTGAATAATTTTTTAATTGCGTGAGATATTTCAATGTGCGGATATCTAATGAACGCGCGTAACGTGAAAGAATAGATAATAAATACGTGGAAAATTTTTATTTTCACGTTTAGAGGGTAAAACTTGCTGTTTGTGTTCACAAAGATTTGCATGAACATCCACCGCCCAGAAATAGGATATGGGTCATATAGAAGATATTTATGTTCGATGAAGCTTTATGGGACGTAAGTGCAACAAAGATAGATACAAGTACTTTTAGAGATCTCATCCGATGAGTGCAAACTATGAAAACCTTTAAATCACTTTACTGCCGCTAGAAATAATCTTAAAATAACGTTTCGAAGAAGAAGGTATAAAGCCAAATCAAATTGAATCTTCCGTCAATCAATTATACGAAGCAACTGGGTCTCGAAGATTTAATTCTCTCATCTATCACGATAGAATCTACCGGAAAAGTACGGCAATGGACTTGCAACTCATACTCGTCCCAAGAAACGTATCGTTCGCCAGTCTCTACTCTATTCCCGAGTCAATACGACTCGGACTATTTTTATCGCGGATGATTCCATCGAAGAGAAGCTTTCTCAGAGAAATTTACTTCTCCTAGTGCGACGCTCGTAAAACAGAGCACCATGGTATCGATGGTTCCGCAGTCGCCACGAGCCAATTTTCCAGAATACTCGTACCGTTCTAACTTCTCTCTTTCTAAGAGAGCTCACGCTTCCGCGATCGTATTTTACGATTCCCAATTGCGGTAGAAAATCGAGAAAACGCGCGAGCATCTCGAAGAGGAAGACGTATCGCGCGAGAGAACGCAGCCGTGGAATTCTTGTTTCTCACGTGTCGACGTGTTGCGTCGATTTCCTTCTTTTTTCTCTCGTCTCTTCCTTTTTATTTCCACCTTCCACCAGTCTGGTCTGCACACACATAGCAACGTAGACAATTTTCACCGTTCTTACGCTCGCTGGTACGCGGTGTGTAAAGCGCGCCGATAAACTGGAAGCTTTACTTGGTATTACGGAGGTACTAAAGCCTTATTCGCGCCCTGACTCGATGCCACCGTGGCCAGTATTACACCATAAAACCACGCAGGAGTATATCCACTGCCACGTTATCGCGCGATGTACCTAGCGATGACGCGCGGATGCGCTAGCGATACTTTTGTATATTTCGATACTTTTGCCTATTACGCTGTTACGAAGAACGACTGGCCGTTTTTTCAATGGATCGTATGGAATATCGTACTGTGATTGCTCGTGGGATATGTATTGTACTGTGAGTTTCTTTTCACGGTTAAAGTTAGATTTTGCGAGGCGTTTGTATGTAACATTTTTTAAAGAGCTACATAATGGTGCACAGGCAGGTGCAAGTTGTTTAACGTATTACGCGTAGTTTGCTATACCGATATACTTACTGGGACCGATATTTCTACGATACAAAAGCGTGGAACCCCGATATAAGTCGCCGAGGTACAATGCGGGGTACTCGCGAAAAAAATATTTCGCTCCGAAAAACCTCGTAATTGCAGAAAGACGAAAGACCTATATGACTGCCTCTTTCACAAAACTTGAGTCGTCTCAAATAAAACATTAACTCTTTGTCATATTAGATTTTTAGAATTGTGAATCGTAATCGCCGAAATAAATATGTAAGAACACTTTCATTACATGTAGCGATTATAATAAAATATAATAAATAAATAATATAAAAAAAATTATATTTATTTATTAAATTATAATAAAATATAATAAATAAATAATATAAAAAAAATTATATTTATTTATTAACATTTACAATATATAGATAACAATTACATGTATTTCACTAGTGCACCACCGATCCGGGTGTACCTTACAACACTTCAAGTACTACTGAAGTAATATATATGGTTTGTTTCCCGAATATAAAGCAACGTACTACCTTTGCGACAACTAGCGAGAAAGCATATATTCTATACGCCACCTAGCGGCGCATCGATGTACTACAAATGCAAGAATATTTATTATTTACTACATTAAAGAGCTACATAACGGTGCACAACAAGCAGGTAAAAAGTTCCTTTACGTCTCTCATCCCTTTATTAGCATACCCAGCCTTTTGAGTAGTACATAATAGCACCATCTACTTCATATTTTCTATCTGTATAGGTTATGTTCGTATCACGTTATTCGCCACGATTACCGTAATACTTTTTGTGCGGTATTATTTCAATCTTTTTCGTAGGATTAAAAATAACTGAAATCTTTAATTTCGCTCAAATTTTCCAAAGCAAAACTTTCCAAATCAATCCTTTTGTAGCAATAGTATACTATGAAATCATGCATTTAAAGAATATAGTAAAACATTTTATTTGCTCTTCGTTTTCTATTTTGAAGCGACATTTTGAGATTGAAGATTCTAAACAATTATAAGGATACGGATCGGCATGTTAAAAGGAGCATCTAATAATGGTATATTAATTTTAACGAAAGACAATTGATATTCGACACTGGCGATCGGCGCAGAATAAATTTGGTCATCTGAAACTCGAGACCGCAAGTTATTATCAAGTTGTTTAACGTATTACGCGTAGTTTGCTATACCGATATACTTACTGGGACCGATATTTCTACGATACAAAAGCGTGGAACCCCGATATAAGTCGCCGAGGTACAATGCGGGGTACTCGCGAAAAAAATATTTCGCTCCGAAAAACCTCGTAATTGCAGAAAGACGAAAGACCTATATGACTGCCTCTTTCACAAAACTTGAGTCGTCTCAAATAAAACATTAACTCTTTGTCATATTAGATTTTTAGAATTGTGAATCGTAATCGCCGAAATAAATATGTAAGAACACTTTCATTACATGTAGCGATTATAATAAAATATAATATATAAATAATATAAAAAAAATTATATTTATTTATTAACATTTACAATATATAGATAACAATTACATGTATTTCACTAGTGCACCACCGATCCGGGTGTACCTTACAACACTTCAAGTACTACTGAAGTAATATATATGGTTTGTTTCCCGAATATAAAGCAACGTACTACCATTGCGACAACTAGCGAGAAAGCATATATTCTATACGCCACCTAGCGGCGCATCGATGTACTACAAATGCAAGAATATTTATTATTTACTACATTAAAGAGCTACATAACGGTGCACAACAAGCAGGTAAAAAGTTCCTTTACGTCTCTCATCCCTTTATTAGCATACCCAGCCTTTTGAGTAGTACATAATAGCACCATCTAATTCATATTTTCTACCTGTATAGGTTATGTTCGCATCACGTTATTCGCCATGATTACCGTATTATCTTTTGTGTGGTAATAACGTGTATATGCAGCAATATCGCATATATTGTGATAATACAATAGTAAAAAACTGATTAAAACAACATTGTAGAATATTTCAATCTTTTTTGTTGAATTACAAATAATTGAAATCTTTTATTTCGCTAAAATTTTCCAAAGCGAAACTTTCCAAATCAATCCTTTTGTAGCAATAGTATACTAAGGAATCATGCATTTAAAGAATATAGTAAAACATTTTATTTGCTCTTCGTTTTCTATCTTGTAGCGACATTTTGAGGTTGAAGATTCTAAAAAATTACAAGGATACAGATCGACATGTTAAAGAGAGCATCTAATAATGGTATATTTATTTTAACGGAATACAACAATTGATATCTGACACTGGCGTATCAAAAACAAAGACTATATATTCTGTCTGTATATTGTTAACACTGTTATAAAACGTTGCAAGAACAAGAAACGTGTGAAGCAAGACAAATGAAAAAGATCATTTAGTTTAAACGTTGAGCGAATAAGTAGTACAGTGAGCCACTATAGTGGCGTGTCGTACCGCGAAAGCCACTATAGTGGCGCATCGTACCTAAGAGGCTAAGTATATTTTATACATGAGAATGGTTCGAGCGGATGGTTAAACTAAATGGAATATTTGTTAAAGTACACGCGTGACTCTGTACCGTGATTTAAAACGATCCTAAGGCGGAAATATTATTCGCTATTCCAAAATCGTATTTATCGAAGCACGAGTTTATCTCCGCTAACGAATTAGGAAACAAACTGAAAACTTTCTGCGCAAGTCTGAAATCATCATCCTGATCTAATTCCAAAACAATTGCTCCCTGTTCAATATATTCCCGATGCTATAAATCTTCTTTCCTTCCCGTGAAAAATCAAATGGCTCAAATTCTGGTCTCGCATAAGTTCGATTTACGTGTCTAATTATTCACCCAGTTAGACGAGCGAGAATCGCAGTTGAAAAACTTAAATAGAAACACGAACGGGCGTTAAAAGTGAATGGAGACGAAGAGGTGGACGAGAAAGAGCGACGAGGCGGTTTCGCGTGGTGGTTGCTGAATACGCGAAAGGGAAAAGGAAGAAAGAAGGTTATGGAGGAAGAAGGGTGGTAGTAGGGACAGCTAATACATTATTGCATTACGCACAACTAGGTAGGTAGTTAATTTAACAGTGGCATGCCTCCATCGCCGGCCGATTGCTTCTTGTATTGCCTTCTACCAGTCATATGCATAATGTAATTGACTTCATCCCGCGCTACCACGCTTTTCGCCTCGTCGCTCGCCTTTATTCTCCTCCGTCTTCCCCACGCGCCAACCCTGACCATCTTTTTCCCCCTTTTCGTTCCTCTCCAACGCCAGTTCCTCCGTCGATCCTCGAACGAAACGAGCAGGACTCGAACCTCGCGATTCCAAGCGGAAAATGGATTCGCTTGAGATTGAATATGGGTGTTTCGATGTTTGGACGGAGAATTCAGTTCGAATCTATTGAAAGATGCATGAAGTTGAGGTTTCAAATTGTTTCTTTTAGCGTATCGCTTTCGAGCACGCAGGAGAAATAATTATCGCGAAGATTTACGAAACAAGTGTAAGATGTAAATGTTTGGGATTTACAAACGACGTCTGTTGTAGATCAAATCGTAAGATTTTCTGGGATATCAAATAATTAGCTACGGATTTTTATTTACTATTTATCGTAAACTTTGTTTCCAGCAGCGAGTTTCGAGTCGTCTGAAATTTATCACTGACAATAGCTTATGCACTGGTAACACATTATTGGACTGTTACTTCGATTTATTCCTAATATCGACCGTTAAACTTGTTTTTCCTCCACGTGATAACACTTTCTCGTTTAAGCCTTTTAATCGACACTCACTCGAGATCAGCAGAGTCAAAAGGAGACGATGCACGATAGAGTTCGTGCAGATCGATTCTCAATCTCCAGATATATTCAGACTCTATTCATAGATAATACTCCTCTATTCTTTTTCTTTCCTTCAATAAGCAGTATATTACCCAGCGCCATATCCTACAGACATTTACACCGGCGAGACGATGATCATCCACGATTTTTATCGAATTCCATCAATTTTTCTGGAAATCCTCCATTTACCGTGCTCTAGAACGAGTTTCTTCGTTTATGGATGGCGGACGCGCGTACGCATACTGTTTCAAAGAAACTCGACTAATACTCCATCGGTTATTTCCGATTCTTCCCTTTAAATCAGAGTTTAAACGGGCTGATAAAAGACACAGAGAGAGGGAGGAAAGCTGAAAGGGAATTTCATCGAATCACGGTTATGCTCACGACGCGTGACGGAATTCTGATGGATCGTGGTCGCGGGTCGTTACAGCGTAATTGTCTCACGGGTATATCGGCCCGCGGGCCGATATATATGTCCAATGAACCGGAAAGGTCAGTTTAATGTTTCAACGACTCTTTACGCTGACGGATATATCAGAGGTCCTGCGGCTGGACGATGCAACACAACGATTTCTCGTGATCTCTGTCGATTGCGGCAATCCTAAGGTCGTTCCTCGAGATGTCGGCCCGATTTCGTTCGCTCGTTTATCCGCCATCTCTGTTCGCTGACACGAACGAAACGACGTTTCTTTGCACTTTAAGAGCGTCGATCGAATCCTGAATCCATCATCTTTTATTATTTCTTAACCTTATCCATCGTGAGAGCGTGGCCAGCTTTGGCGCCGTACCGTTCGAAAACAGGCCGCCGGATTATATCGTAAAACGAGGGGTAATATGGGTTGGAAAGCGTATCGAATATCCCTACGGTAATAAAACCGCGTACCAAGCTTTAATAACGATATGAAAGTTTAATGTAATTGATCTTACTTACCAACTACAGGGTGCGCCGTTAGAATTCGGACAGAATTCAATTTGTAGTTCCCACCATATTAGAATTCAGATGTTTGTGCTGATTGACTCTGAAGTTAGTTAAATATGTCAATAAGTCTTCTATAACCTCAAAATGACAGAACTCGTTAAGCAAAACCCGGAATACGATAGAAGAGCGGCGATTATAGAAAGTCTTCGCGCCGGGAGAACGCCGGTCGAAATTATAAAATTCTTTAGCTACCCAAGATCGACGGTATACGACATTGCTAAGAGATACGCAGCCTCAGAGTGGTTCGAGAAGGGTTCTCCTTCTCCGGCGAGAAAAGTTCAGCGTTGTCTCAAGTGAGGGCGACGTCATGCCTCCGCACTTCTTCCAAAAAGGCGAAAGAATCACAAAGGAGGTTTATTTGGAGGTCCTGAAGACAGTAATAAAGCCGTGGATGGAAATTACGGCTTCTGGAAGGCCGTATTTATTTCAACAAGATGGCGCACCTGCTCACACAAGTCATCTTGTTCAAAATTGGCTCTCTGACAATGTGGACATGTTTTGGTCGAAAGATTTCTGGCCTCCTAACAGTCCCGACCTAAACCCATTGGACTATTACGTGTGGGGCGTTATCGAGAGACAAACTAATAAATGCAGGCACCCCAACGTCAACTCCCTACGAGCTGCTATCGAGTCAGAATTCGCGACAATTAAACGCGACCAGTTGAAGTCAGCGTGCTCGCGCTTTAGAGCAAGAATAGAGCAGGTCATAGAGGCAGAGGGTGGTTACATAGAATAAAAGTTCTCAGCAAGGACCCTTTAAATGAGATATAACAACATTTTCATGTGTTTTTGTGTATTGACTTAAATAAACAACTTTCTGCACAAAACTTCTTTTGTCCGGATTCTAACGGCGCACCCTGTATTGTATATAGTCTTTCGTACGTTTCAATCATTACAGAGAAATCGATTCGGATAATAGCGCTTTATATCTCCCGCAAGATATCACTAACTATTTGTAAACACCTTCATAACCGTTCCATTTATCAGTTTCAATCCGTTCCCGCGGTTAGAACGGTCTGACAGTTAACAATTTCTAATAACGTTTACCGCGAAGACAGGCAACCAAGACCGATATACGGACAACGAACAAGAAACGGGCTCGACAAGCAGATCAGATAGGACACGACCGTTTCGTATATACGTACATACGTTTCTTTCCTTCTCTTATTATTTTTCACCTCGATGCGAACGCGTCCATATTTTACGGTGCACCCTGGTACAATGCATTCCAACGATAGCGATAAGCGGCCGCGTTTCCATCGCCGCTTCTCTGTCGGTCGTCGCCCACACGAAGCCCCTCCACCGACAACATCGTATCGCTAATTATACCAGTTAGTCGAGGGCCAAAGCGGAGCAACCTTTCCCTTTCGTTTCGTTTTTCTTCCCGAGAACGTTTCATCGATGCTCGATCCGCGATAAATGTCTTTATGCGGTCCGAGTGGAGACGCAGCAGCGCGCAACCGATGGACCCAGCGTATCTCTCCGGCGGCCATTTCTCGAAACGTATCCGAAGTAAACTGTTGCAAATTAAGGTTGCACAAGGAGCCAGCGGTCATTTCTCAAGCTGTCTCCCCGCATAAATTATTGCAAACGAAACCCCGCGACGAAAGAAACGCATAAACCTCCTCCTCTCCTCTCTGCCATCGAGCCTCGTTCCTCTCTCTCTCTCTTACTCTACTAACTTTCGTTTCTACCTTTCCCTCTCTTCCAAGTTGTAAGTTTTAACTCCCTTCCATCCTCGTGGTTCCTGGACCACGTAGCCAACATGGAGGATGGTGTGCACGCACCGGTCGTAGCCGATATCACCGCTAATCCGGCAGGTAAAAAGGAAAGAAAATCGCGACGGCTATTTGGACGACGTGGTGCTGATTATCAGGGCGCTTCGGTGGCGTCGTAAATTAAGAGGAAAAGAAAAAAAGGAAAGACGAGGGCCCTCGAACTCGGTGGTCAGGCACGGCCCCCCCTCTCACTCTCTCTCTCTATCATTGTTTACCTTGACTTAATTGAGCGTCGACGGGGAATAGGAATGAATGGGCCTCGATTTTCGAACTTACGCCGTTACGCGGGCCGAAGCTCTCTTCTAAATGACTGATTGGATTTACGTACCTGGAACAGAGAAAAACGGACGTCGTAATTAGAAACGTGCCTCGGACACGAAGAAATTTTTGGGTATTGTTGTTTATGGGACTGGAACTTCGGGCTGGCAGCTTATTACCATAAATTTTGTGGGTGGGTTATTTATGCAGAGAGACGGGCGAGACTCGCGAGAGACGCAGCAACGAGTCGCGTATTTCTGAAACTCGTTCGAACAGGTAAGATTGCGGCGTTGCGTAATTTCGGGCGCGATTAGGTCACGTTCCAGGATGATTAACGTGATTAATGCGTGGTGAAACAACGAGTCGTTAAGGAATAGAAAATTCACCTTTCAGGAATTTCATCGGCTTATTAGCTTTGTGGTTTAATGTTCTAACGAAATGCCACAAGTACTCTGGTCGATCGTTGTTAACTTTCTGTTACTCAAGCAGCAATTGACATTTACTCGGAATTAATTTGTGAAAAACTATTCTTAAGAATTGTTTAGATTTTTTTCATATATTTTTTAATCAATATATAACCCGTTTTTATGTTATGACGAAACTGAAAAAAGTCGAGCGATACAGAATACCGAGCGAATATTCGATAGGGTTAAAATGGTTTTGAAGGTTACGATCGTAGATAGAAAGTTATAGGTATATTTGCAAGAGATATGATATCTGTTAAAAAGTATGAGCGAAATAATTTCCTCTCACTCAGTATCGCGGAATTGGAAGGAAGAGATACGAGGAAGTTAACGTTAAAATCGTATAATGGGAGAAAATCTTGCAGCAAGACCGTGGAACTTTTTAGCGTTAATAAATTTGCTTCTCGTTATATCATACAAGATAAGAGCTGAAAGTGCTATTAAGGATAAAACTAGCGCGTGCTACCTCAAGATATCAGCTCGTTAGAGGAAATAAAAAACGAAACTCGAATATTTTTGTTACTAAAGTTTCGTAAATTCGAGTGGAATAAAGGATGATTTTTCGCGAGAAAATATTTCTAAAAATCTGGAATATTAGAAAAGTACGCTAGAAAAATTGGCGAAGGAAAAATATTTGAATTTCACAGAGGAATATGCTAATAAGGCTAATTTTCTTAAGGTAACACGTCGTCTGCGGAGAAAAAGTTCTGAATTATCGTAACGAAGAGCATAAGTGAGAAATAAATATAAAAGTCTAATCTTTCGTTTAAATACTTTCATATCGTTCATTTGATTGATCTTTAATCCCATTCAAATTGCGTAAATATCGTTTTATGTGGCAGTGTCCTGGATTCGTTATGAACACTCCAAAGATTACAGAACATTAAACGAACGGACAGAAATTTTTCTCGTTAAGCTTCGGCTAACAAAAGACGAGGGAACGCAGCGGCTCTGTAAAGCGACCAATCTCCCAAAGGTCCTTTTCATTTCCGAAACTTCCTGGATTTCGTTTGCAATAACTGCAGAGTTCGGATACGAATAATTACAACTCGTTAAATCTTTTTTATCGTGATCACAGTATAGTCTTTGCTTTTCAAACTGAAGCTAGAAAAAATATTACAAAATCGAAGAATAATTCCACGGTATAACTCAGTCTACTTTATACAGAAAAATTTACCAAACCACTTTCAAAAGCCTCATCCACTCGATCCCCATCGTTCATCGATGAGAACAAATAGCAGATCGAGGCACATTGTAACGCAAACGCGCCATAAATTAATTATTCCCCAAATAATCAACGATTACACGACGCCGTGTAACAACGCCGTGAACGAGCGATCGTCAGAGCCATAAAAGAAGGGGTAGAGTAGACGAATATTCGATGGAAGACGAAAGGTCCGCGCGTGAACATGGCAACAAGACGCGACGTAATATGGCTCGGCAGAAGGTTAATTCGATGAAAATTGCGAGGCCTGTCTGCCCTTATCCATCAATTTTAATTCAGCTGCAGGCCCACCCACCGAGGGTGCGCCGCCCCTGGCAACTTCCGTTCGCGGTCTTTCCGTGAAAAAAGCCTCCTCTCCTTTCACCTCCACCCCTTTCTCGTTCTCCTTCCGCACTCTCATTCTTTCTCGACCATTCAGCGCGTTATGCACGGATGCGAGCAGAACGGACGAAGGTGGGGCGACCTGCCATGAAAAATCGTTATTAATCGTCGGGTCGCCGACCTAAAACGACTACCGCGACTTTCATAATGCTCCGTTACCAGACTTCCAAGGTCCCGTGTGTGTCATCGGAGGATTAAAGACCGCGAATTGTATTTACGAGTTATCCGTGACTGGCGTTCGTCGAGCCATTAGCAGAGAAGGTGACGTTGAAATCGTCGGATGAACATCTCGCTGTAACCATCATGATTCGCGAGCGTTTGAAGTCGAGCGGGACGATAATGGTTTTACACGGTCGAAACGTTTCATAGACAGGAGATGGCTCCTCATACGATGATACTGTCTCTACTAGGGCTTCGTTCTAACCTATTTTTCTGTACCTTCGAGCTCTCACGCGTCGCAGTTCGCTGTGTTTTTGCGAGCTGTTTCCATGCACGTGCCTAAAAGACTCGTAGTGACACGGGACGTGCTATGATTTAGTATCTTAAACGACTTCTTTTAGGTTTGAAGTCGCGCACACAGGCGCCTGGATTTGCACCAGGTGTTGATGCGCGCAAAAGATTACTTAAAAGCGATAATTTTGCGCCCGGCTTTGTGACTTTTCAGCTTTTAAGACTCACAAAGAGAATAAAAGCGTGCCTTTCAAACAGTTAGAAAAACTACGACAAAGATATCCCGAAGATTGTCAAATTTGCTGATTTATCGTTACTTTCCGAAAGTACTTTTTACTGGTCTGTTGTTTCCTAACAATAACCGGACGGATTTACGAGGTCCAAATAAAATTACCCTTATCGACGTTTGTTCATCGATGACGCGCGTTTCTACAAGATTTATAGACCGGAAGAAGCTTTGTCCCTGGTACAGGTCGAGAGTTTCAAGGTCCTGGCTCGTCAAGAGGATTAGGACCTAACATTTTCGAGCTTACCAGTTACTCCGGGGGCGTCTACCTGTAACACATTTTTCTCTCTTGCACGATTCACAAGACAATGTCCCGGTCCCCTGATCGTCGATCAGCATAAATTAGAATAAATAACGAGCCTTACAATTCATCGGAATTAGCATAAACCGTGAAATTGGCCGATAAAGGGAATCAGTCTCGTCTAGATGCGCCCGATAGTTCCGCCTCGCGTTTCCCTTACCTCAAACGCTGCTAATCCTTTGAGATTCCCCTAACGTGAAACAAGGACAATTCGGACGAAGGCAATTCTCGTTCCGTTTTGTTTATCTTTCCTTTAATAAAAAAAAAAGAAAAAAAAAGAGAGAAAAAAAGGAAGGCAGAAGAAAGAAAATGGCCCTGTTTGAAAGAGAGGAGCGTTTCCTGTAAAAGAAGGCCAAGCATTGTCGAGGTTGTAAATATCAAGGTCGAGTAACTTCTTGAAGGAACGAGGTGAATTAACGGATCTTTGCTTGCCGCCGGGGTTTTTTCACAGCACCAGTCGGTTCAACACTTACAGCACCGACCCTTCCAAAAAGTCTCTCTCTTATAGTTATAATACACCATAATTCCCCGGGATTATTAGGGCCGGTAATAATTTTGTGCAGGCAACCCTTGGCAACGCTTCCACGTTATGTCCATCGCTGTTACGAGATGCTAGGAGAGCGTTCGAAGGGTGGCCGACACACTTTGTCCCATGAGAGGCGGCTAAGCTCGCGCAATCTTCTTTGCACGGGTCCGCGGTTACGCGTCACAGCGGAAAGTGATGGTTATTAAACACGAACGACAGCAGGCTTCAACCATCCGCGCGAATCCATCTTCTCTACCATTTCCTGAATCCTCGCCGTGCGATGGTTTACTGGATGACAACGTGCCTGTGATCGTATCCGTGTCGTGCACCGAGCGTTGCACCCCTTGTCCTCCCTCGATCTCTTTCCTGTGTCCCTAGGCTGCTGATGGTTTTTAGAGGGACGTCGAGAAGGAGAACGAGAAGTTCGATTACGACAGTGCAGGATATCTCTTGTTCGCACCATCGGACCCCTTGTCCTTTCCGGCTGTCAGAGAGTTCACGAGTAGCGTGTACGAGAAAGAGAGGAAGGGTTATATCGATAGGACGAGGACGAGCGACGTCGTTAGCGAGAAAGAGAGAGAGAGAGAACAGAGAGGCTCTTTGAAGCCTTCGGAGCGTAGACAGTGGTAGGTGCGAAGTGCGTATGAATTTCATACGAGGGTTGTAAATCTTTCTTCTTTTATAGTCCCACCTCCTCCTCCGTTGCTCTCCTCTTCCCTGGACTCTCTGTCGTTCTTTCCAACTCTTCAACGGTGTACTCTCTCTTCGCTGGAGGGGGTGAGACGCGAACGTATCCACGGGGGTTGAAGTCTGTCGCTGAATGCGTTCGAGTTCACCGTAGGGTGCTGTTTCTATGTAAAATAAGAAGGGTTCGAAGCTAGAAAGCATCAGCCTGCACGAGGAAACCTAAAAGTTGAAGAGGGACGAAGGTAACAGGAAGAGTACGTGCATCATGGCTACCCCAAGACGATGTTCCGTACACGCTGCTTCTTTCCATCCTCTGGATTTCCAGTCTCGTCGTTTCTTTCCACTGTCATTCTTCCTTTTCCTCCCTTTTTTGCTCTTCTTTTCCTCCTCGTTCAGCCACTGACGTGTCTCAATTATTTTTCATCCTTTGAGTCAGCTCGCTCAAAGTGGAATCTGTCCGCGTTAATGAGGCACCGTTACTACGTAGTTTTTATCCTAGGCCAGCACGGACGACGACGAGTTACGTACCCTGAAGATAACCACTGCAGAGACTCACCGGGTTTATGGGTCATACAGTGAATGGGGACTTGGACACAGGTTTTATCGGCAAGCCTTTGCAGTTCACAAGATACATGTATATCTCTCTAACCGGACTCTCCTTTTACCTTCATGGGGCACTAAACGGCTGGAGATGGTGAAAATTGTTAATAACACCGACGCGCTCGTAGGTGATTGCGTCTTTCGTTTTCTCCTCCTTTCGTCGAAGAAACGTTGCTTTTTGATAACGAGTGGACGATAAATTCCTACGATATTTGAACGACTTTTTACTAGATGAATTTCTTCTAATAATAAGCTTAGTCTAGTACTACTAAGTCTACTAATAAATTTCTTCTAATAAAAAGAAACTTTACCGACCGGCTCTAATATTCTGCATATTTTGCATATACGTACAGTGGATCTTGTTACGATCGTAGAGTTTGGAAAATTCATTTCACGTGCGGTCGAAGAACAAGAAATTTCATGTATCGGTGACATATATGGTTCGGGTAAAATCAACGGGATTTACGGTTGTTGTTACCCTATGTTAAACATCGAAGAAATGTTTTGCGTTGGTCAGAGATTACCGTGACGTGGAGTTGAGTCGCACTCGCGATGCGTTCAATATGGCAGAACTTCGAGTATAGAAGCTCGTGTCATTTGCACACGAAACTCGTTACTATTTCTCAAATAACGTTTCTGAATATCTTGAAACATTCAGTCGCATAAGTTTTTCCAACATTCGTCTACCCTAACAGGTTGTTGAGAGAAGAGACCCTTGTCATAACGTTTGTCATTTTAATATTTTCAGAGGAAACAGGAATTTCTAGCTTTTGTGGCGCGTGCTTGACGTCCGTTGAATCATCAAATATTCGCTGGTATTTCAATTTCCCATTATAACTGGTCAGATTAAATTTCGTCCCACCTCTACCTATCGATAATGAAATGGTAATAAATGATTGCATAATTAATTGCCGTCGCTTGCGACTAACGTCGGAGAAAAATATTAGGAAATATAGAAATAGCATTTTTAGCGTTTACTTGGCAACTCAAGTCCGGCGAAATTATTCTTCGAAAATCTTACCGTCTTGTATAAATTATTTTGCCTCTGCTACTTTAATACAAATTTAATAGATAGATAAAAGCTTTTAAAGCTTTTCAGACTAAAGAATGCTATAAATGGATTTGCAGCAAAGGGAAGTTGTTTTTGTAAGTCTGAACCGTATTCAGATGCGAATACTAACTTTGGCAACTCTATTTTCTTCATTGAAATTATTCAACATTTTTCTTTGGAACCTGTCAATCTTCACAAGCAAAAATATTCTTCTATATTCGTACCATGTTGAATTAAGAAATTTTTACATCCTCGTCAAACTATCGGTATAAAGACATAGTATATTTTATTATTTGCCAAACTTCCACCGTTTTCACGTGCAATTTCGCTCAGGTGGACTAAAACGTTCTTCTGATCCAAATATCCCTATCTTGCTGTATACCTATAGAAGATGTTAGGTCGTGTTCAAATCACGTACTTCTATTTCGTGTGTCTCAGAACAACCATTTGAAGGTGGTTCAACTACATTTTCTTGAGTTACCACTACTTCCTCTTGGGACTCTGATGGAAGTATATCTACATCTTGCTTTTCAGTTATATGTTGCTCAGACCAAGGAACTGTCAAATTCGCCAACGGCATTATATTCTATAGATATTTTCGTAAAATATTCTTGCGTTCGTCATAAATTAAAGTTTAGTTATGTTACAAGATTGCAACCTAGATCAGCCTCAAAATGTAATACGTTACGAGTATTCGTGGTAAATTGATAGACGCATCTATGACATATACTCTGGTACTTATTGACCACAGATAACTCTGATATTGATCTATTCATCATTTTAAATATATTTGACGGTTTCAACAACGAACAATCTCGTCTTATAAATCTCACGATCAACCATCCTCTATAAGCCTCCACATATCCTTCCGTTTCTCCACTAGTTCTAGGTTCTTACAAACCTAACCGTTTGTAAGCTGCAACTTGCAGTTGAAAAAGGAATGTCGCGTGCGCCGAAAGGGAAAGTAAAAGTTGATTGGGTCCGCGATGCAAGTGGTAGAGTGACGACCTTCGACGAAGATGACGCTCGGTTCGCGTGAGAAATCAATTAATTCAATGAATATATATTGGCTATTAGACAGTGGGTATCTGCAGTACGCTCGCGAGAGAGCGCGAGCGTGAGCGCGCGTACGCGTTAATAATGTATGACATGTTCTTGCAGTATTGCTTTGGGCGCGCGGCAATCATTTCGAGCCACTCTACCATCGTCGCTAATGGGATGCACCCCTCGAGACTTTACCATTGTTGTCCCATAGGTGCGTGTATCTTCCCTGACCTTCGACATGGGTTTGTACACCGGCCGCCAGATTTTCCCCTCGTAAAAGTTTGATCTGGTGATTACGAGGAAGCGAGAACGAGGAAACTCGCGATAGCTAGGCGAGGGATCGTTTCCTAGGGGTTGTTACCGTCACCGGTTGCTAAATGCTTTTCGAAGGAATTAAACGCGATTTGCCAAGTAACGCGATTTTCTTTCGCCTCCGGAGATCTGTCTCGCTTGCCGCTTGTCAATAGTCCGTTCTTCTTAGGGGAACATCGTCGATGTTCATGTATTAACCCTCGTCCAGTAGAGACCGAATCGTCGATGTCACGGGCGTCGAATATTTTACTTTATAAAATTGAAGACTGAAATGTTCTATGTCGTAATTTCTATTTGGAAAATAATATGGAGTACATAATTCGATGGAATAATAGTCGTTCATTATTATTATAGTTATTAGAAAATAATAGGCATCAACGCAGTAATCTATATTCTTCTTAAGATAAGGAACTTACATAAAGATTTGATCAGGTGTATTTCGTACGCTTTTATACTTTTAACTTTCACACGAATGCGTAAAAATTCCCAGTCTAATGGTAAACGTGAAATATTTACGCGAGTTAGGATTGACTCAACGTATTGCGATCAGAGGCTTAAAATGTTATTTGCTTCTTACTAAAACTACTCTCGATACGATTCTCATCAGTGTCAACGAAAAAGAGAATAATAATAAGCGTCTGTAGTAATTAAAATTCTAATCATTTCATCGAAAACTGTAAGGGCCACGTTTTCAGCAGCAGTTGGTCAGAGATGCTCCATAAATATCAGTGTTATCTCGTTCGAATTTTTCAGTTCACGTGAAATGAAAAGAGAACTACCGAGGAAGAATTCGAGGCGAGGGGAAATTCGTTCGATTAGATAACAGATGGAACGGTAGTCCCAGGAGACAACTCGTTCTCATATCCTAGGGGAAAAGTGGAATGTCCTGTAAGGCATCGGTGAGTAACTTATCTGCATTCGTTGTACTCCATGACGTTGGAGGACCGCACGTCGGCCATGGTTTCCTCGTAAAAGCACAGCGGAGTGCTATTTTATGGCAGGTTAAATATGGTTGTCATTCCGATGATAACTCAAACATTACTCGAGTCGTCAAAATGTCAACTCGTGGGGTATCTGTACCTTTCACTCGTCGCTATCTGTTCTTTTGGTTGCACATCCAGGGGAAGAGGAACAACCGGCAAACCCTTCCGTTCCATAAACATTGTATGGGACGAAAGAATTTCAATTTTCTGCCAACACTTTATGTACTTATCGCCGCTCGTTCGACACTCGGTATTTCAAGACGTATCGACACGCTGGAAATGGATATTCGACGAGGAAAGCATGCGAACCAGCTCGAATATTTTTCACGAAAACAACGTAGCATCTTGTTATACGTTAAAAGATTTATTTTGTAGCGAAAGAGGAAACGGTTTAACTTTTCCTGCCCGATCCGTCTTATGAACTTATAACTTATACCTCCCATTCTCCATTCGAAGATATTTTAAATAACTATGTCAAATGTCATACCTAAATAAGTATGTCACATCACTTTTAAAATATACATTTATCAGCGGCGAAAGTTACGTATTGTATTATTCATCGGTGATAAATTTTCACTCAGTATTGGCGTTTCATATCCGCTATAATAAATGAAAAATTATTTTTTGAATATTGTATTTTCAGTTGATCTCTTGGAGACATATACGTATATATCGTGTATCCAGAAATAGTTTTGACGGATCCGTTGACTTAACCTTTTAAGAGTCTAAATTGGAGAACAGTGCCCAAAGTATTTGATTGTCTTTTAATCTTGTTTCCGAAGTTGGAAGAGCTCAAATAGAGAGCACACGGCTGTTAATTTTCGTACTTATCGCTTAAACTTTATATGCTTCTAACTTTAGTATCTTTATAAATTTAGAAGAAAAAGATAAATAGTAAAAAATTGTAAATCCAGAAAATTTCCATGAAAAGTTATAAGCTGATAACTTACCGACTACTCTGATAATTCTAGCGTTAAAGCTGCACGATTACAAAGGCTCAAGGAGGCGTATTAAAACGTAGGCTCGTCATAAAACACGAACCCGGCGTCGATTTCTCTACTTTCCAATACCAGGAATTCCGAATATTTTATTTCCCTTATCCGTCCCTTTTTATTATCTTCCCGAACGTGGATACCAAAAAGGTATCGTAAGACCGAAATCTGCCCGAGTTCCTCACTATCTTAGACCTCTTGGTCTGACCCAATCGCGAGAAGCGAGCTAAGATTTCCCAAGTTCCATTACAACAACGAAGGATGGACCAATAGACGAATGGACAGCTTAGCGGTTCCGTTATCTGGGGAAGGGTTTTAGAGCCTAATCTCGGTTCTACGAGGATACGCCGTGTTACAGCTTTGCTCTGCTGCTCCGCCGCTACACACATATACACGTAGGTACGTGGAACGTAGGTACCAGAATAGCCAGGTATATCCTTAGGTCCTGCCTTCGAGGACACATTTGTCACTCTCGAACTGACACCGCCGAGACAATGCGAGATTACCGGCCAATACGATCGTTCCATTCGAGTTCGATGCGTCCTGGGGTGATGTGTAATTCTGGATCGGCTATCTCGTGTAAGAAAATGTGCGAAATGTATGTTCGTTCTGTTACTTTGAACGTATCGTGCATTCCTTCGACAGGGGTTAAGTGTAGACTTTTTGCGATCCTTTTCTTTTTTGTTTGAACGTGTATGGCTACAGGTATGTTGCAGCCATTGTTTCGAGAAGTTTGCTTTTTGCTTTCATTTTTAACGGATATCTTTAATTGTATTTACTGCGCTGCATTTATAAGTGAAAATCAGGATTGCTTTTATGCAGGAGCAATTTCAAAACTTGGTACGTTGTCAATCAAATTTCAATTATTGCGATACAATGGAAATGTAATTGTCGATATGAACGTAAAAATTAGGAAGAACTAATCTAACTATGCGTATCATATTTTTTCCCTATCGTGTTTGCATTCCTTCTCTTTCTCTTCGCAAACTTCTCTGCTCTTTAATTCTCTAATGCGATATAACTTTCTCTTCTTCGGCAATGATACGTGTTTTCTTCTAACTAATCAAACGTTCCATCGTTTTCTTCCCCCATCGACGAGCGAGAGAAGCTTCTAGCTCGCGTTTACTCAAAGAATCAAACGTATTTCAATCATCGAGAGGGAGACCATACGTCGACCAGAGACGAACCGCCATTTGACGAAATCATCCGTCGATACAATCGACCGATAGCCGACCGAAGAGTGGCTCAAAGAGGGATAAAACATCCCTTCTTCTGGTTTTCCGGCGACATCGAAAGGAAACGGCGTACCTAATCGAAAACAAAAGGTCTCCAAGGCTTCGATCCGTTTCGCTCGTCGAACGACAAAGACGAGCAGAAGGGCCGCTGTGTTCTCTGATTAATTTCTCCTTTCCTCGTAGCTGTACGTAATCCGCCTAGTCACGGAAGTCTATTCGAATCCACTCCCTCTAATGTTCGACGGCTCGATGACGAGAGCATAATAACCGAAATCGCGAAGGGGAACGCGACACGCGTGCAACCCTCTACTTCTCTTCTACTTCGATCTTTCCCTCAAGAAGAGACAGATTCCCTGAAAAATAGGCTTGCCGATTTTCCACGAGGCAAGATAGCAAAAGAACAAAAGATTTTTCCTTGGTTTTCAGTTCGAAAAGATGGACAGGAGGGCCAGGCATCGATGGGGACCGTAACGACAAACGCGTGGCCGAAGGGTGTAGCCAGGGATAATTCCGTGAAATCCTTCTGGAGCGTAGGTTGATACGTTTCTTTGGAACGAAGAGGAAGAGAGGACGACACGACATCCTTAAACAGCGTCGAGTCTCGAACTTTTTTCAATATAGGGGAGGCAGCTTTTTTTCAGTAGCCCCGACAGATCAGGCCTCGCCACCGTCCCGGCCTTCCGTACTAGTCATAACGATGCCTTGTTAATAATCTTGGACGATGTGCTTGGTCGCAGGAGGGTGGACTTGAGTGCATTCGCGGCATTGTGAACGCGGTCGGACCCCCCCGCGAATCCTAAAATATTCAAGGATTCGTCGTCGTCGTCGTCGACGATGTTCCGCCCCTGGCGCTTTCCACGACGTCTATCCTTTTCCATCTTCCTGTCTCCTTTTTTCTGCTTTTTTTTCGTCCTTTCTTCTGCTCGCGTCCTATCGTCCCGCTTAGCCGAAAGAGGGGTCGGTAAATCTGATAAGGGCTCTCTGATCCTTACCACGATGATGCTGGCCGCCGGCTACGAGGATCAGAGCTCGGCTGGGCTTTCTGTTGGTCCGGCTCTTCGTCCAACCTAAGCGCCCTCTTCCCTTCATTCGGCCTACTCATCGTCTACCGCTATTAAATTTTTATTGAATTAGAGGTTTGACCATTCGTGCCGGCCACGCAGAGAAAGAAAGCGATCGTGATTAGGTGTTCGAAATTGTTTCACCAGAGGTAATATACTGTGGCCGGACGCTTTTTCTCTCGACCACGATCGTGCTGATAACGTGATGACAGTAATGATGACTGTTTTACACTGGAATATTGGTTTCTTGGTTACTTTTTCGAGGACAGACTCCACGAGATTATCACCCGAACGTCGGATAAGTATAAGGTTTTTAGTTTCAGCCAGTGGAACGATAATTGGCAATTGCCGAGGAAGAGCTGGCAACAGTTTGTAATTGAACTGTTTGGTCTGTTACAAATAAAAGTTTCAAATATTGGTGGATTAATTACCTTTTGGCTCGTTCAGAGAATCGTAATTTCCAGGGAAATTTATTTTATTCGGTGATTAAATGCATCAGAATGATGCCATGAGTAATTAAATCGTTAAATACTGTGTAATCCAATACTATTTTTAATCTTACTTATCGTATCATGTTTTGCATTTGCATAATCTGATATAGAAGAATCGCCGAGTTTATAAATCGGTGATTTATATAATTTTATATTTGCATCGATCAAGCTAATTCAACCGTTGTATATACAAATTTTGTCTTTTACACATTCCACTTCTTACCTCTTTCGACCAATTAATTAATCGTCGACTGTTATTGGTTAATTAATTAATTTCATTAACAGAATCAGATCGCTTTGCAGTTTGCACGCGGCTCTTTTCTTTCAAAGCTTCTCGATTTCACAAACAAACGATTCAATAATTACAAATGAACTCAACCGAATCCATACGTATGCGGTTATATTCGCAAAATTCGGAACGCAGGAGATTGCGATAGAACATACCGTGTAAATTCGCCGATGAATGAGAGTTAATTAACCGTTATCGTCGAAGCCAACATCGTGATCCGTTCGCTTAAGTTACGACGGCTCTGTGCCCGCGAAAGGAGCCTGTTTAATTGTTGCCAGGAAACCTGACGCGCGGTCAAGCTTCCCAAGCACGTAAAACGAAAGCAATTAGGGATGGAGAGCGAAGGGCTTCCGCGAAGACTTAGCGGTGTCGCTTCGGAAAATTAATTGCCGGATTTTCCTCGGAATACCTGCGTACACAAGCCGATAGGATAATTCTTTGCGCGATTGGCGCAGAATATAATTTGAAATTATAGATCCAGTCGATGTATCAGATAATCTTGCGAAGATTTAATTAAATTCAGGATAAACATACTTTTCGGGGATAATATAAAAAAACATTGCGTAAAAAACGATAAGTAGATTCCGTTGACGATATTTCCATTAACAAGCTTCTTCTTAATAAACGTCCAAATTGTATTTGTTTGAATTTTTAAAAAGAATGTTAAAAGCAAATAATACACAAACGATGTACAAATTTGTCGATGAAATGTTATAATTTACCGAAAGACTATGCAATTTCGTTTTCACGTTCTGACCAGTCGTAAAACCATTCACGTGATATTGACATGGAATTTGCAGCGCTGATGGAGCGAAGTGATTGGCAAGGCGCTCGGTGAACGAGTCGGGTTCCTGTACACGAGGTCGTTCCTCGGGATTCGTAACGACGCGGGAACGCCAGCGTCCGCGGTGGTTGAACGTTAATTTGAGCCGTGCCGCTCGTTTAAGCGTCCACGAACTCCGACCTGGGCCGGTTCGTTAGTAATTTCCCGAGCGATCCCATTTCAAGACCTGTTTTGCGCCGAGCGATTTATCGAGGACAACGGTGTCGCGTGATTATTCCTGGGGATCGGCCACGGACAACGATTCCACCGTACGACAACGACGACCACGTCGCCAGCGGCGACCAACAGCTGAGGAAGAACATCGAGAAGAAGCGAAGGAAACGGACGTTTCTCCCAGTAAAAATATTTTACACGTGACAGCCAGTGGATCCACATACTCTCACAGACAGGTAGGTCTTTCTTGCGTATATCTCGACTGGTTTAAAATGTTCACGATTATAAGCATAAAGTACTAGAGAACCTGTATACAGGTTCGACCTAGGATCTCGTTGTCTGTCACATTCTGTTCCTCGTTTATCGCAATTTTTCCTTTGACCAGACTGTTTAAATAGCACTGATATCCTGTCTCTGGTAGTACTGTCTCCGCTAGCGATCGCTCTTTTTGCATAACTTCCCACGCTTCTCGCGACCGTGGCCGACCGAACCGGCTGCTTCGGAGTCCAGTTAACTCGAGTTATTTAGCGTTCCGTTAATATCATCCGCTTGTGCAAGGATCGCGAGCGGTTCACTTTTCGGGGTTGTTCGAGTTCCGCGTGAGAACATTTGCTTGGTGGTCTAAATACTTGAACGAGTCTTTGTTATGGAGGTCGTGTTCAATGCGGTGAGAAGATTCTCAGTAATATTAAATCTAATAAATTGATGGAATTTTAGAATATTATAATTTAAGTTTGAAAGTTTGGAAGTTTAAAAATTTAATAGTCGTAACGTTAACAAATTTCTTGGGATACACTTAAAGCTTCAATTATTGGCTTCCATTACTAGAAACATACATCGACGACCATAGAGAACCAATTTCACCACAGAGATTTCAATTCAATTCTCGAGGATAGTAACACATAGCAACCATAAATTCAACGATCGGCTCTGAACAATTTCCGCGCGTCTACGATCGTTACACAGACCGCTTCCACGAACCTTTAACAGGAAAAATGGAGACCTCGCGCCTCGCTTCGGGTGTTAATTTCTTGCGGACAGAAAAAAGCAGAAAGCTAACGTCTGAGAATTGGTTGCCGGTTGGTCTGACACGAGCCGAATGCGTAGGTGTGGCCATATTTGCACAGCGCTAATTTCACGTAATGAAGATCATACGCGCGAACAAACGATCCGGAATAGCTTGAGGCTTGGGAACGTTTATTCAGCGGCGTGGCGAAGAAAGAACGAAAGGCAGGAAAGAGGCTAAAAGGAACTGGCGGCCGTGAAACGCACGGTCGTGCTCTCCACTCGTAATTTTCGCGTGTGAAAAAGCGTGAAATCGTCTGGCTCGCCTCGAGTCTAGGAATTGAGCGATCACCCTGCTCACCAGTCGCCCCATTTGCATACCTATGTTCTTGGCGATTTTCGAGTCCTCGTCTTACGCGTCTTTCCTCTCCGTAAGGTGTAATTAGGCGATTGGTAACATCCTCTTCGAGGGTATTCCACGTGGATAAGGTAATTCATGAAGCATCAAAGCGATGAGAATTCAATAACGGTTGCGAAACGATGATCAGGTTGAGTGAAATGTTACTCCGGTCTGGATTCAAACGTGTAATTTGATAGCTTGTTACTAGATAAAGTTGTAGCGTACGAGTGTAGCGATAGGTGGTTTGAATATATGTATCTATGTACTATGTTGTACACGAGGCTTTCATAATGGCTGCTCATTTGAGGTCTGATTGAACGTTCGTGTATAACATCTTCATTTTAGATAAGACTAATATAAGATCGATATACCTACTATAAAGATATCCAATTCTCACGAATTAATATTTTCTTGTATTCTGATATGTTACAACTTCTCCGACATATGTGTGAATAACGCTTGTCTCTATCCTTCAAACATTTTCATCATAAACTTACGTAAATATTTGCTACATGCAAATTCAAAACTTATTACCAATTTCAAAACAGACGAAGTATAATGAATATAAACCGACATAAATACGTGTAGCACATCAAAACTGTACGCTTTCCACTACCAAGATTAAAATCACATACATGGAACGCGATAAACATTTCACGCACTATACTTTTATCCATCGTTCCCATCGAATTCCAAGAGAGGGAACTCAGTCCTCGCCCGCTTTTCTATCTTCCTTGCTTATCCCAATCTCCCGCGAGATTCTCAGATAGAAAAATTGTACGAAGAATTCCCTTGGGTCGACGGGCACGTTCGGAAAGTTTACGCGGGAAACACGTAGGAAATTTCCTCGGACGGGACGCGGAAAGGAAACTCGTTGAAATGGGTCAAAGCGGATTCAGCGCCAACCCACCTGTTGCCACGTTCATCTTCGTGAGTTCGCGTGTGTGTGAGTGTGCTCGTTTCTGTCCACGTTTGTGCACGTATACAGGCACGAACGAATGGTGAAACTGGTGGAGGTGAATAGTCGGGACGTGTGCGGGTTAGACCAGCTCGGATTGCCATCGATCGAACTCTTTCTGCCGTTCCGAGCTACAGGTGTACCGGATACACAGTGCAAACCGCGTCATCCCCCTATTGTGTGGGTGCTTCGAGCGGAATGCACCGAAATTGCACGTTGAAGGTTGGCCGACACACAGCGTATTCACAGTGTCGCGTGATCGTTGCGATTACTGCGATTGTCGAGGCTCTGCACGCGGAATCGACTAATGCAGGAAACGTTCGTGATGGGAAATGGAATCTTCCTGAGGACTGAGGTTTCTTTCGCTCGGGCTTATGATACGAACGGTTAGGCTTAGTCGTTGCTTCGTAGAGCACGGAGACCCTGGAAAATTTGTTCCCACCTTTTTGCCGGTTACATGTGCTTTTAATGTCTTGCTCTCACGTACTGAGTAACGAGTGTAATAAACTCACGATGCGTCGGTTGTACTTAGGTAATATAGGAGGATATGTTCTCTGAGACTGGCTCTTAACTTAGCTTTTGGTATGCCTCTTCGTGGGTTGTTAGACGATGAGCATTCCGAAATGGAGATATAGTCAGTCGTGGAAATTTTTCTACAGTCGATAGCAAGGTTATTTTTGTTCAAATAAAGTCTATTAATATTCACTGCGAAGTTAGTGTATTTGTACATATTAAAGTCTATACAAGACTCTCATAAAGTGAGAGAGTTTGGAACGGTAAAACTGCATAAACATATCACACATTCATCTCCGTGGAATAACACATTTTGCTGTAAAGAAATTATCGTTACTTCAAATGACGATAAGAGTAGTCTTTTTATAAGATGCACGAAAACTTTCGTAAATGACTGGATATACAAATTGATAAGTTCACCAGTAAACGAACTAGCACATTTTCCTGTATTTAAACAAACTATTGCAAACAATTGCTTTCATCAATACTCGTAACGAAATCACAGTCTCATCACGAGGCTGTTGGCAATTAAAATTGGCGGCGGGAAGCGCAGCGAAAGCGATGAAAAATCCGGACAGCATAGAGCATTTCTCTCGTCACGTCCGCTTAAGCGACGGATTCCTCGACACGGTGCACACATTATCATCGGCGGAATCTGGCCGCGGTGAGACCCCCTGGGCAATCTTGCAAGAAATCCTTCGCGACGCGTATCCGCTGCATGTAAGAATACTCTCGGTGCACCAGTACGTGGGTTCTCGAACGATCGACCGATCGAGAGGCATCGACGCGAATGCCCGTAACTCAGCTGGTTAAACCATGCTCGGGGAAAAGAACAGAGGACTATTAGTTCCATGGGAGCATTTCAATTCCGACGATCGGCCAGCCGGCCCACAGTAGAGGCAGCCTTTCTCGGCCTGTAAACATGCATCACCCGTAAGCTTACTACGCAGGTACGCGGCTTCGTGTTACTCGCGTCTACTCGAGAAAAGACCGTGTGCTTCGCCGGTTTTCTCGATCGTCTCGATGGCCGGCTGCGTGTCGTCTGAAAGAACGGCCATGCTATTCCGCTAATTACTGAATAACTCTTCGCTCTCTGGCCGTTCTCCCGCGTGTCGAGCGTGGCTGCTTTCGAGTGTCGCGCGCGGCAAAGATCGACGTCCGTGCCACGATTGTCCTTTTTCCGATCCGATGCTCTTTTATCGATCGCATCGATCGTATCGTCGCGCGCGTCCTATCGCGCCGGGATCGTGAATCTCGCAGCCAGTCCGCCGAGACAGAGCTATTGCCCTATTCGAAAGCAGCAATGGATAGAGACGACGGTTGCAGCGGCGGCGGAACGTTTAGTACCGCGGTCGTTCCTCGCGGGTAATTAAATCATGCCATAGCTCGTTCAACTAACATGTCGGCATCCCTCAGATCCTCCGTACGGTGTTCCCAAGACTCGACGTCTATTCGAAGGCCTCGTCGTTCTGTCGCGAAACGATTGTAGGTGGCCATTCACGTGGGCGTGACGGACTACACCGGAGATTCGATTCTTCCTTCCTGACGTTGCTACGGTTGTGTGTATGCGAGTTGATTGAAACGATTGCCAGAAGGAAATAGGGTATGGTGTGGTGGAACAGTATGTGGTTCGCTCTTGGTTTATGGGGAATAACGTCGAATCTTTGTAGTATTGTTCAGGAAGTTCGGTAAATTTTACAGTTACTGAAAGTATACAAACGCTTTTGATAGAATCGATGCAAACTTTTACTAAGAAACGCGACTCGCCTTCGCTATATTCGCTATGCCTTAATTATAATCATTCATATACATACAAGAAACTCGTACGGAGTATGGAACTTAGGTACCTACAGAAATAGTTATCCAGAGACCGAGTTGCATATCATTCCAAGTGGCAACCGTAAAACGATAACGCAACCTCGCCTAAAACCATTACACCTTAACCAAATGCAAACCAACAATATCTCGAAACTTGATTCGTCGACCATGAGTATGACCAATACCAATGCTTGTTAACGGTTATCTTTGCAGCTTACATCGGAATCTGTTTTCGCGCTTAGAGTTCGCCTTACGAAGTATCCAAGCGTAACGAACCGAGGTCTCCGAATCAGTTTCGCCGTATCATTGCCACGACTTTACACTTATCTGCGTAATCCGTGCGTTTATCAGAGAAAATATGACGGACTGTAGACGGAATCGTTCGTGGTCGAAACGGGATCCAAAATCTCTTGGCAACGAGATTCTTCGAGGCCGAACCACGGAAAGGACCAGAAGTAATTAGCGGTAATTAACGACTCTGCTTGGTCAGATACGACGGTTTTAATTACTCCGCGAAAGGCAGCGCTTGCATTTCCTTTCTTTCGTGGCTGACCCGCGCCGATACGGGCCCGAAAGAATTAAGTGGCCGCCACAGCGAGTCGATCTCCCGGGACCGCAACGACTTTCGACGTGTGCCCAGCCGAAGACCCTCATTAATGGCGGCCAAGTAATTTGCGTGGATGACTTTGGCCTCGTGGCTCTTCGTACAGCCTGCAACGCATATATATGCTTCCTGACACCCACGCTGCCATTCGAATCGTTCATTCTCGCGTTCATGACACGCGACGCACTCGCCATTAGTTCGTGTCTGTTGTTTCTAGTTCTATTGAGATATTTCAAAAAAAAAAAAAAAAAACGTGTTGAAAATTGACCGATATTTGTTTATCAAAAGGTTGGATGATTAAAATCCTTTAAGGAAATTGTAACCGCCGTTAGCTAGCCGTAAGCGTTAGGACACGTTCTATGTATGGACAAAATCTGAAGACGGAATAAACATGACAAGTTCACTTTTGACATATTTGAAAAGAAGAAAGCTCTCAGTCGAATTCATTTTAAGAACAACAAAGAACATACCTACAAAAATATATTTATTCTCAAAGCCATATAAAATAGAAAAATTAGAAATCTACGTCTGCTTAACAGCGTATAGAATTTTTCAATTATTCTATCTCTTATACTACTCTTAATACTAAACGAAACGAAAATACGTTAGATTTTTCCAATAAATCTGTAACAGGTAGATATTCTAATACTTATGAGCAGCGATGTATTTTCGCCATACTTTATCTTACAGCCTCTGCTACAAAAAGTATTATAACAGTTCTTACATTATACGGACTGTACACGTAAAAGGAAGGGTTCCATGATCGGCACGAAGGTTGCCAAAAGCATGTATCGGTAATAAACATCTTAGGGTCCAGAAAAGACTGGAGGGCGCGTAGATCGTCGAAGGGATATTTTACGCTGAGCCACCGCGAAGAGGCGTATTTTAATAATGCGAATTCCATTCTGCGCTCGAAGCTGGAGCGCGTGAGGGTCTGAGGATCGTGTGTAAACCGCGCGTCGGTGTTCGTGGCTGCGCTTCAGATAGATAGGAGCCGAAGGCCGGCGACTCTTATCTGGTTAATGTCTCGTTACTGTAATGATTTCGCCTCGGATCTTCGCCTCTTCATTTATTCCCGGCAGTATTGGCCGATCGGAGCCTGATAGCCGATCCTCTCGTTATACTAACGGTATTAAAGGGCCCGGCTCTCTCCTCCGCCGCTTACGTTCAAGCCTGGCCGCGAATTTCGTGGACGGCCTGCCTACGAGAGATGATTTATCATCTCGCTGCACCAGGCCACCGCTGATCGGACGTTGCTCCCGTTGTTAATTATAATTGAGAATTTTCCGCCACGTTCGACGACGTGCCGCGATTTCGGGTACCGTCACGGTTGCTACCGATCGATCGGTTAATCGGATTCGAAGTTAATGAGTTTTGATGAGCCATATTTGATGTTCGAGGGACATAAAATGAGTGACTCGCTGGAAGAATGCTATAAATGTATTTTTAATAGCCTAGATTATTCTATTATAATTATTAAAAAGATATTAAAAAGATAAAAAATTCATACAACGATTTTTTAAAGGATCGTTTCAGAGGGAAGTCTTTGATTTTCAAATTTATAATGATTTGGACGGTGAAAAAATATTGCTAGATTCTGTAGAGCTGTTTCATTTGGTGAACTCTTCGCGAAAAAATTCACCGTTCCCATTTTCGAGGAAAATTAATTTCACAAGGTGAAAGTGGATTTCGCCTTTTAAAATAAGTCCAGATCGATTATTGATTCGAGGAATTGCGATAGCATAAAAATTGGATTCTTCTATACAAATTTAACGATTTCTTGATCTCATCACCAAAGTGTAGATTATCTTCGATACGACGTGAGAAACGATGATTGCCGCGCGTCACCAACTAAAACCATTCAAGTGGAAATCCTTGTTTTCGCAGATTTATCAGCAGATATTCGGTATCGAGATTTTATGCAAATGTTCGATCGTCCTCTTATATCGCATTAAAGAAACACGAATCGCTTAAATTCGAAAATATCAAAAAGTGCCAATTTGACACTCAATATCAAAGAATTCATCCTTTTAACCTCCACCGTCAATTTCACAATTACTTTCAAAAATAACTTGAAAAATCATCCTCTCTAAAGAAGACCGGTCGTCATGATTGTCCGAGTGACTTCATTCTTCCCGTTACTTTCGAAGCGCAGAATCCTTTAAATCGAAGAATATCGACAAGTGTTAATTTGGTACGTAATAACACCGGCAAGAAACTCTTTACCATCGAGACAAAAACTCAGTCAGAACGTCGTTAGAAATGCTGCTTGGTCAATACGATTGTCTCAGTAACTTTATTCTCGCTGTTGCTTTCGAAACGCAGAAACGCGTCGCGCGGTCGTGACGGCCACCTGTTACGCCTTGCGATCCACGTAATTGCGAGGCGATACCTGGGACCCGGGGAGACCCGTGCCTCCTCGAGATCTCTTTCTCTCTCGTGGTACCCATTGCCGTGACTTTTCAGCGACCCGGACACCCGTACCGTTGGTTTATCACCAATTTACAGAGGTGTTTTAAGAGCGGTACGCGACCGGATCGAAGGGCGCGGGGTGGGCGGCGGATGGCGAGGAAAGGGTCAGGTAGGTGATCTTGTTTGCTAATGGCGTACTCGTGTTCGAATGTAGTTGCTCCGCTATGTCCATACGTCTTCTGATTAAGATTAAAGAAACCGCGTATCTCGTCGAAGCCGCGCGCTTAATGTATTCACGCGGCCGTGTAAAAGTTAAAAGTCGCCCGGGGCACGATAGAGCTCACGAAACCCTTTCGTTCCCCCGTTGTCGCTGGCCATATTCGGATATCGATCTAATGCAATTACCACGGCGGCTACCGCGGCTACGTGCCGTATCGGTTATTTTTGCTTTTCGTTTCTTTCCTATTTTCCTCGTCCCTCGATTCTCATCTCGATTTCTGTCCTTTTGTAACCGTTTTCGATTCGTTTCCGTTGCAACTGTTTCGTAACAAGTTGTTAATACGATTCCATCGCGACAAATTTAACGCTCCTGTGATCCGGGGGACTCTTGCGTGATCTTATTTCTCAGGGATTTAGCTTTAACGAAGCTTTTATTCGAAAAAGCGTTAAAAATAGAGTGGGAGGATGTGTCGGATCTTTCAATCGCACAGCATGGTTTGTATTCTCGTCCCGGTAGGGTTTATCATCCTTCAAGAAAAATAAATTGCTGGCTCGTTCTGATCCTCCGATGGATCGTCGACTGATTCGTTTCATCGGGAAACGTCGGATGCGTATCGCGTGCAACGAGCCAGCAATAGTAAATCCAAATTCGAATAACTCGATCATCTTTCGAGCCTGCAGAAAAACAGTACCCACGATCAATCTCCTTTCAGATTGTAATTAGAAACAATCTGCAGAAAACAGAAGAACCCAAGCGGTGATCGAAAGTATGTCGCGCAACGTGTGAAAGCTCGAAGCTGCAAGTTTGCACAGAGGCTCTTATAACCGACTTGACAAAGGATTTCTTTTTTCCATTTCCCCGGACAAACTTGAACCATACAATCGTCAGAACGAAACGGCGAATGAAAAGGCTGGAAGATTCCGCGCTCTTGGTTTTCCTGTGTATTCCCGCGGTAGCCGGGCATTACTCATCGGGCGTCGATCGCGCACATAGCCGGGAGCGCAACCCCATAATAGGAAAGGGCGCGATTCGAAGCGGATCGCAATAACGAAGCGAAGTGCTGCGCGCGGCTCTAAAAAGCGCGCACTAATAGGTCAATTACACCATTCACGACTTCTCTTTCCATTGGAAACCGTGCCCCTCGACACGATTCTTCAGCCATGCATCTCACGATTGTAGAACGTGTCGAGCAGAGGGAAAACGCGTCGCGTTTCATCGGGTATGAGGGTCTCACGAGGATCTCGATCCGCTTGATCGCCACCCGATTACACGGCCTCGCTCCTCGAGAGCGTATCGACGCGTTGTAAGTACGCTTGTGTGGCTGTGTGCCTGTTTGTAATCGCACGACTCTGCTGGTAACCGAGAGAGACGACAGATGAAAAAGCGATTGCGTGGTGTACGTTCGTGTAGGCGCGTAACAGGCGTGGTAGGAAGCACGATCGAGCGGACGTGTGCGACGGAAGACGCGTGGTGGTGCAGCAGGCGAGTTGCGAGATCACACCTCGAGTCCCAGCAAGCGGACCGCTTTGCTCGATAGGGAGCGTACGACGAGAGGAGCCGTGGCCCGGTTCGAGTAATCGTAGAGGACAGACAGAATTTCTCGCCTCGCTAACAAAGACACGAAGAAACCCGCACTCGAGAGACCGCGTTCGACAAAGCAGCCCCGAGTGAAATAAAGGAGACCCGCGCCCACCACCCTCTGTCGTCGCTCCTCCTCATCCTTGTACAGTGTACATCCATGTACAGTGGCGGCGAACAAGAGAAATAAGGATGGATATGAAGGTATAGGGGTTTGTTAGAGAAGGGAAGGTATAAGTAGAGGAGGAAAGAAGGAGAGTCGGATGGAAGGGTAAAAACGCGAAACAAGGACGATATATGACGGAAGAAGAGGAAGGGAAAGAGAAGCGAGTTCATAGATGTGTTCTCGCATCGAAAACATTCTGGCACCGAGCTGCTGTGAAAAGAGATCTCCGCTTTCTCGCTTCGTTCCTTCGGCTCGATTATAACGAACGAAAAAGGAACAGAGATGGAGAGAGTGCAAAAGGGGGTGGAGGAATAAGAGGCCCAGGGGGAGGGGGAAAAACGTAAGAGAGAACCGGGTGTGACATCAATGGCCAATGCCCGCTCCAGAGGAAATATCCCGCTAACCGATGTTGACAAGCATTGCGACCGCGAGCAAGGACTCAACTTCATAGACCGTGCGCGTCGCGCCATTCAGAGGAATCGAGCGAGAAACTCAGGAGGAAGGAGACGAACGGGGATACGAGCCGGCGTATTGTTTTTTCCAGGTGTCGTCGCAGCGTTGTCCACCGTGTACGCAACCACCTCGACGCTGCTCTCTCTTCCTCGTCCTCATGGAAATCCGTAACGATGGATATACGCGCGGCCAAGAAACCAGGAGGAGGGTTTCTCTCGTCTTCCCTTCCCTTAGCCGCGCATCCGTTCTTCACGCTGCTCACGCTATCGTGTTACGCGCGTGAAATACATCGGCCAGGACGAAAAAGGACGAAAAAGGAGGACGAGGACAGGACGAGGAAGAGGGAGGGCACGATACCAACTTGGTAGGCGTGTGATCGCGACCTCCTGCCACCTCGATGGCGACCGAAGTACTGGTCAGACCCCTAACCCGCAATCATCGAGCCGCTTCGATGGATCATCCTACTCCGATGACCAATCGGCCTGACGCATCGTAACCCGGAGGGAACTCGCTTGTCTCACGTTTCTTCCAACTCTCGCCTATCTGCAGTTCACCTTCTCTAGCTCTGGCTATGTACCAGTTTGGTTTTTTCGATTCTTCGCGGAAGCGCGAAAACGAGGTTAATTGTTCTGGTCGGATGACTCCACTGTGACGGAGAACGGTCTCGAGAGACTTTTCACCGCTTTTGAAAGTCTCTCACGAGATACTTTAAAGAAGTCTCGCTAGCGTATAAAGCTTTTTCTAGCTTGAAAGTCTCGATCTTTGGAAAGTAAAATGCAACGAATGTAGATCACACGTAGATTAATTAATATTAATCATAGGCTAATTGATTAATTATTCATCTCTTAAACTTTAGAGTTTCATTTCTAAGATAAACGAAACGTTAATCTTTGTAACTTTCGAGTTCCAAACAGATCGTCGTGGACAGTCTTATGGAAAGTTCCGGTGAAAAAGAAAACTTGTTCGATCGTGCGCTCTCCCAGACTAGAAGCTAGACGACCAACGAAACACGATGAGCTAGTTCAAAGGGGATGTCTCGGACGAGACGGCTACGTCGTTGGAAAGTCATTAGCGGACTACAAGACGTTCGACGGACGGTTTCCTTGAAAACAGTCTCCGTGAAACAGGAGGTTGAGGCGTATCTTTAGCCGAAGTTTCATCAGCCGCTACTTTCCATATTGATATGGAAATTCCTGGGAAAGGAGGGAGGTTCCAGGAGATTACGATTAGTCTCGATGGTCGAGCAAACAGGTGTTTTCGTCGTATAATTTCATGGAGTAACTTAGTCGAATGAATACGTTGCGCAGCGATGTTGGGAAACTTTTGTGAAGAGAGTTTGTCGGTCAGTGCAATCAAAGCAATTGATTGCGATAAAATTTTGAATAGACGCACGAACATCGAATCGATTATCATCTTACTAAATACTAGATTATCAAGATTTAATAGAAATCGCGCGACGTATGCCATTGGACGAGAAGGACAAAGTCACCGGGTCTTTTCTTTTCCAATTACCTTAAAAGCTGTACTTCTTCTGAAAGTTATACAATCAACTAAGGAATTTTATAAAAGGAAAATTTTTTAATCCCCACGCTACAAATTGCCAAAGACCAAGCAAAAAGGATCTTCGTAATTCTCAGTTTCCTCCGATTCTCATCGTCCTCCATCGTATTTAATCGAGTGGTTTCGATGAAACGATGATACGCAAGCTCCCGTTTGGCGCGCCGCCACGGTAATCCACTAACTTTCTCCGAGGAATGTTTCTGCGGAGCGTCGATAACAACAGATGAACTCTCGAAGAAACAGGCCTCTCGATGTACAGCCGGTTCGTCGATCGGACAGGCCGCGTTCTTGGTTGCTAAAGTTACAAAGAAGGAAGTATAAAGTGGAAGGATTTCGGGAGGAGCCGAGAAGGAAACGGGGACGGGGTAAGAAGAAAGAAGTGGAATCAAGGAGGCGCTATCGGTAGATAGGTAGTCAGCCAGGTACGTACGCTGGTGCGCCTCTGAATAACTCGCTGCGATGATATCGAAGCTACAAATTACCAGGGGGGGCCAACCACGAACTCCTCTGTTTCCCAGTTCCTTCTTCGTACGGTCCCTTTCTGTTCATCCTCTTTCTTCTTCTTTCGAACCGATCTTCACTCCCAACTGAAGTTTCTTTCTCCAGCCATATTTTTCTGTTCGTTGTTCACCTTTCGAGCGAGACTTCGCATCGATTCATCAGCCACGCTCACCGAAATTATAATAACGGTAATGATAAAAGCTGGAACAACGCGATATACGCCGTGGTGGCCGACGCACGAGCCTCGAACGATGGGAAAACGGAGAACGAGCACCACACGGAATGAGAAGAGAGAAGGAGTGGAACCACCTGCCGCCCGGAAGCTATCGTAACTCCTCTTCGCTGCTGCTCTTCACCGTCGTGCTTCTCCTTCGGCTCGTGCTTCCTCTTTCCCTCTTTCTTCTTACGGGTCTCGCAACGGCTCGCGAATATTGCACCGTCGTTCGTAGAGCCATCAGGCATCGATAGCTTTGTGATTGCATCGGTGGAAGAGGCGGTATAGTCTGCGTTGTCGTACGGAGAAGCGCGCGGCAAAAAATTTATATTGCGATATAAATCGTCAGAGACCCCTTGCTGCTGTCATAAATTCGTAAACCGTTTCCCTCTTTGTCCACTCGTATCTCTCCTCCGCCATTTTCTCTCGTGAACTTTGGATCGTTCCATTCACTGGAATGTTTATCGACATCCGTACGATTGAAAAAGCACGCGATGGGTACGATCGTTTTCGATCGACGATCGAACTTGGAGGTTTAACTCGTAGCTAAAGGATCGGAGTATGGAACCCGCAGGAATTCGGGGAAGAAGCCACAGGGCCGATTTCGATGCGTACCAGCGCCTTCAGAAAGCCTCTCGGACGTCTAATAATTAATGCGGAGGCGTTTGAAGAGCGGCACACCCATCGGAACTCAATCAGCTTCGGCTGGAAAGGTAAGGGGCTTTACACGGAGAAACGACGGGGAACGAGCTTATCTCGAAACTCCCAGTCATCCTAATCAATAGCTGGAACAACATCACGCAGCGCGTCTTCTTTCTCGCGTACACCTTCTCAGGAAACACGATTTCTGCTCAAAGTCTCTCCGTTTTACCATTAGATCCCTCGCGATTAATTTCAACTGTTAATAGAAGTCGTTGTGCTTGGTCAATCGAAAGTCGTGTACTACGAGGCTGACTATTATATCGTACATTATCCGGTGGATTTATTATGCATATTTGCTACGAAGACTTTCATCCATTCTACTTCAAACCAAGTAGAACAATGTCTGATCAGCTATCGAGACACTGTCCATAGCTGGTTGTTCCGCTTTGATAAACGGGACACGTGGCAGTTAATCCTTGGCGAGGCGTGCCCGGTAAAACTGGCTATTACGTAGAACGAATATTCTTTACAAGGCACAAGTGCAGGTATTCTACTTCCGAGAATCTTAAAATTTGTCACACATAGTTTCATTTACTTCATCCTTGTATGTCCATTATTAAACTTACGATTCTAAGGTAGATTTATTTAGAACATCGAAACTGATGCTTTTCACCGTCACAAAGTTCTCACGTTTACAATACGATGGTTTCTTCAACCAAGAACCAGAGATAGAATAAAGAAGAGGATTAAAGATACTCGGCCTCGAGCCGATCCTTCACTCGACTCGTCGAACGAGCCACGAGTTTCCATACAAATGCTGTAAATGCCAGTCTCTCGTTCTTAATACCCGAAGTCAATGCGGTAAAGAGTATCGATGGCACGGAGGAAACGTCCGGATGGACGTTCTCGTTGGCGTTCGCAAACGAGTGGACGGCGTTTCCCGCCGCGAGCCTTCACCGATCAGCTCCGAGCCCCGAGAGGCCTCGGTCACCTCGACAACTTCATTAATGCTTCGGACTATCGCGCTGGCAGGCGTCCACGACGGGAAATCAATCAGTTTCCGCGTCTCGTTATCCGGTTTCGCGGCACGAAACGAACTTCGAACGAGAACGACGCTGAACAGCGACGTTCGTGAAAGGGAGGAGAGAGGAATTCTTTGTCTTCGCGCACAAATTACTTAGCCAGAGGACGGTGCTCCTGTTCGATCGCGGACACGGAGGAAGAAGAACGGGAGGAGAACGACGAAGATGAAGAGGAAGAAGAAGAGAAATGAAAGAAGAAGGAAAGAGGAGAAGGGAGAAGCAGAAGAGGAGAGAGGAGAGGAGAAAGAGGCGCATTCTCGACGGAGAGTCGATCCATCTCGCGGCCTCGTTAGGTACGTAACTGGTCGAGGGAAGAGAGGCTATCGAAGGTGGGACGGGAAGGCGGGCCAGAAGGGTGAAACGGAGCCTCGAACTTCTCTCTTGGACCTCGTCCTTGCAACAAACAAATTGTCCATCGTGCGGCGAAACACGCGGAAGTCCCCTTTCGACGTGCCGTCACCGGGGCCCCCTTTCGTCGAATTTCGTATGTACACGAAACGACCGGGGGATCGAACTACGGATCACCGCAGGATCGATGGGGTGGTCGACGAAAAAGGAAAGAGGAACGCCAGCCTGATCGGAATTCGAGCGTAAACTGGCAAACGAGACGAACGAAACGAAGAAACGAGAAGGAAAATTCTAGAGTAAATGCTATCGACTTGGATTTTCAATCGTGAAGTGATTCGTGAAAATGGTACTACTTGATTAAACTAAAATTACTTGGTTAGAAGGTTTCTTGTGAAAAATCCAGACGAATGTTACGATGTTGCTAGGAGTTTACGACGATGATGTCCTAATCTTATATTCTTTATCATACGATATACAGAAGCTTATGACATCGCTATGGGAAATGTGTCAAGCCATAACGATAAAATGAAGGCGTCAGTTTCAACCAATCGGAGGAAACTAGTTACTTCGTCTAGGTTCGAACAACGTGGCAAGCGTGGCATCAACGACAGTCGAAACAAACACAGTGCGAGAAATTCTCGGAGAGGAGCGGCGGGGGATTTAAGAAGTCGAGGAAAGAGAAGAGAAAGCACAATGGCTGCGAACGAGGAGAATGAGGCAGGTAAGAAGAGGCCAGTGCTTTACCGCGTCGCAGCCGCGTTATTGTCATTTGTCATTGTCCCTTATGTTAATGTTTGCGAGTACCGGACTGGTGGGGAGTTACTAATAGCGGTAATTAGCGCCGAGAAGCCAGCCACTCGGTATACATCACTTTCAACGGGCCACGTTACGCTTTGGCTCCGGCAACTTCTCCCTTCGTTCATCTCCCTTCTTCCCTTCTTCTTACCATGTGCGCGAAGACGGAAAAAGAAAAAGACGAAGAAACATAGAACGAAGTCGATGATTTTGCACGCGTTCGCGAATCATCTCAACGTCGTTACAATACACCACACGCAGGCATTGTGTGTTGGTGTACGCGCGCGTAATGTGGCTGCAACAGATCGAAGAGAATCGTTGCCGATGATAGTGCGCGATCGATACACATCGGAGGAAAACAGGGATATTCCGAGCATCCATAACACAGCGGATTGTAATTATTCGCGTGGTTCCCTTGTTTCATTCAGCGAATTACATTCGTCCGGGCTCGAGCATCGCGCCGACTCATGATTACCCGCTCCTTGCTAACGTTTGTAAAAACATCTTCCCGATACCGAGCCGGTAACGGTCAGGTAATTAGCGGCCGCGTGGGAAGACCGATGCATCGGTCCTCCTTCGCGTCTTTTTGCTTTCCTTCTTCTTTCAGATACTTTGTAAGTCGAATGGCGCTTATGCGAGGGAAAGCCTGGTAATTGTTTTCTTCCAGGGCTAAAGGTTGTTCTTAGACGAGGGTTATTCGTTTCTCCAGGTAATTTAGAATTTATTAAAAGTAGTTGGTAAGATTCTCGTAGATTCGAGATAAACAGAAAATTTAAATTGATCGAGGATAATCTGAGAGCAATATATGGTCAAAAGCTACGTCATTTATCGATGCAAACAAATTTCTTGTTGAGCGAGAAGAACTGAAAGCTATTTCTTTATTAGTAGAACTCGTTGCTCTGAAAGTAGAAGGTATAATTTTACATACAGATGGAGCGAGTCAACGATTCGATAGGATGCTTATTAATGAAATTGAAATGTCACACTGACAGTTACCAAACGAACGATAATATATCAAATTTCAGGAATATTAGAAACACCTATTGCACGGTATAAGCACGAAACCGTTGTGCATCGAGCTTTCCAATCGAATTCGTGTTCTCTGTTCCCACCGTTTCATATTACCAATGGGAAAGAACGTTGTATACCTTTGCAGCAGCAGCATTTTTAGCCGCTTTTAATTATCCCATAACCGTAGATTCATTACCGAAGGGGAAAAACCTCTCGCCGTTCTATGACTCCAATATTCGATTATTTAGCCAGGTTCGCAAGCATGAAACGATGGATATTTAATTACCAGGCACACCGTAGCCGCCTCGTTGCTAGCAACTCGTCGGCCCGCGCGAGTAAAATGACATAGAAACGACGCGCGCCGCGGGAATAGACCCCATACTGTTCTCGGGGCATCGATTGCAAACGATGACCGGCAACAATCTCGGCAATGGTAATCTCTCGAGCAGCTGGCCATCCTAATGAACGAACGATGATTCGTACGACTGGCGAAAAATTCTTGCATCAGACCTTCGACTACCGAAATAATCGGTCGGCCGATTAAATTTGTATTCGCCCCCGCTGATCGAGAAATGCCTGGTCAGTGGATCAATGGAGCAGTCTGGTAACGTTCTTTTTCTCGTTATTACACAGATTTAATGAAAGCGTCGGGCAATTCTTTATTAGCTACGATTTGGCCCAAAAGAATCTACGCTTTTTTTAATTGTATTATAAAATAAACTCTCGAGTTTAGATCATTGAGACAGCTTCGAGTTTCTTGATGAACATTGTGGCAAATGAGTACGCGCTTGCCTTCCGGACGCTTTCTTCGAAGCGGAAAATAAGCGTAACCGTGTTAGGTGCATGCCTGTTGTCCATTACCAGGGTTCCCTACAACATAGTCTAGCCGCGTTCGCTAAATATGGCGCGATAATCGTAGCGCTCGACTCTAATTATCCATCACGTAAGTTTACAGAGTACGTGCGCTTACAGGGATAAAGATGGTAGCTCGTAGGACCGTCGAAGGATCGTTCGTGCTTCGCATATTTATCCTCATCTACTTTGCCACCGCGTTTCCATCTGTTGCCTCTGTTAACGCGCTCCTTCCTTCCAGAACAACTTTTTCTTCTCTTTTTCGTATACGGCCTTCTCGTTTTTTCTTCTCGTTCACCTCTTCCTTTCTCCGAATGCGCTCTTTTAAACGCTTTTTGCATAGATCCCTCCTATTTGTTAGCTATTTTCTGGCTATCTTGTCGTATCGGTTTTGGATATCATTTTTCTTCTTCTCTCTTAGGAATTATATGATTTTAGATTCACTATTTTTGAAGATCTCCAGACATTCGCATCGAGCATTAGTATTCGTTAGATCGTTTCGTATTGATCTAGAAAGCGACGTAATTAGACTATATCATTATTCATTCATGCGAAAATGTAGGACATATTTCCAATTTTAGCGATTATCGGCTAATAACAGATAATTCAATAGATCGCTCTGGCTTCGATATGAAAATTCATATGCGTTATAATATAATCTGAAGATTTGCAACAGTGTTTGGAACAGTTTAATTACTCGCGTTTTAATTAATTTCGCCACTCATAGGCAACGCAAGGAAGTCTCACGGGACGACGCAGCGGCAAGGGAGACATTGGTTTCTATAAAAAATAACCAGTCAGAGATTCCTTCCAGAGACTTTCCTTTAATCTCTATACAGTAGATAGATAATTCTTTAGTCGAATTTCGAATCTACGATTATCTTTCGTCTTTATTTCATGCATCTTGAAGCTGTGAATAGACAGTGATGGTAGAAAAAAATTGAAATTTTCGTTCTCGTGCTCTGTACCGGATGCTCAGGGGGTCAGATGATGGCCTCGTGTAGCCAGATTGGTAAACAAGGTCGGCGCAATTATCGTGAAAGAAGTTGGTAGTAAAAATTTGGCCCGTATCTCTCGCTAGCTCTCTCCCCTTGTCTCTTTCTCTGTTCCCTTCGATGGAATTTATTGCGTGGAGGATGGGGAGGCTCGGCATCGCCTTCTCGCGCTCGCAAGTGGCGATTTTCGATCATTACGGCTGGTTAAGTAGACCTCGAGAGGCGATTTTCAGGCCGAAAATGCTCGCGCATAACAAACAAACGTCCGTACAAGTCGGTGCTTTCTACCCTCCCTTCGAATATTATATTTCCTCTGCTTTCTTTTTTGTCCTTTTTAACCTTTCTGTTTCTTTGCAAACGCGATCATTTCGGTCGATCACGCGGTCTCATCGTGGCACAATGGCGAGATGTTTCTCGTGCTCGTTCAATTTGTCACGTTTCCGGTGTGTCGTCGACAGGCATATTCTCGGTGATCTTACGTTGCTCGTTTTCTGTTTTATAATTTACATCCTTTAGACCCCGCGAGAGAGTTAGAGGGACCGTGAGATTGCGGGTGATCGATGCACACCATCCTGAAACCGACGCACGAAGACGCTTGTAAGTCGTAAGAGCATTATGAGAGACGGAGGACTCGCGGCCAATCCGACCAAAAGGAGCGGAATAAGGATCGCGTGGGATGGACTGAGGTACGAATGAATGGATAGACGGACACGGGCATTATGTTGTGACACGCGTCCTTAAATGGTCGTCACTTAACATCCTAATTGTTCTATATCCTGCCTCGTGATCCGTGTGCTCCGTTTCATACGATTGTCTCTTACGTTCCTCCGCCTCCGACTGTCTTGCATATCCACGTGCATAAGGTATCTCACCAAGAAGCAAATACTTTTTCATCTGGTTGTCCTTTCACGCAGAAATTTCTAAGGACTCCGGGTGTATATGATAATAAACGTTCGAATTCAATAAAATGCCATTGATCATTTTTTAGAAAATCCTGGTTGAACAGTTACACCTACGAACTCGATATATGCACACGTGTAGACCGACAGGGTACTATTCAAAGGCTTTCCTCTTGGAGTCCTTACTCGGTTGGTCCAGCAGAAGGAGATAGGGGAAAAGAGACGTGCAATATGACAGTCCCTTTATGTTCGTCGCGCGCTGAAAGTACTTAGTGGCGTGTATTTATGCGGCCCCGGGTTATCTGTCGGTGAAACCGGTTCCTATTGCAAAATGCACTATTTTTCGATAAGCGTATCGCGTTCGTATACCTTTCAGCCGTCGCGGTTGGGACCAGCTGTCGCGCGACGCGTGAAAATTCCCCGAGTTTCCATGGTGAGGGCCCCGTTCTAAAGACAGTCCGCGGTCGGTCGACTGGTCGTTAAGTAAGACGGTTACATTGAGAGATGGCCAATGTAAATTGCGATGACGCATACATATGTGTCGTGTGGCCGTGTAACGATATATCAACGTCAGCAAATTGTGATAAATAAAGTGCAATTGGAAGATGGCGGGGAGGGCAGAGAAAGAAAGAGAGAGAGAAAGAGAGAAAATACCTTTACGTTTTCTTGCTGGCTCGGGGATGTTCGGGAGACCTTTCGTAAAAAAAAAAAAAAAAAGAAAGAGAAACGAAGAAATTCTTTGAAACGTTAACATAGTCGGAGATTATTTAATTGCTGAATAATTGCAGGTTATGATAATTTTAAAGATCCACTTTATCTTTTGGATTAAGTTTCCTTAGAGAATTATCTATGAGAAATTTAGTTTAATCTGTATATCTGTATACACGCTATAATTGCAGAATGCATTCTGTAGATATTCTGTAATTAATTATTCCTTGGATGAAAGGTAGATATAACCTTTGTGATCTTTGATAATAACGTTGGAAGTTTAGTCAATGTTTTCACAGCTGTTGGAAAATTAACAGGGTTAGTTGATGAACACGGTGCAGATTATCAGGATTGACGAACTGCGACATACATATGGATTATCGATTGTCCGCTATAAATTATAGCTAAAACGGAAGAACGTATTTGTCGGATTCTTTTTAGTCGCAATTACATAACGTGCGTAACGAGCTGGTAATTAGCCTTTGTTGATAAATCGAACGTACAACCAGAATGAATCTTGTTATACCTATCGCGCGACATAACTTGTCTATGTAATACATGTACTTTGCAACGTGATACCGTGCGATTTACGATTATGTGCCGAGGATAGAAAATAAAGGGTCAACTAATATTTGGGTCAAAATGATTCATCGATAGTTACCTTAATAAAATCGACCGCTGACTTTTTCATACTATCGAAGCACGTTTCTACCATGGATTTCAGTTTCAATTCTTCGGTGACAATCATCAAACATGATTTACATGTAATAATTATGACAGATTACATTTGACATGTAACAGGAGTGTTATAACTAACAAAAAAATTGTAACGTAAAAGGTTAAAAAACGTCTATTTAAAATCTATCTACACACAAAGAAAGGTCATCTATCGTCAGTTTAATAAAGCAGCATCAAATATAATCTTCGAAGAAATCGCCTCGTGTACCCGTATCCGACAAATATCACCGAAACTAAAACGAGCCACGAAAAATAGCCTCCAGGACTTGTTGACAATCATTAATAGCATCCTAGCCCTTATCGCAATCAGGAACTGGGAATCAGACGCACGAAGCGATTCACATTGACAAATCTAACGTCAACGACCGGTGATTATCGTAATTGGACGAGTTGGCTCAGCTGTAGCTCTAGGATCGATTTCTCGGGTCCGTGGTAACGGTAAACAGCAGTGTAAATAGGGGGCCCGGTTAATTTTTAATTTTCACCGATTCTTCACGGGCGTCTCGCGTCACCGACAAATCGAACGTCGGTCGAATCTGATCTCCAGCTCTCTCGACGGGGTGCTGATGGCCTTCGTACAACGACAACTAATACCCTCCCCTTGACGTATCTTTTCAAGCGAGGGAATTAAAATCGAGAGAGAAAGGATCACGTTGGGTATTATCGTATGGAAGGAGAAGGAAAGATGGATATGAAAACTCAGAGGGGGGAAAAAGGGACTGTGCCACCGATGGTGGCGTATCGATGGCCGCGTGAAAGTTGCATCGCAACCAACCACCGTAGGCAGAGTCGAGGCAATAATCGGTAGAAAGGGGCTGACGAGGGGCATGGGGATTCCGGCACTATCTACGTAATATATCGTCGGTTAATTAATCGTTTAATGAAACAGTAGTTAGCCGTGATGATTGTGATATTTTATTATTATCCGTCGGCGTGGAAGAAAGAGAAGGATAGAACGAATTCAGAGGTTCGAGAGGTGGATGGCTGGAGAGAAGATGCAGTGGAAGAGGCACGCATATAAGAAGAGAAAGTGAGAGGATGTTGAATGAAAAAAGGAGAGATACGACGGAGAAGGACGAAGCGAGAGAAAGAGGGATCGAGAAGCAATTTACAAGGAAATCGGCGCTCGACCTCTCCGCTCCGAGACGATTGTTCCTGATCGGCGTATCTCGTTGTATCGCAGATGGATTTTGTGTATTATCGCGAACGTTATTTATACAGCTAGCGTTTGCTGCGGCAAAACGCGATCGGTTGTTGCAGTACCGGAACGAGAGAATTAAAGAACGAATCTGATAGTGCGTTCTTCTTATTCCGATAATTTAGGCGGAGAATATTACCAAAGTAGATCGTTTTGCTCTTAGTAAAAATAATTTCGTCTTTGTCCGTTTATTTTCAAGGCATCTTATATAAATATCTCTTTGCGTTTGTTTCTTTGAGTCACTGCAACAAAATACTATCTCGCACAATTACCTACGTCAATTTTACCACTTACGCGGTTGATATTTGCGAAGGTGTAGAGTCAAATGGATACAAATGCAAACAACGTAATGCAAGACTAAATAAGAATTTCTGTCAGCTTGTGAACAGCTGCCCACATCGTCATTGCTCTACGCGAAGGTACACGATACAGCGTTTAATAACGAAGATTCGCTGTCTGAATCCAAGCATGCTGCCGATTTTTCGCTCCTCTCTTACAGCCTCCAGACGTTCATTCGTTTTCTCTCATTGTCCACCTTCTTCCCCCCTTTCTAACTTACTTCACGTTTCGGTAGGTGGGATACGTACTTCTTGTAGAACGGGTGATTGATCGCTTAAAAAACTAAACTCCACTCAGGACCAGAAGTCTCAACGGCCGGTTCGTCTCACTCTATCCTTTTCTCGGCGCGATTTCGGTTCGTTCGTTCTCTCTTTCTCTTCCACTTTTCAACCTTCTTCTTCTGTTCAGCCTTTTCTCATCCCCTTTCCTCGGTTGCCAGCGGCTTGCCGGCTTCTTGGTAGCAGCGCCGTATCGTCGTCGCTGCAGCTTCTTTCATTATGCCATTTTTAATCAGCCCTAAGAGCGGCTGCACGAAGAGCCGATGTCATTAGGTAGGCGCGCGCGAGCGCAAACACACATCGCCACCAGAGGCCAATACACCCTTCTCGTCTTTGGCGAGACGAGTCATCGACGCAGGGTCCTCGGTTTGAATCGACTGAGATAAATCAATCGATATCGATACCCGCGTCACGGTGTCGATGCGTACCATATACGCGCGAGTGCGCGCTTCATTTCCATTGCAACTCGTCGGATTCCAAGACGAACGCCTCCTCTCGGCTTTCTCCCTCTACTTTACTATACCAACCGCGTGTACAGTTTCTCTTCTCCACCTTCTCTCCAACGTGTACTTTCTTTCTCCTTTTCTTCTTGTTGTGCATCCTCCTTGCTTCCTTTCACCCGACGTCGATCGCTACCGCGATTTCTTGCTCCGGCGAAGCGCGTATAATCGAGCGGAGGCGATAATCGGCGTGGAATGCGACCGACTGAGTTTACTTTCGTTCGGATGACGCGCTCGCCCAATGGAAGAAGGAACATCTCGTTCGATTGGTATTACGAGTCGATGATGTTTTTTCTTTGCGCTGTTATTCGTTTTTCGTATTCGTCGTCCTTTCATCGTAGAACTTGTCTGGCAATTAGACCGATATAAGACCGTATGGATTACGTATCGTGGCTGGATCGCGCTCGAAAGGATGCGCGATCTCCGTGAAATGATAACTTAATATTCGTCCACGGAGAGATGTATTCACGGCGATCAATATCTATCGCTTCTTGCTGAAACGAATCTATATTCATTAGGTCGAAGAAGTGGGTCCCCATTCGGCGTCGTTCCATCGATGTCGTCGAGCTGTTACTTTTTCTGACGTTGATCTGTGGACCGTTCTCCCGCCATGCGTCTCTTGCTTTCTTATTACTTTTTTTTATCCTTTCTTTCAACGTATCGATAAACCTTTTCTCGTTCTGTTGCTCTTTCTTCCTCTTTCGTATTCTAACGTTTCACTTATTCCATATTATTAACCGTCCTTTGAGAAAAAAAGAAAAAAGGAAATGTCCGCTTGAAAGTTCATACGATATCCCATCCCGAGGCGAAGACTAATTTCTAGCTATCGATACCTGTTGCTCCTTTCCAGCGCGAAGTCGTTAAGCGCTCGTGTACTGACAAATGCCTGCGTTCCCAGCCGCGCGGCACGGCCCTGTTATCGCGCTCGAAATTGCGTTGCATTGTTCTCAGTCGCGTTTCTGTTTTTCCTCTTCAAACCGAACGCACCGCGGCCTCACCGTGTGACTCGTAACAATCGCCGTTCCAAATACGGCCACCAGACTCTGTATAGATATTAGGCGCTGGTAATTTCAACGGCAGAATAAAAGACTGGATTGTAATGAAAAATTGCCCACTCGATCTTTGCCGAATGGTCCTTTCGTAACCGATGGGATCGCCCGATTAGAATACGAACACGATCCTTTCGATAATCGAACTATTGTAATAAGAAGAATATATTTATCCGCGTTACAACGCTGGAACAATTTACATATACATACATACGTATACGTTTCTTGTATGTATTTACATTATAGCGGATCCTCTACACATCTCATCAGGCGAAAGACACTCGTACCATAAACATGCAACGGTATATTTCCCTGATCGTCTGTGGGGTTCCGTTAAAAAATGGAGGGACAGAAACATTAACAAAGTTCGCGTCTCCACGCGGGAGGAAGAAATTGGCCGGCAGAGATATCTTCTTGGTTTCGTTCTCTCTCCTTCTTCTTCCTCCTCGAGACAAATTTCTAGTCATCGATATCCGTTCTGTGCACGACTACCAAATCTACATTCATTAAGCGAAGGACGGACGCGATCTCCCTCGTGCGTTCGCAGCCTCGCCGTCCTGGTTTGCCGATTCGTCGCACGCACACACGCGCTTCGCCTAAAAGCGCGTAAACTGGCACGGTTGCTGAGTGATAAATGCCGGAGAGAAGAGGATTCGCACGCCGCGGCACCGCGTCGTCGTCTCTTTCTTCTTTTCTCCATCTTTTGCTATTTTATCTCTCCGTTTCTGCTGCTCTACCGAGCGTCAACTCGCTCGTTACCTCGCGCGCGCGTTTACACGTGTATCTCATGCGCGTACACGCGGAAATATTTGCGTGTGCGCATGTTTCGAAGACGTATCGCGGTCGTCGTCGCGAAAGAAAGGCCGTGGCTGCGCGAATGCACGCACGCAGCCGCGTACGCACGCATGCGCAGTGAGCCTCGTTGGTTCCGTCTGTTCGCACGCACGCATGCGCGCAACGATGCACGAGGCTCATCCTTCTTGCGAGCTACTGACGCGCCAATAAGAGCGCGCGTTTCATTTGTAATTAGGGAGAATGTAAATCAAAGTCTTCTGGCCGCTGCTCGGTCTTCTGGCCCGAATCTGCCCCGCGGCTCTGCGTTTCTCTTTGTCTTTCAGAGCCGCGCTTTTTGGACCCGGCCGCACGCTATTTGTCGCGTTCGTTGCGGATAACTTCGAGATCTGCTGTAGAATGGTGAATACGTCCCGAGCACCAAACAATCAATCTTAGTATTAAAAAACGTCCCTTTTCGCAGTTATATGTAACTGTCGTGCGTGGACGTTTGGAGATCGTGCAGAATGATTTTTGCGATTGACCATGGCATGATTCTGTTGAGTAATTAAAAATATTACGCCTCTCGCAACATTCAATGCAAAATCATTTAAATGAACCCTTTGTGAATACATTCCAACTGCTAATGAGACTGACAGATATTTCGCATAAAAGTTGAATGATTTCCCTTTTGCGGGAGATACGATTAAAGGCATAATGGCGATATGAAAGTAAAATTTATCTTTTATACCGATGACACATATTAATCGGCGCAGTTCCATCATTTTAAAAAATGCACTAGCTGTTTCTGTTTGGAAGAAACATTAATTTAAAAACTATTTCAATTTCGATATTTAAATTCAAATGTACAAAATTATTATCTAATTATATCGCTTGAAAGATCGATTATAAATACGTGTAATGCGAGAAACAGTGCAAAAATAACAAACAAATAATTTACCATTACCGCATAACATACATAGATCGTTTGAAATGCATCTCATGCACACTTTCGAATATTCGTTCCCACTGAGAAATTTCGAAACTCATCGAGCCACTCAGTTTCCTATTAACTCCCAAAGCGGGGCAGACTCGTTGATTTAGAACGTAACCGGCATTCCATCGCCCAAAACGCAAAATCGCCCGGGGTAATCAGCCAGACCGTAGAATTACCTAGCTTAGAGACAACCTACAAATTTCATCGTTCGCTTTTAGCCGGCTTATCGATTCGACGCGACCGTTTGCGCCTCGGAGCGTCACGTAGCATTGCGTGAATTCGACCGATTTGCTCTCTCTCGACTCACGTTGCCTGTTACACCTGGTCTTTTTGTCTTTCGCAGACCTAGAACAGCGGTCCCAAGAGTTGTAAACACCAGGGAGAGGTCGTGTGCCGCGCTCCACACGCACACGTTTCGCGGTTCAGATAACGCGCGTTGCGGTGCGTGAAATGCTTGGCCCTTGCGTCTAGCCGCATACGGTCGACCACTATACATACACGCGTGTTTAGGTTCGTGGAACTGTGGACACGCGCTCACTCATGCGCTCCGCTGTTGCGTTCCAACCCGAGCATTAGTTAGCTGTCCGTTCGGGTTCCAGGTGTCCAGCCCGTTAAATGTTAATTTCGTAGCCCAACTCGAACTTGCTCAATTAGAAACTATCCCCTTCGGTATCATTCCCTGTTAGAGGTTCGTTGTAGGGATGACTTCATTTCACAGGGTTTCTGTGAATCGCGGTGTTTCATCGGTATGCGACTGGGTAGTTTTCTGAGAATTCTAGAAAATTAGAAATACAGAATGCTTTCGTTCTCAGAGTTCAGCGTGGGTAGGATATTACGATATTGCCGACCATACGGTGTTACTGCTATGGAAAATTCCACGGTGGAATTAAATTAGAATAGAGAAAGATTTCTAATTCTTTCTACATTGGGCGAGCAGCGGCGATATTACGAATGTTCATAACGAGATACAGCGCAGGAAGTACCAAACAACGTTCGTTCCTACGAAACACAAATTAAACGAAAACGGAGAAGCAGCTCGTTCATCAAGCGCCTGTCTACGAAACAACCTGAGCAACTTCTGGCCGCGAACGCATTATTCTCTCATCCAAAAGTCTGTCTCCTTTCTGTGAGAGATCTGCTGACTGGAGGTAGCGAGTCAGGAAAGCGTTAAAAAATCAGCCAGAATTCTATTCAAGCAGCCGTCTATTTGCACGGAGACCTGTAGAGCGTGGGAGCCCATACATCAGAGAGAAACCGAAGAAGAAAACCAAATCGCCGCGAGGGGACAGCTCAGAGTTTTGTCGGCCGAAAAGCTCTGCTCCGCTCTGCCGTGTCCGCCGCCGCTTCTCGCCCCAGCGCCTATTCGTGCGAAAGTGTCAGTTTCGCGGCGGCGATAAACATGTGCAAGAGTTGGGCCGAACAGGACAGACGAATGGAAACGATTCCTCGGTTTGGTCGATGCAAAACAACAAGAGTGGAACGGCACGGCGGTGTGGCTGAGAGAAGAAGCTTTTGGTTCCCGAGGAAAAAGGGACAGGCCGAGTACAGGCTTCGAGGCGGAGGAAGAACTCTTCTTCCTTCCAGTGGAGAGGCTGTGTGGAAGGCGCGAGAGGGCTACGTTTGCGCGCGTCGGGGCGCTTCGTGAAGCGCGCATACCTACCCGCGGAATGCGCGTCCACAGAAAACGAGGGGAACAGCTATTGTCTTGTCAGCGGGAGCCGCTAAATCTGCCCGCGGATCTCCTCACGATCGTACCTGCCCCCTTCCGCCGATTTCGCCTTTTTCTTGTCCCCTACCAGCGCGGTCCCTCTTTGCTCCTTTTCGTCGCGTCATTTTGTTGCTCAGTCCCTGCTAGCTTCCAAACACACCGAGATTTGATTTGAAAGTGGAGAGGGCAGTGAGTTTGGGGAAACGTGGGATTCGATGGGGTGAGATTCTGAAGGGATTGCGTATTGGCATAATAATGGTATTGGTGGATGGGGAATTAGAGTCTGAGCCCGCTAAATCGATCAAGAATTCTTTCGTTACATTTTGTAATCACTTTGCAATATGAATATATATGTAAATCGATACGTTCAGAAATTTGCGTCGTCTATTTTGAAGGAGAAAGTTTGCTCAATATCTTTTCCCATTCGATACTAAAAAACTAATTAAGTTGGTTCGACGATGGTTAAAAGTGAATATATATTCATGTGTTTATTCGAAGTAAATCTCCGCTAAGGTTTCAAATGGCCATTAAATTTTCATCCTGGAATAATCGCTATCGGATTAACCGACCATGAGCGCTTTGACGCAAAAGCAATATCCATTATGAATACAGAAATAAGATAAGAATTACAGCTTTGACATTTTTTATAAATCGATGAATCGAATATCGTGACACATTCTCACACCGTTTAATTAAAAAAAAAAAAAAAAAGAAAGGAAATCATTCCCCTCGACAAAGTCATAAAATAATTTTTCGCAGCAGCATCCAATAGATTTCACACGATCATAAAAATCCATCATCTCAGGAGGTTTGCTAACAAGGGTCCTAAGAAGCGAATCTTATGCTAATTCACTCTCAACCAACGATTCCATATATAGAAAACACGGGCCAAGCAATACATTCGTTGTAATATTGCCAGGCAACAGAGTGTCGAAGGATGTCCGGAGGAGGCCTAGGAATGTCAAAATAGCGTCCAGTGTGATCGACCCTAAAGTGGAAAGTATTTATCGCCATGCGAAAGCTCTTGGCTATAGGATGGGGATAATCGTGAAACCGAGAATGTTCCGCGGATATTTACAGACGATGGCGGTTTAATGATTCTCGTGGTAGGCGCTGGACGCGAGGAAAATGTCGTGGACGTGTGTCTCGTGTAAAGTTATTATGCCCGGTTTTATGCGTGCTCGCGATATAAAGACCGGCCACTAACGCTGATCTCGAGGCGTACAGGAAATATTGAAACACAGTAGGAGAGTGTGTAACGACGACGGAGCCTCGGTCCCCATGCCTTTACCATCGTACGCTGGATTAGTCCGTTCGCTGTTTCAGCCCCGCGAATATATCAGTCGACGCTACCACGTCGAAGACGCGTGTTCGTCGGTGACATTCCTTGCCAAAGTTACGTCGTAACGCGACAACGAGGCAGACGCCTGAGGGAAAGCCTCGTAGGATGGTCGTTCGACGAACTTTCGAGAATTTTCGAAATACTTGAATGTTCAACGTTACTGTACTGTAGGTATACAGGAGCAATCGAATGTATTCTCGTGGAAATGGCGCGCGATGAATACCAATCGTGATGCGTGTAATGCTTTGGTAGGTAAATTATCGCTTTCTTCGGGATCGTCATACATATATCTCTGGTGGAGTCCGCTGAAACGTTCTAACGATTTCTGCCATGACATTCATCAACCAGGCTGGTTCGTGTAGACTAACTAACAACGGTTGATCACAGATGAACAACGCCTTTTCCCCTCTAATACATCTAATGCTCGCCGTGGCCCTCCGCTTCCGGCAGGCTCCTCCTTCAACGCCAATCGCATTTGCAACATGCTTACAGGGAATCGAGCGTGTATCGATCGATCGTCGGGACCCGTAGCGATCAGTTACCCTGACAAAGCTCGAATGGAAACGTCCAGAGAAGAACTTAGCCACAATGAGAGCTCGCGTGTGGACGAAGAAGACGAACAGAGGAACGACGACGAAGACGAAGCGCTCCACGAGGAGAAAAAAGATTGCTCGGACATCAAGAGACACCGACGATCTACGTGCAAACTTAGGTTGAATATTCCCTGCCCTGGTAGACGCGAGAACGTCGTGGCTATCGTAGAACCTCTAATAGGGCGCCTGATACCTTCGTCACGGATGTATCGCGGCGAATCGACCGGGTATCGATCTTGTGCTCCATATGCCATCGATGGCCGGTATTATCGTATGTACATTGTACACAGTCAAAGGGAGACGAGTTCGCGGCAACGTGACCGTTGTCTTGCCTGCCCACGCCTCGGACAACGTAAAGTCAACTCGTTCCCTTGGTCCATTCTTCTGTCCCAGGGCGAGCTCGTGATCCCCGCTGACGCTCCACCGTGAGCTATATTAATTTCACCAGTCAGCATTGATGAATGTCAAGGTTCAGCGCGAACCAGGAACGCGAGTAACTCTTCGAAGGGATTCGAGGCCAGTGGAATCGCGTGCCACACGAAGATATCGCTCTGAACGATGCGAGACTTCAATCGATGAAATAGTAGAATCCTCTCGTTTCTTCTGCTCTCGACTCTTAATTTCAAAGTTTCAAAGAGCTCGATCGAGTCAAAGAGTATATGGAACGAGTATATTGAACAATGGGCGATATTTCGAAGGTACCTGACCTCGTGTGTTGAATCACGAGGACATACAAGTGGTTTGGACTCGATCGCCTGGTTATCGTTAGTATCGTTGATTAGCGTTAATTAATAGGATATTAACGTTTCGTTGGGAAAACACAAATGCCAGGCTGGTTCGCGCACGAACACGATTAGCTCGTTTACCGTGTCTATGCGAACGTTGAATAGAATTCCAGACGGCAAGCTTAGCGTGGCCTCGAAGCTGGATTAATAAGCGTATAGATCGGAGCGTGTATCGAAACTAGTCTAACGCGGGTAGCAATCGAAAGCCCTGCGATTACGAAGTAGGACGAGCAATTATATCGCTCTTATTCATCGGAGCTGCTCGGCCGCTGGTTCGATTATCAAAACGTATACACGATGGAGGAGGAAATACTGTTCCAGTGTTCGTTCAATTGCCTATTACGACACTTTAGTCTTTTGCCCGGTTTCACGGTGTAGATCTTGGTAATTTGTATTAATTCGCTCGGGTACTCTTGTTTTTATTCGATACAAGCTGTGCTCGGTGGCGTTCGGTGATTAGGGTTGCGCGAGAAATTACTTGATAAGGTACTGCAAATTGTGCCACTGACGCAAGATTAAATGCCACCGGTACACCGTAATGGAATGTTCATATGTGTTTCTACATTACAAGATTCGATTAGGATACGAGTGATTTCTGTTAGTTGAGACGATATTAGACATTCTTAGACATTGTTTTCCCAGGACTCGTTAATCGATTTCAGAGAGAGAGAAAATGGTTAAATATATTGTGTAGCTATATGTACGTTTCATAATAATATCCAAATTCGTTCTACGCTATTAGCAGTACTTGTATGAATTTTATCAAATAACAGAAACTAATGGCAAGTTAACGACTAGCATCTTCTTATGAAATCACTGGATCAAAAATACTATATTTTTAAATATCGTTGAATTAGACTTTCTATCTTAGAAAGAAATATCAGATTAGTAACTCAGAGAACGTTCCAAATAACAAAAATACAATACTTCCATGAAGTTTGACAATAAAGAATTTTATTATTGCATGCTGTTTTCTACAAAAAAATTTCATCCTCTTTATGTCACGATCGTAAAGAATGACCACCACTTCGTAGTTAAATTACATTCTATCAACGCCAAACAAGTATCCAGATACTTCCCAGCAGAAAGAGTCCAACCATTTTCTCTCCCACGAAGTATAATTTTAGCGCCTGTCATTATCTCATAAATTCCTGGACAATCACATCAATGAGCAAAAAACTTCTCACCATCTCCCATCAAAAGATTGCCCTCACTGACCGTCTACAATGTCCGCCTCGCCCTATTAAAACCAACAAACAAGGAATGCATATCAATAGGCGACGAACTGGTAAAAAGCCATCGCCGTAATAGGCTCGATCCTAATTACCGTTACAAAACCTAGCCGGGAGATTTCAGCTCGTCAGGCGAGACGAATCAGGATTCAGCTTTGCCGGTAATAAAGGAACGGAAGACGCTCTGGTTCCTGCGAAAGTCGAGCACAGACGATGGCACGCGAGGGGACTGATTACGATGTGCAGCTTCTTTTCGGAGTCCGGGTCTGGTTTCACGCTTAGAATAAGTTAACTTTTTCCACGACTGGCTGTCAGTGAGTAACGGAGAGCAGAGCTGGTCTGATCCTCGTGCTCATCGGATGAGTTACGGCCGATCGTTCCGGGCCTCCTCGCCGCGACCGCTAATGGTGGAGTGTGCCAAACGTACTTTTTGTCTGCTGTCTCCCTCTGGCCGCGGATTCGGCGACGATCACGGCCGATCCAGCGCGTATAAACGCGCCGGTTGCCCGAGTTTTGTGTAAACGCGGGAACTGACCTACCGTCTGAATATTCGCCGAGCAGAAGTAGGTCATACGAGAGGATCGAATGTGAAGCTGATGGATTTTTTTCGAGGTGTAAGTTCCGAAATGAAAGTTTTATTTGCTTGGGAGAGAGAGAGAGAGAGAGAGAGAGAGAGAGAGAGAGAGAGAGAGAGAGAATAATCGAGTTGGCGCGAAATCCCCGGTACTTTGAATTTGAAATCACACAAAGTCCAGACGTAGCGAATTGTAACTTGAAATATTTGACATTTGAAGGGAGCGAATTTCATTGAAATATACGAAACTCGAATGTTTCCATCGCAAAAAGAATTTGGATGCTTTACTAATACATTATCTTTCATTTTTAATCGTTTCGTATCTCAAATACATATATATTTCACAGCCCAAAAAAGAAATTAAAAATATCCTCACCTTCAACACCTTTTACGTATCTGTTATTCTCTCTATAAATGAAAGTTTCAAGTGAAAAATCATATTCAGCGATTCTTCGCATCGAAGCATCCATTTCTTTCATCTCACCAAACGCGAGCGTTGATCACGAAGCCGGCTACTCGGAGCCTCGAATTCCAGAGCGGACTCTCGGTTGGCGCATTACGCTCGCTCGGATCCACACGCGTTTTATGCACACGTGGACGTATTTAACCGTAGCAACGGCGTACACACGCCGCCGGTTACGAGGCCGCGAAAGATAAAGGATAGAGAACAGTAGCGGCAATCAAGCCGGACATCGGACAGTGACGAATGCCGCGTATCATCGCGTATCATTAACCACAGGCTCAAAGCGTTCTCTCAGCATCCCCTTTCACGTTTTCTACGTGCACCTAACATCGAGACGCCAAGATCCGGTACGCGTCGCCGATCTTTCCTTCTTTTTTTCTTCTCTTCGTCCACAACACCACATCCAGCTCTCCTTTTATTTTCACCTCGACACCGAACGATCCGGTACAATGTACGTAATATACAAGAGGTTCGGGTTAAGTATACCGAGTCCGTTACCGGTAACACCAGCGACAACCACCCGGGACGATATAATCTGCATATAGACCATACGGTTCTCTTGATTCATCCAGTGTGTCGGCTATTTTCCTTGAATTATTTCCACCGGGAAATTTGACCCCTCTCTCGCGCCACGACCTTCCAATATAAATGACTACGTGGACAGTTTGCCAGGCTATATATCTGCTGTATCATCCTCGTTACATGCTTATGTTCTAGGAGGTAGATCCGTGTTCTGATTCGGTGTAACACGTCTTTCGCTGGTGATGCTATTCGTATACGGGTCTTTTGATATCGTCTGATTGTTTGATAGGTTTGATAGCTTGATGGTTCCGTCGAGAAGTTCGTTTTATTGATACGATATAGTAAGAGTGGTATTATATAGAGAAGTACACATTTCTTTTTAGATTTAGTTTTTTGTTCAATAGACCTGTTATATACTGTTAGATACTTTCGTGTGCAATATTTTTCAGTTATTTCTAATTGTTCGCATACATCATTGAATTCCAGTTGCTATTGATTGATGTGAAACATGAAATATCTTGTCAAATATATCTAATGATGGAACATAAAACGCAAGGTATCTACACGTGGCAAGAAACCTTGCCCGTAACGGTGAGAAAACCGATGAGAAAAGCAAAAAGAAATGATGTATCGATTACCATTACCATTATACTTCCTTCAAATACCTCAATTAACTACTACCATGCCAAACACCTATTCAAAATTTACAATTAGTCCTACAACACTTTGCTATCCTCAAACGAAGAAACTACGGTTTGTCTTCCTATTAATCATTCCCCTTGACGTGCCGTGAAATCCAAGGAAAGTTGCGCAAAGCGTTAACCTCGCGTTGGAATGGTTGGTTCACAGAGAGACGCGGTTAAGTATCGTTTCGTGTCACGGAACGGAAACAATCACAGGTTCGATCCCTTTGCGGTCCAGGTGCGTGAAGAGATATCGAGGAAGCCACTGCGCGTTTGTTGAAAACGAGGCTGGTATGCGAGAGTTGGAATTCGGGACATTGAACGTTTCGTGAACGGTAGCCATAGCACGTCGATGGTGAAACGAACGAACGGGCGAACGAACGGATGGACACAGAACGCGTGGAAAGTCTATATGACGTGATTTGTGATGCATGCACGGTGATCGCCACCCAAGTAGTTTTTCGGTTCTTGGTTAATAGCGCGAGATACTGGACTAAAGAGTCTTTAAAAGTTTACCGAGTAGCGGGGGAAGATAAGGCAGAGAGCTTCCTCTGTTTTCGTCGCGTTTATCAAAACTTCGTTCATTCGATTTACACGGAATAGAAATTGCTTTATCTCGCTCGACCTTAATACAGTTTCCGGTGAATTTGTAGCCCGCTAGCCGCCGTATATTGTTATTTTTTTACACGTTAGGTTGTAACATGGCGAGCTAAAAATCATAGTGGTTTTAAGTCAGATTATAAAGTAATAAACTTTATCTTGCAACAACGAGTATTAGCACACAAACTTTCCATTAATCCATGAATAAATAATCCCAATTATGGACATAAGCGCGTAATCAAGACGGAGCTTTAAATCTAAAATAACACTTGAAAAGGACTAGAACTCTCATCGATCTCCCTACAAGACATTCTGCATTATTGCCAACGAACCATTTTACCAGACCGACCCACATTACTCAGCTAATTTATCTCTCTTTATGCAGATGATGATGTTTTAACGTACACAACCGACAGTATGTAATTTAAAAAGAATAAATTTAAAGAAACGTTACGTGTTGTTCGACGTTTCTAGTGTAGCGATCGAAGCGCAAAAGTCGATTCCGTTGGGTCGTGAGAATGCGAGCGACCATTGGCCTCTCGAGACTGTGCCCTCCTTAGCAAGCTTGAAATCCTCTTCGCGGCTCGTTCCATCAACGAGCCCTGACACTTTCTCATACAGTTTAAACGTGGCTTTTTCAGGTCGTCACTCGCGATCAAGCTGCCCGGTAATGGTATGCACGAACGACTTGGTTACTCGGAGGTCGTTTCCGTGTCCTCAACGAGGAATTTCGAGATCTCGCATCAGCGCTGCTTCGTATACCTCTTACGTCGCCGTGCATGAGAGAATTTAATTCCGTATAGTGCGCGCAGCTCGAGTAAAACCCGACGACAATGCCCGCCTTTCTATTTCCCTCTCTTCTACCCTCTTCTTCTTGTAATTGTCCTTTCCGGTGCATGTTCCGCGGCCCGCTTCGAGGAAATGTTATTTTTTAATCTCGTCGTATGTTCCTTAAGTCGGCAGGATACTGCTCTCCCTTGTAAGTTTAATACCGCGAAAAAAGATTATAGGGAAGTTGATTTTAGTTGTAGTGCCCGGGATTTTAGCAAATTAAATTTTTTATTTGTTATTTTATGGAAAATTTTCCTGCCTCATATTAAATTCATCATCCATGAATTTTCTTGTACAATTGTATCGGTGTTGTTAGTAAAATTTTCACTGTTAATACGATAAACTCGTTTAACGGTAGAAATTTTAATAATAAAGAGAGTAAAATTTTGCAAGTAAATTTTACGAATCATATTATCTGTTTATCATGTTCGACGTAAAATCATAAAATTGCAAAAACAGTTCATCAAAAATCTGTAATCAACTTTTCCAAATAACAAATCAACCGAAATTGTATGGTTTAAAGTTATAAAAACTGTTTAACAATTTGTCTCTAAATTTACTAACATAATTACTTTACTATATAATTATATATGAAAGCCTTGCTCCGTAATTACTATCAAATTACAACTCTCGCTAATAACTCGTATCTCTTTTATTAAAAAACATATAGTAGACAATCGTATGAAAGCATCGAGCCCGAAAAAAGTTTCTCGACCCACGTAACAAACCTGCTGCCGACCACATGGACATGTATTACCACATAGACCAAGCTGCAAAATATTACAAAATCCTCCTTCGCCCGTCCATACATCATTCTATTGAAACGCGTACAAATTTACACGCGTTCACCACGTTTCTTCTCGGTCAGTCATTATAAACAGGCTGTGATTTAAGTATCGCGAATTCCGGCAGCCTGATTACGTTACGCTCGAACCGGATGCAAACGCTCGAATCGTTAAACGCGAATTAATGACGGAACACAATTGCGCGCGTCTGCTCCGCGCCGCTTCTGTCCGCCCGAGCGATTAGCGGCGGATTACGTTCATGTCGGGGATAATGCGAGTACCATTGAACATCGGGCCACAAACCAAATTCGTATCGAAATCGCGAGGCGCGAAAAAGGATTTCAAACGGGATTTCGTGGTTCGGAGCCAATTTTCGATTTAGCGTGAGGACTGACGAACATCCAGCGATATTCTCGAGCGCAATATCACTTTGATATTTGGCGCAGCCGTTACTCGAAATTCTATCCCATATAGCGCACAATTTTAATGACGAATTTTAGTAACGACTGCGTGGCCCGCGGAACAGTATTATTCGAAACGTGTTACGAATTTTAGTGTCCGTCTACTGTTATTGAGATTTCACTTTGTATAAAATTTGGATTACTTTGATGTTTCATTTGGATTTTGCGGATGTGAACGATAGATGGATTGTGAGAATGGTTGGGAATGTTGGTAAAAAAATAATTGATTAATTATAATTTATTAACTCTTCGAGTATTTAGTTTGTACGTGATACAAGTCGCTGGCATCCAATCTTCAAAGAAAAGACATTTTATAACCACAAGTTTGTTGCTTGTTGTGCTAGTGATATTGCAAAAGAATTGCGAAAGAAAGAAGTTAATTAGTTTTCAAACTTTGATCTTATACACGCTGTCTCGTTCGAAAGGAAAAGAATTAAGTATATTAATGGCACACATAGTAGTGTAATGTTTCTGAAAATGACAAGTCATACAAGGAATGAATTTCTTTTTTGCTGTAATGTCTACAACCTAGTATAAGGAACAGTATAGTCCTAATACAAACACATTAAAGTACTTGAGAAACTCTCGAGGTGTTAAAAAAACCGCACCATTTTACCGAACCTCCTTTTTCTACAAAATATCCGCTTGTTTTCATTACACTCTAGCACGGAAACAATTTACCAACCGCTCAACCAAGAAATCCGTGCGGCACTCGAGATCATAAAACACCCTCGCTCCAGTTTCCACCGAGTTAGCTAAAATTCGTCACGGTCGCGGCCACGATTTTCGTTGCACGGGCTTCGAATACCAACGAAGATATATCACGGCTCGCCTACGTTCCGCTAAGGACACTGTACATTCCCTCTGTCCTCCTCGTCTCGTTCGCTCGCGCGTATAAGCATACAGAACGAAGAACGCAAAACAGAGTGGCATTGACGGCGTAACGTTGCTCTCGCAAGAGCAACGGTAACACGGCTGGAAAAGAATGGCCGCGTTGTCCGTTGCTTTCTTCTCTGTGTCAGAACCGTGGCATGGTCCAGGTTCGCTAATCCTCGTTGGGTATCGCCTTAGGCATCTTTTCTTATTGTCCTAATTTTCGGGGCGGTCGAGAGCCACGCTGCCGTCATTCATCAGCATCCACTTGTAACAAATACCCTCGGGTTAACGAGTCTGCCGCGCAGGAAGCATTGCTTCTTGTCCGATACACGAAATTAAGCCGCGTCCAAGGCATAGTCGGGCGGCCAAACAAATGACCGTGCTGGAATCTTGCGCGCATTTCGGGTTGCTGGTTCAAAGTTCGTGCAAAATCACTGAAACCGGTGATGTGATTGATACTAATTATTGCCAGGAAGCGGAAGACAAATTTGGGTACCATTTCTTTTACGAATATTTCAGGCAGCTTAATCTACTGTGTACTTATGGGAAAGTAAGCGGAACGTTCCTTTTAAGTAGAATGCACTTAATATTGAGTTATTTTATTTTACCGTATACCATCAACTGGCAATTCATTTGTAGTAGTTATTAACATAGTATTGTATTTTAATGTTTTTCTTACGAGAAATATATGATAATAAGGGATTAATTAGAGAAAAACTTGGGTCTGAGTTTGTAACAGTTTGATCTTCTTCTGCCGGATTAAGAAAAAATTTCCACTTATTACCCCGACGATTGAAATAAGAAAATAGAAAATGCGGAAGCAATTAGAGACACACCCACGTCTGCAAAATCAATTAACCATCCTAGATAACCAACTTGCAAATCACTTAAACAGTCAGAATCTAAAACGAAACCCGATATTATTATCTGGACTTTGACTGGCAGTAAAACACAAACTGCATTTTCTCCCATATTCGCATGGTCGGCGGTGTAGCGCTTCTTTGCAGCTACTTTCTAATCTCACCATGTCGACGAAACCGGACATAATAGTAAAATCCACATCACCTCTTCGAGCTTCCTCGTCTATATAAAAAAGGGTGACTCGGTCAAGACAGGATGAAATCCTGTGGCTCGTTTCACCGTGGTTGAATTCGCAAAAACCTGCTTATTATTATCTCGTTAGAATCCGCTCGCGGGTGAAAGTTGCCACGCGATCGAGGGAAGCGGGTACAAAGGTGTCCTGGTGAACGACTAGCGGCAAGCAACGGCCGACCGCCACAGTCTTCGCGATCGTAAATCCCGTGGAGCGTGTCAGCGACTTGGAGTATACACGCAACTACGTACATTATACATAAAGAGGCATAGTAAGTCACCTGGCAAGGAGTACCTCGCCGAGTGCAACCACGAGAGTCAAACTACTACACGAGTGCAGCTATAAAAGATAGAAAGACGAAAGAGAAAACGAAATAAAAATAGATAGCAGAAGAAAATGAAGGAAGAAGGGACGAGTCACGTCGCACGCAGGCCACGGACTCATTGATCATTTCGATCACTTATGCTAATCTCCGCGGGGAAACTGGTTTGGATGCCATTCGGAGTAATTATTTCACACTCGCCAAGTGGCTGTTATTAGTAGTCGAGTCCCGTGGTACAGCGTCCGTATACACGGTGTACAAAGCTTCGATAGAGAGGGAGACGTACGAAGCAGAGAAGCGTATAGAGCGGAACGGGGTGAGGCCAACGATGGTCTGGTGTGTACCTGGGTGAGCGTGGCTCGTTGCACATAGGGTGTCTCGTAATCAGAGATCGATGTCGCTGATATCGATATAGTTAGCGTGGCGGTGTGCTATGCAAAAACCGATTAACCTACTTTGTTAACGCGATGGCGGACTCGGTTAGTGTCTTTATTACGTTGTTCGTGGTTGCCTTTGTCAGAGAAGGGATTTTTATTGGTACTTTGGCTCGAGGAGTATTAATTTCATCTCGAGCCTTATTCCGTAACGACGTTGAGTGGCGTGAAATGTCTACGAGTGGTAATTTTCGACGAATGCTGTAAATTCGTATAAAGGTGCTTTATCTTCTCGGTGAAATGGCTTCATTAACCGAATGATTGATAACCGGAGTCATAGCGATTTTGCTAATGAGCGTCGTGTCAATTTGAATCCAGCTGCGAATCGTTTCGAATACCGATTCGAACTTCCTTTCACGGATTCCAGATATTTGCATCCTTTGTAACTTCATACGTTCATGTATATGTATATACCGAAACACGTTTAATGCTCCCGGGGCGATTTAATTTCAGGATTCTCCCTCGACAGTAACAACCGTCGCCCAATAACCGAGCGCATTAACAGTAAATTCGGCCGAATTGATTCTGAGACAAACAGAGCATCTTTATCGAATGTAGCCTGGTAGAGAACTGGGAACATTTTCGAGCGGACATCTCGTATGTTACCGTTCCATATAATCGCGCGAGAGTAATCGAGCAATCGATCGAAGTGTCGCTTTGGGATACGCTAATAACAGACGGGACTTTCGCGAACGTTACTGTAATTGATAAAGGATCGGGGATCGTGCGCATCTCCGAAAGTAGCGATGCATTCCGGATCATTAAGTTAAGGCGTTAGGGTGAAGTATCGAAGGTACAAACAGCAGCCAATCAATCTCCTTTCTCCCTTAGGAAATGAGACTGAGAGCTCGCATCTTTTTTCACGCCGATATAACGCCCGTTTCTCGCCCCGTTCCTTTCTTCCTATCTTTCTTGCTTTCCAATTTTTTTCCTTTCTTTTGTTCCTGGTTCCATTCTGGAGGTTTGAGCATCGCTACACAAACTAAATATTAGGACACTCGCGGAAAAAAACAAGATAGACCTGATAGACTATCAGGAAATTATTAAACCTCGTTTAGAACTTTAGACTATAAAGAACTCATACGTTCAACATCGTGTATTTTTTGCATTAACATCGTTATCGCAACAAAGAACGCGCGTTCCGTGGCAATTTCGCGACAGGCTTTCGATTTTCCCGCACATTACGCGATCGAAAATCAATTTCCGTTGGGCGAGCAATTTTTTCCCGAACGCTAGCAAAAGGTTTGAACACGGTAACACGTTCAAAGGACGCTGATGAGTGATATACCGGTGAAAAAGAATTTTCTATTAGGCGTATATCGCACACGCCGCGTTTTCCACGTTTTATCGCCAGATCCTTTGCACAATCACAGAGAATTATCAAACTTCCACCGAAATATAATATATCGCTGCATAGGATGTTCATTTTCCGAATACCGTAATCGGGGAATTATGAAAGTTCCGAGGGTTAAAATAATTTCAGCGCTTTGTGCGCGCCGATGACGCTTTGAACTTACGTTCTAGCGTGTTAGTGGCGGAAAAAAAGGATCGAGCGAGGAAAAAATGTGACAGGAGTTACGTATCGATCCTTTGTGGAGGAACGTCGAGTGTGACGTGACATCATCGTTACTGTGTGAAAGCCCCGAGTCACCGTTTAGGTGACAAACCTGTTCAAATTTGCGATGCTGTCATCGATATACGTTTACGTTTGCACACGTTGTTCGCTGGTAATTTTTTTATTGAAAGATCTGAATGAAAAAAAAAAAAAATTAAACTCATCCTTTTATAACTAGATAGACTTTTCAATTTAAAATTCAATCGTGAGATTGCAAATTCGAATGGTCTAACGACGACGCGTCTGAAAATTATATTTCTTAAAAGAACGATTCCAATTTGAATACTCCAGTGACGAGATGTTAAAAATTTATGGAAAAATACTTTAAATCTTTGTTCTCTAATTACAAAGTAATAGAGTAGAGATTTAAAGAGCTTTATTAACTAAATGTTGCAAACTTTCATTCCCTAATCGCAAAACGATTAAAATCTAAATAATTTATTAAAGAAATAATATAAAATTGAATTTACTAATCGCGCAATAATTTCTCCATGACGAAGTATTTCTAATTTGAATCCTTCGGTATAAAATCTACTCACATCTAATTCCCCGCTAAGAAAATATTTTAAATTCAAATACTCGATATTTTAGTCACAACAGACCACGGAGTAACGTAACGTTATTCACACACGTAGTTATCTGAGGCAAAACAGAGTGCCATTCAAAGGCCGGAAATAGTGAGTCCAGTTAGGACAAGCGACAAGAGGAGGAGGGCACAATAATCTACGAGCGCAACCAATTAATAACTTGAAACATCCCCTCGTCCCTGTTGGTCGTCGTATAATCGTACGTGCATCTCGTACATATGCGTTGATTAACTAGCTCCCTCCCAACCCTTTCGCTTTCTGGCCGCGTTCTCGTCACCATCCTGCTCTGTCCGTTCGAAGGTGCAGCAAACAGAGTCTTAACGACAACCAGCCGCAACGAGAGACAAGAAAGAAGCAAAATAACATCGATCGACACTATCGACCGTCCGATGATTTAACGACTCTCTCGAAATTTCGATCGGATCTCAGTCTCGACCGAGAGAGAAAGAGATACAGTGAGAGAGAGGGGGGATGAGAAACAAACGAGAAGGCACTGAATGTCGAACAAGAGAAAGAGAAAGAGTGGAAACTCGAAACGCATAGTCGCGTGTTCCGATGATTTACGAATCGGTTTTGCTGAGTATGAATCATGAGCGATGTAATAAAGAAATGACCACGGACTATGTATCACATTGTAGAGGTTTTCGGCTTTGAAGCGTCCCGGAAATGAACCGATACAGCCGGTCGATAATGGGCGCAGAAGACGGTTCGAATGGCACAAAGTGAATAATGTTCTTGAGGAATGGTTCTGGCTCGGCTTGTTTCATGGGGAAATTAAAGGCGTCGTTTATGGGGTGAGCGTTTCGTCGAAGGAAGGATTAAACACCTGTGAGGGGGGAAAAAATTGTCCTTGAACGTAAATTTGTCAGCGAGAAGAATAATTCTCATAAAACACGTTCTCTCGGTAATCTTAAAGAGTTGTAGAAAATTTTCTCGTCATACGATTTCCACGTTAAACATTTAGGTACATTCAACAAGGTTTCTGATCACTTTCTTCGATTAAAATTGTCCATTGTATTATAATGAAATATTCTTTCATCCTTCAATGGATTTATCGAATTACTTGTTTCTACTCTTCATGATAAAATCTGAAACGATTTATTCCGTGAATCATCTCCGTAACCTTCTCAATGTTAACATGCAATTATAACTTCTAAATTATTAATAAATAATTATAACGTATGGCATAAAAGCCAATCTGTATCAATAAATAATCAAGCAAGACAGACTAATAGAATCATAAATACTTCACGCGAAAAGATTATCAATTCATTAACATCCCTTAAATAAAACACTTCTTTCAAAAGACTCCTTAATTGGCGGCAATATCGTCTCGATATTCTCGCGGGAGAAAAGGAAATACTGTTATGGGGGAGCGGAGCTGAACGTTCCCCGCAGGGCTACTGGCGCGTTTCCACGAGAGACAAAGCTATCTCGGTGTGTTTACGCCCATATACCGACACAGGCCACGGTAGGTATACGTATTTGTATACAATAGGGCATCATAATACGTAATCTGCCTAACGTATTCGCGACCAGAGCTACCTGAACATCTCCCACGTTCGAGTTGTGCGCACCGCCTCTCCGCCACCCCTTTTCTTCCTTTCTTTCTTTCTTTCTTTTCGTCTTCCTTTTCACACTTGTTCGCACGTATGAACGTGGCTGCACTCGCGCACACACACCCCATACCAGCATACAAGGCTGCCGACCTTACGCACCTTCGCCACGTGTGAAACACGCCCCATCCAACGCGAATCTCTCTCTAAGGCTCCTTCTGTAGTTCGCGATCGGCCCGATTCCATTTATAATTTGCTCAGGTCACACCGCAAATCAGACGTCTGGGCCACCGATGCGTACGTTCCATCGGGTTCGTATCACTTTCGTCTTCTTTCGTCTTCCTTTCGTTGCTCCCTGTAGACGAGTTTCGAGTCGATGGGCGTCTTGGTGGGTGGTCTTCAAGTATTCCATTGATAGGAGGTATGGGTATAGAAATCACCTTGGAAATCATATTGTGGAAATGGTAACTCGTAGTATACGTTTGATAGGTGTTATGGTAGTCTAATGGAATTTAAAATGAGGCTTTTGAGATTGGAGATGATTGTGGAGGGAGCTGAAGGAAACAGGGGAACAATATTACGTTTGATGTTTTCGTGTGATTTATTTCACAGAAGCAACAAAAATTGTTTCGTAGAACAACTTTGATAAATTACTGTAGCAACTATTGCTATCATCGGTGATTATAGGAATAATGACTATAATTACGGGATTGGACTTCCCTACCTCTTTAAATAATACAATTGAAATATAGCGCTTGCGCTATGGAATGTAACTTCGTTCATCTCTATTTATAGCTTTCATTAAATGTATCTTCAGCTGGCGGCAAATGGTCATTAGATACGGACAGGTGAATATAAGAATTTGTGTTAACACGCAATAAATGAACAAATAATTCTTCCAGAGAATCCACTCTACATAAATTCCTTTGAAAAACCAATAACGGAGCTTCTCGCTAAACATGATTACTCTCACTCGTACGTACTATCCAGTCACCTTAGCCATAATTGAAGGAACCTGATCGTATCAGATGCATCGACAACATTTCATCGTGAAATTTGAATACGAATTTCTGCGACAATAGATCCCGTTTGCATGGTTCCTAACGTGAAGGACTGCGGCCAAGAACGAAATGGAACGGGCGGAATAATATCATTGAAATGCGGCTTATAAATATTGCAAAACGTGATCTTGCGACCGTACCAGCGACTGGCCTCTCTACGGTCGTACCTGATCCTAGCACCGATGAACCGCTCGCCCTTTTATCTTTTCTTTACGCTGCATTACAAATGCACCTCCGGCCAAATCACGAAACCGCCGCGGAACGTCGTCGTTCTCTCTCTGCCATCGTCGCGGATCCCCCAGCTGTTAGCATGATTTTCGCGTTACTGTCAACATTGTTGCGCGGGAAACCGCTTATTTATGCAATGATATTCGTCGGAAGTAAGAGATAAAGGGCTCCATTGTAAAACGCTGGCGTAAGTGAAATAGAGCGTCGAACGAGAGTTCACGAACCCTGTGCAAGGTTCACCCGATACACGGTCCTTTCGCGTCTCGATCGGGGAATCTAGAAGCAGGAAAAGCGTAAGCCATGGGATTTTGATTGTCCTAAGGGAAACAGAAACATAGGATATTTACATAGATTTTTCATTCTTTCTTAGAATATGTATATCTTTTTACGGTGGAATTAAAATGTATGATATCCTTCTCATTGTCTCTGATGGATTCAACATGATATTAAATATGAATTAAAATATCCAGATAATGAAATAACTCTCGTAGATGGAAACTAATTACGAATTTGCAAAGAGTACAATTTCCTTTCTATGCAATAATTACAAGCCAAACATTATAGTCTTCTAAAAAATTGTTCCTTGTGTGTGAAGAAACCAATTAAAATAAATCTCTATTGGTGTCTCAAGTGCTTGGTAACGGAAAAGAAAAAGATTATCGAAAGAATACGTATCTAATAGTAATCAGTACCATAATTAACACACCATCGTCGAAACACCTTCCAACGAAGATGCTTGCAATCTGAATGAATCCCGGACACAACCAGTTTGCGAATTATTCGAGAAACCTAATTGAAACACCGTTCGAATCTCTCGCTGGCCGTGGCCGGTTAAAAAGGCCAGCAGAACGACGACTCGATGTAAGAAGAAAAGTAATTCGAGTTTATCGACTGGTCGAGTCGAGCGGTGCCTTGGTTAATAAAATACGATTGACCGCGTATTGCGTCGGCGAGCGGCGTACACCATAAATAAGTCTCTAAACGTGGCACGAATTACGGGAGGAACAAACCCCTCGTCCCTTCTTTCGTTGGACGACCTTAAAATACAACGACCTCGAAACCGTGAATTAAGTTATTTCCACTAATCGGCTTCCGAGCGACGTATGAATTATACTCGATCGTAAACTCCGACTTCATTTCGGATTCCTTCTTGGCTCTTTCCTTTTTCCACCCTCGAATGATCGTTTATAGCTGTTTTTGTTCCACCTACGTTGATCACGTTTTCCCTTATACCGTTTTACGACTGTGTCAACCCGCGACAACGAGGTTAGGAGTCGAGAATGAACTTAAACGTCAGCTACCGGACCGTGCCGGACATTTCACATTTTATGCTCGTCTCTAAGCCGATCTTAGAGCCTTAAGACGGGATTAGTTTTCGAAGGTGTGCCGAAAAGTCAAGGACCTCGCTGTATTAAAACCGACAGAGAAACGATTCACCATTGAAACTGTCGAAGAAGCCTATATTTTCAAATCGAATCGCTGTTTCACTTTATTATTTCATCCTGGGTGTGAATAAGCAGCGTTTCAAGGGAAAAAAGATCCGACGAACGAACGGCTCGTTCCTTCGATCCCTGCGATGAAGACGTTTATTCGAGGACGTTTTATTCGGCGCGATTCGTTGGAGAACGCACGGTGTACGATTGGGTTCTCTTTTTACTGGTGAACGGCGCTAGATTTTAATTGACATTATATTACGCGGCGGCTAATAAATATGTGAAAGTAAACAGAGGCCCATTAAGCGAGTCGTAACGCGGCCGATTTCAACGTCTTCTTTATCATTTCGTCCTTTTTAATGGAAGCGCCACGCTGTATTTCACGTGTCCATTTAGTCGATTGCTTGGTCGATCGTGAGATTTACGACGTTTGCGTTCCGCGTTTACGGAATTTATGCATCCCAAGAGAATTGCATTTTTATCCCTGTAACGTTGTTTCGTTGAAGGTTGAACGAGGGTCGTGCGATGTCCTCGTCAAATTTAATTCAACTGTGATCTTCGAATTCCAATAAAACTTTCAACAAGTAAAAATCGACCGGATCTCCGACAAGTTTTTATTTGTTTTTAACGAACTTATAGAGCTATATCTGGTTTCAAATAATATGTACTTAGTTTCATTTACCGCTGGGCGTTCGTTGGGTCGTCGAAGAAGAACTCGGCGTATCTCGAGTCCTCATCGATTTACCGTTTCTTTAATTACAAATTACGCTTCTCTGCTGTTGCTTGCCAGGCTCTTTCGTTGCAAGAAACGCAACACGGAGTTCTTATTCAACCAACTTCTGAACAGTCTCCGCACGTAGTACTTATTCGATTCTGCTAGTTTCTCGGGACTTTAAGCTTCTTCGTTAATAGTTTATGCGGCTTTCAGAGCTTTAAAGGCATTTTCGCTTCTATACATTCGTTATAAACAACGTGAAATAATAACATTTTAAGCATGATATTTCTGTCGAAGAAGGATTTTTACGATTTTTCTAATTGGTTACTTGGAAACAACGGTCGAAACTCGTAATAAAGTGTAAATAAGCAGATACAGCAGATGTTTTCAGCCCTGCGGTTTAAGAAAGGTTAAGAGTTCTATTTCTGTACATGATTCAACATGGGGTTTGACGTTACTGCAAGCCGTGTACCAGTAAAGAAATCAAGCTTTTTTCACGGGTTCAGATTAAACAGAAGTGGTGCCATTTTCTCGCCATGGTAATATTTGCATTTAATTAGATATTCTTGCACCACAAATAATCTTTGCGAAGTAATAACTTAATTTCTATCTTTTATTCGCGACTTTCTTAGAAAATTTAATTTACCAGCACTTGTACATTTCTCTAACTTGTAGAATTAATCATACTTTTAATATCAGCGTGTCGATGTAAATACATTACAAAACGCCTAAACAATTTTATCTTGCCACTGAGCTTATACCACAACTTTATATAGCAATATATCGTGTTGAAATAAATGATTCTACTGTATGAAAAATTGACAAAATTTTCTCGGCAGTCAACGTGATAACTTTTCCATTTGAATTCGTAGCAACGCATACAGATTACCGATATTTATAATTTATTATACTTCGGTTCGCCGGAAAATTGTTGTGAGAATTACCTGTTTCGTTGAACGACAGGTTCGTGACGATTAATAAGGAATAATCAGTAACGATGATAGACATTGCATAGGAGGAAGAGCAGCACGTGCACCGATCGCTTGTTCACTGCGAGCGAGTGTCATAGTCCTGACACGGAAGGGTTTCTCACGGTAACGAAGAGAAACGCCTCCGGCTGGAGATTGGCTCGTTACGAACGAGCGGAAATACCCACGTTCCGGATGGATCTTTCGGTACGTGTCGATTCCAGCCAGTTTCAGAGGAAAGGTAACCTTTTGCTGGACGAAACGCGCCATTCCATGGAAGCGGACGTCGACGAACCGCTGGATATGGACACTTAGAGGGATAATGACCCGCGCCACGGTGTGTTATTAATCCTTTAAGAGTAAACGTTCTCGAGAAACGTTTAGACGGTAAAGAGACCTCAACGAAAATGCTAGACACGGGTACGGACTGTTGCACCTCCAGTTACCGCCTTCGTTCGTCCTTTTCTTCTCTTTTCTTTGTGGTGAACAATCGGAAGCTAGGTTTTGTGGTCGCTTCTGTTTACGACTCTAGAGACTCTACGACGATAGGAATTTCTATTATAGCATCTTTGGAAGGGTGAAAATATAGGATGAAACCGTTTCAGTAGCAAAGCGAAGCTATAATCAGATATATTAAAAGAATTTTGAACTACATAACGCATAATATATCGCAACATAACGCAGGACAATTCAATGATCATCGTTCAAAAACAAACTGTGGAACAATTTCTTTGATAGCGTTTCATATAGTCCTCTTGGCTATATTTCAGATCTTCGTCTTTCTTATCAGTGTGCAGAGGTGGGGGTAGAGAAATTTTTCTAGGTATTAAGGAGAAGAATTTTTTTTATTAAAATTCGAGTTCCAGAAGATTTTGAGAATGTTTTTGTACTGGCGCTTCGAAGGAAAGAAAGCTGGCCGCATATGGTGGATTACGCAAGATTTACGGCGGTACGTAAAACTCGAAATTCTCGCGTTCGTGCCCCCAACGGGAGAAAAGTTGGCTAACGTCACATATTTCATCCGATTTACATAATCCGACTAAGTATCAAGACACTATTAAAATTAATATATACCCGCAATACCACCCACCCGGACACTTTTCTAATAAAGTCAGTCTGCGAATCATCCCACAACTCCGTCCACAAATTTCAACCCTCTCAAACCTAACCTATAAAACACGAATCTAACTCAACCTCTATAAACCTTCATTTTCTTTATCTTCCTTAATACCAACCAAGGACCTCGAAGAATCCTTCACGAACTACATTTATCTTCGCGAGAATCGATCTCGACGTGTATTGTTTCTAAACGATGTTCAAATAGGAAAAGAAGAGGACAAACGAAGCGAAGGCGATCAGTCCGGGTCGGTGGAAAATAGAAATTCATCCTTTCCAAGCCTAACCTATAAAACACGATTTTAACTCAACCTGCTCGAACTTTTTTCACCTTTTGTACAACCAACTACAAATCAAGAATCGCTCACGAACTACGAACTACCTTTTGCTTTGCGAGGGTCGACCTTGGCATGCATTGTCTTTAAATCAGTCTGGGTCGGTGGAAAATAGAAATTCATCCTTCCAAACCTAACCTATAAAACACGATTTTAACTCAACCTGCTCGTACTTTTTTCACGTTTTGTACAACCAACTACAAATCAAGAATCGCTCACGAACTACGAACCACCTTCTGCTTTGCGAGGGTCGACCTTGGCATGCATTGTCTTTAGATCAGTCCGGGTCGGTGGAAAATAGAAATTCGTTCTTTCCAAGCCTAACCTATAAAACACGATTTTAACTCAACCTGCTCGAACTTTTTTCACGTTTTGTACAACCAACTACAAATCAAGAATCGCTCACGAACTACGAACTACCTTCTGCTTTGCGAGGGTCGACCTTGGCATGCATTGTCTTTAGATCAGTCCGGGTCGGTGGAAAATAGAAATTCGTTCTTTCCAAGCCTAACCTATAAAACACGATTTTAACTCAACCTGCTCGAACTTCTTACACGTTTTGTACAACCAACTACAAATCAAGAATCGCTCACGAATTATGAACCACCTTCTGCTTTGCGAGGGTCGACCTTGGCATGCATTGTCTTTAGATCAGTCCGGGTCGGTGGAAAATAGAAATTCGTTCTTTCCAAGCCTAACCTATAAAACACGATTTTAACTCAACCTGCTCGAACTTCTTACACGTTTTGTACAACCAACTACAAATCAAGAATCGCTCACGAATTATGAACCACCTTCTGCTTTGCGAGGGTCGACCTTGGCATGCATTGTCTTTAGATCAGTCCGGGTCGGTGGAAAATAGAAATTCGTTCCTTCCAAGCCTAACCTATAAAACACGATTTTAACTCAACCTGCTCGAACTTTTTTCACGTTTTGTACAACCAACTACAAATCAAGAATCGCTCACGAACCACGAACTACCTTTTGCTTTGCGAGGGTCGACCTTGGCATGTATTGTCTTTAGATCAGTCCGGGTCGGTGGAAAATAGAAATTCATCCTTTCCAAACCTAACCTATAAAACACGATTTTAACTCAACCTGCTCGAACTTTTTTCACGTTTTGTACAACCAACTACAAATCAAGAATCGCTCACGAACCACGAACTACCTTTTGCTTTGCGAGGGTCGACCTTGGCATGCATTGTCTCTAAACGATGCTGAGATAGGAAAGGAAGCAGACAAACGAAGCGAAGGCGATCAGTCTGGGCCGCGGGAAAATAGAAGGAGCTCCGACAGAGATGGATACCGGTCGATGGTGGACCGTGAAATCTCCCAGCAACACGGGGGATAGATTGTTCAGAGGGGGTAGGTTCGCGCAACGATATATAATTCATTAACAATTCGATTCAGCGGGAACAATCGGATTCATTAGTAGCGCGGCTTGGCGTTCCCTTTGATCGACCTGTCCGTCACTCCGTTCGTCTTCGCCCCGTGAGAGGTATAAATACGTCTCTTATTAGCCGGCTGGCTGGATTATTCGTTCAACCAATCAACACTCTGGTCCTGGGCCACACCACGTATCGAGCCTTGTATCCACGGAATCTCCAATCGATGAACAGAAACGAACTCCTCCTCTCTGTCCATCGCGCGTTTCGTCTCTCGTTACACAGTACATCCTGAGACGAGAGTCCCTTCTTCGTGGTCGTCGTCGTTCACGTCGTCGTCGTGGCCCGTTCTTCTCACCCCGCGGCCATGTATGATAGACGCGGCAAGGCGAGAGAGACGAACGATACATCTTGCGCGAGGAAGATAAATCCTCCGACCAGTACCAGCTGGACTTAGACGAACAATCGACTAATGATGTCAAGGTTGAGCGGCCGCTTCGTTAAGGTAACGAAGTAATTCCAGAGAGCGCCGTGGACTCCGAAGCGAACCGTTTTCACGCGCTACTTGGGTTTCCTCCCTATTTTACGGTGATTTAACGCGAAATTTCAGGGCTTCTAAAAAATTTTGGAAGCTTCAGAATGGTTTTAAATTCTCAGTGATTTTCTTTATAGGAGAATCTAAATTCTTTATGTTCAAAGTTGAAATATACACTGTTTTAGACTTTCAACAAGTTTGCAGAAATTCTGAAATACTTGTGTACGTCTGAGCTATATCATATAATCGTTGGTTAAGTCAGATATTCAAAACTTTTCCCAATAGTAACAACTTGGGGCAAAGTAATTAAAAGGTAAAATTTCAACAACTTTATATAACGAAAGGTGATGGTAAATTTTAACTCGAGATGAAAAAGGCTAAAGATCCTCTTTTGCCTTAACGGTAGAAAGTTCAGATAAATCATCGGCAATTATTTCAGCTCTGACGATATACCGATTTTAATGAAATTTTCAACAACCACTCGAAAGAGCTATCCGTTCCAGAGGGTGGAATGAAAGAAGCAGCGAAGTTGGTGGTGCGAGACACGGCAACCTGGATCCCAAGGTGAGACGTGGCGGGCATGAAGTGAAAAGTATGGCGGTAAAAATGCGCAGGTGGGAGGATTAGTTGGTTAGTCGAAATGGTCGGCGCCGGTGAATGCATTTGGATTTCGTCCAGACGTAATACTTGCGCTCTCGTGCAATGCCCACCCGTCCATACACTACCGTCTGCTCATCCATTCGTCCATCCGTCCATCCGTCCCATCCATCCATCCATCCATCCATCCTTTCCGTCCATATTCTCGCTCGTGGCCCATTCGCACTTTGCCAAGCAATCCTCATTCCCATTTATCACCTCTTCCATGGCTCTTTTCCTTTTCTATCTGTCTGCCCTGCCTTCTCCTCTCTACGTGTCTTTCTTTTTTTCGCCGAAACCCTTCGACTCCAATTGGTTTCTTTCCTCTACTCCTCTCTTCTCTTTCTTTCCTTCCATCCTATCCCTCTGTGTTTCTATCTTCTTCGTCTTCATCGGCGACCTGCACAGCCTACGTATAACTAGCCGTCTTTCTCTTTTCTCTCTCTCTCTCTCTCTCTCTCTCTGCTTCTATCTTACCACTGAACTCACGTGTTTTCTTGTTTCTCGACGGTTACCTTGAAGGGCCAGATCCCGAAGAAGGGGAGTTCTTGAAAGAGCGGCCCTTTCTCAACCGAAGAGAGTAGTAGGCAAAGCCCAAAACACTTTGGTTCTGACCAAATAGACGCTTGCTCGCTGGCTCGCTCGCATACGCTTTATTACACGATGAACAGACGGTAGACGAACGGACTCTCCCGCGGTCTCGCCGCTTGTGTATCTTTCGCGGAACGTCTGATAGTTGCGCGTTCGATCCGTTTAATGGCGGCCTTTCAATGCAAGCCCTTGCAGCCCGGACGCAATTCAGAGGGGAGAGACTCGCGTCTCCTGGAACAGGCCAGACTGGTTAAACGATAAGTTGATTAGTCTTACTAGGGGGAGTCTATGAGTAGAAAAGTTTCTCTCGAATAGAGTTAGTAGATAGATGGTTGAATGAAGTGTATTGAAAAGTACAGTACATTTGACTATCTGGTTGATACATTGATATGAACGAATGCTGTAATTTAATAAAATTAATACTAATTCATACGGAAATCCATGGAACTTTCTATCGAAGAAATATACCTCCGATAGGAAACTTAGAAATTTATTTTTGATGTAATCGCTGCTGTAGATTAATTTGCGCGGTACAAATAATTCTACGTCAACGTAACAAATTGTAACAAATTTCTATCAAAGGTATCTATCCCATGGTGCTTCGAATAAATCATTATTTAAATTCCACAATAACAAATTGGTATTTTTAAAAAATCATATCCTTCATAAAAGCAGCACTTCGAAGAAAATTCACGATAGAATGGGTGTTCAAAGCAGTAGATACTCCAAATGAATCATTACTTCCGTCATTTAATTTCCCACAGCTGCAATTGTCCTCGGTTCATTTCGGCAGGGGTGTGGTCGCGGAGCAACCCCTTCTCGTGATATATCATTTTAATATGGCAATATTCCCGCGGTCTTCCTCCGTAATCACAGACGATTATTGTCATGTTGGCCACCTACCGAGTATTAATAAAGCCGAAGAAAGGTGGCAGCAGGTCGCCACGTTAACCCCGACTGCGCGCCTTGACATAGAGGAATCGAGATTTCGGCCTGTCCGTGCCACCATCGGTGGCTGACCCGCGTGCAGACCGATGTGTATATTCGGTACGCGTGTGTGTAGCGAAAGGGAATAGCCTCTTCTCCCTTGGTTTGGTTCCTTTGGACCTACGACGGACCTTCCAGGAAGGAACAAGCGAAAGAAAGAACGTTATCGGTCGCGATCGCTCAGTACACCATGGGCCCCATCGATCGATACCCGGGTTAATAATGACGCCGCGGTATTCTCCGACATTTTATTATCATTATTATTTATTGTGAATTTCACTCTGCCTGAATCATCCCGCCATTCGGCACGGCTGGTAATAACGTCCGGGAACAATGTGTGCCTGGCCCGTCTTGCACGGTGGTCCGTAAAGGCCCACGTCAGAAAACGAATATGAATCTACTGTTTATGGATTAATTTGCGTTTTGTCTGTTCCTTGTATTTTGTTTTCGTGTATATTTTTATTGTATTCTCGTGTATACTTGCAAATTGGTTTGATTTTTTGATCGTAGCGATTGACGAAAATCGATGGATTGAGAAATTTCGTTTCAATCTGACATCCTTATTAGGATCTGTCCTGAGCAGAATTTTCTTCGATACGTGGTAATCCTCGCGAGAATGTAAACGCTATTTTTGAAAAACCTCGCTAAAATGTTTTATCCCGCACGTTTTACTCTTAGAGCAAAACATAGTGTGAGAATTCTGAAAATTCATTTTACATTCGTACTTTATGCAAATCCTCTGACCTGCCTTCCACTATCGCAACAGACTTCAGTATCAACGTACTAAACATACACTTCACCTTCCCTTTCTCCTTCTTTTACTCTGCGTCGTATTATTACAATTCCACGTAACCATACATTATTAACTTTTTAGATTACACTCTGCCAACAAACTTTATTTCATACTAACTGGTTGCAAACTCAATTTCCAAAGCACGAACCTCCATTTCTATTTCAGTCCTCAACAATCCAACAATGTTGAACCAACGCTGTTCATCAGCAACGATTCTAACTCGATCACCGATGGATCTCTCGTTTACTGTCGTCTTTTCCTCTCGCAGCACTTTTTCTACCACCCCCCGCTGCTTAGCCGCGTTCGCGGAATATCGCTAATCTGCTCCTTTGTGCTGTTTCATTGTCCGGCACGCGGAAGGCGGCGCAACGACGTGTCTATTGTGACCGCCACGTCTGCGAACGTCTCGGGTGCTGCGTAAGGAAAGAGCCGCCGCAACAGCAGCCAGCAGCCTCTTGCACAAAGGCGACGCAAGAGTCCTGGACCCAGGCCTGTTACCACCTCAGTTCGCCGCTATTGTGATTACGCTGCTCGTTCTGTTGGCGTACGGCCGAACCGCGAAATTTATCGCCGTCGCCGGATACGCCGCTCGAATATCCAAGGACGACGTTTCGCGTCACGTTTTCGCCGTTTTAGACCTGACGCGAATATTCACCCCAGGATACCAACTTTCTTCGAACTCGGAGGAGCACTGCGGCACCGTGAAAGCTTCGCCGCCCCCACCCTTCTTCCGTATTGTTCGCTAATTGCCGTTGGATTCCTCGACCGCGCGATGGTTAACGGTGAACGTCCGACACGAGCGATCAGTGGTTTCGTTTCAAAAGCTTCGACCGCGTGCGCAAATCGTTTTACGATACAGGATTGAGGAATTGTGGAAGGTTAGTGTATTTCTTGGAAAGTTGTATTTGAATTTTCTTGTGTAGATTTATCTTGCGCTTGTCGGCTTTGAATTGATCGTCAAAGCGATGTAGTAAAATGATTTTTATTTTAGTGAAACCAGAATTGAGAGGTAACAGAAATACTCGCAACAAACAAAATACAGCAGAATCCCATTTAAGGAAGTATTTAAATAGTATTGATCTAATCTATAAATAGAAAAGTATATTGTTTTCTGAAGTTGCTATTATTCATGTCATCGCAAGAAGATGACACTCGAGGAAGTAATTTATTTCTTGAGAATTTTATATTAATCTTACTCAATGAAATTAAGAAATTAGTAAAATATGGAGTTTACTTTGACTTCTGAGAGACTCGTATAATACATACTAGAATATCCTCCATTTGGTTGGTAACATTTGAAAGCCATTGTATAGTTAAAGAGAAGCATGCTCTGAACTATCGACAGATGCAAACTAGGCTGGATCGACAGCCCGTGCTTTCGAGCACAATGATGATTTACATTTGTAAATAATCGAAAGGCCGCGTTCGATGTGGGGTAAAGGAACAGAGCAGGAGTAACGTAAGCTAATGAGTACGCGAGGCAATGAATTAATGAGTGTAAGAGTTAACGAGCATTAGAATTAATGAGCGGTAACAGCTAATGAGTATCGAAGATTGGAAATGGAATTTTTGACTTTTGCCCGGCGAAACCGAGGCTTATTTATGGATTAATGCCTGCGCGTTCTACTCCATTCTGTTCTACTCTTTACTCTAGGCTATACATAACTCAGCAGGCTGGCTTTTTCTATTCGTTCGCGAAGATATCGCGATTGTGATTCAAAGTCAGTGAATTAAAAGGGACACTTCGCGTGTCTCGTGCACGCGATTCAATGTCCCAATCAACGGCCAACCGGTCCCGTTCTTTCTTTCTTTCGACCTAATGCGCCCGGCTGTCTGACCGCCTTGCTAATAAAACAGTCGGTGAAAGTTTCGCGAGCAGTTCGCTTCTGTGCGACCCTCGTAACTCCTACAGTTCACAATAAACCGCGTCTCTTTCAATTTCACCGTGAAGTCTCCTTTTAACAGAGAATCCCGCAAACTTTTCTCTATGAAAGTAAATTTTATTGAAGGACGCGCGGTTCTTAACCCTTCCATATAATACAAACGATGTTTCTCGCGACGTTGTAGACAAGACATCTCGCGTGTCTTTTCATTAATTCAATCGTATTTAAACCATGCAATTCTATAGCGGGCTACTGCATTCCCCACTTGTTTTTATTTTGACTAGCTTTGAAAGATGGCTGCGCTTTGTTATTTATGTTCCCAGATAATTCTCTGGCATGGAGAGACCAAGAGTATTCAGTAGCTGGCCTGAAGTGGCTGTTATATTAATAAAGTTATGGTTTTCAATCTTATACAGTCTACTCTTGCTTATTTTCCTAATTGTGATATTTAATTTCTTAATATAGTCTTAATGGAATTATGTATAGTAACGCGAAATTAACGTAGCAGAGAAGCTTTAATCAGAATTATTCCGAAAAAGAATATCTTGCATAAATATAACCCGAAATGAATGTAATATTTCAATAGACATTATTAAAGTGTTAATAGTTGGACGTAATTTTGCACGTTTTTTAATGAGAAGAGATATTCCACAATAGGAACATACCTAAAGATATCTTCAAGTTACAAACGCGAAGAAGAAGCGAAGAGAACAACAATGTTGATTAAATCGGACAGGAAACGAGATTGTACTTTCCGTATAAAACGTAAGATATATTTCGCTCGTATATTCCACTGAAACTCAAATTGTCACGTCTCATATTTTTAAATACAATTTTCACTTCACGCGAAACAACATCTAACAGCATCTACCTATTAAAAATTAAATCCTTGACACATTTCGGCCAGAACGTCGTACACCGGAAAAGATCTGCGCGTTTAAAGCTTCGATCAAGCACCGGTGACACCGCGTTCAATTTTTCCTTCCTGTTCAGTACGTTAATCGAGAATAGGAGTTTGTGCCCGACTCGAATCAACGCAAAAGGAAGCGGACGTTTCTCTTGCCATCGCGAGGATCATTGTACGCGCGTCGAACATCTCAGCGACGTGGGCGTGAAGTTGCATCGCGCGACGAGACTTCAATGTCCAATCAGCTCGTGGTTGGTTATCCTCTTTTTCGCGGCGGATACGACTGGCGGTGCGCGCGTTTGCAACGACCGCGGTAAAAGAAAAGTCAAGAAAGCCTGTAAACCTGTTGTGCGAGGGAGAGATGGCATTCAGCGACTTTTACAAATTGAATTCTTGTCCGTGACCGAGTCGAGCCGTCGTTTCAGACATCGCGCGATAATTGTCAGGCCACATAATTGAATATCGCGTGTGTGATGCTGCGTTCCTCCGGATCCATAGTCCAGGTGTTATCGGTTCGTAGCCCCTCCAACCCTACCGGTTATCGTTAAACGATTTTACGAACCATAGACGTTTGAGAAAAATCTCGCTATACCGCAAACTTTCTCCCATCGACGTACTTCTCCTCGATGCCGGATGCGATATCGTTTAATCACCTTGCGGTCGCTCATGAAACGCTTCCTTAAGCAGAGCGACAGCGGCTTTGTGCGTGAGAGAAAGGGCAAGTCTTATGGAGACGAAGGCGAGTAGAAATGAGAAAAGAAGAAACTCGACCCGTTGGTGGACGTGGTCCGAGCAGCGCGCAGAGCGACGTCCATTCTTGAGAATTAATAATTCATTCTACACCTAATTGATATACGCGGGTATGAGCACGATTAATTTATCGATATCCTCAACGAGACTTGTACGTAATCATCGCCCTCGGGGTCCTACCCGGTCAAGTAATAATTATTACCGACGTGTTTACGATAGGAAGTTATTTCGCATTCTCATGACGGACGCCCGTGACATAATTAATAATAATGACAAAACGCCGTCGGTCACTGGTGCCGGGAATAATCGAACCTGACGATAATCGCCACCCATTAACATAAAGTATTAATCGAAACCCGGTGTGATATCGATTAATGCATATGCAACGATCGTACGCGATCGCGAGGGCGTCCGTCGTCATTATGCTGGGATGCGCTATTGATTTCCCACCGATCGTTAATTCTATGATGATTAATTTCGTTTACATTTTATTTCCTTTGATTGTTCGTTGAAATTCTTCAAAATGTTAATTAAACGATTTATAGACAATTCGACAATTAGATTTATCATCTAGTAACAATTAAATAATGATAAAGCACGATGAAGTGTTGCTTTTTGTAAGTTTGAAATATTTGTCCGTTGAAATTTCAAACTGAAAGTTAATCATGTAATTTCAATAAAAGAGACTTCCTCGCCTCACTCTGATTAGATATAAAAATATCAGTTATCCTTCAGTTGAGGAATTATCCTTCTCAAAGGTAATGAATATTAAACCGAGCTCCGTTAAAAATAAAAACCGTGAAATTAACAAACAGAAAGAACAATATAGAAAAAAATTACAAAGAAAGATCACGTCTTAGTGTTTCCAACAGACTGCAATTTACTTCAATTCATTAGTAACCCAGCAAAGATAAGTACTTTTGATGTGTTTAGTGTGAAACGTTGGCGTCGCGAGGACAAAAGGACATTCCGAAAAAGAAAAAACACGAGCGGAACACGAAAATAATATCCTGGTATCGACTAGCGCGTGCTTGGTGGCAGGCGAGAAGCGGAGAAGACTCGTCGTTGCATAGTTTCGCGACATTAATTAACCATAGTTACGCGGGAGTGTAGAGCGTGGCGCAACAAAGAATCTTGTTTCCGGAAATAGCTGGTAGCTAGGGTTGTCGAGACGGATGTTTTCTGGTCCCTCCACGCTAACTATAGCACGTTTTTCTTTGCCATTTATTTTCTGCACGTTTCGCGTCGCTTTACTTAATTAACCGATAGCCGTTGTCTTCGTTTATTACTTACACCGACGGTTTCTCCCACGTAGTATAACAAAGACACATCTCGTCAGGAAATAAGATACGCTCTATGAACAATTACGTCGATCGAAACGGTGTCTTTGAAGTTCCAGCAGCGATACGAGGCTGTATACAGAGGAAACGAATCTCGAGATAATTAGCTACAGAGGAGGTATAACCGAGCGAGAATTTCCAAAAATACCGCGTCTGTCAAAGCGTCGAATCCATTTCATATCCTTTTACCCTTTCACTTGCGGAAGGATCACGACGAGTGGTCGTCTGGTTTAAATAACCTGGAAATAACCCGTCAAAGAGAATCTCGGCTTCGCGATACGACGTCTGTTCCTTTCTTACGAGCCGCGACGACGCCTCCAGCGACTCGATTTAACGCGTTACTTCTCCCCCTATATGTGTACGTGTCAGCTCTCATCCCCTTGGTACCTCCCTCTTCCATCTTTTCTTTCGTTGGATGGTCGTTCGAACCTTCGGCCTCTTATCTCGTACGCGCCATCATTACTCAATGACCGATGCGTTTCACGGCGAAAAAATCATTAAGAACGCTCATCCATTATCGCAGCTGTGAAAGGGCCTATGGCGTACGTCGTGGTAACCGTAGTTGCGACTTGGACCAAGATCCAAAGCGCATCCTCGTCGCAAGCTCTCGTCGCGCATCCTTCTCGCGGTCATGCAACACCTCGAGGTCTCCATCGGTGGCTCTTCGCGTTCCGTACATCTAGAATGCATCTTTCTTCATAGGACAACCACGCCTGCTCTTCGATGTGATCGTCGAGGAATCGATAGTCTTGGAACCTCGCGCGCTGGGAAACGGTCCCCCGCGGACGCTGTATCTGCTCGTTTCTTCCTGCACACGAGCAGTGGAATGCGGTAAGAAAGTTGGCCTCCGCAGAATCGTTCTTTATTCTTTATTTATACTGCCACTAGCCGCTCCAGCCACATTACCGGCTCGATTTTTTAGCGAGTTTCGTTGCTCCAAGTCGAGAGAGATATTGCTATGGGTTTCAGATTCGAGGTTATTTTCGTAGCAGCGGAATTTTGTAGATGTTTAATGCGAGGAGTTTGTTACAGAAGGAGTGGGTAAAAATGAAAAGTGAATATGATCTGTAGAGTAAGAATTTGTAATATTACGTTGTGGGAAATTGATTGATTTCTATTATAGTACGGTATCGTTGATTTTTCAGTATTTACTTTTCTAATTATATTATAATCTTTGATACAGTTGTTCTAAAGCAATACGGTTCCCTTGTAAAGAATTGGAGAAAGGTATTTGATCTTTCATCGTGGCATTTCTCAAAGGGAATAATTCGCAATTCGCACAGGTTCCTTTTATCTTCCATTACCGACTTTCTTCATGCCAGAGTTTCCAGATTTTCCCTGTAACCTAATCGGACACTTTCACTTTTATGACGGCGCGTAAGACGTTCGCGCTGCCTTTGACTCTTTTTCATTCGGCTCTGCTCGCTTTATGAACACATCGTAAAATGATTAACAGGAGGCTACAGAAAAAATAATTATCCGCTGGTTGGTAAACGCGTCTGTTAACGCTTGCAGCCGTCTGCGAGTGGCATCGAAGGATCTCGAGTTACGTGGAAAGCCTGACGTTAATGAATAGTGGTAAACCGATCCAGAAATAATGATTCTCGAAATAGTCCGCACGTACGGTTACCAACACTGGCTTCCACCTTTTCTAACGGGAATCACTTGTTTTCAGGTATACAAAACGCATCCCTTCATTACGCTTTTTTTCTTCTTCTCTCTCGATTTTAAATTCTCTTCCATCTGCTTTTATTTTTTTTCCCTTCCCCTTCGAACGTTCGGTTGCCACTCGGCCACGTGTTTCGAGTTAACAGCCTCGATCGTGATTTCGAGATAACGGCCGGTCGATGAGGTTACGCTATCTTAACTACTCTTTTTCAACGAGTCACTCTGATTAATGGGATTCCACGCGAAAATTATTTCCCACTTGCACCCCCCTGCCCGATTTTCAATTCAACTTTCGGATTCTGATACTATCTGAAAGCGGATTGAAGGGAGAAGAGTTCGATTTGGATTTTAAAAGCTGTTGGTGCCGGAAGTAACCAGATTTCTGTAAAATACGAGACATCGCAGAACGTGGAAGATTCGATCAACTATACAGCCTTGTAGGTTCGTGGAAGACGTTAGAAGTTACACTTCCTACATTCATGATCCATTAGTTACCATCTAGAACTGTTGCAACAAAGACTCATCCTCTATTGCAACCATTAATCACCTTCTTGTTCGACTTCCTACCTCTTCGAATGAGATCGATCATACCAAAATTGGCGTTGCTTCAAACATCCATTTTTGCGATATCCTTTGTTTTCTCCTTTCGAAATATCTAACGAAGGAACCAGGAAGTCATCTAAACTGCCAACTCGAAAACATATTACGAATCGCGTTTAGTCTGCGCACCATTCTGTATATTTTCTTGAATGTCTGCTTGTGTGTTTCGCGTCTTTGCGACTATAATTGGACAAATGCAACCTAAATAAGAATTTGTTTCTCCTACTAAATAATCCAACGGCTGTTTTTGCACATTTTATATATTTTTACACGTACTTATTCTATACATATATATTTTTAAATTTTCCACAAACGCGCAAACATTCGCACTGTGCTAATAAATTCGCTATCAGCATCAAGATAAAACCTACGATCTCTTTCATTTTCTTTCTTTCTTCTTTTTCCTTTGAATCCTTACAATGCCACGCCGCAAGCCAGACAAAAGTGGCGAGTCAAAAAGCTTCCATCCTCGCGTCGAGCGCGACAGCGTGCTCGTCTCAGCATTTATCAAGAATATCAAGGATCTCCGAGCCTGTTCGACGAGCTGTCCTCTCTCGAAATTCATTTTGCGCGAGATTGCCGGATGGCCAGGGTTAACGGACACCGGCAACCAGGGGAAAAAGGAGCGCGAGGAATTCGCGGTGGTTTTCGGTGTGCCTGAAAATCCGCCCCTCTTTGGCGTGTTGCGAGGCGTTGCGTTCGCCGGCTTTCAGTGCCGAAACGGCGGCCCTCACGTACCAACGTCATGGAATGAGACGCGTAAAAGATGAGAAGTCGGGGGCGTGGCACGATCTTGCCTCGTTCTTCTCTCTCTCGACTTCCCCTCTGGAACCAAGAAGAGTTCGGCGTTTGCGGCGACGGTGAATTCGCGGTTATAAAGCTGAACCCGCGGTAAATCATTAACGGCTCTTTTGCCGACTCCTTCGAGGCCCCGCGCTTCTCTCCGTCCTTCTTCCCTACTTCTCTCTGCTTCCGTTTTATTTTCTTATTAAAATTATCCGAGCTATGCAGCAACTCGGCGAGGTAAAAATCCTTCGATCCTCTTTGAAACCGTCTTTTTATTTTGCTCACTATTCGTGTTTAAAATATTTATTATAGTTACATCTAGTATTTGATATTACGTGTTTTATTACGGTTTGTAAACTGCGCTACAGTTTTTGTTATAAATAATCGCTATTCTCTGAAAGGATAGAAGTATACAAATAATAGAGCAATCAATATGTCAAAAATGTAATCCGTGATATGATCGAATGAAATCTTTCGATCAATCGTTAATAAAATTATCGTAAAATATCACGTGGGGTAAAACGGTGATGCAAAGATAATTTGAAAATTTTTTATATTTTTTTTGTACATATGGTAACTTGAATTATAACTATACATGTGAATCGTAAATGGCTTTTGGATTTTAATCTGTAAAAGAGAGAGAGAGAGAGAGAGAGAGAGAGAGAGAAATTGATTAGCGATTTTCATGACTATCAAACAATTTCACACTATAGTAGGCGTCAAATGATCGAGTTCCGTTGATTCGACGTAGAGTAGCAACGATCCTTTAACAATTACAGCACAAGAAATCGTTGCATCAGTCGTCAACATCGCGTTTCGCGAGCCACTTTCTCGCTGCCTCTCGTTCACGTAATCGTTGCTCGGGGTATCGTGCGAGTTTAATGAGCCGCATCAGATACGTAGTTACAAGGAGTCGGGCGTTTGCACTCCTTTAGTTCGCCTGGAATTTGCGGAAAAAGGTTTCGTCGGCCCCACCTCAATCGAATATCATCGAAATTTGCCACGAAGAACGATTACAGCATTAGAACGGATACATAAATCTGTACGTCAGAATTTACTAATAACTTGGAATCTGAAACTCGGTAATAATGTCTACTAAATCCTAAAATTCGCTACTCAGAATTGCTGAATCTTCAAAATTCTTATCGATTATTATCCCAAAATTCACATTGTATAGCCTTCTTGTTGGAATACAACGATATTTCACGCATAGGCACAAAACCCTTACGCAGACACCCACACAGGCATTTGAACAGGACACTTGCACAGGTCATACTCATTACTGCATAGAGAGTGGGGTTCAAAGTATTTAAGGGATCATGGGTCACTACCTATGTCTAGTCTGAGAGTAACTGACCAACAATCAACAATCTCCATTCGTTGTTAATTATATCACTCGCTTATATATATTTGGTTCTGTAGTTCTGTTTAATAAATATCACTGAATATTATTTCAACATAAACATTGTGTCTTCCATAGATTATTAATCTGAAGTTTAAGATTAAATTCTAACACTTCTAAAATCCCTGTATCGTTCAGTTCAGTATCATTGACCTTAAAATTTCAAAATTCAAATCTCTTCAAATCCTAAACCTCTGTAAATCGCTATATAGCCAAGATTCAAATTCTATGTGAATATCTAGAAATTTACAAAAATTCTGTAACTAAATTGTGTCCTTTCTCTTGTTTCAATCAAGCGCGCATCTGTACCAATTTTCAGAATCCTCGTACACAGACGCATATATGTACGAACACATGGCGTACAAGGTACTGCGGCTAAACGGTGAACAAGCGAACGGTCGACTGACGATAAATGAAGGAAATTTCGACACCTGTGGGTATCACGGTCGCTGACATAGTCTGTCTCCGATTCATATACTCGAGCGTAACGGCTCGGCGAGAGCGGAGGCGCGATCGGTCGTGCAAACGGCATCGTCCATGTGTTTACACGCAGCTACGTCTCTTCCGTTACGAGAAGAACGTCAAGCGGCCAGAACTCTTTAATTAAGCGATTACGTCAATGCGGCGATGTTCGTTTCACTGTGAAATATCGCACGAGCCCGGACATCGTGATCGACGCAGTATTTTCAGCGAATTAAGCCGAGAAATATTTGCTCGGCAGGAAGAAATAATTGGACCAATGCCTGTCCCCCTCCTTCGTCAACCCTTGTACGTCCAAGAAAGGTGTTTATCAGATAACGAAAAATTCGATTCCGCACTTTCTCAGTTGACTGTTCCTTACCCGATGTAACCGACGTACTTTTACCGTAGTAACTCATCGTCAGGTGTATATTTCCTTAATTAATTGAACGACTATCGGGATTGGTATTTTGAAAGGTAAGATATATGTAACTAATTGAGGTTCTGATAACATGTATTCTCGTGTAAATGATAATATATGCAAATGCAAAATAAGTTTCTCTGTTGCTCGTACTTTTTGCCCCTGGTACAGTATAGTGGAATGTCAAGCTTCCAATTCATTTTGTTTTACTTAAAAAAGATGATAGCTCTTCCCTATTTATGTATCCGGATAATTTTGCCATATAAAAGGATCGAGACAAATTCAGTAGCAAGTTCGACCTCCATTGAAACAATTGTTACGTTAATCAAGTTTATATGGCTCAAACATCGATAGCTTCTTTCTACTTATTTTATTATTAGCCCTTTTATTTAGTCGAATTACAAAAAAAGGGAAAGAATGTAGTGATCATAAAGAAACTAGTGGGGAAAAAGATCAGTAGAATTCTGTGCACAGGTATAGTACTACCTATGAAGTTAATAATGCAATATCAGTTGTATCCCCGAAAGAAAGGAACCCGTTACACCCTATCCTACTTTCTTGTTTGTTTCCAAACGCTATTTCTTCGTACTCTACGTTCCACGTGTTTTTCGCTCGATTTTCTTCTCCATCTTCCTTCCTTCCATCTTCTCTATCCTCGTCTCTAAGGAGGCCGGTTACCTTCGCGAGACGTCTGACATTCGCAGGCCTACAGTACACCGCGGAGAAAGGACGCAGTGGAAGGACGAGCTTACACGGGGTCTGAATGAGAAACCGGGCGGAAGATCGGTATCGCGATCTTGTTGGGCCGAATGAAGAAATGTAAACGCCAATTAAACATTTTATTGATATGCTTATGTCGTGTACGGACGTCTGTTTCTTCCCCCCTCTGTTCGTTCGGCCTCGTGAACCATAGGAACGTCGAGGAAGGGAATGGCGACTAAAAGGCGATCGAGGTAACGCACGCGTTTCGTCCTTTCTCTGTGCAAAAGAGCACACGATCGTGAGCAGCGGTTGCCTGTTGTCTCGGTCTTCTAGACCATTCGTTGTTTTTAGCTAATCCTTCCAAAGAGAGAAAGAGAGAGGAAGAGAGAAATGAAGAGATGGAGAGATAGAATTGATTCCGTAGCTGCGACGCGTGTTCCAGGGGACACTAATCGCCGCGAAGGAAGAGGATTTGCCGGACTTGTCGACTAAATGGTACGAGCACTGTCTGTTAAGGATTAGCGAAAAATGGTCAGACCGATTAGCTGGATAACGTCGTTGCCTCGCTGGTATAATAGACACGTTACACGCGGAACGACTTCTCATGCAGAACTGGAAATTAAGTGATCTCTTTCCGTTGAACTGGCGACTCGCGTCTTTCGTAGTTAACGCATTAGAACTTAGCTCGGTAGAGGGGGTTGAGAAGAAGCGAATAATCCGAACGAGGAAGAAACACGGAAACGTTTTGTGCGATTCAAGAGGGACTCGTTACGCATGAATGTTCGATCTGCATGTGGTTAATCGTTCGCGCCTACGGGAAGCTTCCCCAGCCAGGTGAATCGGAGGCACGCGTGTTTTTTGAAAAGTACCGGGTGTAGAATTACCTGTCGAAGATCGTGCTCGTTCGATCGCAAATCAGAGAACCGAGCATGGTGCGCGTTCCCTGCCAGCCAGCAGCAACTAACTGGACGATAATAACACCGTCGCAAAAAATCGTAACAATGCCAACGCGCCGGTCTTTTCGTAATTGGAGGCTCAACTTTCCGTGAGATAATTTCACGTTGCCAGCAGTCGCGTTTGTAACGATGTATGTAGACCATGTGAACCGCGAAACATGGCATCAAATTGTACATGTTGTGCGATTGATCTCACGTTGATCGGGAAACACATATTGAAATTGACATAGAGATTAAAGTGATTGATAAAGAGCCACGCTTTGTTTGCCCCACTTTTCATTATACAAGCCGTCTATTTCTATCCTTCTGCATTGCAGGTAATAGCAGAGGATCAGAATATGCAAGGACGTTCGAATTTCGATAATAATTTGTTGCTGGATTCCTGAATTCCAGAACCATTGTCACGAAATTTTAGAATTCGTGAATCATTACTATCGTCGTGTTTAAGGAGTTGAGAGCCATTCTTTGCACTCAGGAACCTAGCCGGGAACGTGACACAAGCCCACGTTCCATGTGATATGACTTATAATGGGTTTCCTGCTCACTATAGAGTTATCACAACCGTCACGCCCTTTTCTGAACACACGGCTACCGTATATACGATCCGCGAAACGTTTCAATTAACGAATTTCACGCGAACGTTCCTGCCTGCTGTTTCCTTCTCTGCTCTCACGAGCTGTTCGCGCGTGCTCGAACCCATCCGACGAACAGAAGGACCAGACGTCGTTAAACTTTCTCTGTTGACTTTCCTTTTGGCGCCACTCGACTGCCACTCGCTAAATTTAATCCATTAATACAGGCCCGACTTTGATTCCGCTACCCCTCTCTGCAAACTCTGCTCACTGTCGTTCTTCGACTTTACTTCGTAACTTCCGCCATGTGCAAGAAGAAGCTCGTCACCGGCGCGCTGACTGTTCCACGTTTAAGTTTCGTGAGTGAATGGAAAGAGGAGGAAGGACACCGAGTAAGAATAACTTTTGAATCTTTAATTTTCCTGGTAACACGTTTAGTCGCCGAAATCTAGAATTCGATGGGAATATCCTTTGAATTTTTTAATTTGATAACAATAGCCCTTGAATTCTAAAACTCAACCATGGGCCTCGAGTTTTAGAATTCAAAAAAAAAAAAGTGATTCTTCAATTTGGTAGAAACATCCTTTGAAACTTATGAATTCAACGACAAAAGCTTTCGAATTCTACAATTCAAATAATACAATTATTAACCAGAGAATCCTATAATTTGGTGACAATAGTTTTTGAATTTTATAATTCAGAACTAATGACATCACAATTCTGGAATTCTTTTAACTATAATATACAGAATGCCAGATTCAAGTATGCTTGAAATCCAACGATATTAATTGTCATAAATCTCCTTAATTACTAATTGATAAGAATCGTCAATTAGATAAATTGAACCGACAATATTTTTAAAAGAGTCGACATAATAGTCTCGTAACTTTTCCCAAAGTATCGGCTATCGTTTTCAGTTATGTCCAGCAACATTCGTCGATCCGTATCGGCTGGCATATCTGATTTGCACGATCCGCGAGCGAAGGTTCGCGGCCGTGCGATCTCGTGGCATCGAAAAAAAATATTACGGGAGGGGGGGCTGATTAAGATCAACAGTTCCTTTAACAGCATAATTGAGACGTGTCTGGCCCCGGAACCACGGTCGAGATTTCAGATTTTGTGCTCGCCGTGGGCGATGTATCCCGAAAACCATTTACGTAACGCCGTCATAAATACCAATCCCGTTTCCCCACTGGAAACGACTTTGTAACCAACAGTCGAACCAATGTACGTTTATCCACCGAATGTACGCTTATGTAACCGCATATTGCCACCCTTCCACCTTTTCAAACACGCTTAACCGCCGCGAATTAAATATGTGTCTGTCTATTGCTTATACGCGTGTCTGTGTAGACCATTAAATATACAAGCTGTCCTATAGGTATTTGGTATTTGCAAGTGCTGCTTAATAGCAGATTTATTAAAACTTTCATTCATCGAAAGATATCGATTTATCTAGACCATCTAAACTACTACTAATATTACTGAAAATGTAAAACCTGGGTAGAGATTTCTTTCGTTCATTAAATATTTCAACGAGTACTATATCTGAGATATTTTATACACTTTTTGGATATTACGTATATTCTGTACAATTTGCGTCTTTTAATTTCCTATAAACGCATAAAAATCCACAGTCTACTATAACGTAACGATTATATCGCTTGCTAAACAATTTGCAAACCATCGACAATTAATCTAATCCGATACATATTTCTGTCAAAAAAAAATAGAAGATTCTAGTATTAATGTCAGTTACCGTATTCAAAAAGCGATTGGTATTCTCTTTGGAATAAATACTCCCTGATTTTCTCCTGAATCGCAAATATGCCGACCGCGACAACTCTCAGAACCATGAATAAACATTCGGGATTTCCGTTGAATTGTTAGACGCGGCTGGTTTAAGCCGGCCACCATTTGTATCTCTTCGAGAGAAATTTGTCTCGTTGAGGTGAACAGAAAATGCGATCGTGTCCCCATTAGGAGGTTTACAAACGGGATCCGGTAAATTTTTATCGCAGCCAGGAAGCCCGTTTTACCCCGAAAGTCTGTCCATGGTGGGATTTGCGAGGACCACGAGGCACGATAACGTTCTCGCAGGTGAGATCCTGGGGCCGCGACGAATTACGAGCGTACGAATCGACTTCTTGGCTCGGCATCGATGCCGGTGCAGATTAGCGGCCGATACGTACTTGCACGTACGCAGGACCCTACCCTGTTTTTTTCGGCCGTGTGCAAGACGCACACTAGCCTAGCGGATGGTGGAAGCGAGACGAACGTGTTCCATGGGTGGTAACTTAACACCTTAACGGATATTTATGGGCTTTTGCTAACGCAAAAGATAAAAATAAGGCTTTCGACTGGCCTCCAGCCAGACTTGTGCAACACGCGGCCTCCGCGACGAATGTGAACGAACATCCATGATATTGCACACCTGTTAGCCACGTGGAAATGGTTCTCTGATATTGTTATATATTCGATTTTATCGTATTATCTTCATTATAAAGATTATTTATATATGCAGCATGTTTAATAGGATTTTTTGGTTGGATGTGAGGAATTAGCAGTAAAGTGAGATTCTTTCAGTAAAAGTAGAAAGAAAATAATTATATCTTCAACGATGAATAGATCGAGGCAGATCGAGTTATATATTTTTTGAAAGGTTGAACAGTAATTACGTTTATGACCAATGAAATTGAAAAATTGATAAAAGTGCAGTCAATCAGTCTGGCTGCTGTGAGACTCATATAGGTATAAAATTAACACGACGTAGAGATAAAAGTCACTGGCTGAAATTTTGAATAAAATAGTCACAAACAGAAGTGTTCCTATTTCAGTTCAGAATTATTGATGTCACGATGCTTCTACATCTAAAACATCGCTATTGGAAATTAACTCTATGATTTCTCAGTTTTATGATCAAACACTTTGCCTGAAATTACCTAATTACCTAATCGAAGAACCCATGTTACACGAAGATCATATATGCGCACCATCGTCAGATGCAAACATTCTATTCAAGTTTCTCGAGGATACATCGCGCACTCTTAATCTAGATCTCTCCCGTGCAGACGTTCTCGACGTACTGTTACGACATCCTGGTTCACCAGGATCCGATTTGCTAAGTGGACATCCTCTTCGTTCGCTTCATCGTCGCGCGATTATCTCCGCATTTCTGCCATAGATCTAGCCATTGCCATTCGTTGCATACCGTTATCTACAGCACTCTGTTATCTTCCGTCATCTGGCCATGATGCACCTCTTTAAAGGTTACGAGCTCATCGGTGCCTACCGAATCACGATTTCTAATGCCTTCGTGGCAATGCGATGGTATCGTTAGTGTTACGATTATTATTAGATACGCTGCCACCGTAAGCTCGCCGTACCACGTGTCCAGGATCGCTTCCAACGTGTCTGACCGGCGACCCGTTTCTACTCAATTCGAGTCACTCCGTCTAACTCTACTGACTACTGTGTATTGCTTACTATCGCGAATCCTAATTTTTGAAATTGTTGTAGTTGCCATAGGTATTTGCACATTACTTTATTTACTATAATCTTTACGTGGTAATTAACTAAATCTAAAGTATATTCAATCTCGTGTCATTTAATGATACCTTTATGTGAATACAAAATTTTTTTATTTTTTATTACTGACAACTATGGATCTTAAAAAACGCTTCATTAGAAAATAAGGGAGTATGGAAATACTATTTGTAGCCACCATATTTTGGAAATTTGCATGTGTCTTTATTACAACAGAAACCTTGTGCCGTAATAAGTAATAAATAAAAATTAACATTCTTAAATATTTTAATTCTATTTAATATTTAATACTATTTGTAGCCACCATATTTTGTAAATTTGCACGTGTCTTCATTACAATAGAAACCTTGTGCCGTAATAAGTAATAAATAAAAATTAACATTCTTAAATATTTTAATTCTATTCAATATTTAATACTATTTGTAGCCACCATATTTTGGAAATTTGCATGTGTCTTCATTACAACAGAAAGCTTGTGCCGTAATAAATAATAAATAAAAATTAATATTCTTAAATATTTTAATTCTTGCAACCTTAGAATTCTTGTGATCTCACTACGTTTATGATTTTAAAAAGTTATTCGAACAATTCTCAATGTTTTGTTAGAATTATGAACTTGCGGATTATTACTTCATTTAATTCTAAATTTTTAACGTAGTAGTAGATAAAACCAGTATCTTCCAATCTGAACTGTGTTATATTAGAAAAAGTGTTCCGACGTATGGTTGTAATTACAGTGGAGTTTATGGAGAGTCTAATGATCGAGCGACTCGTACAATGAAGTTATCGAACGCTATAGATCCGCATATTTCAACCAGTTAACACGATTTGCATCGGTTTCGATTCCAGAACAAAGGTCGCCCAGTCTGTTCAAGTAGATGTGTAAGCAGGGCTTGACATTTCATTTGCGCAGCTACGAAGAGTCAAACTGTTGCGTCTACCGCTCGATTGCTACGTGAATTGTGCGACAAATCTGAACGTTATACGTGTGTGTGTATAATGTTACCATAAAGTTTATATTATACCATCTCGTGCCACAACTACTTCGACGCGTACCAAAACCACGAACGTGACAATGCTCAAAATTCAAGTTGAACGGCTCCATACCATAGAAAAGTAATCAAACAATGTTATATAACATTAACTCCAAACATAGTGTGATACGACATTGAAACGTGACTGAATGCTCTATTCTCTTCAAATGTCTTCCCCTCCGCTAATACAATCTTTATTTCGTTTCCTCGTTGCATCCAAGAGTTTCCATAGCGGAGATTCTAGCTGCTTGGATATATTGATACAACGATAAACTACAGTTATTATCTTAAAATATGTAACAGTTCAAACACATTTCTTTCGTTTTCCGTGAAAATATCCACACCACTCTGCCATTAAACAAGCGATTCGGAACTTTGAATCAATAATGTACGTCATTTAAGCTTGGAGTTAAACCTAATATTATCTCTCAAACTATCATAAACAACCATAACAGCGAACGAGTTTCATTAAACGTCTGAAACCAGTCGTAGCTTAGCCAAACAACGTGTTTAAGAGGCCGTATTATCGAAAAGGTAAGTTCAACTCAACGCATTACCATTACCAGGTCTGCTAGCAGCAATACGAGTCCTGGTAATTATTCGAGGGCCTGGATGCGACATAATTTCACGATGGCAGAGTTAGCGAAGCGGCGCGCAAATCGCGTCTATTAATTTCCCGGCATATTGTGGCTTAAAGAGGGGTCGTGTATAATTCGAGGGCGCGATAATAAGTCTCGGAGGGCCCGTCATGGCCCATCGACTCGTTCATCACGCGGCTCGTTTTCCTGGCGTGGCGTTGGCTCGCGCGCGTGTGAATTATCACGAACGAAGCCGTGTTAAGAGAACCGTAGATGGAATTCAACGATAGCCGAGAGTGTCTGCTGGTCAGGCGGATTAGAGGAAAGGAGGGGGAGGGGGAGGTGGAAAACGCGACGGTCGTGATGCACCCTCGCCTCGCGAGAACGGAGTATTATATTTGCGGCAGGCAGCGACGTCCGCTGAGAAATGTTCATTGAAATCTTGTCTGGGGATCCTCTCCCGCCGCGGGACCCGACAGATAACGGAGGGACAGACGCTGCGCACACTTCGTTCAAGGTAAAACGGAACAATTGATGATAGGAAACCGTCACGGGCGTACCAGCCTCGACGGACGTCTCCTCTGCCATCCAGTGGGCTCTCTTTATGGGGTTCCTCACGACCACGAGGAGACGTGACCTCGACCGTCACTCAGTCCGCGAGAAAAAACCAGCCGATGGATATCGCGAGGCTTCGCTGCGTGGAAGAGTCTCCAGGAATGTCGTGGTTGATTGGAGACAACGTACCGAGGGCAAAGAATTTATGAAGTTGCAGAGAAGTTGGAGAGAGGTTGTTGAAAGAGTTTAGGATTAATGGGGTTAGATCTAAGATCAGAGGAGGCGAGATTAAATTCTAAATGGAATAGAAAACGATTGTTCAGAAAGGACGATCTTTACTAAAGAAGGAATCGTTGAACCGTCGATGGAAGAATTGCGAATTTTATATGTATGGTATAGTACAAGAGCATTGGGGGTGCAAGGATTTATCTCCGCCGTTAGGAGGCCACAGGGAAGAGCCCCATAATGGATGCGTTCGATTTTTTCCTATCTATCACGAGACGCGTTGCTTCCCTTCGAGAGTCGACTCCCGAATGCGTTATTATCGGTACGATCTCGATCGGATCTCCGCGGTCTCCTTGTTCTCTCTTCCCTCGCCCACCTTCTCTTCTTCACCTTTCTCCGTGTTTTTCTCTCTTCTTACTCTGCAGTTGTACAATACAGCCAGAAAGACTTGAAAATCGGCGCGGAACAGTCTTAAAGCAGTCCTCGCGCGAAACGTGGATCGTTCGGGAGGCAGCGCGGCGGTCGAACGAATCGATGAAAAATAACACCTGTCTCGGGCCGGCTGCCAAGATCGTAAACGCGGCTCGATATATACATAGGCAAAGGTTTGCCGGATAACCGAAGAGATCTGTACCGTGGACGAAGGCACACGGCCGATCTCGAAACATACCATGGCACCCCGCGTACGTGTTACACGCACGACGCTGGTAACGGAGAGAGCGTCTCAGTTAGCAGCACAGCCGCTTTGGTTTATAGCTGCGCGTCCGATGACAATGTCCACGCGGCTTTAAATCTCCCCCTTTTGCCCCCACCAGTCCACCCAGCAGACCGCAGCCTTTCTTTTTTGCCTTTGCATTATATCATATTCCATCCCTTCCGTCGCGCGTTCCTCCGGGTTGCGTCGCCGTGCTCCGCCTCTTTCACCTCTGTCTTTTTCATCTTTATTTTTTCTTCTTCTTCTTCGTCTTCCTCCAACTCTCCGCCTTCCGTTTCTTTTCCTCTTCTTTCGCGCTTCGTGTCTTGCATCGGCTTTCTTTCTTCAACTTCCGCGCTAACTTTTTACCTCTTTTTCTCCCCTTGCTCTTACTTTATGCGTGCCGGTGTTGTCCCCCTCCGGCCGAACCCTGCCGCGTATAACTCGCAACGCGAGGGACCGCGCGGTACGTCGCACCGGCGTGGAGAACGAATGTTTATGCACTGATAACTGACAGCACCCTGGCGCGGAAAGTCAGTACCGATCTTATACGCCAGGATTCAACGACCGCCACGTCCAAATGGAGCGGAGAATGATCACCTTCTCCAATGTGATACTGTTCGTTCATTTACAACTACATGGTACGTTACTCTTAAATTAATCAGTTTTATATAAACCTTAAAAATATTAGTATGCCAACTTTATTCACCAGAACGAACCCTTACACGATGCTTAATGTGACACAGAATGACTTTGTCCAGTGCCTGATGTTTGAGGCGCTATGAAGCAAAAAGATACATTAATATGAATTTCAATTGCTCTATGAGGAGTTCCTAATTTACAAATGAGCTTCAGTCAAACTTTGAATAAAAAAAGTTCCAATGTATCTGCAAGTATTCTACTTATAAATCTATGAATCTATAAATCAATCTACGAATGGTAGCAAACTTGAAGTCCACGAGTATCCATTCAGAAATGTCCTCGTTAATCAATTAGTATTACATTCGGAGCAAATCTCTCGTGAGTTTTCATATGTATCTTCTCGCAGGGATACCATTCGTTCCTGTGTCCTCGTCGAAAGTGAATAACTGTTAACAGTAACTTAACGATCTTTAATTATGTAATTCCTGAAAAAACTGTCCGCTATCTAGCGGCATGTGTCAAGACCATTCCTTCATGTTAGTTTGTCAATCTGGTTTCATTACCATACGACAACCTTCTAAGAAACTGCCTTGCAGTTTGCCATGAATCAGCCTACCAAATATCCACCGGCGCTCCGGAGGACTAACGCGCGTGAAGGGGTCAAAGGATCGTTTTACGATCGCAATCCGTTAATTCAGCGGTCTCGGGGCGCTGCTCGCCAGCAGATTTACGGTGGTGCTTCGAGTGTTGCCCCTACGGTTGAGCTTCGCTAACCTAATCCTCCGGGTCCAACCTCGTCTCTTTCCATCCTTCCGACCGACACGTCGTCAAATCCGACCTGACTCGTTGTGCGAACTAAAAGACTCCTCCGTCTAGTATGACAAACGTTATCCTTGACAGTAAACGTCACTAGTTTAGGCGCGATGATTCACGGCCTCCTGGACATAAACGGGCGCGAACACCTTCGAAGTCAAGCACCGGCTTATTTTATTTGCGGCTTAATTTTATGTGCACCTCCGCAGTACTCCTCGCTCGCGCGTATTCGTTGCGAGATTGAAGGGATCCAGAGGTGTGTACACTAGTGACACAACGGGTACAGAAGGATTTATCGCGGCTTGTGCCTCGCCTGGGAAGCATGAATGAACCCTGTTTCCCATTGGACATAGGATACCAGGTGGGCGGAAAGAGACGTTACTCTGCGGAAAGTTTCGCGTATACGTATTGCACGGGGTCAGAGGTCGCTTATTGCTAAGCTACCAGATCTCCAGGGACTCTTAGAAATTGAAAAGTTTCTGCCGTTTGAGGGGATCAGTGTGGCGAGTGGCGTTCCTCGCTATTGTGGGAATGAGAATGAAGTTTCAACTGGTCGGATATGCTGTTTCTTTTCTCCGTTTGTAGGCAAAATAGGGAGTTCGTATTGGAAGTACGAGTTTGTAATACTTCACAGACCGCGAATTGCGCTGTATACGCTACTGATAATTTTGTATTTTCTGTGTGTCACAGCGTTGAATGTTCTGTACTCGTAAAGTTTATTGCCATTCTTAGCACGAGTTACAGAGAAGTAATTTCACGTTGCTTTGAAAATTTTTCTAACTACATAGTTTAACTTTGTTGTGTGATCGACGAGGCATGAATTCACTATATATTAAAAAAAACACCATTATCCTCTAAACCAACAATTCAAAAGATTCGCGATAAGTTAAACAAATCAGGAAACGATGGAGCGTCGATTCCATGAAATTACATTGAACGAAGGAACGAAACATCCGGTGAGTGGAGAAGCACAAGATATCTGGTCGAGAGCTGGGTTACGACAGGGACATTCAAAGGGAATTATGATGTCGTTTTACGAGCGCCTCGTGAAGTCGAAAGGGATTAAACCGCGGTTCGCCATGAGCGCGCGGGTCCGGTCGTTCAGATCGATGAAAAGGATCAAAAGAACGACCGTAAAAGGTCCGACGCGTTCTGGCCGATCGAGCCGAAGAAATATTGAGAAATCTGTTACGATCGGACGGCTGTTCGTCCCCGAGCAGGTTCACCAGCCAGGCAAATTCCTTTCGGCCTGGCTTCGTTTTCGACGAAACGTCTGTTATCGTTCTGGACCCCCTCTGCGTTTTCTTCGGAACGTGCTCGAATATGTAGGACGAACACGGAACGTCATGTCACTCGCAGCGTCCTCTATTGTTCCCCGCCAAGATATCTCGTTCACGATTGTATTAGGTGTGGACCCGAGACCTGACCCTTCCACAGAACTTGGACTTCGTTTATCGTGACCTTAGAGGCTTCCTTTTGTCCCTGATAGCACGGCTGATATCGATTATCTTGTCTGGACTGCGTGGCGTTCGGATTGAAAGCTCCATTATTTTCTCGAGCATGGATCTCGATGAGTAGAAGTTCCATCTTGAAAGTAGGTACTGAAAGCGTCTGTTGGCGAATGATAGATGGATTTTCGGAAAAGAATTCGTCAATGGTTTACGATTTTATTGATGTCATCTGTGTTTGAAAGATAAGCTAGATGAGGCGTTATGATGGCAATATTGTTGCGAATGTACAGCATATGTCGTGTAGCAGTTAGACTCTTTGACGTCTTTGACATTTTAATCTGTCATACAATTATTTTAATAGAACATCGTCTTGTATCTGATAAATATCACAAGATAATAAAATGATCATATTGTTTGTAAAATAAATTATTAAATATTATCTCGTTCGTGTAAATAAATATATCTTCAGAATTGAAGAAACCCAGCAGCGATAACAATATGTAGCTAATAATGCGAAAAAGGAAATGAGCAAAATGTTTCAAAGAGAGATACCACGGGCGATCTAAATTATTTTTAAATTGCCGCAAACATGACATGGCGCACGCGTTCGCGTGTGTTCCCTGGTGCGCGACCGCGATTTCAAAAGTATCGTGGGTTCCCTCGATTACGGCGACGGCGTGGTTTATGTCCGGAGCGGATCCGCGCTACGAAATCACCCTGGTGACCCCAGCCGCTCGTAAGAAATTCGAAGGCGTCGTAGTCGGTGCCTGGAAGCCGTTTGTTTCGTTGTCGTTGCGTCGTTTTGTGTACAGGGTGCCGTATACCACCGATGGCCTGTTCGCCGTTGGTTCCTCGTTTTCTCTCTCGGAGGGACATCAAATAAATCACGGACTATCGTCTCTCGTGGAACGTTTCACGTCCGCCGGCTACTTCGGTCCCTCCAGCCACTCTTTCGAACAGGGGGAACAATTCGAGATGGTTCCGTGCGCGAATTCAGAACTTATGGAATGCACTTTGAAGCAAGAACTCGAGGACACGTAAGAGGAAAGTGGAAGCAAGAGAAGAAACGAAGAAGAGAAGTGGAAGAAGACAAGAGGGGAACGTAGAATTCTCATGGAACACAGAGAACCGACGTCGTTGGTTTCGTGGCAAAGCTAGTACGATAGAAACGTTCGGAATCTCGGTGACGTGATTATCTTTCCCATCGTTCGCCGCTTTTGCAATCTCGGTTAGATAATTACGCTATAAATCGCGCCGATGAATCGAGCCTCCCTCTTCGTGTATCGCGTTCAGGAACGTTGCAACGACCTTTCGTGTGTATGCAACTCTTCTCGTGTAACTCGTTGCTCGATCAGGAAGAAGAAAGAGGACAATACGTCGAACTCTCTGCTCGACAGAGTACGAAGGATTGTTGTAGGAAAATTTTGACAGCAGAATGCAAGACGCATGAATATTACGATATTTCGATTCGAGTGGGGAATTTCTTCCTGGCGTGTCTCCTAAACTTGGTGATCGTATCTGAAAAATCCAGCCTCTTCGCTTAAACCCTCCCTTATGCAACTTATATCGTTAATCGTTTATTTTGCTCGACCTACGACCCGTCTGCCGCCCTTATTCGTAGATCCGATCGACGACCAAAGGAAGAATATTAATAACGACGACGGTGAAACAGAGGGGGGCTCATCCAGCATTTCAACGCGGTGTACATATATACTGGCGCGCAGCCTCTTTCTAATCGTGATCTCATTTTTTCTCAAGCGTGCACGTTGCAGTGGGCTACAGAAAGGCGGTCGTAACGTCGTTTTGCGTGTGGAGCACGTTCAACGCGAGCTCGCTCTTTCGTACGATGGACAGAAGAGATTGAAGCGAGAGAGAAGAGCAGACGCGCGAGTTGGACACGCGGAGACAAGAAAAAGACGAGGAGGAGTCGATGCCGTGAGACGGACAGGAAAAAGACACCATGGGACACGGAATCAGTGGGACAAGAGGTTTCTTCGTGTAAATAAAACAAGACAGAATATGTAAAATGGAGAGAGAAACACAGAGAGAGAAAACGATGCGTCGTCCGCGATGCCAACCAAGGAGAGAGGAGTGTACATTCGTTATCTGATCAGAAACTTAAGGCTACCTTGAATGAGATGAATGCCTTTACGTGTCTCTTGCACTTGCCTAGGCACATCCATTCGCCCTTTCATTTCAAGTGCTCCGCTGCCCTTTTGTGGGTGGCTGCCCTTTCTCCGAGGCCATCGCGGTGTACCCATCGCTCTTTCGTCCCCCTCCCACCCCTCCCTGCTACGGCTGGTCGCAAGTAATTTATTGCATCCGTGAAAATTTCGTGGACACGGATCGCGTTCGTCTTCTGTCCGACTGCCTTGGTTTCGCGCGATCTTGAGGCACGATCGACGGTAGCTGTTCGTGTCTTGAAGCACCGTGGTACCACGGCTCGAAGGCAAATATATGTCGTGGTGTCTCTCTGTGACTTTGCGATTCGGATGTTTGATCGATCGTGCAGACTCGTTGAACGATGTTGGAGAAGCGAATTTTTGGTAAGTGGATCCGTAGAATTTGGAATTGGCAGACTGGTGCGACACGAAGAAAAACTTGTTATTTACAATGATTAAAAATAATACTGCCAAGGTATTATTAAATTAAAATTCATGCGAGGTGAAATTTCGCCAGTGATAGCTTATAAAAGTCAGTCCACCTTCGAAACTAACTCCAAGCTCTGCCACTATCCAAAAGCTCGTAAAAAATCAGGATTACACTTTATATCTATTATCGAGATTGAAACTTACGAAATTCCCAGAAAAGAATAAGCGTACGATCTTCATCATCGACGATGAAAATTGCACACACCGTACGTTCCAGCAGACACACCCAATCATATAGGACGGTGAAGCAGCAATTACTCTCCATTATAAGAATTCCATTATCGTGGTTGAGCGCGACGACGTTAACGCTTCCTGATCCATCGGCGACATTGTAACAACTGTCACGATCGGTCGACGTATCCCATCGGCGGCTGAACGACCGCCGCGGCTGATGACAGGTTGAGACGCGTGGAACGCGGCGAGGTGTCTCGAATTATATCGCAATGGAAGTGGATCGGAGAGCGCCGTATGTTGGAGACGAGGCCAAACCGCGGTCCTTCTCGCCGATCGCCACTAATTTAACGAGGTATAAATAAAGCCGCCGGTCAGAACAGACTCGTGGCTAAAGGAAGAGCTGCAAAGACTTTGAGTAGGGTACCAGCGAGAAAGCGAACCATCGAAGGGACGAATAGAGATGGCGCGGAGGCGGAGGGCGCTCAACGAAGAAGCGTTCGAGCCTGGCGGCGAGTTAGAGGTGGTTGGACCGAAGGCTGGTTAGCTGTTTCGGAATGACAAGTTCATTTTATTAAGACGCCTTCAGCCGCATTATGGTCGTCACGTGTTATTCGCAGACCCGCAGCCGACCGAAGCTACCCATATCCTCAGCTGTTTCCAACGCAACGAGGATGTGTTCGTCTTTGTATATATATATATCTACACGTGTGTATATGATACGTATATGTAAAATAAGAAAGAGAGAGAGAGAGCCAATGGTGGCACGGTTCACGAGCAGCGGAACGCTGGAACACAGGGGAACATATATGACTGCCGAGTGTGAACGGATATGTCGCTTTCTTTGATGTCTCCGTTCCTCCCTCCACGAGAAACAACGCTACGACAACGAACACGACGAAGACAAGTATATACCACGACGCATCAGTCCCATCGTTTTTCTTTTCCTAATTTTTTCTTCTCCTTTTTCCCGCAGCCTCTAGCTGCGAGAGACCATACTTTTAATTCCTCCGTCTTTTCGCTTTCTTTCTCGCTATGCGACTCGCCTGGGTCGCGGACGTTGACGTTGTTACGCCATTTAGCGTGTAATCTTGTGCTTCTATTTTGGCAGTAGAATATGGAGTGCAGCGGTCTCGAAGTTTACTGAATATTATAGTGTGGAATAGTGAATATATCATAAATATACACGCTTCTCTTTTTTTAGAATAACATTAGAATATAGATCACTGCAGAATTTTCACGCAGAATATTACCGTGTCAAGTTCGATTTTTGAACACGAAAGTAACTTAGAATAGATTCAGAGTCATCGATAAATACACATGGCTTCGTTTCTTTTCTCGCAGTATCAGAAGCAGAAACATTCCTATCGTCAGCCAGCGACTCGCTTCGTTCCTCGTTCAGCTAGTTCACGTTGTTCCCCTTCTATCTAACGTACTTCTTCGACATTGTCTTGGCCACTCGCGCAGAAGGGGTCCTCTGACTTCTCTTGTATCAGATCGAATCGACGAAGCACCTTCTTCTCCGCTCGTAGAAGAACAAAGTAGTTTTAACTCTGGCCGGAACACAGTCAACGTACTACGATAACTCTCGTGTATATCGGCTGGTCATTGTATTTGTTCAAGGTTCCTTTGAGCCACGATAATGTCCGGTGATAACGTTGTTACGTAAGACCCTGATTGGATTGAATCTCGGATCGTTGTGGGAATCTTGTGAATTTTGGAGAACAACGCGTTCCATTGTATCATTGATTCGCTTCTTGATACAACCACTGGTTCGGCGAGTATGTATAGATTCCTAGCGATAATAGCGAACGTAATTTTAATCATGTTCTGCATGATTCGTTATTTGCATAGAAAAATATTCAACGAAAGCTGCACTTTTATAGTTTAATGAAAGAAATTGCAACTAAGAATTACCGACTCGTTTCGTGGTACGACAAGCGGTTCAATGAGTATCTGTAGATCCATAGCGATAATAATGAACATAATTAAAAATATTGCTGTGTATAATTCTATATTCGAATAAAAAGGTATTGAATAAAACCATTACTTTTATAATTTAATGAAAGAAATCGTGACTAAGTACATATCAATCAATTTACATTTTTCACAAAACCTTCCTTTCTTTTTCGTCCAAATCACAGTTTCATCCATCATAATGAAAATGAAGAATCTGAAATAAGAAATTACAATGGAAAAGTAAGATTTCTCTAGCCACAGCTTAGTATTCAGTACGAATTGTACGATTCAGCATGGATAATCTCTATGGATAGATTCCAAGAATTTCTTAACTATGACATCCGACTTCTACGACCAAGTATCAATAATCAATAATAATTGCCAAATACAACAACTCGTTGTGAGGAAGTAAAGAAGAACAACATATTCAAATAACACGTTCCAGATAGGACCATACGATCATTATTCTATGAATACCATCGTAATATTAGCCTTTTTTTTTCTCCTATACACTTGGTCAAGCATCTAGAATACTTCACTTGAGCTCGGTCAAGCACTTCACAAATTGCCTCATCGACTAGAATTACTATTCAGAGCGCGGAAACGAAAACATCCAGGCTGCTATGCCTCTTCGCATGCCGACCGTGAATCGTCGGTCCGCAGAATCGTTCGCGAGGTCGTTTCTTTGTCGCATCGATTACGCTATTGACGAGCGGCTTCTTGGCACTCCTTGCGGCTGTCCCCCGGTGCGCGAGTCTGTTACGCGAAACAGCCGCGACGTCTGGCGCATCGCGGCACGATACGAATATTAATTAAGAACGATCGCATCGGTGGACGTCACCGAGCAACTAATTAGTGGGCAGGACGATGCGTGGCCCGCGAATACGCGCTGGCACGAGTAAAGGGAAACCAAGCGGCGCTCTGTACTCCTCTATAAACGGGCTAATTAATTATCCGACGTCGTCGCGATTTTCCATTCTCGCCACGCACAAAAGACACCGGGAATCCCTTCGCTACGAACTGACTCAGAATCCAAGTTGTTACTATGGTTTCCATGACTTTCGCCACGTCCACGATCCAACCAAGTTTTTCCTTCGCGTAATTTTCACCGACGGCCGTGAAATCATCGTCGTCTGGCCCCTCGGAAACCGGTTCCCCTCACGTCAACTTCTAACACAACAGGGAAGAAACGACGCGACCGTTGCATCGTTTTCGTTTTTCTGCGCGACGACAAACCGACCGTGTAACACACTGAGAAACGCGTGATCGAGCATCGTTTACTTGGATACTCGGAGAATCGGTTCGTTTAACCGCCTCCCTCTGGCGCGTTCGCCGCGCGAACCTGCGGTTTTTCTAAAAGCGCGGATTAAGCACTCATCGGTGAATAGCGAATAGATATCACGTTTGCGCTTGAACATAGATAAATTTTTATGCTACGATGATCCGAAAAATCAATTAAAACAAGATCTTAATAAGCATCTGATTAATCGAACTCTCGCTGATTGAATCCATTTATTTGGTTGTACAGTATGTGTATTAAAACAAAGGCTTATCAATGAGAATCAGTGAATTCCGGCTATAGGAACTTTAGTTGTACGAACTATTCCCTCTATGAGGCAAGATAAATTAAATTTTAATATATTATACATATATATGTATATGATAGTCTATAGAACACCTACTGAAATCAACTGAATCACCTACCAATAAATTATCTAACAAGTCAATCTTCCTAAATTATAACGATATATGTATAATGTAGGTATCTTTCCACTTATCCTCCATTCCGTTACTTGTCATCTTCCATTCCCCTCGACTATAATAGCGTCTCAATCCAATCATTCTCAAGTAGCTACAGCATACTCTAGTCAGCCTCTGCTTCGACACGCGTTCTAAACGCGTTCATTTTTCTGCTTCACCGAGCTCAGAGACGGCGCTTGTTTAGGAACGCGAAGGTGTATGCAGGTGTGGGCGTGATCACCTGCTCTGACAAATACACACACACACACATACACACATATTTACCCTCCTGCTGGCACACCAAGTGCTGGTATTTCGGCCGGTATTTCGTCGACGCGCCAGACTTAATTTCGCGACTCGAGCTTTCCGTCCTGCCGCGAAATTCAAGGCCCGCGGGAATGTTTTTCACTCGGTCGGAATTCGCGGCACGATGTTAACCCCCGACCCGCGAACCGGGATTAAAATAATCCGGGCTATTGCATCGACACGTTCCTAGCCGATAATTTATACCAGCCGGATCTTCTCTGAAGGTTTGACACTTGTTTGTTCGTTTCGTAGAATACGTTTTTATCGTTGAATGTATCGAGCGTTGGTGTTTCTTACGTTCGTTGAAGTTAACGAGGATTATACGTTTATTTGATGCGAATGATAATCGTTTGGAATATGTCGGTAAATAATATTTTATTAGTTTAACGGCATCAGAGATTTTCTCTATGATTAAGTTTATCTTTATCTGCTAATAGATTCTTAATTAATATGCTTTATGTTTTTTTATAGAATATTTTTACAGAGAACGCGCGGAAACTTTCCTCCGGAGACTTTAATGCCCGGCGATAAAACTCACACATTTTGTCGATTCAAACAGGGTATCTGTTAATTGCTATGTTCGCGTCCACTTGTTTACAAGAAGAAATTATCGATCAGGTAAAAAGTGTCGAGTATCCGGATGTTGATTTTATTAAGCGTACGAAAGAATATCAGCGCGTCGTTTCTTCGACGATCGTTCAATAATTCATGAATCATTCCCTCCGCGTTGGTTACCGTATGTGCCGGAGAACTCGAGGAATTACGAGACGTCGTTACTCTCCGACAGAGTTCAACTGCTTCCGATTCACGCGAGACGTTCTCGCGTCCGTCCACGACAGCCCTTTTTTCTTCCTTAAACGGTAGAAACGCGAAACGTCCAACAGAGACGCGGAATCACGCAGCTATCAACCGTCTGCTCGCAGTGGCGCTGACCTGTCGTTTGCATGAATTTCCACGGTTCTCTAGGATCGCGTGCACTCGGGTCACCACTACGATCTATCTCGTACGAACTTTCTTCTTCCTTTCTCTTCGTTTTTCTCCCTTCTCTTCATTCCGGTCGTTCCGATCTGGAAGTCGTCCCAACATGATTTTTATCCAACCACGTGCAACTTTACTTTTATTCTGCTTCCTTTTCTTGTCCTCTGAGCGCAAGCTTTCCTTTCTCCTTCTTCCTATCTTTACTCTCTTCTATCTTATTTGCTTTGATCTGCAAATAGTTTCACTGCGATTCTTATCTATCTACTTTCTTCATCCCTATTCTTCTTCCTTCTCTTCTTGTCCTTTGAGTTCAAGGACATTTTCTTCCTATTCTTTCCTCTTTCTTTTTCTCGTTTCTACTTCAATCCGAAAATCGTTTTATCACAATTTTTATCCACTCACGTGGAACTTTTTTAACCTACGTTTCATCGTCCTTTGAGTACGAGTCTCTTTCTTTCACCTCTAATCTCTCTTTTTCTTCTTCTTCTTCTCCATTCCATTCACTTTGATCTGGAAATTACTCCACTACAATCTTTGTTCATTCATGTGTAATTTCTTTTACTCTTATCTTTCTTCCTCCTTTTCTTATCTAACCTTTCGCTTTCTTTCAGCTTCATTTACAAAGTCCTTCCACCACGATCTTTACCCACCATTTCGTACACTCTTTTCCATCCTCATTCTCTTTCTTCTTGTTCTTCGAACATTCGTTCGTTTTACCATTTTACCCCGGCACATTGTGTCGCGCACGCGTTTTCCGATAACTGGTATCGAACCACTGCAACCGTGACCACGCAATTAGCGAAATTGCTTATTTACAGGCTTTTTAATCAAATTAATGAGAGGGTAAGCGCGTACTTTTATGTCTCCGTCTAGTTATTTATGGTTTATGGCAATTGCCCGAAACGAAGCAGTGCGGTTCCGTACGAGGGTCAGCCTTCGCACCAATCTCTGCCTCCTGGACGAACTTTTTTCTTTTACGAACCGGGGGAACCCGACGTGCACCTTTCTTTTCGGTTCTGTTCGCCGGTTTCCTCCCTCAACATCCTTCGTGGACATCGGTCACGGTGGCCTTGTAGTTGTCTAATTAACAGCGCGTCCGCGGCGAAACAGCGGAGGATCCTCCCTAGCTAGTTTCTTTTTCATCCTTTTACGACCAAACGCGTACAAGCACCGCGGGCGTTTCGCGGGCCATAAGGCCTGGCTGAAACGAGCGATTTGCGTCAGCGTCATCGCCGCAGCAATTTGCCTCTGCGTTTTAGAACATACGATTTTCATAGATTTGTATGAAGCAGTTCACACGGGACGTAATTCTTAGTCGGCAAATTAACGCAAAACGCTGGTGTAAACTGCAAGGAAAATTGGACGCGTAAACGCTCGATGTAACGCTGTATTCTCGTTGCATCGCATGTCTGCCTTCGTTGTCTTTGATCGGGAAGACAAAGAAAGTCATGCGAAGCAGCGAGAACGCAGCGTTACAAAGTCGCTCGCCTGCATCGGACCTCAGGCTGACGAACCTCGTGAAACACGCAGCGATGTTTGAAATTACCGATTGTTCGTTTCCATTGATCGCTAGGACTTTTGATTACACTCATAAACTGGAACCTTCAAACCATTCATGAACATGCAAGCTGATTGCATATCGTTGCCAGGCGTGGCTATAAATCCGATTTATTTTTCCTCCTTTGCTCCCGAAAAGAAATTACAATCGATTAGACTGTCTTTTCTCATAAAGGAACAAAATTGATACGTGCAACTGATTGTCAAATACTGCTCACAGCGAACACAAAGCTATTATCGAAGGCAAAAGTCCTTCCATAAAAAATTCGCTTCCACGCGGAAGCATTATTTCGACAAATTCCTCGTTTCTTTTTCATCCACGGACGACCATTTTCTATGCGCAACATGTACCACGTTCCTAAAATTTTTTCCCGGGTTATGGGTTTTATATGTTCCATTGCGTACAGTCTCCGATCATTACCGTTCGTGGAACATCCAGCGTCTTGACGAAGATTTCCTGGCTCGCGCCTTTTTTTTCTACCATCGATCCGCAAGAACGTCCACGCCGCGGCGTATATTCGTCCGCGTAGCGGTATATACACGTCGCTGAATGCACGGTGCAGATGCTCAGCGTGGCAGCTAAAGGCCTTCCTCGCGGCGAAGAACGATCTTCCAGGGATGGATCAACGACCTCCGACATGGATGCCTATCTACGGACAAGCCAGCCAACCATCGATATATCTGGGAGGGGAAAAAGGGGGAACGGACCACACTACGATCGAAGAAAGGATCGTGGAAGGCGTTTAGACGACAACAACGTTTACGAGGACCACGGGAAAAAGTCGCTGGGCCAATAATAGTATGAGTTAATATGCGATCATCTACGATGTTTGCGTTTCGTTAAGACGCTCAAGAGGGTAAAATTGTCGATGCTATGAAAATTTACGATGGTTTGAAATGAGCGTTGATTAGACGTAGAATGACTATATCGGCTGTATTCATTTAGGAAGTTTAACTTCTCGTGTGAAAATTCTTCCTATTACCCGGAATTTGATAGAAACATCAACGTTTAATTAACTCAAATGAATAATTATCCTGTAATCCAAATCCTGTAATTATTAACAGCAGTTTCATCAGTTCTGTATCCTATACATAATTCATAGATATTCTATACTGTATCGTGATAAATATTCACGTTTAGAAGCAACCATCTTCGACAATAAAATCTCTAAGAGATTTCCACTCTAGAATCACTAAATACAATTCTATAAATCAACTCCTAATATGTCTACTTATTGCCGAATAAGTCTGCAGCCGTAAAAATAACCACCCCTGAGAACGATATTCTTATCCTCAGACACATCATCCGGTATAGCCCTATCGATCAACCCGGCGGAAAAGTTGCGAGAGCTTCCCTCGTTGGAAAAGTGTACCTTACCTAAAAGAGCAGACCAGGGTTAAAAGCAGACTGCCAGTCGAAAGAGTAACCAAGGGCTAAAGCCGAAAGCTCGGTCGAAAGGGTGAAACGTAGGAACGTAATAGACGAAAGGAAGAAAAGGAGGCTTCCGCTGAACTTTGATGTACTGTCAGCCAGACATCGTAAACGCATTAGTTGAGCTGTATACAGGCACGCTGTCCCCCAGACCAGTGTACGATTCCGTTATAGACGTTCCGAGCCAGCTCTATCCGTCGGTTCGAGTCGTGGAGAATCGTAACCACGCGAAGGGAAACACGGAGAGAAGTTCGTGGGAGCCTCGAGCGCGACAAAGACACGGACAGATGAGCACAATGAATAGAGACGAGCATCCGACCACAGGGATACAAGGTAAAGCCTAGAGAGAGCGCATAACCGGCGCGTATATAGCTGGAACAGCACGGAGAACGTGGCCGAACACAAGAGGTGATCGATGTCGGCCTTTAACGCGGCCGGAATCGTGAAGAATGTTTGCCTAACAAGGCAAACACGGGCCTGGCCGTGGCGATACGGTCGCGAAGCATTGTCGGGAAAACGAGCGACACAACGCGGGTGTATCGGTGCCGGATATCGGACACGATGACCCCATCCGGCACGGCGTGAAACCGCCTCGGCTACAACAGGCCGACGTCAATCAAACCTTCAGCCGATGCTTTTTCGCCTCGTTAATGGGGATTCGATAAAGTAGATAGAAATTTCGTGGATAGATGATGTTTAGAGATAGCCGGTGACTCTGCTCAGGCTCGCTTACCAGTCGCGATTAAAGAATGACGAGGATGAGATTAGATGTTCCTCGCGGTATAAATATAAGATTTATATATGTGTTGCGCTTGCTGGAATAACCAAATGCAAAGAAATAATGCTTTTTCGCTTCGTTAATGAGAATCGTTCAAATATTTAAGAGGAAAAAGTAAAAGAAACAGAAGATACACGTTAATTTAGTTCATTGAGATAAATTCGCCCTCTTTCGTTACGTTAATGAGAATTTAATAAAGTAGATAAAAATTGTACGAATACCAGGACCTGCTTACAGCTCACGTTCAGGGAATGACAATGAACCGGTTAGGTGACCCAAGATACAGGTACAGGACTTAGTCATATGTTACATTCATTCAAAGAACCAGAAGGAAAAAAAAACGGAGGAGGCAGAAAAATCACGCGTGATTCATCTAGGGAAGTCGCCTAAGGTTAACTTGGTCGTCGCTGATTGTGAGTCAACCGATCATTACTGGATCGTACGCCGGAAAGCAGCGTTCCCTCGAGTACCTAATCGTCGATCGATTCGTGACCATGACGGTTCTAACAGTACCTCGACGAAACGGTTCCCTTAAACCACAGTGTGGCCACAGAATCTGGCACGTCGTCGATCATTTCGCGCGTCACGATGATGGTGGACTGGTCCAGTACCTAGAGAATGCTCTATGGGAGATCCCCGACGGTGTTCGCTCGTTCGACTCGTTAGGTTACGCGATCTTCACCGTGTCACTATGATTCATCGCGAGAAACTCGGTTGGACTATGCGGAAATCGACTCTCTATGAACGATACGAAGATATACATATAGAGATTCTCATTGTCGGGAAACGTAAAGAATTATAGTTTGAGCCGCGTAGAGAATGATGGTCTAGGCGGATGAAGCAAAAATGGCGACAATCCGTTAGCGCTACACTGGCGTGCCTTGTAGCCGGTGTTAAAGCGTCACTGGCCGGTAGGAATCGCAGCAGAAGAGGAGAAAACACACGATACGAATCGTTGCTAGCTGAGTTACGGCCGACCTGTTGCGACCTCGGATTATGAGGGTTATTGCCTGCGCGAGTATACTAATTAGCGTGGATATATACTACGCGCCTTACGGTAAATACCAGCGAGAATTTTCGCGTGATCCACCGATCGTGTACCGATCGTAACGTACGTGACACGACTTTATGCATCCACGCTTTCGCTTCCTTGTCATTTCCAACCGATCCGCCGCCAGGCAAATTATTTCGTTCTTTTGCCTCCTAGCCTACTCGTTTGCCGTTCTTTAACTGCTTCTACCATTGATTAACGCGATTTCAGATCCGCCTGAGAAAGATCACTCGCGACAGGTAACACGGAAAGGGAACTGCGAGACCCACCCTCCTCGCACGTATAATTATTGCCTCGCGATTTTATGTCTGCAGGCTCTGAATGGGATGGTTTAGAAATTAGAAGAAGTTTCCGACTGTATTGTAAGTGCAACATGAATGAACTTACTGTTAGTTGTAATTTCTATGAAAAAAAATGTATTTTCACATGGCGAGACGAATAGTAATTGGCACGCTCTAGCGAATAATTCGCTATCTTTCGTCACAGAATGTACGTACATCACGAACGAAGGATGGAAATAGTTATATCAAATGTAAAATTGTGCAATGATCATCTGTCTACATAGTGGATTGGTCGACTGAAAAATTGAATATTGGGTCGGTGAAAATGTAATATTTCCCAGATACTCTTATATTTCCTGAGAAAGTAGTCAACGTATTCGTTGCTCCTGTACGTTGTAAACGCGTTGTGCCATAATTCATGACTTAATCTTGTGTATTTCTCATGCTGTTTGAAATACGTACTTAGTTACTCACGCTTCTGCGAGTTTCTCCACGGCACACACCTAGTCGTACGAGAGAGACAGGTTACAGACACCTGATGAATATAACCGTGGTAACTACCTGCCCAATTCCGTACCACTAAATAATTCACGACGTACACGAGAGATACTGCAAGCATCCGTGTTCTTACTTAAATTCCTACGCAATATCCATCGGAATACCGTTCGAGAAGAATGCACACAGCTGACAGTCTGGTTCTTCGAACTTGTCAGTCAGCACTCTCGTTATTTTAATATACAAACGTATAAATCTGTTCCAATAACCGGAACAATCTTCCTCGATGTTGCCACGGATCTATCCAACGATTCGAGTCTCTTCTTACACGTGTCTAAAAAACCAGCCAACAAATATGACGCGCGGTATGTGCTCGTACGCGATCGGAATCAAGAAATTCTACACGATAGACGGAACGCATGGATCCGTCCACGGTATCTACAGGTGGTCGGTACTGTCAGAGCCAGTCGTTGCGGACCGGTTCGAGATCTCAGGAGCGTATCTTCTTGGTTCGTGGTTGCGCCAGAATGGCTGGCTATGGGCGCTACTAAGAGGCAAGGAAACGTAATACTTAGAAAGAGGTGGCTCCTCCTTGCTGAACAGCGGCCTTTTCACGTCCTGTTTGCTCATACTCGGTGTTCCTTGAGCCTCTCTCTACTGCTCTGCCTACCACGTCGGTTTCGGTTGGTAGTCCCAGCCGTTTAATATGGCAGCCAGCTCGCCAGAGACACTGACAGATCTCGGCAATTAATAAAACGTTTCCCTGCTTATTGTCGTGCGGCTACTTGGTTCTGCTCCGTGGGCTACCCTTTTCACCGTGGTCAGCCTCATAGTGGTTTAGTCACTTCCACGCTCCAGCCTCCGCTCTTCGTTTCATAGTCTTCGCCATCTACTTTACGATCTCCATCCATGCTCGAGCTTACGCCACCGACTTCTTCCGCGACTGGCCAGAACGTGCATCGTCTGTGGTACCAGCCAGTAGCCACGAGGTGACGCACACACGGAAGATCCCTGAAAGCTTTCTCAATGGACGCGTATTAATTGGGCCTCGGCCGAGACTTGGCATTAGTGGATGTCCTCGTGTTGAGTTTCCACCGCGGCCGATTGTTGTTGCCCCCGTACGACCAGATAACGACTAGACCTGTCCGGTCCTTCGGCCACCGCTGGACCTCCTAGGTTTACGAGATCGACCGTGCTACCGGTCGTGTCTCTCGGTCGCGACACCAACGCTAGATCGAGCAGGATCACGGCCTGACTGAAAAATTCTCCAGGTATCTGGCGCTGGGTTGCTCTGGTCGCGCCTAGGTGAACATTGTCGTGCAGCATCTTGGATGCGATACGATCTTTGACTCTTGGATTGTAGCGTTGGATGTTAATAAAGAAGCCTTCGAGGGGGATGAACCGATCTGTACATCCGCTTGATAGGATTACGAGACGAGGGAGCCGCGGTCATGACGAACGCTTTTGTCTGGATCGTATCTTTGATGTTTAGATGTACGAGCAACAGGTACTTTGTCCGGGACACGATTCGCTCGGGTAAGAAGTTAAGTCGTGGCGATCGGGACCGGTGAAAGTCGCTGATTACGATCAAGAAAATTCAAAAAGCAGCATGAATTATGGAGTTTGATTAGGAAAGATGCACGTTGGATTGTGTTTTAACTCGTTGTTGCCGTTGTTGCTTGCGGTGGTATCTCTAGGTATGGCGTCGGTAAATCTAGCGCACTTCACCGGACGTCTGATAGTATTATCTAAAGATAATATTGGTTCTTTAACTATGCTTTATTCTTGTTGCGTCACTTTCCGAAGAAATCTTGTTTTCCCGTCACCCAGAAATTTTTCAAAGAATTTAAAAACGTTGTCTCAATTTTGTACCAATATCCTCTGAAAATATTAAAAACGTCTAAATAGTTTTATTCATTGAAACGAAAGCAAGATCGAGATACACAAATTCCAATCGACTCTTCTCTTAACGATGCTATTGGTCTCCGTCTAAATCGTAACACCGTTTCCATTCCAAACTCGATTTGCTTCGTCTCTATACCACTTTTTCCCAGTTAATCCTCCATTTATTTGGACCGAGCAAAAACAACCGGGCGGATAATTGAAATCGTATCGACTTCCGCGAATAGCCCGGCATAAAATAATAGCCAGTAGATCGTACCGCTAGGAGGTTCACCGTTTCGTTGCCTTTATTCCACGGTTTTCGAGGCGAACAATTATCGCGAACGTTCCGTGACGGAGTCCTGATTCCCGCGGTTTCTCGGACAACCGCCAGGAATGTCACGGATTTCACGAAGCTTTTCGCGGCTGGACTCGCGGTCAACGCCTTGATTATACTCTTTTTTCTCCTTAAACCTGGACGGTCGTTGTACCTGCAAAAATCGAACGTGGTTGCGCAAGAACCGCGAAACGAGTTATTATTACGCCGTTACCAGCAATCTGTTTTTGCTTGTTGAAGCCACTGAAAGTCGCGGCCGAGTGGAGCTTCTAGAGGGCAAACTATCCGCGACGGACGAGCCAGCTCCGAATATAGATCAAAGATCCGATCTACTTTACGACTGTCGTTGCTCGACGTTTACCGTGCCTTTGGACGGCTCTCTCCGCCCTTCGTTCTTTCCTGGACAGCCGAATAAACGGTATTACCTATCAGAAACCCGCGAACTCACTCGACAGACAGAGTTCTCTTTGCTTCGGGGTTGACTTTTCGTTTTTTCGTCGACGATGACATTCGAACGTCAAGATACTGGTTCTGGTTGGCTCGTATTTTTGGATAGGGGTTCCACACCGTTTTTGCATAGTTTCATTATGTATTGTAAATACTGTAGAGTATGTGATCGTGAGCCACGAGTACTCTTCCTGCTATAAAATATCAGTTTATGTCTCGACTATTAAAGTGTTATTTAAGTATAATTGATTTCGCTGATGTATTATCAAAAGGGCAACCGAAATGATGCTGCTGATGCTTAACTCTTTGAGGACTAACATATATCTACTATGCTATACGATTTACGTGAACGTGACTCTGTGAAGTGCTTTGACAAATACTCAACGTTCAATCTGTATGTACAGATACACACCACTTTCTTGGAAAAATGAAAAACTAAGCGTTTTCTGTTAGACTCAATAAAATTATCCACGAAACATCGAAGTTTTAAATTCTTTTAATTATATCAAATTCCTCGATCAACGGACCGTTTAAAGGAATGAGTCAATGAATGAATTCCGATGTCATTGACCGGGCAAATATTCGTGATCTCGTGATAGCAGGTGGGCGTGAAATTGGTCGAAAATTCAACGAAAACAACGAAGGGGAAAGAAGAAACGAATTAAGATATTCCGAAGTTGCAAAGATAACGAACACGAACAGATGGACGCAGTTGACTTCACTGGCTGGGTCCGTGTACGATGTTCGGCAACGAACTCTTTTATACTGTCACGACACTGAGACGCGATATCGCTATCGGTACGCGGAAATCTGCAGGTTTCGCCCTGTTGGTAATTCGTTTTTCCGACGCTACCGCCGATATCAACGCCGATTTATGCGTGTTCCCGGTCCGAATGTTCGTTATCGTACTCGTTCGATCGGATACTCGCCGCCATTATCACCGATACTCGGGCTAACGATTGCACTAAGTCGCAGTTGGACGAGAGCTTGACCGGTTTGTAAATTTCTGAAACGACGGTATTACGTGCCAAAAACGAATTCCAAAGGAGATCGTTCCGAGAGAATACCTGCAGGAAAAAACTTAGGTGGCTATAGTGTTGTCTTTATATCCTGGTTCCTTTTATACTCGCTACTTAGATTGGTTTAAAGATTTTTAATTATGCAGAGTTTATCGCTTCTTTAAATTAGTCTTTTAACCCTGCTGCGTTCTTAGCACCATCTTCGACTCAATCGCGCTTTGCTATTCTTGAAAAGTAAAGTTTCAGGGAAATACAAAGAAATCGTCGTTGGTATATATTCGTTGATTTCTCGTTTAAATCCTATGTTGGAAATTTTCTAAAACTGAGATTGGGACATAAAAATTCCACTTTGTGTGTTTTAAAACTTGAAATTAACGGCGCTCTCGTGAGAAACATTTTAGTTGCCATTACATCGTGTGTTTAATTCATTCCGATTACTCTGTGCCGAATCAGAAACATCGATATATTGATTACAATGAACTAGAGACGATAGATAGATCCCGGACGAAAACTCGAAAGAATCAAACAACGAATAAACCATATGCCCAACTTACGTAACCAGACACGCCACATGAGATCTCCGAATCTCCAGCAGCACGGAGTCTTCCAACGAACTGAGCGGGAGAACAAACGACGTTCTCGCGAAGGAATCGGCGGAGAAATCGTTTGAAACTCGGAGTTGCAGAAAAAATTAAAGGAATACAAGGAGAATGCAGGAAGGGGGGAAGGGTGCAGAAGGAGGAGAGGCAGCTGACCTGGACGCCGGTTCATTTCGAGTTCGGGATTCGGGAATTGGTTATGAATAATGCAAGCGTTCGCCGAGCGTTCGTCGACCGGCTGGAGATCGAATCCGCGCCGGTCAAACGGAGGTTCCGGGTGAGAGGGCCTAGGCTCTGACTTTAAAACGCGAAAAGACGATGACGATGCGACGACAACGACGAACGGCTGGCCGGCTGTTCCGGTTTGCTCTTCGAACGGTACTCATTCTCCTCGTGCGAATATCCCGACGTCCTGCGGGATAGTTATCCCGAAGAAATGACCAGGAACCTCGCGGCCCTCGCGGTGACTTCGTGTTTCGCCGAAATACTTTTCGGTGCTGCATGAATAATGCATCTGTATCGCGCACTTGGCAGCCCCTCTTGCGGCATACATCAGCCGTGTAACGAGGATTCAAAAGCGTATTTCCGTTTGCGAAAAGCGTCGTTGATAAAACGACCACGAGCATAACGATTCGTCTCGAGGAACGAGTTATACGCCTCCCTGATTCAGAGTGCAGTCGCATTCTTACCATCCGCTCGATGTACATTCTGAATTATAGATCTTCGTGGATGAGGAATAAAGGATTCGTTTCGTGAATTGATACGGTGTCTGTTCTACCTTTCTTGTTGCAGAGTTCCCCTAGCGTTGAACAGGACCTAGCATTGGACGTTAGCAATATCTTTGGTTGTAAAGAAAGAAAACGAAGGAAAAGTTAAGGAACAGAAGAGAAACTTGGGAAATAAGTTTTAGAAAGCAAGTTGATCGAAGAAGATAAAGAAACTCAGGATAGTGGACACCGAGAAATGCAACTTGTAATTAACGCGGAATAAACGATATAAAATATAATTCGTTTATCTGTCGAAGAAAAAAGCTAGCGTGACTCGCATTGTTCGTATTATCCTCATCTTTTGGTACTTCTATAATATAACAAGTATCTTGTAATGTGGTTCCTAATAAGAAACCACAGACGTTGGACTATCCACCTGCTAGGTTTAATCTGCCCATTCCGCATTTCCTTCAGGGGCCGCGCTTCTATCCTATCCATTTTCGTGCTATTCATTTCAAACGAAACGCCACAAAAGGAACGTGTCATTTAACTTCCCCTGAAAAACCACTAACGACTTCAACGTAGCTCCGCGAATCATCATCCACCGATTTCGCGGCGATTTGCCGCTGGTAAAAAGCGCAGGACCAAGAGTTGGGCCGTTTAATAAACGAAACCGACGTAGCGTTCGAGACTCGTGGCACGAGCCATCACGATTTACCACCCCAATCGTAAACAAACGTCGAGAGGGAGGGTCGGAGCACGATGTTTCGATATCTCGGCCCGCAGATGTTTTCCTTCAGCCGATGTTTCGTGGAAGGCAATTTTGGCGATGCGTTTGCGTTTCGTACGCCTTGCTGACCAGCCGTTTGACTTGCGGCCTCGTTCGGTGGACCGAGCTTTGTGCACATCTGCGTCGATCGGACCTTGCTCGACGGCGACGTGCTCGTGATACATGTTGGATTATCCCTCGGGCTTGTTAAGCACCGGGGACAAAGCCAAAGAAGTCATCCTGTGGCTATTTCTCATCTTGCATCGATAAGTATCGCAGGTCACGATGATTACGCGGTGACAGCGTGAGCAATTTATGTCGCAGCGCGTATATGAATTTTGGCTGATAGATTGATAACAAGACTACGGTCGTTTATGCGATTTATAGATGAAATAGAAAATACAAAGAAATACAAAAATGCAGTAGCTCACGAAAATATTCAAACATTTACACTTATATCTACACTTATATTGTGTTACTAAAAATATGGAGTAAGGAACTGTAGATCTACAGAAACTTAATTCTGACTTGGAAATAAAAATTCTTAGAAATTCAGAAACCTGATTAAAGTTAATACGGGCAAGAGATGTTGCAGTTGTACAATGCTGGCGATATGTGATTTCATACGTTTGTATTTCAACACGAGTATACGATCTCGTTATTGGAATCGTAAGGATTCCTAAGACCAACATGAAACGTTAGCAACGAGAATAGCAACGAAATACTCTCAGCGGTAGAGGAATTCTCGTGTTTGTTCGTGTCGAACCGAGAGATATCCACTGCGGATATCTTATATTAATACATCGGATTTACTTGCTGTATATACATCTTTAGTGGAAATATAAAAGTTCCAAATCACACGAGGCGGTATCATTTGAAAAAAGTCGTAACAACATTCCAGCGTTCGTCTACATCAAAGCTAACTTGCAAAAGAGGAAACAATTTTTCTACTGATCATCCCTTGGAAGCTCCAACTACAGCCAATCGAATCTGTTCAAGCAGAATATTATCAGCAATGGTCGACACTGAACGCGATCAAAGCTCAGAGGCCGTTCCATGCAAAACCTAATCCAGTAGCTACGAATGGGCTACTCGTCGCGTTGTACGTTTGTCCTGTAGTTGGAAAGACGCGTCCGTCGATACGCCACGGTTGGAGCGCTGGCCATCGACTAATTTTGAATAGCAGCTCATTTGCGGAGGTTGCCACTTGCACGCGTGAGCGTTCATGCACAAAAGCTGGCAGAAAAATAAAGAAATCCGGTGGACGGCGAGAATTCTCGCTCATTTAAGCGAGTCCTTCCGCTCGTGTGCCGTATGTTACGCCTTTCAACCTTGGGGCGGCTAATCTTCGTCCACGTTCGTTCACGTCCCTTCGCGGCGACCCTCGACTTCACGATCTTTTCGAGCATTTTATGACGCGGAACGATTCCTCGTTGGCCGCTGTGAATCGCTCGATCCTCGACACGTTTTGAAGATGCGACCAGACGAGATACATCGGATAATTTTGTAACGTCGATGATGGGAAAATATCGGATGAGCGACGATGTCGTGGCTTTTCCAAGAAACACGGTCGCAGGAGTATTGTTTCGCGTGTGTGCGAGGGATTCGCTACGGTAAACCGGTGACTCAAGCGGAAGTCGATCGAACCGCTCGCGAGTAGCTGCGTTTTATGTGTTACGCGCTTTTGACGTGCTGTCTGGCACGTTTCACGCGTTTGGACGCGTGAGACTTGCAAACAGTGCGCATTATGTTCGCAGAGAATGGAAAGGTTTAAATGATTGATAGTTGGCGAAACAAAGATCATACTGCAAGTCAAAATTGTAACAGATAATGCATATTTTCTATTTCTGAAGAATGTTGCTCAATCTGGATACTTGTAGCGCCTGCAGAATAACAACATTTTGTTCGATCTTTCAACTTGTTTATTTCTTAATTAGATATTTCCCCTGGCAACGAGGTTGAATATTAACAAACGTAAATTAAGATTTATGAAACGTGACTAATAAATTTTGAAATATTAATATGATTCAATTATAAACGAATTAAACACGAAATATGTAGGAGCATGACAGTGCATATTTAATAGAAGGATAACGATTTACTTAAAAATCAGTCATCGGAGAATGTGGAACAGTGAATTGGCTATCTGTATGACGAATCAATCTATCCTTCCCCATTAAATTTTAATTAATTCGAACATGTAAATTTAATACTATTAGAGAATCCTATAATTAAACCCGCCATTCTGTTACCTCCAGTTATATACTCTTTCAATGTGCAAGCTCGTTCGATGATTCGATTTTTACGCTACTCTTTGGCTCGTGATAACAATTTTTCTTTTTCTGACAAATTGCCGTGGCTCCATTTCATCCACATTTCCATTCGAACGGTATACTGTTGGATCGCGGTTCGCTCGCGAATACTGTTCGCACAATCTTTCTCCGATGATTACAAGGTAACCAGGCATGCACGCCGTGCATATCCGGCATTTTTCTAATTGTCGATGAGGTACCGCTAAGCGTGCACGATTACGCAGCACAGGATCCATGCTGGCCGTGGATCGGAGGACGAGCATTACGCTGACAGCGCTTCGAATTCGTCCTCCTCCGTGTCTTGCTTCCTCGCGTGTTTAGCCCGTCAAACGTGTGTCGTCGTGAGCTTGTAACTTTTGCGATAATCGCTTCCCCATTCTCGGTTCGTCGCTTCCTTCTCCACTAGTCTGGCGAACGGCGACGAAATTAATACCTCGACACTGCATGAAAACGTCATTTCGTTTGCAATTAAATCTATTAAATCAAAGAGCTCAACGAACCTTTCATAACACTTTCTAATAGAACATGAAATAGAACTGGAATGCTACTATTCTTTTTAGAAGCATCTTCGAACCATCTTGAAGCGTTCTCAAGTTTCACGCGGCACGATTTTTTGAAGCGTCAACATCGTACAAGGCTTCGCATCGAAAAACACGAGGCTTTTTATCCGGCAGAAAGGGTTACGCCACGAGAGTATATTTCCTCAAAGTACTCTCTTCGTCTTTTCCTCACATACTCCGACACTTACTTAAATCATTGGTCAAAGTACTGGAGGAATACCTAGCAGAGGCATGGCCGATCCGGATTATTTAAGAAACTCAATAAACATTCTGTCTACCGAACGAACGTTACACCTACGGCGATAAACGGTGTAAATTTGTCTTCCGGCCCCGAAACTTTTTTCCATGCATTCCGGAGACCGGTGAGTACGTGCTTTTACGATATATCCTCGGCACGCAAAATGCCGGGTCCTCTTCGAACGACGCGACACGTTCGTTTTCGCCGGTTCGACGAAGGGTCAAATCGATTTCGGCCAGAATTGGAGATAAGGTTTACGGGCGCGTTTCTGTCGGGTCGCGAGCCCTTAACACCGACATTTCGAGCAGTTCGTAAGTGCACCGAGCCTGCTCTTTCTCTCGCATGTTCTTTCTTCGGTATTTATAATGCTTGTTTTGCGCTTTCTGACTCGTGCTCGCGTATACGGGGTCGAAGTCAGAACGAAAGGGCTTCGAGTAGCCAGCCGACGCATTTCACACGTGTCAATCGCGTCAAGATTTACTGTCCTCTCTCTTCTTCGTTTCCCTGCGTTCTTCGTGCCACACCACACCGTCTCCTTCTCTTTCTTTGGCCCATCTAACCAGCCACCCTCTCGCGCGTTTTCTTTTCGTACTCTCGAGACTCATACTTCGTAAATCATCGCGCGAACTTTGCGCCCGCGCGAGACGTTTACGGGTCCCCGGTTATTGGACCGAGACACGCTCGAAGGACTCAGCCTGACCGATTTTTTCGGGATCAAGCTATACCATCACTAGCGCTGAAATAAACGCGTAACGAGTCGCACCGATGAAAGTGGAGAACATTATGCAGCGTGAGAGAAGTTAGTTGAAACGACCACTGGAAGATAGTCGTTGATTCGGATTTAAGGGTACTTCGGTAATAATTTTAAAATGGGATAATCTTCCTGGATGGACACGAGCATGTCATTCTATAGATTACATCGTATTAGGCCATTATGCTTCGTGTGTTAGATTTTTGGTCTATTATTGAAAAGATTTGGAATAAATTATTGAAACGTATCGATTAGTCAAGGCGTATTTAATTTTGCAGACGTTTCTCTATATATTATATTATTGAAAAATCTATCTTAAATTATAATACTCTGAAATCAGTGTCACTTAATAATTATTTTTAACCTGAAATTCTATTTCAATTGTAATTCTTCCAGTGTGTGCAGTGTCATTGAATAACTATTTCCAGTATTCGAGTCCTCCTTTTAGACACAATATCAGATATAACTTGTCCAAATCGAAATTTTCCTAATGTCATTCAACAATTATTTCCAATATCGCAAATATACCGACGTACCTCGGTTAAAGAAAGATTCATTCCAGTTCCTAATTTTCCCAATATGTCGTCGAGCAACTATTCCTGGCATTCGCCTCGTCTTTTTCAGCATATTCCCAGCGGTGCACGCACACGTCAGATCCCAACCAATTTCCGTATGTCGGGGCCGCCTAATTGCCATGTTCCAGAGTAACAGTATTACACGAAGATTCTCAGTCTGCGACGTGGAGCGCGTCGTGTTTGCCAGCATCAGAACATCAAAGTGGAAATTCCAGTGCGAAGATGTCGAAATCGCAGTCGGTTCCACGAGGACGACGCGTCATCTCGAAGGCTTGGCTCTTTGCTCACGGTTTGTTCGCGCTTCGTTGCTTCCTCCGTGCCGCTTCCTCTCGACGTCTTCGGGGCACGAACGAGGAAACGTTAGCTCTTATACGAGGAATAACAATGCGATGGCGAGCAGGGCACGGAAAATTAAATATTCGTCCACGAAGGAAAAAGGTCATCGTATCGGAATATATTTTCCATGGCGCGAGACGTGGTACGCATTCGTGTGTCTGATACGAGAACGCGACCCGTGATTTAATTATTCTACATCATGCATCCGCAGCGAGATTCATATGCAACCAGGTGTTACGCAGCTTTTTATCTTCATCTTCGAGAGAAAATTGCGTGATGTCATGCGATGATGCTGCGATATTGGGGATAAGTAAGATGACGGTGAATAGTCAGATTTTTACATAACGTGGTCGACTTCTTTGATAAACAACATTGCTGGTAGGTTGAACTTGATTGATAAATTATCTAGATTTTTTAGTCTCCTTAGTTCGTAATTATAGTTACTGAGAGTTCGAGAAGAAATTTCTTTGCGAGAAGGAGAATTAATATTTCTAACATTTAAGACGAATGAATCGAGTAGAAGACGAAGCTGTTGATTATCATGTTCACCATTGCTGATTTTATTTCAATGTATGGTCTACATTTTGTATTGTCAGTTGTTATCAACAAGAAACGCAATATGGAACTGAAGCTACTTAAAGCTCTATTGCACACAATTACCTAGAAGAACGCAGGTGCTAAGCTGATCGACTGCATCGAGGTTAGTCGTTTGGTGTATGTTAATCCCATTAAAATTAAGAAATTCCTAATTTAATTCACCTTCTACCTGGCTCATACGACGAAATTAAATCGCATGCAGTTAATACCCATAACTCCAAGTGGTACCAAATACCGGCGCAACAATTCGAAAAATCTCTGGTGAAACTCGTTTACCTTCTCGATAAAACTTCTAGACGCTTCCTTCAACCCGCCCCCCTTGTACGGATGACCGCATTGTTCCGCGAACGTGGACGCCGAGTTCCAGAGCGAACGGCATTTCAATTGAACTGCGCGCGGCCGTTTAACAGCAGCATCCAGGCGACAAGATCGATCTCGTCCCGTCGCGTCGATAAGCATACACCGGTAACACGGCGTTCAAGATCGTGCACGGTCGAATGGAAAAGATGACAGGCTCTCGGAGATCGCCCGCGGTCCGACAGGTGGCTTCTCGCGCGAGTACAGCTTCCCTCCGAATGGTCCTTCGGTTGATTTTCACGCGCCAGCGTCCTTCGGATCGATCCTATTATACGCATTCTATTCCGTGCACGCGGCCATTCCGTTAGGAATCTCATCTGCGTTCCCACAACGACGAGACCGCGCGAATACCAGAGTCCGTTGGCGCGCGATCCTCGACGAGTCGTTACGATATCGGTGTATAACCTTAAGTCGAAGCCGGAAGGCGAGAAGGTCGAGGGATCCGTGAAAGATAGCCGAGGTCGGCTATCCCAAGTGGGAAGTGGAGGATGAAGAGGTGTACGGGCGGAAGAAAAAGCACCGTTGGGATTCTTCTCGGTATCGGAAACATCGTCGTTAGAGACGAAATCGTGGGCATCGCGTGGCCGTTCCTACGAACGAACGAACAGCTTTAATTATTCCCGCGGAACGATTTCCTGCTCCAGGGATAGTCAGCGCCCGCGGCTCACTTCGAAGGCGTATCAATCGAGATAACGAGAAGAACGGTCTACTTGCTGTAATTTCATCTGAGACGGAGCTCGGTCGTGGGACGTGTTTGATGATCGGCTCTTCCGCGGATTTAAATTGGTACAGTGGATGCGTGACAGGTTCTCTTTAGTGGTATTGTTCGGGGTATTGTTTATGGTTATGATGGATTTCAATGCTAATCAGGTTTCTTTATTCTTTTCTTTTTATACTCCAAAGCTCTTTTCTCGTTGCAGAATATCATTTATCGTATGGAAATTTTAATTACCGTCTAATTAGTTTGATCTCTGTCTGAATCTACTTAGTCGTACGTGAATACCTATAAAATAAATGAAAAAAATGAGAGAATTGGAGAATTCCTGTTGTATAAATTATTACTTTGTTCAATTTATTTTTCTGGAAATTACACGTATAGAATATTTCAAATGCGAATATCTTAAATAATTTTATAACTTCCGACGAAAACTTCGATAGTACCTATCTATAAATTTCAAATTTCATAATATAATGTACCCTTTGTCAAAACTTAATTACCAGAATATAAACGTACGTGATAACGTTAAATTCGATGTTTAAATCTGCCCCTTAATTCCCATCGTTCGGTATGCTTTTAAAGGAGGGTTGTCGACGACGAAAAGCGCGGCTGCTTAATAAAACTCGGGCAAACAGGCTGATACGATCGCTGGCAAATTTAGTCCTCGACATAATAATTTTCATTGGGCCGTCATCGCGGTCGTCCGACGCGCACAGCTTACGGGAATCTTAATCATGCTCATCGCGGAAAGAACGCGCCGCACTTCCACTCCTCGTCGGTTTACCTATTCATGCGAGCCTTTACAGCGCGTTAATGAAAAATGCGGCCAGTCAGCTGGTGCTCGTCCTTACTGCATACCGGGTGACCGTGTTCACCACCGGTCGTTACTGTCGCTCCCCAGGGAAAAATGTTCATGAATGTCACGTACGAGCTCGTTGACGAATAAAACGTTCGTTTTATCGCTCAACGTTTCAACGCGGCGCACTTAAACCGAAGATTCATCGTTTTTTCGCTTTCTTTCATTTCGTATGCATAAGGGCACGCGCGAGACTATTATTTCAAACTTCTCATTCGTTATCTTCCTTTCTTCTGCGAAGAAGCAGAATCAATTTATTTCTCTATACCGTATAATTTTTTACTAATACTCCAAAATTATACACGAAGTTTTTTCATGAAATATATCCTTTGCCTGCCTCAAATAATTCCTATTTATATATTAATTTCATAATTATAGTCGTCTTGTTTGTATTAATCAACGGTATTGCTAATGGCGTGTTTTTTGTCAACTTAATTAAACCGATCCATTTTATATCGAAAGACTCTCGATAACACGTTGGACCATCCACTTCGGCGATCTCTCTCGGCAGAGCAATGAAACATGCAAAACTCTGACGCAGCTCGGCTCGATAATGATCATCGATGGTACGTGTTAATATTTCGTATATACTCTGCTTAAAACGTTCAAACCAATCCCGTTAACCAATATCCGATCGTTGGCAAAACACAGGGCCCGTTAATAACAACAATATCAGAGTATTGGATAACCGTCAACCAACTTGTTCGGAGCTACGCTTGTTATCTATCGCGCTCGATCGGCCGTCTGATCGACATCGGCTTTGTAAACTTCAAGGAAGTTCGTTTCCATTCAAGACGTCTCCCGAGCGTCGAGCAATTTCGCTCGAGTGCCATGAAACGCTCAACAGAGAGTTAGCCAGGACTTTCTTCCGTCTCTATCTTTCTCTTTCTCTCTGGTTCGTGCCTGAGGCGAGGAAATTGCAAGAAAGTGGTTGGTGGCTAGATGCAGTGCAACCAAGAAACAGGTGTAAGCTGAATAATATAATTGCGTGCTCCTTAAGGAATGCCTTCTTGCTAAAGGAACGTGACGTTCTGATGGTCTCCAAGGAACGTGTCTTTAAGCGTTGTAAAATCGACTTCTCTCTCCGACCGCAAGAAAACATTCGTCCAACTGCTATTTTCTACCGACACCTTTTGCATATTATTCGCCGTGTTTCTTGCTCGAGTTCGTAAACTAGGATCGTCGTGGCGGGTCGTTTCGTTTCAACGATGTTAAAACGTCCCGGCGCGGCCGTCCAGGCTACCTGTTTAAATAGCCGCGACACACTGCTCGCGTTAGTGACCCGCATCGACGTAACGAGGTGCTCCGTACAGAGAACACTAGCCCCTCTTAATTAAAATCTGTTCACGCCCGTGTAAAACGTGGTGTAAGAAAGTTCGTTAAGCTCGAGAAATAGTTTCCAGGTTAAGTGAAGTCGAATTGCTGGATGAAAGGCGTTGAACTATTTTCCAAGGCTATCTCCGGATCGGGTTGCTCTCCGTGGAAAGTTTGATTGGACGCGACTAGCGGTAAACTGTACTTCCAAATGTTACACACCTAATTTTTTAGCGTCTTTGTTTATTTGCCGGTCTATTCGTTTATGCAAAATATTACTCTTAACTTTGTACTTTATTCGTGTTTCTTGGTCATCTTCAGAGTTATTTATATACATCACGGTGGAAATGTAAATCTTAGTCAGCGTGTACAAATTTGCATAAGATTTTAGTAAAACCATTCATTAAGCAGAAAAATATCTACCATTCCAAACAAATGTATTCATTTGCTACACAATTAGTATGTGCATACATTGACTAGCAACTATATATATTTACTCAATTAATATATTCACACTAATATATTTGTATACATTTGTATATTTAATTTATTACAAAATTCTACATCCAAAATTTCATCGGTTTATCTCTTCGTTTTACTCCAAGTTAGAATAAATAAAATAAATGACACTGATCTAATGTAACCAAATTTCTTGATTTAAAGGAACCTTTAATATCATCCATTCTCGTACAGAGAAATCCACTTCCTCCATTTTCAATTATACAACTAGCTATCTACACTCTCAAAAGAGGACACGAGAGTGTTGTGATATTTCAGCCGTCTCACCCGGTACGTGTGGCATTATGCGCCGAGGGATCCACTACGTGGCACATACTAAATGTCTACATAGATATACCTAAAATACATACTTAGCCTCGTGTGTGGTGGCGCATAAAAGTGCATAAGAGATGGCTATCCCAGAGAGCGAAGGGAAGACATAGCCACCTGCATTATAAGTTCCTGCCTACCGCGTACACAGCGTCCATTTATTGCCGGCTTTTCAGCCGTGCTCGAGGCGTGTCCTAAAGCTCTGCAGCTTTGTGCTTTCGCCAGCACGTATCAACGGGCCTGAATGCGTTCGCGAATCGCTGTAAATCGGGTCGGCCGACCGTTCGCGCGAAATTATTAAGCTCGTCGATCGAACACGATGTCGAAACGTAGGGACGCGTTCGAGATCTTGATTGACTTCGCGCCGTTCTCTAGATCCTTCATAATGCACTTTGCCTTTCGGCGTTATCGACAGATCCATTCGCCCGTGAATTTTCCCCGCAGTTTGATTTTACGATATTCTAAATTCACAGAAAATTTCAATTTATTACTTTCGTCGACGACGTGCTTACAGTTACGAAATAATTTGCTTAGTTCTAATTGTTCTAATTTCCAAAGCAACCAGGTTCGATATTAAGATTCGCATATATAGTTAAATTTCAAATTACTCGAGTTTCACAAATTGCCAAAAATATTTAAGAATTTTAAACGATTCTAAATTTTAATGCCCGATGCACTAAATTATACATACTGTTTCCAATTTCCATAGCAAAGGCAAAGTGTGTAACGATCTGATACTAAAATAAAATTCATTTCCACTAAGAAAAAAAGAGTGAGATTGCGGAGTTGGTGAAAAAATAGGAAAGCTATCAACGCGAAGAGGATTCCAGTTATCGGAACTTGAAACGATGAATCGAAGGTAAATTGATTAGGAAAGCGGGTAAGAAATATCTCGGTTAATAGCAAAAGTTGCTCTTTGTTCGGCTGCTGGTTAAGAAGACGGTGCGCGGTCGAAAAGGCAATTTGTATCCGCTGACTGGGTGCGAGCGTGTTCACCGATTATGAAGAACGCCGCTCGCGTCGATGATTAATAACCAGATTAATAGGCGGATAGGAAGTTGCGAAGGGCAGCTCTCTCGTTCGTAATCGGAAAAAGGAGAAAAAAGGGGATTCGCCCGGGAGATAGCGAGGGCGAGAACAGAGAAAGACGAAGAGCAGAAGGACGGAGGACGAGTTAACTTCTCCGAAGAGGAAGAATCGTACAGGCTGTCCCTTTCGTTTTCTACGTTTCGTTCTTCGTGGCTTTGTAATTTATAATTCCGTCAACATCTGCTGCAAAAGGTGACTGAAAAAGAACAAACCAACGAGACGATAGTTTCCAGAGCGAATGAATTTTTATCTTCAAACGTAGGTCCTAAGAGTACCGGCGTTTAACTACATGTTCAATTACAGCTTATGGCAAACATGACTTTATGGCGCATTCGCGTTGCGAGTTTTATTAACATAGTATAGACTATAAACCATAAATGATACGGCATACCTCGTTAAAATTAATATGGTTACTAACCTGCGGTATTACGTAATTAATTTGATAATAAAATTCAGAGATTCTACGCGAAGAGATTAGACGTATATTGTATATTTATACTTGAATAAATAAATTATTTCGCAGAGACACAGAGAAAAAAGGAGTTTCCCTCAATTGCACACGTTGGATTGCATCGTGGACCAAGTCAATACTAGAACAAATAGATATGTAAATGTTAATTTGTCACGGTTGTAGACTGCGCTGCTCGTTGCCTAGTAATACGCTGCAAGAAGGAGCATTTTATTCAATCAATTCAGAGCCAGATTAATGTAGGATGTAGCCGAAGAGAAAATGCGGTCAGAGTGGAGAATAAGAAATAGCGGAAAAACGACAGAGTACAAACTAGCCTCCTACGAAGAGCTTTAGTTTTGCCTTCGCGGCGTCTCACCTCCTGTTTCCTCTGCGATCCGGCCGAGTCTTCCTTATTTTCCAGCTGGTTAACATCCATGAGCTACGAACGAGTCCTTACGGGAGGCGAGAACAGGCGGGGACATTATCAATGGATCTACCTCCACGTGCACACACGTACACGCAAACGCACCACTTAGCGCCAATGGTGTATGCGTTAACGTGTTCCTCGCTTCCCTTAAGCAACCGTCTCGAGGCTGCTAAATCTATCCTGTACTCCCTATTCTTTTTGCCTCTGTACAAGTTCTTTTCTTTGTAACCGTGTTCCCATATAAACGTTTCTATTAATTTCTAATTCAACTGTAACGCGAATTCCGCGATTTCTCAGCCGATCATTTCGTAACGCGTCTCGGAGCGCATCAAAACTTCAAGACTTAATTTCTCGGTAGACTGATTCCGCGAGATTCATATTCCTTAAAATGGGCCACGATATGGAACTGACGGTTCGAAAATTCTAATTTATCGCGAGGAAGCACGAACGTTAGTTGAACTCGACTATATCGTGACGTTTTACGATCTCCTTCGCATCTTCTTTAATAATTCATGATTAAAATTTCGAATTCCATCGTTATTGCGGCGGAGCACATACAGAACGACAGATGGATGCTTCCTCAAAGAGCAACAGAAATCGCAATATCTTCGTCGTGATATACTCCGGATATAATCAGACTAACATCTGTGTGTGCGTCGGCGCAACATGCTTTTCATCCGACGTCTAGATCGATTATTTGTGGCTTCCTTTATCATCGTGAAATATTCTACGATTATAGTTTTCTTCAAGTGAATTACACGTTGTAATGATCAATTGTAAATCAAGTCGTCACGAGATTATACAAGTCCCTGCACCGTCTGAAAATAATCTACGGCGAATTATGCAAGATTGAAATGGCTAGCGAAATGATACAAATCTAGTTCCTTCTTCGATCTTCATGTATATACGACCAATTTACAGATATCGCTGCTTCTATGGATATTTCAAAAATATGCGTCCTGTTTATGAGATTTATTACGCCATAAAGTAATCAGATGTTTCGGTCAACTTTCCAGACAAGAACAATAAACTTCATCAAAACACCATTATCTAGAATCGTTCTCCTTTCAACAACGATCTGTCTCGTTTAACACTAAGGCGACCTCTTTTCTTCTTCGCCTCTCAATTTTCCTCGTTTAATTGTACGATGACGCGTACGAGCGATTCCATGATACAATCCTGGACCACATGTCAGTTTGTTTCGCTATCACTTTATTTCCAGTTAGTCTTTGCTCGGTGCTAAATAGAGTTCAACGCGCTGGAGGAGGTACAATGAGACGGACGCGGGTGCCTTTGATCACTCCTGACATTCGGAATTTTCATAATTTATTCCACGCTGCGGGCTCCCTTCGTACCTTATCCCTTCCCACCCTCGAACCTTCTCGCGCCGACATAGGTGGAGCCTATTCGTTACAGGCGTCCGCTTCGTGCGGCCCATCGCGTACATACGAGTACATTAACACCGGGTGTATCCTTCATAAATTAAAAGTCGAAACGCAGGCGCGTGGGCAACGCTTAATAAGCTATTTAGATAAAGGACCGGGACCCTCTGAGTTTTCCAATTTATTGCGTCCAGTCGATGATGCACCGTCGTGTATCTTTCTGTGGTTAGACACTTCGGAAGGGAGCTTAGGGAAAATGCTATAAAAATCGTGATTCGAACGAATATTAAATTCGATGAAGGTTGTGAAGTTACATTTTAAGTAGTTTGACACATAAATATGACAGGGGAAAATTATTACAGAACAGCGATTTGAAAATTTTATAGTGTCACTGAGATTCACATTACCAAAATACTAATGTTACTTGGTTCTAGAATTCAGTACTTTTGTTGTCTTCTTCCTATCCAAACATATTGATAATCATATTATCTGCTAATTGTTTACACTAATGTATTTTTATAGATATTTCTGGATTCGTTCCTCGTTTTTAAAAGACTTGCTTCTTTGGATGTAGCGAATGAATTATATCATATTGGGATATGTACATTGTTTTTCATTTACCATTTCATAAAAAAATAAAAAGTCAGTCAATATAGCGGTATCATATCTTTCTTTTGTCGTTTCTATATTTCTATAATTATATTTTGTCGTTTCTATAATTCTCAAATAATGAAAATGCCCATATAAATACGGTGAGCATAATTTCCTACTAGAATATGTGTTCACGCTCGCATGAGTCACGTAATACGAGTTTCCGAAATTTCGAATTTTTCCCTGTCTCGTCTCGGGACATAAATCAGTCTACGCCCCCGTCAGTCGACGAATCACATTCCAGATGTATAGTTTCCAATATCTTCGACCTAGCGAGGCGTGTGCTTGCCTTATGGTCTCGTTAGAACGGAAGTTCATTACAAAGCCTAATGCCTTTGAAAATTAGAATTCTCTGAATACCGTGTTTCGGATGGGACGCCGGAAAATTAGTTCAAAGTCCAATTTCCATTCATTTGTTAAAGTACGCGTCGCGCCCTTTTCGCTAAATATTAATAAAGCTCTCGCAGTGATGAACGCTAATCGACAAGTAACCCTTCGTATCGTGCAAATTTCTGTCAATCTCCACGAATTCCCCGAATACCAGACTTTCGACATATTGGCCAGCAACGCGTGATACACTGTCTACTACCTTTGTATCTAAAATATCGGCTTGATGCAAAACATTTGTTCCTTCTCCAATGAAATTTCACGTTAATATCTCTAATTTTCAACATATTTTTAAATAAAGTAAACGATACAGTGCAACGTAATGAGACACGAAAGCAATACGATTTAAAGCTTTATCGCTAACAAAAATATTAAAAAAATAAAGCGACACACAAGTAAGACAAATAATTCTATTAAGAATGTTTCACAACCGCGAAGACGAGACATTTTCATCCCTTCCTAAAAGGGTGGTGGACAGCCATTCCCTTGGGAACGAGAGAATAGTCAAACTCGTGCTATACGAAACGTTACAAGTGCAAAAAAAGGGGAAAAAGAAAGAAACACGAAAAAGGAGACAAAAAACGAAGAAAGAGAGGAAACGAAATAAACGCGGAGAGGGGTTAATTTTGTAAAATACACGCGCTTTTACGGCTCACGCTGAGCGTAACATCACACGTTTTTACAGTATCCCTCATTTTGCCCCGCGTAATATTCTCGACGGGAACAAAAATCTTCACGACCGTACTCCCCTTTCGTTCCGCCTCTACGTTTCTGCCTCGTCGACGATGCACCTGAGAAGAGTCCTCGTTAAGGCTCCGTTAACTCCACGCCGGCGAACGAACAGCAACAGCAACAGCAACGCGACGGTTTGTAGCAGCAGCAGCAGCAGCAGCAGCAGCAGCAGCAGGCAACAGCAACGACGGCTGTAGCACGGCCTAGGAATTACGTGGTGGATAATTAATTGGGTGACATGTCGTGTGTTGGTACGTCTGTGGTATCGGGCCCCGTTATACCTATTCCACGGTGCGTTATAAATAACGCGACGCATCCGCGTATTTGCATATTAATTTCATGTAATGAAGGCGATTAGGCTAATGAGCGTCGAATGTGGTCTCCGTGGCTGTAACTTTATACCCTCTTGGCTATCCCGTACTTGCTGATAAACTTTACCCTTCCCTCCATCCCACCAGTTCTAACTATCTTTCGTTTTCTCTCTTTCTTTTTACAGTACGAGTTACCTACGTTTCGTCTTTCTCTCACTGTTTCTTCCCTCGTTGCACGATCTGCCTACGGGCTGCTCGATCGATTCCAGGCTGAAATTCAATTACACGTTACCGGTACCATCCAAAAATCAGAGCGATATACGCGTTCAATCGGCGCATATGCATACGCGCCAATGATCATATCACGCGTTATAGCTATACATCCGCGAATTATATCCTATTGTTAGGCTGGTAAGGGGATCGTCCGCTTTAAATTGCATCTGTCGACACAAATTGATCGCAACCCTTAACGCGTTGCCGTACAAGTGGCTACAGAAAATTGCACCTTTCAACCACTCTTTCTTTTCTACTCTTCTTTTTCTATCGCTTTCATAATTTGTGCTTCTGTTTCTTCCGCTTTTCCTTTTCTTCTCCTCGTTCTTCTGGTCCGTTCGCCTTGCGACTTTTTTTCCGACGTTCTTTTTTTTCGTTTCGGCTCGCGAGCACGACGAGGATTAATGAATGCATACCTTTAGGGTTACGCTTCGCAACGCTTTGTTCCAAGTAATTAAGGATCGTGTTCTTGGATTCCTCGAACGTTAGAAAGGAAGGAGTATGCTCTTTTTGATAACACGACGCTGGACTTTCACCCAGAATCAATGCTTCCAGCTTCATTCGTAACTCTTCAAATATTCTATATATAGTACCCTTCAAATATCTTTTAAACAATTATTGTTTGCTGCGATTCGTTGTTTAAGAAAGTCAACGTTATTATCGTTATTAATAATATTATTATCGTGACTCTACTAAACACCGTAAAAGCAGACGTTTATCCTCTCGCGTTTAAATCAAAGAAGATTCATGAATATCCTTCTCGTTAAATAAGTATGGCTAATTACTATTTTGATTTATTCCAGGCTCCATCTCCGACGAGTTCTCGTGAAGCTCGAGGATCGAGGCTCCAAGGCGCAGTCGGGATGGTTTGTTGCCGTGTAAACTCATTTCTGAAATTTCTATTAATGAATCGCTCATTTGTGCCGGAGCTTTTACTTTTTGCTCGATGCTTCGAGCATTATACTCGACGTGTACGTCCAAGAGATAACGGAGACGAATCTCGTATCCGAGACATCACACCGACGATTTGCGTAGAAACGATTGCGCACGGTCGATAAATTTCGCTGTAAAAGCAACACGAAATTCTGTAATTCCTAGACGAGTCGAACTCATCCCGGCTGTCGTGTTTGACGAAAATTTATGAACGCCATTAATTTCTGCTGGCCAAACGAGTGATCCATCGCCTCGCCTTGTTCGCGACGATTGGTTAATTATTTGTCAGCCCTGCTAAACGAGTTCTTTCGTGTGTTTCCTTTAAATTTGAATATCGTCGTACGCCGTTTCGACCGACAGCTGTTCGCGGGACGCCTCCGAATTAATTTACTCAGCGAGTGGAATTGCTCGGTCATTAATAAAGACCCTGACTTTTTTTTCGGCTTCCACAGACTGAGTAGTTTTTTAGCCGTTGGTCGTAGAGTTTCGTCGTGACTACCGTGGATAAGTTCTCTCGAATATTCGCGATTACGTCAGTTAAAACCTAATTTCAAACACGCGAACTAAGATTCATATATTTCCCAGGTATTTTCGTTTCCAGCGTTTCTAGGAAAGCCATCTTGAGGATTAAACCGATCAATTCTATTTTCTATGTATCTTTTAATTTAAGTAGCAGAGTACACGGTTAACGTTTAACTCTACACAAACGAAGTGATTAACCTCGACGAAACTAATGAGTTTAGTTCCTGTTCATAAATTATATTTCTCAACCATCTAAACATTCTACTTTCACTTATTTTCATGCTGATAATATTCAATTCCCACCATAGTATTAATAACAGCGTGTATAATCGTACAGTTAATTAAGTTTCAAAATATTCTTTCAAAAATTTCGGATGGAATGCGCTAGCATTAATATGTACAGTATTAAACGCGGTTGCAATACCGACTGTCATCAACGATGAATCCGTCAAAACAATTTCAATCTAGTTCTCTCAATCGGAGGATCATTCGTGACCGATAAGAGCATAAGAGCGAAGCGAGGGACGCACCGCACGTAACAATCTCTAATAACCATCTTGGTAACCATCCATCCATTCAAATGATACACCGGTTAGCGTGGCACGTTCTACTCCCGCTAACTCGGCGAGCATCGTCGAGCAACATTAAGGACGTTTAACAACTTGTAAGCATTAACATTAGGTCCGTGTGTGGTAAGTACTGGCAATATAAATCACCGGGCCCGCCCGCGGGTCCACCGATCAGCCTATTCGTAGGGAAATTAGACACGCGTTTGCTTCATCTACTCTTCTCGCTTTCTTTCTTCCTGCTTCTGTCTCCTTTCAACCATTCGTCACATACTTAGCTGCTACTTTCTCTCTTTCTCTTTCTCTCGTCCATTCGTCTTTATCTCGCGTTTCTATTTCCCGTACGTTCGTCGATTCCATTTACCTTTATCGTTTCCACGTCAATTAATCTCCCTGTTCCTCTTCCAGCCACGGTTCGTCAAGCCATTCGTCTTTATCCCTCGTTTTCCACCGCCACCGTTCCAACCACCTTTAACCGTCTTCATTTTTTCCCCGAACCTGCGCTCCTCTCTCTTTCCTTCATACTCGTCTTTTTTGTGGCCCGTTCTCGAGGACTCTTCGCCTCGTTCTCTGCCCATCCCGGCGCAGCCACGAGAGAGCACTCCTCCACGTTCACCGCCGACTAATTTATGTAATTACGCGATCCTGCCGCGACTGTCCTCGCGGCTCGCGTGATACCAAGTGGCCGGTACCACCGACGAAATCATAGCCGCCTCGCGAAATACCACGATTACCTGCCTCTTACAGTTCTCCACGTACGTCGACGTCGATAGACCCTCTTCGCTTCTCTGTGTTCTTCTGCTCTTTCTGTTTCTTTCGTTACGTTACACGGTGTGGTACGTCGTATGCACCTGACGAATGCGTTCGTGGACAATGTAAGTTACATCGTGTAAAAGTTTCAGGGTAGTGTCCTAGTTGCTAGTCTTGTTATGAATAGGTAAACTATGGCTAGGTAAATTTTGTATGAAAGTTTCTACGTCAGAACTGTATTTATTGGGATGAAATAAGATTAAGTAGAATTCTTGCCGATCGAATTCGATCATCTGAACGTGAACGAGATATTAGCGTGAAAAATCCATGAGCTTCCGTTATGAATAGTAATTGCATATTCTATTTATATCGTAATAAGTTCAAGTGAAATAGAATATTACTACGAATTTCATACTTTTAGCATAAATATAAATTTGACTTATTTAATGTATTAAAAGATATCCGTGAAGGTATTTAGGGCAAGTAAAACGGGAGAAGGAAGTCATAAATGGAAATTAGTTTCTTGAAATATTAAATACAGAATGGCAGTATAAATGAAATGAATTTATTAAAAAGTTATTCCGCATGACCGAAGAAATTGACCGCGAAATATTAATTATCTTGAGTTACTTCTGGAAGCGCTTTCGAAAAATAAAGAAACCAAAAGTAGAGTTTAATTTAATTTAAGACTTTTGCACGGCATCATACATCATTTAGCAGGAAGTGTCCTTGCAATATACAAATTCATAAACTGGCGGAAATAACTCATTTAAGTATTCATTTCTCAGATAGAAAATTTACGTCGGATATAGAAAAGAGATAAATCTGCAAGAGTTAGAAGACACTAAGGTGTAAATATATACGGGAAGAATGCCACGAAGATCTATTTATCAAGATTTGTGCAATTGCGATTTGAAATCACGAGAGAGCCCAGAACGAAGAAAGTTTAGTAGGTCACGGTAATGGTTCGCAAGATTACAAATCCTCCTGGTAGGATCAGTACCATCAATTGCGATTAATTCATAAACTAAATCTTCTAGATTAAAGAAGAGAAGTAATTTGTAAGAGTAAAATAAGGGAAATAAAATCTTATCAATGTATGAGTGTATGTATATGCGCGTGATACCTAATCTCCAAATTACAAATATACTTAAATTTCTTGTATTCAATGACATGTTTTATTCAACGATCACAGAGTACAATAAATTGCAGAGTAAAATCACAGCAAAGCCAATTTCCATTCGTCAGCGACCTCTCAATCTTCCACAAACGGCGACTACTATAAATTTTTCAGAGTAACACTCGTTTTGGCCGTCGGTTCCCTGGATTTGTATATTTAGAATCCTCGCATATTTTACTCCCGGTGCACAATTAAAGAACGCAGGTTAGTCACGAGAATGTATCTAAACGACGGGGCACGGTATCGCGGTACGGATTAATTTCGATAAAAAGCCAATTAAATCTACGCGCTCGTAATCAATACCGAACGATACGCTCGTTGTAACTCAGCGTCTCGTTCCATCGACGCGGTCGACGAACGAGCACGCAGTACGATTGCTACATATCGTTTGGCCGAGCGAGCCCAGAAGGCCAGCCACGAACATATCTAAATCAAAGAAGCTTAATGAGCGGCAGATTAGCGCCTGAGTAACGCCGATACGCGTTCCACCGTATCGAGAGATAGAGGACAACCGACCGCTGTACGTGCATTGCCCTGGAAAAATTGTCGATCCGTCTGCTCTGCCCGGCTCGAAATAATTGGATTGTCTCCGTTATCGGAGCTGGGATGGCAAGACGAGGCCGATCGCGAGCTGCTTACGAAGCGAAGGCGATTCGTTCTCTAGCGTGGTGGTTGTTGAAAGAGGAACATGCGAGTCGCAATTTTCAAGATGAAGTTTGTTAAAGAATAGAAAAAGAACGTTTGTTAGAGTAGAAGATTGTTTGTTGGCAATAATGGAATTGATGTTTTGATAAGAAATTAAGTTTGTTTGCAAAAGAGTACAGCGGTTTTGAAGAGCAAAGTATTATAGGATTTGGTTTCGAAGAAAATTACATCCGATATGGCATCGATAAAAAGTACAATAAATTAAATCACGCATCTCTTGATGACTGATATTAGATCTATTAATACGTATTAGAATCATTGGCTGCATATAAGATGCTTAATGGTATCGTTAATTGGTCTGGAATCCTATTAAGCCTCGAATTAACTGTATCTATACCCACATCCGACGATATAAGTCAATTTAATTACTGTATTAATTGTATCGTTATTAACGTGAATAATTTCAACTAGATGGCCGACTTGTTTACCGCTGCCACTTATGGATAAATTATTTCACAATTCGTCGTAAGTACACCGAAGGATTTATTTGCTCGCAAATAAATAAGTCAGTTTAATTAGCGCGTCCATTCTTGTTGGTTATAGAATCTTGAATCTGCCATCACACCGCGATAACGAGCAATTTAACGAAACAGTTTCATTTCTATTTCGATAAAAACCGATTCAGCGGATTATCGCGCAGGGCGAACACGTTCCACCTAGATGAAGGGACGATAGGTCGGTTTAGGGACGATGCGACGTATCGCGAGAGAAAACGTACGATGCTTCTTAGATTGAAATAATTAGATCGTTCTTATTCTATCGCCGTTAAAGGTTGGCGAATCTACGGCAAGGGTCGACTTATCGTGACTTTCTTTTTCTTTTGTTTATTGCTCGTAAAAACGATAGTTTACGCTCCGGTTGTATCGAGCTAAAGGAACGAGCCAAAGTCAAGCTCTTCGTATCCGATAAAATTTAATCGAGATCGTAAAGTAGCCTGGAAACGTGGAAACGACGTGGAAGCGAGATTCGCCGGAGAAAAGGGTTGCTAAGATTTTCCTGGAACGCTATGAAAGATTCCTCTGACGACGGTAAGCTTGAGCTAAAAAGAAAATTAAAGGAGAAAACAACGAGACGAACGGGGAAGGGAGAAAACAGAGAAGGGCTAATGAGCGAAGGATTAACGCCTCCGTAAGATTGCTCGTTCCATCGAAGGATAAAGGACGACAGGTTGCACGAGGGTGGATGGAGAGTAGAAGGAGGAACCAGTCGGGAAGAATCGATAATTCTTCCTCTGGCCAGATACGTAACGTCGATCGAAATAATTGGATCATCCTTATACTAAGGCTATTACTGGCGTACAGGTACCAGAGCTTATCGTTCATCGTAGATTGTTTCCAATTGTCCGGACAAACGTTCTCGCTGAGAGAAAGCTCGGCAAACAAGTACCCTAAGATATTAATTTACATAGGAGATCGGCGTTCAACGAGCAGGAACATTTCTCTTATCTTATTTCATTTAATCCCAGACCCAATGCAAACAGAACGACGCGTTATTGGAAGGTCAAGATGTGAGTCACGAGGAAACGCGGAACGAGGTAGTTCGATCTTTATCGAATCTGGCTCCTGAAATTCTCACGCCCGATGTAGCTAATTCTGATCTAACATTGTTCCAAGAGAATTTTTCATACGTAGTTTTGCAAGAATTTTATGACAGAAGGGAACAGATTTTGCAAAAGCGAAATTTTACATTTCATTTTCTTTGGAACGTATTTCCATTTTTATTGGAAAAGGTTTCAAACGTTTGACTCAACCAATCGCGTTATAACATAGTGAAAACGTTGATGATTCCAGGATTTATTCAGATTTTTTGTAACATCAAAAATTTAGGTTTGATCTGAGCAAGCGAGAGGGTTGATTTTTTCAGTTAAAACCTTCAGCTTTCGACGATTGTGTCATTTGTCTCTTTTGTAAAAAAAAAAGCACTCAAAAAATATACATTAGCCTTTGTCCCAAAATTTAAATATTAACAGGAAAGCTGGAATCCACTAGGCGAACACAACGTAACTTCATTCGTATCACCGAAACAAATAAATTGGTCGCTTTCACAAAAAATTCGTGACGAGAACAATGCTGCGACATGGGAATCGACCGACTTTCCGACGATTTCACCGGTCACGCGACTCCATAGTCCACGGAAACAATGTCCAGTCGTAAGTGAGCACCTACGCTTCGACCTGTGCGCGCGAGAATCCGCGTTTCGTTGGCCCGCTACGGACACGCACGTGCGATTGCGTCCGTGACACGAAACATGAATTTTCCTGGCGTTATTCGCACGTCAGTCTTTCAGGCAAAGCGTCGACGTTATTTTTGCGAGGAAACGACGCAACAATGTAACGTCCACAATGGCACGTGTGACGTGTATGAAATTACATTTTACAGGGTTCCTGGACGTTTCTTGCTCCACCCGTGGCACTCTCCTTTTGTCCGCCAAGACTGGCGTAAATTAAAATTATCAACGTGCTCTTTGACGCGCTTACTGGTGACGCGTGGGCATTTTCGTCGGTATGGAAAAAGACGTGAAATTAATTGGGCGTCTTTTACGCCTTCGAAGAAGGGCTGACGCTCGCAGGAAATAAGCAGACTCAAAAGCGCGAGCGAAAACGTGTGACATTTTAATCAGGCGCTCAATCGATAGCAGACTCGAAACAAAAAACTCAAGGAAAGATCCAAATTGAAAATGTCATTCTTTCTTTAACAAATTTCAATTGATCGATTAATACGTAAAAATACGCTTTAATACGACGAAGGTCAGACACTCAACACGAGTTTTATTTTAACAATCATTACACCGCAACAAGATGGAAGTCGGTTGGAAGCACGATAGAAGCGAGGTTGGAACCGTCCGTTTTCGAGAACATCCCCCGTCGACAGACCGGATATCCTTTCCGATCTGGCGGAAGGGAAACGAACAGACTCTTACGAGCGCGATCAGTCACGGGCGTCACGACGTTGTCGAGAGACGGTGGGATGCGAAGTATACCGATAGACGATCGCAGGGCAGAACGCGATCCTGACGAAACTTTGTCAGTGTCTCGCACGATTAGTGGCCAAAGGTCGACCCCTCTGATCTTTCGTATGTCGAGGGGTACGGCCGTATTCTTGCGGTCTTCCACGTTTCACTTCTATTCGCTTGCAACATCCACGCCATTCAATAGCGACAGAGAATTAGAGGGGAGGATAGACTCTACAGTCTCGACCGTTGGCAATGCACGAATTATTCCTTGCTCCTATCTTCGTGGAGCAATTAGTACGGCGCGGAAGCCGCCCACGTTGTATCGGGCAATTAATAGACAGGACAGAGTGAAAGAAGGGATAGTGGTCTGCCGTGGAGAAAGGGACGAACGATGCCGATGTGCACGCGATGCTACGACGCCGAGTGTTCGCTGGCATTTGCTCGCGATATCGTGCACGACCGGCAAAGATAGCCTTTGAGGAATGGTCCGCCAGCTAACAGTGATCTACCTGGCTGAAACGGGAGGTCTACGGTTAGATGGTCTCGCTCGGGGATAAACCTTATTGTGTTCGTGTCTTCGCTTGTCGGATGTCTTTTAAGATACTCTAGAGCGAGGCTTGACAGAGGATAACTGCTGACTTTTGATGTTTGCGGCGATTCTTTTGGCTTCAGTCGTTCACAATATGTAGGAAGTATATCTATCGCTTTCGTTGAATGTGAAATTTTCTTTGAATATTCATTTGAATATTCTTTTGATGAATCTAATACGTTATTGATGAATTCCTAGGATCGAAGGGATGTAGATCGAAGCAGATGTGCAGTTCCAAGCAATTTCCTTAAGAGGGTTCTGTATAACCGACTCAAAATTCCAACTCCAGTTCCAACAAATGGATAAAACATGGTACTGTAGCATGACGGAATGGAGCAAAGACAATGAGTTCCCGAAGAGAGCAGGACAAGCAATGGTACAAACAGCGTGGCAAATTAAAGCACACCTCCCCAACGAAGCGTTAATACCGCCGTTCAACCACGTTTACGACGAAAGAAACCGAGCAAGTTTGTAACAACGCGATTACACCGCTCCGTATCGTAAATAACTTCCCCGAAAGATGCCAATAAACGACTAATTCGACTGTTTGCTTGGAATTCGACAAACTTCACCCGTGTCCGATGAAACTCTTTTTACGAGCGGACACCCCATTGCGATGGTCTCATTTGTAGCTACGTTTCATTGAACCTGTCGCTCTAGCGACACTACAATATCCGCCCTAAACCCATCGGAACCGCCGCAATATCTGTACGAATCGATCTACTCGTAATTCCATTTTTACGATCGTTCGACAGTACTACACGTTCGAACGGCTACAAAGTCTTGGCGCAGGATTCGTTTGACTGCGAAACCACCCTGTTGGCTGAGAAACTGGGGGGCATCCTTAGCAGATATTCGCCTTTGAGCACGAGACACACCGCATGAGGTAGATTCTGTGTGGTCTGTCGCCTGTAGATTCATTCTAGGCTCCATTTGGATTGTTTAAGGAACCACGGGGCCCGAATGGCGCGTTTCGTCTTGGACACGCCAAAGTAAACAACCCGCTCACGGCGTGGCGCGGCGAGGCGAGAAGCGTTCTGTCGAGGAGCGGCGCGGAGGAGACGAAGAAGAAGAGCAACGGTTCTCGAGCTATTCCCACGTCCTTTTTGCCGGTTCTCGAGGCTGTTCGGAGGCTCGCGTGTCGTCACATCAGCGCTTCGTGGATGCTGCGGTAAATGGCCCAGCAGCGTGAGATATGGTCTCGTTATTCCGCCGCTCCTCTTGTCTCTCTCCGCTCTCTCTTCTTTTTACTTTTTCAATTTCATTTTCTTCCTTTCTCTCCATCCTTCCCTTCCTCTTATTTTTTTTTTTTTTTTTTTAATAAGCGACCGTGGACGAGGCGATTTTTGGTGGAGGTAGAGTACAACAAAAGGGAACCAACTCCGTTTCTTCTCCTTTCAGGGCACAAAAGCGCGTCTTGAAGCTTTGCCCGATGACTCAACGAAACGACGCTTTCTATTATGTCGAAAACTGCCGAGGGGGGTGTTCTTGAATTCGGCTGCCTCCAGTTTTTAACCCCTACCAGCCAAGCCCGACGGCCACCTTTCTGTCGACCGATATTGAAACGCGAAGTTTAATATCCGCGTATTACGTTTTTCTTTCCTGTCGCAAATATACCAAGAGAGGGAGAATGCTGATACCGCTGCTTCGAATAGGAATAGCGAACAGGCAGATAAACAGACAATGATCACGTACTGAAAGATATCGGGCTGAAAAATATTAATCTTACAAAAGTAATAGCAGATAGAGAAATATATACTTCTACCTAGCTTCACATTTTCTGACAGAAATATGTTTCTTCTGAAAACACGTTTATCCTCGAGCACCCATCGAGCACCAATCCTCCTCCACCTTACATCAATAAAACTCGCCTCTTCAGTGTCTCCTGTATTTCTGCTTGCATTTTATACAGTCAGAAACGCAATTCAATCGACGATTACACGTCTCCGATATCACAGAAACGTCACGAGCTCTACATTGGCCGCTTTGGAAATTTAGCGATGTTTTCCTCTCGTACAGAGAAGCGGCGAAGGAGTTTTCCTTTCATCGATGTTCTCGTGCTCGGAAGAATTCCGAGTTTGGCTGAGAGGTGGGAGAGAACGTAAAGAGAGTGAGAGAAAAAGAGACACAGAAAAAAAGAAAATAGAAAAGAGAAGGCCGACGAAGGTAAAAGAAGAGGGAGCGCGAATGGAACACGAGCAGGACAGGGAAAAAGAGGCTCTATCCCATAGGCGAGTTGTATGGGTTGGGCATGGGTCATTCAGTACCTCTGAGTGACCCATTGTAACGTAGGACAATATGGTGCCGCTCTTCAATGGCCGGCTGTTCCCGAGGTGTTATGTTATGTGTTGGCTGTTATTCAGATAGGTAGGTAGAGGCATTCAACGCCGTTTGCCGTTGTGCCATGCTCTCTGCTGGCGTGGTGGCGTGGCAAGAAGCGTGTGCAGGTTCGAGGAGAATCGAGAACCGCTCCGGTACAATAAAAGTGGAGGGCAAGAGCGAACAAGATGGAAAGAGAGCGAGCGCGAGCGAGCGATTTGTTGGTGCCGCGAGTCAACAAATTGGATCACCTTAGACAAACTGTTACGCAATCCTGGCGAACGGGCGCCCGTGATACGTGGGCTCGTTTCCCCGCGAGATATTTCATGCGTGTCACGGCCTCTGAGCGGTTATCTCGCATAGCGCGCGCTTAACTCAGCGGGATAGTAATGGATTACTTCGGTCGCCGTACCAGGTCTCGTGTTCGCCATTGTCGGGGATTTGCTAAGTGGATTTATCAAGCCGTTTCGCGGGATAATGTTTTAATTACCGACGGCGCGCTCGTGCGATTTGCTAATTAAGATCGAACGCGAGCGACTCGTGATACCTTCCTCGCGGAGCTTCGCGACCAGCAAAATCGCCGCGAATGCGTGGCGTTGAACAGAGTGGGGACGTGCATCCGGATGTACGAATGATAGATGGGCTTCCTAGTTTCGATCATAATTAGATTTAACGAAGGTATAGGAAGTACTACGAAATTGAATGTTTTATGAAAGCGAATTTCGATTGTTATATCGGGTCATCCGACGAATATAATTTGTCTATTTTTATGTTTTAAAACTTCTATTGCGTTCTACTGTTTCAGACTTAACACTGAGAAACACACGTCACAGATAATGTTAACTACATTTCTGATTTCACAAACAATCACGCCATAAATTTTCATATTTATAGAAGACCCAACAACATTTATGTTCCTAAATCTAAGAAGCGGATAATTAATTACTTAACATCTAAACTCTCTATCATATCATCTATGTTACTACCAAAATCACCAAGAAAGAATTTCGGTGTTCGCATAAAGGGAAACGTAAAATACTCGTCCGCCCTCAGATAAATCAGACACGTAACAGATAACCCCGGGGATAATTAAAAGAGTGCAGGAGGATCGTGAATGAGTCACCGTGGTCCAGTGACTCAGCATCATGAGGAGATCTCGAGCTGACCCGAAGAGAGGGGTTAAAAGGACTGACCGGAGGAACTTAGAATCCGGCGCCCAAGGGCCTAGATCCTCTCACTACGTTTCACCGTTCATGCTTGGGAGGGCGGAAACGAGACCGCTTCGAGGGTAGAGAAGGACACCGTGGACGTCCACCTAATACTCGTTCCCAGAACAAAGATGCGCTTCTCCGGTATGGTATTTGGAATTGGAAGTCGGGAACGAAGGGCGTGCCCGCAGACATTTGTCCTTGACAAGGAGCCCCGCTATATCAGCGGCAAGTTATGCGGTTTCTACTGTGTGATCGAAATTCCGATTAAAAACTCGTCGAGATTGAATTCACTGCTTTGCGTATTACTTCTTTATGCACATTGTATTTATCTGTACTATACTCGGATTTATTCGATTCTAATTCGCTGCGATACTAACTCGATCATGAGTGTTGAAGGGGTAGAATGAAATTGATAGAAAGTAGGAATGTAAGATGAGATCAAAGTAGCTGTTGATTCTAAATATTCATATCTTTAATCCTTGTAATCGTTACGATATTTACAGAGTAAAATAAATTCCGTATTTTTAATTGCGTTGGTAGAAACATAAGTTCAGGTACGAAATACCGATTTAATAATCTACTTGTAACCATCACCGATCCCATCGTTTTAGATCAAAATAAACACTTCCAATTAATTACAATATCTTTTCGTAAGCAAACAAAATGCTGATCAAAGATCAACAGATGGCAAACTTTCATAAATACGTCAAACGTTAAAAAGACCTCAACGAAAAGCTTGCAACCACATCGATTTAAAAAAGGCAGCCCGTAATTAATTTCACCGTGTACGAAATCTGCCCCTCGACACTTATCGCCCAATCTCCGGCAGCAGTTTATTAGTGGGACCTCGGTTTGCCAGTGGAACGAGTCGTGCACGATGAGCGTTCGCATAAAGCAAGTTGAAAACGCGCGTTGCCGCTAGGATTCCTCTCGAGTCCGGCTTTCCTGGCGTTCGACGAGCGCGGAGAGGCACGCAATGCGTGAAGCTGAACAGCCTGCTCATTCCACCCTCGCGTTATCCTTCTCTCGCACTCCTCTCTCGACCTCTCCACGACATACACATACGTCCAAGTATTTTCGCGTGCAACGTCGACTAACAGAAGCTGTGGCGCGCGAAGAACAGACCCTACGTGACGAACGGTGCGGAAACAGGGGGCTTTATGCATTGGCAACTTTAAATCACAGTCTGGAAATAACTTATGTACGGATAGATAGCTATTACTATAAAGCTCATGTAGGACGTGCGTGCGTGCCCTGTCGAGAAAGATCTGTAGCTCTTCCTCTGACCTTCGTTCGATGCTTCTCTCGTTTCTATGGATCCTTCTCCGCTTTGTCTTTGCTTTTAGCTTTGTGTATTGCGATAGATTCGAGAGAAATGTGTTTTAGAGGAAGATGTTCGATCAGAAATATTGATAATACATTATGCGCAATCGTATGCAGATTATATTCAGATGTAGTGGGATTTATTCTCACTTGATGTGATTCTGAGTAATATCTTCGAATTTTATTCTTCTGTGGATGAAATTTTTAATTTATTTACGTTCGTAAAGAAATTGTTTGTAATTTAATTTCTTCAATCATTATTAACGACCATTCTACCAAATATAAAGCTATGAGTTTTATGATATAGGTGAAGATCTAATCGTTGCCGGAGAAATCCGCAAAAGCGTCACAATCACGGAGAGCAGGGGTTCATTAAGAAGATGAAATATGGATCTCGTAAATCAACGACCCGAAAGAAACCTTTCTCGTAGTGGAATCGGTTGTCTGTCCGCTAAGTGCCGGCACGAATGAACACATTCGATCGTTCCCGTGAAATATCGTTATTGTGCTGCCAAATAACATTTGTATAATCGTCTATTTCCATGGCAAAAATTGATCCGTGATCACGAAATCTACAGGCGGGCGTCATCTCGCAAATATGCGCGGCAAGAGAGAAAAAAGGAAACACGTAAGCGGCAGAGAGAGGAATAGAGAAGTCGAGGAGAAGCGTCAGAAGCGGTCAAAAGGGTCGTAAATTAATTCGTCCCGTAAGTGCGTTCTTCAGTTTTTTCTCTTATTTTACGAAGATCTCTTTCGAGTATCTCGGAACTTTTCTATTTCATGTCGTTCTCTCTCTCTCTCTCTCTCTCTCTTTACTCGTTTATATAAAATAAATATTTAGATAAATTTCCCGCGCGTAGAGAGCTGGCATGACTGTTCGAACGAAAACTTCATCCGTCATCCGAGCATAAAAAATTTACTTAATCCAGGATTATGCTAATGCGCGCTGATACAACAATAATAACACAGAATACATGGACCGAATGGAACGAAGAAAAAGAATGTGAATCACCAGTATTCACCAGTGATCTTTTACCTTTTTGCTCCACGTAACACATGTTTTTAGATCGGAATAGACTGTATTCCGAAATCGTTTAAAACATGCCATCAACTTGTGAAATTTCTACTGGTTCTGTTCGTGTATTCTACACTCTAATGGGCTTTTCTAAATTCCACAAGATTATAGTATTATCGTCTTTCTGGGAATAATTTAATAACCAAAAATGTGAATTTTTTGGTAACTTTTTAAAGTATCATCTTCGAACAAAATAGTACGTAAAATTTAACAACGAAGAAAATAATTCTTATGAAACAGAAGCAAATAATCTAAAGGAAACTGTATCTAAAGAACTGTCTCACAGCGACAATTTGAAAAATAGGTTTCTCGTGTTGTCATTTTGACAGCAACAGCGTGAAACTCTTGAAAAAATATTTACGACTCGAACTGCAATTTTACTCTCCATCTTTATACTACGACATGACTTTCGTTTGATATTTTCTCTCGCATACCATCACACTGGAAAACTTCCCAAAGTCCATTAACTCCCTGGCAATTATCTACCACTTTCGAGTCGTCAAAGCGTTTCAATAAACGGTGTCACGTTACCCAAAGGAGCTTCAAAGGCTGCTCAAAGAGACTGTTCTGTCATCAAGAAAGCCTAGCGAGCGAAAAAAAAAAAAAAAGAAGGAAAGGGAAGGAAAGAAAAGGAGAGGGAAGGAAAAAGGGAAAACGATAACAAGGATTGATCTGCAGGGAAATGGTTCGTGCAGCGAATCCCCGTCGCGCGAATCGTAAATGGAACACGTCTGATTTACGCATGGGATTTCGTGTGCACCGACGAAAGCGGGTAGAAGAGACGAAAGATGAAACAGAGGAACGGAGAGCGAGAGCGGCGGAAAGCGACAGCCGGCAAAGGGAGGAGAGGCCTCGAGAATCTGGCTGCCTGCTGAATATCATTTTTTCCGCTCGAGAAAATTTTCACTTTTTCGTCCGTCGACTACCGTCGCCGCCTTTTCAAGAGGATAGATGCGAGATCTGGAAGGAGGAGGAGCCACGAAGCCCCACACGTTTCCGTTTCTACGTGACTCGTCCGTGGCAGACGCAACGCGTCGCTTCTCGTCCTGTCGTTTGTCAAACTCGACGCAAGATCTCGTTCGGTGCGTTGTCCCCTTGCTTCGCTGTCCCCCGTTCTTTCTACCCACGACGACGAAGAGAAGGACGACGATGACGTCGAGGGAGGAAATCGGCGTCGATTGAGAAGCTTACGCGATAATGTCCTTTCCAGCAGTCGAGTCGACACATCGGGGGAAGAGAGCGTATCAGACGACGCGACGTTGAAGAATGCGAGACGTGTCCAAAGAAGTCGAGGGAACGTTTCCTACACTTACTTTTTTTCCCTCGACCAACCTGGCAATTTTGATACGTAGACTGGATAAGGTATTATACGATGTCTCTCGAGAGACAAAGGTATCCGTGTTTTCCATTTGTGTAATAGACACGAAACGATTGTGGCATGGATCGATCGAGATAATAGCCCTTGAGGATATAGCATTAACTGGAAAGAATCTTTCGAGATAAATATGGAAGATCGACGGTCTAGACGAGCCCCGGGCTTAAGGTAATCGTTTTAAACGAGGACTCTGGAGTTTCGGGTTTGGCAAGCCACGAAAATTCGGCGGACAGTCGTTTCGGCGACACGCGATAAAGAACGCGATTCGATGCTGGAAAGTGGAAACCGGTTGCGTTTCCGTAATTTATCCGAATGCTGGCCCCTTTCAGGATTCGTCGTTATTGCATGCACGTGGGGTCGTTCCAGACGAGTTTCGATTCTCTCTCGAGCATGCCGTGTCCCAAACCGATCCGCCGATACGGGCCAAGTTCCTGCTCTTGGCAGATTCGTCAGCAAAACGAACGAAACGCCGAGACGTCCCGCGTTGGATGCGATACACGAACCGCATTATTGCGCGAGCAGCATAAAACATGCGGATAAATATATTTAAAGGGAAGTGGAAAGGGACGATAAGAGGAGAAGAACGATAGTTTGGAGGATTCGTCGATTTACCAGTGCGTTAACCGGTCGAAGCTTTTAAGTATTATACCAACGCATGCCTGCAATCGCGGATTATCTCTGCACACTTCGAAAATACACGACCGATGAATAATATTGGCCAGAGTACATCGTAGCCTTTCTTGTAGATTCGGCAAAAACTGATGGCATGATCGATGAAATTAATTACTTCGAAATGACGTTATTAAAGCCGATAGGAATCTTTAAAAGCCTTCGTAATTGCCACGATGCTTAACGATCACGACTGATTTTTCATCGGACGTTGCTCACTCGTTAACTGTACGCGATCACTGGTTTAATTTTACATCGACTACTTTTAATTAATCGTACGGCAAATTATTCATTCTGTCTAAATACATCATTTATTAGGGACACTTTGTCGATAAAATATCATTGCTTTATAAGTGGATTGTAGGGAATCGTTTGATTGACTTTTGATTTTCATGAATATAGAATTTATATTCTCCCTTTAAACATATTTTCTTACGTTCCTATAATTAGAATTAATAGAAGAAATATTTAGAATAAATAGAATTCTAATTCGTTTTTAAATTTCTCGCAGATTTAACATTCAACACCTTTAATATTAGACAAACATCAACAAGTTATAAAAACTATTATTTAAAAATTTCCGAAACCGATATTAATAACCAACAGATTATAGAGTAGTATGCTCATCTCATATAACACAAACTTTACACGAAGACTCAATAGCTTAAGATTCAAGGGGATTCCAGCAAAGTAAATTTGCCTGTGGTGCAACGGTGGCGAGAAGAAGAGAAAAGCAAAGCTTTTTACCTCGGTTGGATCCGCCCACGCGAATCACTGGTTGCAGGGTGAAGATAGCGAAGTCTAAGCCGAGGTCACGGGATCAGCGCATTACCCTAAGCTTAAGCGTGTAATAAAATCGCGGAACTAACGGCCGCAAGATCCCGTGGCGTCGCGTCGCAAGGATGTTGGAACGCGACTGCTCTGAATCGTTCCCTCCAAGCTCGCGGATTTCGATAAACACTGGCTCGATCCACTTCGACCCTCGCGTATGCACCCGACGAAGGCACGTTGAAAATCTACCGCATCCGCGTGTAATCGTAGATAAGAAGTTGCCATTTAAATTTACCTTGCGTCGTGGGGAACCAGAATAAACTAGGACTCTATTGTAACAGAGTGTTAAAACTTTATCGATAGAACAGGCAAATTGGCGTTGTATATACAATAATCACGTTGCAACGTGTAAACATGGAAACTTGCTTGAATATAATACGTACGTTATACGGAAACTTTGTGAAATTTCATTAGCACTGTAATGAAACACGAATATCGTGATCATATTGGTAAAATTTGATACCGATCTGAAAATGTATGTAAAAGTTGCAAGATATTTGTTGCAAACATATAAAAAAGTAAGCAAGTAAAAAATAAGCATACAATGTGAATTGTAATCTTAAACATATGTAATAATTAGAGCTGAACATGGTGTCACTGAATTTTCTATCTTACTAATATAACGAATAATTATCTGTTCAAATATTTTAATGTATGCTTGCAATGAATATCTTCTAATTTTATATACATTTTCAGATTTAAATTTTACCAATATAATCATTTCTTGTATATATCGTCCCAGATATTCGTATCATTGCTAACGAAATTACAGAATATTTTATATAACAACAACAAGCTCGTATATTTTCGCAAGTTGCTATGAATATTTAAAATAATATATAACTTGAATATTTGAAAATTGTATAAATTATGAATATCTTCGTTAACTTAAAACACAAAATTTAAGCAAATGAAACTGAACTATCTCAACCACCTGAAAGAGAAATCAGGTCTATTGGATGACTTCACACATGTTTATCTGTGTGGCTGTGAGATATTGGACAGACGAAAGAGGCATTTGAAAGCTTTCGGAACACATATGGTGGAATAAAACCACGTAACGAAATAATTAATGACAGTGGTGATAGTAATGGATTAGTAATGGATTTTTCTATGAATTAGTAGCGACCCGTTAGAAAGATTTATCGATCGGTACACCACTTATTGCAGACTGGTGCAGCTGATATCTCTATGCATTTGCACCTCATTTAAATCAGGCGCGCAAGAAGCAGTACCGAGCAGTTTACAATATCGGAATAATATTACCTGTCCATGATTAATTCACGAGCTTTTGTTTATGGAACGTGTTTTACTTTTTACTTGAAATTTTACGTGCTCTTAAACTCTCGAACGCTTTCTCCAAGCGTCTAGTACAAACCCTTCTTTATCATTATTCAAAAGATAATAAACCTGACTTTCAAATTAAGTGTGACGAACGAACATAAAAGATACTGCAATTGTAGCCTCGTTAAAGTAGATTTCTATCGTTAAATTTTTTCAATTCACTCGCTGCCTAATCTAGACTCTATACTCTCATTTACGTCCAATCTATATTTTAACATTGGAACACGTACAGATGAAATAAAAAATGAATAACGTGAGATAAAAGGCAAGCCTTGATGGATGTAGTTTTAAAAAATCATCAAAATCGCAAAAACTGAAAATCCACAGAATTCCTATGAAATATTACAAATTGGCCATTTGGAACACTATGTACTAGTACTAGTATGTATCAAACTAGCATTTCAGTCTATTCTAAAGATATTAGAATTTCATTGTTCGTTAGATGAGATCCTACATATATCTACCATTGTAAATGTACAATCCTGTCATGTGATAAATTGCTCATTTTGGTTTCAGTATTGAACTACAACAATATTTAAAAAAAAAGTAATGATAAAAATTTCGACCGATCTTTGACGAAATATGACGCCTTCATCACAGAAACCTAAAACCCTGTATTTATCTATTCGTCGATTTTCGCGTGTCATTCGTGAGTGACGGCTGGGCTAAACGACAACGTGTTGCTCAGCTGTGAATGGGGCGGATTTTCAGGAAAAATTCGCCAGGTTTACCTGCTCCTGATTTCGTCTGTGACGTGTTTCCACCGCGAATTCTCACCCCTCGTCTCTCAACGGCCACTCGCCGTCATTAACGCGTTTAATTACACCCTAAATACACCCCACGGGGACCGGCATCCCTTCCATCGTTATTACGACGCGAACATCTGCCACGATGAAAGCAATAGAGCGGGGAAAGCTCGGAGAAGTGGCACTGCGGCATCCCCGTGGGCCGTCGATGTTATCGGGAATCGGGGAAAGGTTCAAGCAGCTGCCACTTACCTGAAACAGAAAGAGAAATGTCGTTGTGAGCAGGTGATTTTCAGCACAGATACACGGATAAGCTTATATTATTCGCGATTCCTTCTTCGTTTTCCAGCCCCCCCAGATTTTCGAGGGTTCGTCTCACCCCTCCACGAGAGCTGTTTGGGAAACGCGAAACCACGAGTGGAACCTTTTGTTGCCGCGTTTTAGGTTGATCGTTAGCGGTAAAGCAAGAGGGTGACTTTCGGTGAAACGGTTTTTACGGATGTCTTTGATGGATCTGGATGAGGTACAAAGTGATAATGAACTGAAGGGCTTTTTCTAGTCTACTACAGGGAAGGGTTGTTTGCGCTTTTCGGCAGGATCCTTGTGCGTTTTTAAACCTAATTAATGTTTGAAGAGACCTTTTCATCGTATTTGAAATATATGCCACTTTCTACACGTTTCGCGCAGTGCGTATAAAGATTCATCTCCTGTACGTTGATATCGAATACTAATTTTGAGAATCGAGTTACGATCATTTTTTCTAAAGAGTTTCAAATTTTCGTCCATCATTCAGGTCTAGTTTCCTAAACATTAAACGTGACACAAAACTCGTTAATACTCGATCTCCGACTTTCATCGTATTTGTAGATGACCCAATTGTAGATTTTCCATTTACTAGTAGTATTATAATCGATTGTATTAAAGGTGATACAAATGCCATAACGGAGCTTTAGAATGTGTCTCATATAATAGCACGACATCGGAAAGCAATTTCTCATGATTTATAAGATAAGCCATAAAGATTACTATTACTTCACGCGGCACAAAAGATAAACATAAAACACGTGTCTCCCTATACGTTGACTTAATTACCGCATAACTTTACACCGTGAGCGTACAATCTACCCATTCCACGAATCGTTAGTTCGGTCGGCCTCCACAAATCCTGAAAACTCATAACTTGTCCAGGGCCAACCCCGCTACGATCAGCATCCCATTACGTGGCCCGGGACTCCATAAAATAGTAGAACGAGGCTACCATTCCCACGTTACTACTTCTACGTCGCGGCATTGGACCAAGTACACGTGTCCACATCTTCCATTATCTGGGCATACGAAACCCACATATCTGAAATATCCCAGAGCTCACGCGTCATTAGTACCTTATCGTGTTTCCGAGACAGTCTATTATTCTTCTATTATCCCACGATCGACTCACGGCGCCGGCCCAATGTTCGAGATACGTGTCATCGACTGATTCCAACCAGACGATCTATCGCCTAGGTGAATCTTCTTCTCACCTAATTAGCGATAACGGGTGTTAGCTTTCTGAAGAACTATCGTTTTCGATACTAGTTGCTCGTTAATTTTATATTTGGTTGCTATGGATTAGTATGCGTGAGCATACTAATAAGAAATAAGAATCGTTTCACGTGATACTTTACTTTACCAAAATGAAAAAGAGGTATTATATACATACATATTACATACGTATAATACTTTTAATATTTTTTCGTGAGTGACTGTATACATAAAAAGATGGGCAAATAGTACTAAACCGATGGATCATAGTTTTTCGAAGAATATTGTAGCTAAACGATTGTCAAAATTGGTAGAATATGCTCTGGATCCACTTTGGTACTTTTATTCCTCTGGCTCGATATTTTTCTACCAAAAGACCAGATATTCGGTTGCGAATGGTTTATTCAGCGAGAAAAGTGCTTGTTATATTTTTATCGCTGAACGTGAGTTTGCAGAGATTTCCAGGTCCTCCTATTACATCATTCATACTCGTTTTGTATAAATGTTGCAGCTTGCCTGACAATTGTTATTTCGTTCTCGATATTTTGATCACAAAATTATTTATTACGTAAAAAAGAGACAAGAAGAGAGGCATAAAATTTGACAAAATTATTACAATTCAGCTCTTATGGATATTTTTACAATTTTTATCTTGAATTCTTAATTCTATTGTTTCCAAATTTTTTAATTGTCAAATGTCTGTATAAATTTTTTCTGTCTATCACGGGACGAATAAACGTTTCCAGCAAATATTTTGACGTTTAGATACGTGTAACGGTACAAATAGTAAAATATAAATAAATGAGAGGAATATTTGACTTCGTAATTTTAACGCTGAACCAACCACGAAATCAAATAATTCAAATTCTGAAATATACTACTACCACGTTATGATTCCGATAGAAATAAATACTAATTCTATTTAGCTGAAGCATTTTCACGTTTCTATTAATAATAAAAATAAGATAATTGACACGACATTTCCGTTGAGAACAAAATAATTAATAAATCTCTACTTGCAAGAAACATCGCTATAATATAATATATAAGCATATAAAAATCGTTCAACAAGAATCTAGATTCCGCTTGAACTACACTGTTTTCCGTTTCATCAAGAGAGAAAGAACGTCGTTCTATGTTTGAAAGTGGAAAGATCGTCGCGTAGCCAGCCGTCCGGCAACAGATCATACGTGACTTCGTACGCGTGACCGAGCGTGTTCTCGCCCTCTTTGAGAAGGATGCTTCTCACGCGCGTTCGCATCGTCGCGTCTATGCGTTTACGCGAGGATAGGCAGTCGAAGCGAACCGGACAACGACGTGTGAGGCTTTTCACGTGGTTCACCTGGACGACTCCGGGCGAAGTTTAAGTGGGTGTCCGTGAGATAAGCGACCACGACTGGCGTAACAGCTCGATAAACTCTCGTGTTTATTGGATCGTCTCAGCCAAGCCATTCCCTCTTTCTCTGGCTTATTCCAACGCATTGGTCTCCTCTCTATTTTCCTTCGATTCGTTTTTTCGTCGCTCGGTATGTCTCTACCTTAGTTTTCCTGACTTTCTTCGAGTCTTTCGCGTTATCTACCGTTTCCCAACCTTTTTTCTAATCTTTTTCTTTAAGTTAGTCCTGGATTACGCTAAAATAAAATTATTCAGGTCAGGAGGGTATTTGAATCAAATTAATTTGCATTCGCCAAATTCGACCGTGAAGAGCTTTTAAACGTTCTACATTTAAAACTAAAGTTCTTAATTCGTTATTAGCGGCGCGACTCAAATAATCCTACCTTACTATATTCAGTTGGCATTCCGCGAATCTCGACGAACTAACATCGAAGAGAAACACTTGCGTCGCATAGTGGATTATCGCGTGAATTTTGTGAATATTTCCTTGGAAATTGGCAAGCGCGAGCACCGTTATCAGAAAGCGGGTGCCACGCGATCGGGATATCCTGGTTTTCATCGAGTGTTTACCTTCGTCGAGGCGAGGATAAATTGTTCGGCGTGTCGAATGAATATTTGACAATTAATAATGCGCCCCGCGAGCGAAATATGGAAACGAACGTCGACGGAAGCAGTGGACGAAATAAAATAAACGTTCCGATAGACGCGATTTTTTACCATTTTTAATCATTTCGTCATCGCACGGCATTCTCGTGCGTCGAAAAACGAGCGGAATTTTTCGACCGTTGCTTATCGACACGAATTATTCGCACGAATCTTTTGATAGAAATGAGAGGAAAAAAATATACATATGTATATATATATATATATGTATATGTATATATCGCTGAAAATATTCGAATTAACGTCGTTGTGGAACACGTTGGTAGATTATACATTTAAAAAACGAGGTATGAAAGCAACGTGAAAATTGAACCAGAACATAACCGGTCAAAAATCACAACGACAGTTGACGAACATTCTGTAGAGCGCAAATTGAACCTCGTCCCGTAGCTTTGATTGGATTTGCCATGCTACGCCCACTTTATAAACGTGTATTAGCATTCACGGTCGAGCGGCGAGTCGAGCGCCTATTACTATCGTAAATCGGTTGTAACAACGCTGTACTTCGGCGACGCGATCTATTCCAACCGTTAGAATGCAGATCGACCTGTCTCTTTGGATTTCCCGGAGACAGTCGCGGATCCGCGACGAATTTCAATTCGCGAGCACTGCCGTTAGTGGCGTCTCGCGAGTCTGACCTGGAAATTTCATGAAAGAATGATGATCCGATCGGTTGCCAACTGTGCAAACCTGCGATTGTTTTGCTCGGTACGCGGAATGGATTTATGATGATCGTTTCTGTCAGAATGATTGTAATGGACAATATTGCAGTTTATAACGTTGCTTGTTTGCGAATCGAGGTTGCTGGGTCGTACTCGAAAATATTTCATTCCTCTTTTGTGTTCTGGACGTGAAAGAATTACATATCCGAGGTAGTTTTCAAGACTTCTATCTTTTGCGCTGAATGGTAGATGTATGGTATTTCTTGCAACATTCTACGATATTTTTATTTAGTGGCTAAGCTAATTCATCCTCCGTACAGAACTGTAGGTATTTTTTCGCATCAATTTACATCGATTGAAACTGTTCTTACAAATGTATCGTCAGAAACCACATTGATCAACTTCAAAAATTAAAAGGTTTTCAGTTCAAAAGGAAGATAGTGATGTTACAGATCTGTCTTTTTAAATTTATCTTAGAATATACCTTTATTTATCTAATTTTCTTGAGAACTTACAGAAGTAAATAATTTGTTTCTTATGAATTGAATATATCAATCGTGTTCTTATGTAACGAAATAAAGAAATTAATAGAAAATCTTCAATCTGACAGATTGAAATAACAAAATAAAAGTCCACTTCCAAATCCAATATACCATTCAAATCGTTAAATCCTAACATGCAAGACACACAAGATTCCTACTAAAAATGTTCCTCGAAGCAGATTCCCAACGATCGTAAATACAAATATCTAACTAGCGTCCCAGGCGATCTGGCTCCGACTAATGTTAAAATTGCTCGATGTCCAGCATGGATACACGGCGGAGCGTAGCCTGTTGGCTTTTTGTCCCACCGCGTGCTCGCTGACGATGCGTTACATTCGTCTTCGAGGGTGCGCGGCGTTCGAGCCAGCCGTGTTGTTGCGGCCACGGGAGGAAGGTGTCGCGAGATCAGATTATCAGGGCCATTGTTTATGCTTTATACGCCCCTTAAGCGGATGCACGCGGGTAAAGCTTTAAATTTTCAGAATGTACGCGTGAACATAAGCACGCAGGACGTGGCCAGCTTCTCTTCGTCGATGCACCTCCTGCGACGCTACAACGCGAACCTCTGCGATCTGTCTGAGGAATTCGAGACGTCTTTATGTCGAAGCTCGAAAGGCTGCCGTGATTTAGAACCCGCTATGACCATCTCCCGCGCTTCTCACCAGCTGCTTTCCACTGGTACGCGCAAAACCTCTGTTTCCTCGTGAGTTTCTCTCCAACGATCGCTTGTTCTATCTTTGAATGTTTTTACGTATGTTCAGCGACGCGTTGAAAATTTTATTCCGTTTTATTCCTCCCTTTCATTAAATTGGATTTCAATTCTAGGATTGATGTAAGGATCGAATGTTATTTTTTAAATGTCTCACTGATTGCCAGATTAGGATAATAAATCTATTGTAGGTGTTTATGGAAATTTATATATTAGGTTGTCCTAACAGTTTCTTTCGTTCTGGAATGGATATGATCTATTGGAACAAAATGGATCACACATAATTCAATAAAATAATGTAAAATAAAAAATGCTGTGCCTCTATTATTTCCTTATAAACATTTCGGACGATCTAGTATTTATAGTCACAGATAAAACATTTTATAAAAGTAGATTTCACTTCCTTAACGTACTTTACTTCCGAAATCTTCTCGATTTTTTATTTTTTGATCTGATCTATAACCAAAAACCTATTTTTGAAAGACCTGAGTGGCTTTGTCATATTTTTTCAATTGGCTCTAAAACATCAATGGAAAAGTGCAACGGCTACGCGATTCTCTACATTTCGGTTATCGGAAACGCGTCCGGCTTTCCCTCGTTTCCGAGCATACCGTTCTAAACAGCTTCGCTTCCTCGAAACTGTCCGAGCCCTCAGATTATTCGTGGACGGGGATTTTACGATTATGGAAGGAAATAAAGATTTCCGTGACTCATTGCAAAGTATCTGTCTGGACAGTAAAAGAAACACGCCGATAGAGGCGGAACGGAGATACTTTTCGAATCGCTAAGTTTACTCCGGATTCTTTCGATCTTCCATAACCGTTTGTCCGTTAGACTCGTAGAGACGACACCGCGAATCCCCTCGTAACGGAAAACCCAGTGAAAGAAGACTACATTCTCGCTCGTAAAAGTGATACTCTTCGATCCGTCTTTTTTCAATACCACGTTTATTCCCTGGTTTCTGCCGTACTCCTTGTAAAATACCATAAATCCTTATCGTCACTTTCGACACCGGTCCCCACCCCTTTCATGGCCACAGTTGCATCAAACTACCTTCGTATTATCTTTACTTCCCGCCTCGGAATGCGACGCGTACGTGGTTTAACCCTTTAAAACCCAGATAAACGTGTCGCTGGACACCTTTTTTAAAATCGAACGATTCCGGCACCGCGTCATATCTGTTCTGGCTATATAAAAAACGCGCCGTCACTTATCTCTATGTCCCTTTCCTTTCTTGTTTTCTCTCTCTTCCTTTTTTATTCTTTGGTAGTCCCTACTCCGTTGAATGTTCCTCGAGAGAAGCGACGCCACACGCTATCGTACGCTTCTTACAACCGTGCCGTGATTTGAGGCGTGAAGGAAAGATGTTCGAAGGATCGACGTACCAGAACCCGTTTCGTCCCCGTGCCAGAATGATCGATCGTACGCGCTTTCGCGGCGCTCGTATTCTCCTAGACGCGATTATCTGGATGCTCGTGCAAAACGAGATAAACTGCTGCGTTAGATACCTGTCGATGCTCACGGCTGGAACACTTTTCGAATTTTCGTGAAAAGGAGCGGGCGTGTTAATCGCAGTACGTGCTTCGAAATGAAGAGGGAAGGAATTATATTCCTTTCGTCCTTTTCCTGTCCTTTCACTTCTCCTGCTGGGCATTGACCGCAGTAAAAAAATGGACTACGTTACTTGCTTATCGACGATATCGACAATCATGTCACTAATCATGTGATTAAAAAATAGCGTAAGTCGGAATACTAAATTAGACTGGGATAAATGCGAATTAGCGTGGGCTGCTTAATTGCTGAGTACACAGCGTGGTATTACGGTGTGTGGAAAGCCGATAAATAATTATGATAAACGCTTTAAGTAATGGAAAATGCCAGAGTATATAAATAATTGTGTTCTAAAAATTTGATTCGATTCTCTTGAATTGCAAGCAATTTATGGTATTTTACGCTGAAATATCGACTAATAATTTTCTACAAAAGTATAATACGTATACGATATCTATAACATAAAAGTATTTCAATACCTCTATCTACTTCTCTTATACCATAATAAATGAGAAAGAAGTATGTAAAATACTTATGTGAATATTTTCTCCATGCTAATGTCAAGCTAAGTAAATTCTGTATGAACGTAAATACTAAAAATATCTAGTGTACTAAATATTTTTTAATATTTAAACATAATATGGTACAAGTACTAAAAAAGCTCCGAGCTCTTGACATATCATAGAGAAGGAATAAAACGGAGAAAAATACTATCCACTTCAAAAGATCAAATGGATCTGCGTCGCACTATTGCAGGCGTTATCATTTTCGACGGTACAAATACCAAGAACCGCGAAGAGCGTGGATTATCTTTGGAGTCGACTGCTCCTAAAACCGCATTGTGTTTCATCGATCCCCATTCGATTTCATGGTTGCAGAACTCGCTCTCCAGATAAGATCGTCACGAATAGTATTACCATGCCAGTATGGGAAAAGCCATTGCCAGATCTCTCGCTCTTATCCCGAATATTCTTGACGCTCGTGCGATTAAGATATCGTTCCTGCACGCACTTCGCAAAATTCCAATTTAAATGCGCGATGGATTCGGTCCATTTTCGATCTGGTTAGAATGTACGGCATTGTAACGCCAGTTTCTTACATCCTGCGGACGTCACGCGCGATTATTACCATCCACAACTTATTGTCCTGCTCTGGAGCAATCTTCGAGTTAAGCTCAAGAACCTAGGTGAATATTGTTCGAACACTGTAGCTTTCTTTTTGTGCAAGAGACGTGTATCATATTTTGCTTTAGACTAACCAACGTAATTTCTTGAATGAATCGAAGGAAAATATTATAACGACGAGGTTAAAAATTCATACTATTAAACTGTTTGTCGTCCTAATTAACGAATGTACTTATACACCCATGGACCTATAGTGGCGACTATACGAAAATATAGGTTATATACGCTGCTTTCCTTCCCTTGAGAAAAAGTATTTAAAACAGTGTAATGAGTAGACATTGCACCGCCGGAAGTTCAACATTGTTTCCAATCAAAGGACCGGTCCTAAATGCCTAATTCATCAGGGCAGACTTTGCCAAACCTAATTACTTCCCGTGAGAGTACACCATTTTTCCTCTTACAGCTCGAGCGAACGACTTCCAACGAAGAACAAAGCCACACGAAAAGTTCCACTCGTGGACGTCCTCGTTCCAGACTAGCGAAGCTAAAACACATCGACAGTTATGATTGAAAACACGAACCGCGTGTAACCGCATTCGCTGTTGCCCGGAGAGTGTCGATCGAGCACCGAAGAAGGAATCGAAACGATTTTAGCCAGAGGTTATTTGACACGAATCGCGGTCTCCGCCATTCTGATTGCTTCTCGACGACTCCACAATGACCATTTTATCCACCTCTGTCTCTCTATCTCTCTGTTTCTGTCTCTCTCTTTTCTTTGCTGTTAACTTTGTTCCACTTTCGTCGGCGAAAAGTTCGATTGCACTACGATTTGGTAGAAATTCATCGACATTCCTTCGACGAATTCGAAGTCTGCTGGTGGAGCGACGGTTACGAGAATCGCCAACCGATCCCACACTAGCCGTACGACTTGCTTTCTACCGATTAATATGCGGCAAGCTTGGTCGGAAACGATTTAAAGGCGTTCACCGGGTCCGCGCTTGTCGCGATACCATAGCTGTCACCGTTACTTGCTCTAATGGCTGCGGATAATTGGTTACAACTGGCCCCGCATACGACTCATTGATCCGTGGTATCCCGACTGTATGTACACGCGTGTGGAACCCGCGTGCGATCGAGTTTCTCTCCCGCTGCATTGCTCGCCTTTCGAAAGATCGGCCTGTTTTCTCTTTGTTAAATCCTTTAGCAAAGCGGACGCAATTAACCGCCTCTCCGTGAACCGTCTCTCTTTCGATAGAAAGCGCGATCGCGATCGAAGTCGCGTAAGTCAGGACGTCCGCATCGAACGGTCGATAACTCAAATCCAGCTTTTATGGATCGGGCTTTTCGAATGTGACCTAGCCTGCGATTTCTATGCCGGATAATTGACGACAGGGCAGACTCAGTCTCCGTAAATTGGCCCTATAAATATTGCTGATCGAGCTACGACGTTAAATATAGCGGCTGGGTGACGGTGTAGTATCGCACGCGTGGGCGGGAAAATATCCGAGAGATAATCAGTTTGATCGAAAACGCGAGTTTTCTCCGGCACCACTCCAACGGTTGAGTTATGTCTGGGGTCGGTGTTAACTAGCGGCTTTTCGTTCTACGTCTTGTTATTTCGAATACGTAGAATCGTTTTAACGACTCTGTTGTGTTGCAATCGAGATAAAATATTTAATAAAATAATCTTGAAGCGAATCGCGTTTCTAATTCTCGATTGTTCTCTGCTCCCGGGAAAAACCAGCTCAAGTACCTTATTATAGGACTGTCTCTAAACTAATATTTCGTGTGCTATTGTCTACAGATTGTTCGTGGACAATGTACATGATCTATCGGCGGACACTTTGGACTATTGTCGATATAGAAAAAGGAAGTTTATTCGAACGTATCATAGGACAGGTGAGTTAGGTCTGTATAACTGAAGTTCATATAATAGAACTTCACTGATTCTGCCCACTACCTATGACTTTTCATTCATAGAAGTTCACGTTCAAACGAGTAGATTCAGTCACTTGGAGTTCATTTAATCAGACACCAACTATAATTTCAAATATCCTTGCAAGCCTTATAAGTCTGGACGAGTCTCAAGGATTCCTTATACCAGTGATCGCAAACTATTTATCAAAAACACGTCATGGTTTAATTAAACCGATATCTACGTAACACCGTTACCTGTAACCGGTCACGCTCAGTCACCCCGATCTCCTCCTACGCGCGAGCTTCCCGATTGCGTACGCTTCCGTCCATCATCCAGCTACAGAGTTCCCACCGGGAGAGCTATCGAGAACTGGATCTGTCGCGCGGTCACGGTCGCACATTTCTCGGGTGATCACAGCTCGATGGTTAACGGAACGCCTAAGATTTCTTCGGCTGTTATCCGGTGTTCGGTTTCGTAGGCCGCTCTTTTAACCGGGACGTTCTCTCGCGCGAACGACCGATTGTTGCTACATCTCGCGCGCCTCTCCCGCTTCTCTTCTCTTCTCTCGTGCCCGATACCCAGGCTGCCAGGGCTCGCATTCCGATCAACGAGAAAAACACGGGGCCGCAAACCACAGAACGGTAGCCCATTCACACGGTCTTCTCCCGCTGCCGGCACTTCGGTTTCGTGCGCCGCGTACAGGTCTGCTCCAACAGGTGAACGCGCGCGCGTATACCTGCGGGGAGGACCTGCACGCCTCGGCCGTCACGTACATGTACGTGCACGGTGAACCAACCTCGTTCACCGAGCCCTTCGTACAATAAACCCGCGACTCGCATCCCGATATAATGCAACCCGCCTACTGGAACACGAAACAACGATTCACAGACCCGCGGAATTGCAACTTCTGATGGATTTCTGGAATCGAATCCAGAGAGTGGAAGCTGGCCGTAAAAGAGAGGGACGTGGATATCGAAGCTTTCCGATTTGGAAAGACAGTGGTGTGGGGTGAAAGTTGAACGAAGGACGATTTGCTTGGTTTTACGATGAATTTATAGGTATTTCGCGATAGGATTACAAATATTGAAGTAGGAGGATTTATGTAGGTTTGTTGTTTTTGGTTTCGTAAGTCAATGACGCGGTATCGATTAATTGTAAAGGTATCGAAGGGTTGTCAAGTGCAACGTTTGAAACATAATTTTGAAACTTTAATATGTAAATGTTTGAAAAATTGAATATTTAATATTTGGAAATTTCAATCTATTTAGATAAATATTAAACAACTGGAATATTTGAAAACTTGAAACGCGACGATTTCTTGAAAATTTGAAATATTAGTAGCTAATATCGACGGCTTTGCGAGCGTAAAGTTAGAAAGCTGCGGAGCAGTAAGAATACCTTATCCCATTCCCGCGGCTATAATGCACAATTTAGTAGACTATCCTTTAGGTACTTGCCACGTATACACTTACAGGCTATGAAATTTTATTATAGCACCGAGTGACCCACTTTATTCCGCCATCTTATAAAACACAGCTTCACAGTATTTATAGCTCTAATGAAAACGCTGGCCCTCCGTTCTCGTAATAAATTATGTACAGATATTAAGGAGACTTGGAAAAGAGTTAGAACGGCCGATGCTGGCCCGGTAGAACGTTTAATAAATTTTTCTGGATCTCCGGTAATTGCTTCCGGTTTCCGCAGGTTTAGCCTTGAACTCTCTGCTGCTACTCTGACTTTAATTAAGAAACTACTATTTCGCTCGTCGCTACAAAGAAAAGCAAAGAGCAAGCGTGTCACGAAGAATTTCGTTATTTTTACGAGGGTTACGCGCGATGATTGACGATGATCGATGAGGGTACACTAAACCATGGACACTTTTACGCGTTCCTGTCTCGGAAACATCACGCGGATACATCACCGCTTATCTAGACGGTCAATGTTCCCGCTTCAAAGCTATTTAAGATTGCTGTCTCCTTCGATAATACGTATTTCTCTAATTTGTTATCGCAATTAACGACGCTAATTGTAACATTTACCAATACTCGAGGATTTATGTATCGGTTATTAAACTGCTTTTAAATTACGCTGGAAGAATCGTAGTGATCGATGACGAAGATTAAAGATCCATGTGCTTTCTCTCGTTCAAAGCATCGATTCGAGCTTTAAAAGCAATTGGTATTTTACACGGTGGAAAAAGGCAATAATGGAGAGCCGGCGTTCGCAGCATTCGCAGCAACGTCGGTGATTCTGCGCTTGTCCAAAGACAAATGTTCAAGGGCAGCCGGCCGTGATAAAAGGATACCAAAACGATAAATCATACTCTCGGTTGCGGTCTCGACTGGATAGAGGAGCGAATTCCTCGCCGGGCATTAGTCATATTGAAAGTGTTAAACGATCGACGCCTCCGAAAACAATATCCCCACTGATAGACGATGAAGATGAAAAAACGGCTCGATAACGCGAGCAACGAGGATCGATGGGCTCGCCTTCGAACGGCTTAATGAACTCGCTGGGCTGAAACTTTCTATTCAAATCGGTTTCCGTCGAATATCCATTCGTCCAACGACAGGTTTTCTATGGGACAAAGGGGATATTTTACGGCGGAATAGTTAATCTCCGGAAGAATGTTAGGGGTGATATATAATATATAATTACCATTACAATTTTCATTCATTCAGATAAGGAGGAAAGCGACACGAGTATTTGGTTCTAATTGTATTAGAGATTGTTATATGGTTATTTAGTATTTTTGTCCAATCTATTTCAAGTTGTCTACGTTCGATACCTCAGGAAGATGTCGTTCGAAGGAATTTTTAATTTGGCGAAATCAAATTCATTCACATAATAAACAGGATATTTAAATGATTTACAATCGATACACGATATATACCTATTTTACTTCATAGAAGATTCCACGAGATCATAAACTCCACCCGATGACTTTCTAAAATCGCTCAAATGCCAACAACCACTTCGGGACACCAATGTATCGCATTGTGTCTAAAACAACTATTAAAACATCCTGTTGCCGCAATTATCAATCACATATTTCACGCTTCGCGCAACGACCTCCTCGTTCGAAAATCGACCTATCAATTAATCACCCGCCAACGACCTGTCTCATTGAAAATTAACAAGTTCCGGACTAAAACATCTAATGAACCAGCTAAAAAAGGCGGTCACGCATACAAAGCTCCCCGCGAAATCTAATCAATATCTTTTTCCTATCTGATCGAACATGCTAATGGGACCAGTTAACCGGCTTGGTCTCACAATCGACACTTTTCTTAGCCATTTACCATAACCGAAAGAGAAGGGCCAGAGAAGAAAGAAATAAAGGTATCCACTTGTCGAAGAATAAACGAAGAAACACGACGTGCCAGACATAAACGACTTCGAGATGCCCCGTTCGATTCTCTGGTTCCCGACTCGCAATTAGTTTTTAACAGTTTGATCTGTTCTTCGCCGCGTTTCCATGGGGCAGGTAATCAGCCCTGGAGCTAGCAGTCTCCTTGCTCTCAAGGACCTATTCGTTATATGTACATCGGCTGCGTCCCGTTTAAGGAAGATTCTTAATAACGATCTGCCTCCCGTCATGTTCACGCCTCGAGCAATCGTTCGATCGAATCAGCCGGTCGTCCACGAGCGACGACCGTGCCTATCGTCAATCCACGACGTGTCTCATCCGTCCCCAAACTTGTCATCACCTACGAATCATAGCCGATGTTACGATCTCTTTGATAATCCTTCCGTCGTTCGATATCGAAGAAGCGCGGCTGAATTTTCAAGGCATTCGACCACGCAACGAAGCATAACGATGCTGTAAATATCCGTCAGTCGGTTGGCAAGATGTTGCGCGTTCGCGGGGAAACCAATGGAACTACAAATCGTCCCGTAGAAATTGCGGGATATTACCGCCAGTCGCTTCTAAATCGCGATCAATTACCCGGGCGCGCACGTGGGCGTTTGGCTTTCAGCAAATTAAAATTCCGCAACCACGATAATGCGAACCGGCTGTAACCTTATGGTGGAGGAAGTATTAGCGCTTACGGACGCAGAACCTGAGGGTCGTCGGAAGTTTTCAACAGCTGTGTCCAAGAGAAGTTAATTATATATTCATAGCGCGAGTTTCTTGCACGATCCGTTGCAGAATCGAACAAAGGATATTCGAGGTAAGTTCAAAGTTTTAGAAAGTTTGTTTGCACTGACTGCGTCCAGGGACAATGCCGAAGAGTTGTACAGTTTCTATTCTTCCAACTAAGGATTACTAAATGTAAAGTAATGTTGCAAGAATGTACACACAACGCTTGCTCAATTCATCAAACAGAAATTTCTATAGTCAAGAAATTAAGAATTTTAATAAAGGTAAATTAATTTCAATTGGGGTGGACTTCTAAGAGGAAGAAAGGACACATAAAAAAAGGGAATTCCTGAAGGAAAGATGAAGGAAGAAGAATTCATATGGATATGACAATCCAGTTAACGATGAACGAGTCCAGTAATTAATGGAGAAATCGATAAGACAAGAAGTAAATTGTAAAAAAATAAAACACTTCGAAAATCCACTGTAACCCTGTTTGCGCTAATTGTAAGATTCAGTATCAAATTGTACGTCATAAAAGAAGAAGGAAATACCACGTGCCCGGCTATCTATTATCATCTACGAAGATCCTGATGTATCCTTGAACTTGTCGACACCCACCGTGTCTCGTTAAATCGTACAGTCTCATCGTACTCCGGCGTTCCATCGAACAACGCGAAATTTTCACACTTCGACCCCCCGTTGCGAGCCTACCATCCTATAACGAACCAATAAGCATCGAAGGAGATCTCTGTGGTTTTCGCCATTAACGGCACCAGGAAGTAGCGAAGCGTACCTTTAAGGGTTGGATCGTGATCGGTTGAATCTCTTCCCGCTTGATCTTCCAGTCGTCCCAGTAGACGGTACCACGTTCACCAATGTCTGGAAACGATCGTCGGAACGACCGGCTTCGATCGAGAAACAAGCGTGCCGCTATCAGATTCGAGGCGTTGCGAAACAATTTCGCAAATACACGGATTCCACAAACGGAGGCGAGCTCGGTTCTTCGCTTCTTCTGTGATCATTATAATTATTCCGCTGCTCGTCAGAGCGTAATAGTCAACGAGCGAGTGTAATCAATGGATGGTTTGAACTTTGGTCGATTCGCGGAGAACGAAACCTTTAAACCCAAGCTTCACGGTGTCGTTCCTATCTTTGCGATGGTACTAGTCGAAGTTTAAGCCCGTCTTCTGAAATCTGTATTGGTACAACGTGAGAACATTGATTGATGTTACGTTACGCATGAAAAAATAAAAATTCTAATTATATGTAGATCGATTAGTTTCTCGTTGATTACTTTAAAGGCTCTGTCATCTTGTTCCGGATCCATTCGGTACACATTTCCTCTGTTAGTTTGTATTAAATACGAGAAACGTAGCCTTGAGCGACCAATTAATTTTGTTCGGAGTATGGTATAGCTAATTTCTCCGTTTCCAATAACGTTGCACGAGAAGTGGTGAAATTTTTTCAAAGAGACTCCATTCATGAACGAAATGGCTTTAAAGAGTTCCAATTAGGCGGTTCACTTTTTTTCTTTTTGGTCCTTCGTACGATTAGTGCTTGAGTTTCGCGTTTTCACATTTTCATTTCTGAACGCGTTTTACTTCTCTCTGTGTGCTCATTCGAATTTTCGTGGATTCAGGTTCGATCAGGAAGCGTACGAATCCGCGAAAGTGGTTCGCGTGTTTCACAGCCGGATAAACAGGGCTTGGGAACGCTCACGGTGTATATTTATGAATGGAAATGTATCAGCGCGTGGAGTGGCTCCAGCTATTTTGGCTCGCGCGATTTTTTGCTTCCGATACGTGCTTCTGTTCCACCCGGTTTCTCTTTGTTTCTCTTTCGAGGATCGCAGGGTAATTGGAGTGGCGGTTCTGCCGCGGGATATTTTTGGCCGCTTTGAGCCTCTCTCAATGAGAACCGACGAATGAGAATCGTAACTTTTTTCAGTCACGTACCAGAGAAAGGGCGTTTACATTTCAGGAATTCAATATCGGATTTTCTTTGTATAAATGTACGGTTTAAAGGCGGAAACAGCTGGGGTAACGAAGATTGTATTGAACCTCCGCTACACGCGATGAAATGCAATGAGAACGTAAAAGGTACAATAACCTTCGATCAAACTCTCTCCTTCTTTCTTTTAGTGGAATTTACTGCTATTATACAATTGCAGGAAGATTACAATTCAATTGCACAATAAATATAACACTCTTGGAAACAATCAGTATTCCTATTATTACTATATCCTGTCTATATCGATGTAAAATTCCTGCAAATATCCTATCAAACGAATATCAAAACCAAGACATTTACAACCTAAATACTATCGAATATTTCACCTACATGACTACCAAAAAATTGCATATTCTCGAAAATTTCCAAACACCAGGATGTGCAACTCTGTCGTGTTCTAAAATACGCTATAAAAGTACCAGCAGGAAAAAGAATAAAGAGAAGAGAAAGGGAAGGGGGCCATGACACGACAGGATTAAAAAATGCCACGATCTTTATCCACACGTCGTACGTTCTCCAGGAGACGCGCCTGGTTTCCTGCGAGTGGCCCTCGACACGGGGCGCAAGTTTGGTATATACCCACGATTTTGGCAGCTTATAAGCCTCGTTCCGCTAGCACATTTCGCATCAGCGGACACGTCGTAACTTACCCGTCCCGTATCTCCTTACCCTTATCTGCCAAGCTCGTCGTACATTCCCGCGGTACCGGCGCTGTTATCTGCGTGACATATGTGCGACGACTCAAGTCTCGCTAATATACGGTTAATGAAACGTTAAGTCGTGCACGCACGCGTGTCGTTTCCGAAAATCTCGCTTCGTCCTTGTGAATATCACTGGGGACTGTTATAACTCGCGTCGACAGCTCTGGAACGCACCTCTAACCGATCCTTCTCTGATAACCGTAGGACAACGCCATTCACTACCGTCGTGACTCTGATAATTAACAGCGAAATTACACCTTGATGCATCTAGGTGGCCGTGGAATACGACCCCACTGCACAGGTGTCGGTACTTGAGGAGGAATGCTCCAACTTCTTAGCCTAGTTAAAAGCTATGCTGTAAAAGCTATTGCTAGAGAAGTACGGTATATTGTGATCTGTTTGTTACTGAACTGTACGAGCTATACGTAATATTAGTTGAGCTATATTTAGGACTGATTTTGATCCCTAGTGACTTTCGAGTCCTTGAAGGAGTGGCAAGTATGTCACGCTGATGGAATAAAGTTGATAGATAAGAGAGGAATTTTTTAAGTTCGAAGAACGAGAGTGATCTATGGTTGGGAGAGAATGGGCTGGAATAAATGGTGTTTATATGCATAATGTGGTTGATGTCGGACGATGCGTGAAGCAGATATGTATTAAGCGGACTTTAGTGTTCTAACTGATATATATGTAACAACAGATCCTAGTGGGCAGCGAGAAATGTGAATTGCGAAGAGGAATTTAGCTCGTGTCATGCAGAAATTAGGATTTACGTAGGATTTCACGTTTAGGGAAACAATTAGAAAGTTGAGATTATTACTGTTATTAGTGAGTGAAAACTAGCAGAAGTAATATCGTCATGGAATTTAACATCCACAAACACTTCTATTTTACAGTTACAAAACTTGTAGTTCTGAATAAAAAGAAAAGTGCAATTATATTAATAAAAGTTCTTCGCGTAATTCTTAGCATCCTAACGGTTTCATTCGTCAGATCCATAATCCATTTTATCGGCGTGATAAACAATGGTTTGAAGGCATGAGGATCAATGATCGTACACATGCACCGGAGGTCAAAGATCGTTTTTTTCTTGGAGGATGCACGGTGGCTGGCGGCTGCAGCAAGCAAGAGAAAGGCGAGGACGAAGGAGAAGATGCACCCTTCGAGCGTAATTCATTGTCCTGGCTGCACGCCGTACGTATTTCCTTGCAGAGGCGCATCGCGCATTATCCAGATAATAGCATCCGAGATGATCATCTCGGATGACCATGCAACAGTTGACCTTGCCGCTTTAAAATGACACGCGCGGGTCCAGCGGTATCTCCATCTTATTTTAGATTCAATAAAGGGTACATATTTCATGTTTTATCCGAAGGTCTTTCGTAATTCAAGGCTACCGGACGAGCGCGCGATCGCGGCGCCGACCGTGTGAAAGACTTTAGCGAGAATGAACTAACTTTTTTCCTAGATATAGCGCGAGTTCACGTTTGAAAATCTTATCCTGTTAATTTGGTTTCTAACTTGACTTCTTCAAGGTTTTTTGAACGTTGATTTAAAAATTTAATAAATTTGAGAAAGATTACGTAGTTAACATAGAAAAATTAAATGACTGAAAAAAATGTAGAACCGACTACGCATATATAAAATATATTAAAATAAAAAATATAAATATAGTAAAATGTAATACAATATATTTTAACGATAAAATGCATAAACATGTCGACATTTAACACTCAATCTCCCAAAGGAATACGTTTGCTGTAACCACGTGTATCAATAAATTTTTGCGACAAAATGCAAAATAGATCAGATAACCTGTTAATGAAGATGAGAATTCCAGCACTAACTTGAAATTGGAGAAAATCCCTAATACACTTTATAGATCAGAACACACAAGTAAATAGTAGTCCATGTTCCATGCAGCCATAAATGAAATTTATTATTCATTACACAGTACGTGATTCCATTTGTTCCGATGAAACGTGTATTTTATCAGCTTTTTTTCACGATCATAGTTAAATTGACTTCACCCTTGACAGACAGACAACGACTCTTTCACCCTGTCAATTAATGGTTAATAACTTGTTCTAACCTCGAGTAATTGATTACAATTTTTCTGATTCGATTCGGACGAGGAGTGGGCGCGCCTGGAATGTACATATCACAATTTCCAGTCTCCCGCTCGTTCTCGTCGTTTCTAGAATGTTTCATCAGGCTCGATAGGAGAACGTGTACTTCATCTCCGTCGCTAAATGTCCTTTGTGTCGTTCCGCTTTATGAAAGTGAACGTGTGTCTGATCGTAGTAAGTACATGCCGCTTGGGGAGCAACGACAGAAAGATTCAGGTGTGTATATATAAATTGTGGCAACTGGCGAACGATACTCCGCCAGTTTTCCAAGAATTTTCTGCATTCGGATAATTTCGTGATACGTATTCAACGTATAAGCTCCGATAGGTGACTTGAACAGCGTTACTTTTCGTTTCATCGATGCAACCTTCCTTGGGAAGGGTCGCTATATTTGTGTAACGTCGTCGAGTTGTCTTCAAAAGTTCTCTCTCTATTCCCAGCTTCGTTCCAGATGTAACAAGAGTTACATATTTTATTCGTTATCGTAAAAAATCCACGATTCAAGGCTGCGAAGCTGGAGAAAGAGGGAAAGAGAGAGAGAGGGAGAGGAAGAAAGAACGTTAAGGCGTCTGAGAGTGTAGGCAGCGAAATACCGAAGACCTTGGAACGAACGTGATCCTTACAGTTTCCATTTACCGTATTGACACACCTACGTCCGTGTTACGTCCGCACGGTAACCGATTCGAACATCGAATAATCGGATAACGTACGTTTGATAATAAAATATCATTCGATGCGTCGCATCGGGCCACGGTGTTGGCGATATTTTATTCCCGCGCAGAGACCGAACGTGACACCGAGCTCTTTGCCTATGTTTTATCGAGCTACAAAGTTCGCCGCTAGTTCGCAACCCGCGCGTAAATAATGGAATTCAGATATTTCATTAAAATATGCCTGACAGCCAGCTTATTCTTTCTATAGATCGTATATCGTCATTTCTACTTATTTCTATTACGGTAAAAGCGTTGCCGATCATCGTTATGTCTCGCGCTACGATTCCACGAATATACTGTTAAACTAACTTTATGATATCGACGTGTAAAACATTTATGTACACGTGGCATTTGCCTCGCTTTAGAAGTACTCCAAATTTTATTACAGAAGTAATAACAGTAATTGTTACTTCTATTAAGTAGTCGCGATTCTGGCTGTAGACCATCTTTAACTTAAAACCAATATCGACTCTTAATTTCGCACTATGTTCTTTGCAATATTCTTCCCATGCGATTTCATTTCTCCAACTTCATTCCCAATACCAATTAATTACCAATACAATTAATAACCATCAATAAAAATAAACATCACCTTTACATAACATACATCGCCAATTTGGAATCGATTAAATATTCAAATTTCAAAACAGAATGTTCACCAAGGAAAGTAACCCTATTCGTAACGCTCGATCACGTAACTACCATATAAACGTCTCACGACCATAGCGACTCTCTCATTAGCCAGCGAACAAAGTGTAATCAAACGTTCGTATCACGGTAGACTTGTTATTTGTCGTAGACGGGCCTGCAGCGTGTCTTGTTAATAGCCGCGAAATGAAACCGTAAGTGGTACTAGGCGCTCACAGGGTCAACCTTTGCTAATATTTTTACGCATAGAATGCTTTTGCTAACGTTCGTCGTGTACGCCTCTTAAGCGGATCCCACCTACGTGCATTGTTACATTGATAGATACGCGGGTTTTCTTACCGCGACGACAACGGCATTAACCCAACGCCGGCTTCCACTGACCAGACGTTGTCTGCTGGATGCAATCGCTAATAGTCGCCGGAAATAATAATACGACAAGGACGATAATATTAGTCGGTCGCTGTGTATCGCACTCGTACCCACGGGACATCGTTAATGGCGCCGGTGGACAACGCCATGGCGATGGTAATAGCGGGCGAGCCTTGATATACGTCGCTCTTGGGCTTCGAACGGAAGATACCGGAACATCGAGCGTGCATATGTCTTGGTTAGTACGATAGAACAACGAACGAAACCGTGTTCGCGCGAGTGCATCGATTCTGCACTCGCGTGTGACCGAGCGTGCACGCGCGCCGATCGGGCCAGCCCTACTCGTCCGCCATATGCAAGAAGACTCGAGGATCGCACACATGGCCGGACATAAAGGTAATTGCATAATTTAGTGCGAGGCATTAAACATTCGTGTAATCGTCTTTCCCTCGATACTCATCCTCCAACGATCGTTCAAGATCTTTTTCCTCCTCCCTGGTTTCATGTTCGCTCGATTCTCTTGCTTTCCTGCGACCTCTTCCGTCCTTCCGGATCGCTCCTCGCAACGTCGAGACCCGCAGGGTCCTTCAGGGTCTACGAGTCCTTCTCCTTGCGTCACGTTCTTCGTTCTATTCACCCGTGTACGTATATACCTACGCGTTCATGGCAAAGGCAACCAACCAACTCCCACGTACTCTACGGATGCTCGCTAGTCCATGGCCAATACGAGGAAACAGCTCCGAGATTATGCACGCGCGTCTATGAGAAAGCGCAAGGAATAACCGTGGAGTGGCGAAGATAAGGGCGGGCAGGAAGATGAGACGCGAAGAGGATGAAGCGAAAGAGGCAGAAAAGAGGGACGGAGAGGACGCGAGGGTTATATGCAAGTACTAAGTGAGTTATGGCGCTCGCGCAGATATATCAACTCCTTCATTTCCGCCGCAGACTCGGCCGGCTATCCCAGTTGGGTTCCTCGGCTATAGTAAGCCTCGTCTCGTAAGCAGTCGATCTCCAGGCAGCGAGACAGTTTCAGGGGTGATTCATGTATTTTTCGAGGGTGGGTTAGGTTTGGCTATGACGATGAAATAAACCGTTCGACCAGAAAAAAATATGCGTCTTGTTCTTATAGACAGACGCGTGTAGCTATAGTGTTGCTGATACTTATTCGAACGACACACTTTGTACTTTATTTCGTTTGTATTATAAAAGTTAGGTAAGAGATCATGGCTATTGTTGAGTTTGTTATTGGTTAGAAATTGTACATTTTTGAAACCACTGACGACCGAATTAAATATTTTAAGGTAGACATAAAATTGTAAAACTTAGGTGGAGAAAATAATGACGAAAATGATATCAAACGAATCCTTCGAACTATCTCCTATGACCATAATGTTGAAAAACGGAATTCGACAACGTAAATTGATCGAAGAAAGTTGCAAATGAGATGTTGAATGAACGCAATGCTGGCTCTTAATCGATTAGATTTAAATTATTCGAGGAATGTTTATCGATTTCTGAAGTTGTTGGAAAAATTATACAGGTATGCGTAGTTGCACGCAGGTTTTACATCTTGATGTAATATTTTTTCCCCACATTCCAGCTTCTCTATCTTGTCAGATCTTAAGGGCAAAAAGCCTGTGTGGAAATCGACGAGATTGGATTGAATGTAATCGGATGGTAGGCTGTGATAAGAAACGAAATTTTCAGCGTGCTATGGAGTTTAACGGTAACACGTATAAAACATAGTGGCTTCTTTCATCTATTATATTCCGCTCGCCGACACGATTTACCAGGGCGATTCGTCCAAAGAAAAAATAACAACAGGAAGTATCCGTAAGCCCCATTAGTCTTCGTGAACAAGTACTGTTGCAAAAACGTTGAAACACAGCGATCAGTGTAAACGACATAACCGTGAAACGTTAAACGATTGGAACGTCGAACGTGTTCCGTTTGTTTGGTTGTCTACGATAAAATAGTATTCACGGTTTGAGGATGTATACTTTATTAACTATTATTACAAACTCATCTTCGCTAGCCGACTTTAATGAACGTTGTTCGATCTCGCCTCTTGTTCCTTCTAAGTACTTGTACTTCCTTGTCAATCTCTTTCGAACGAGTTAACCAGTTGAAAAGAAAAATGAGGAAAGATAACCAGCTAACATCATAATACTGAGGATCGAGTTTTATAGTAGCAACAATTGATACGCTTTTGTAATGTATTTTTTCCGAGATTGCACGTATGTATCTAGATTTTTTACAATTAGATTAATTAGGTTTTTATTTTAATAGTTGTTTCTTCTCATTCCCTGCGTTATAATATTTTCTAATATATTATTATATTATTATATATACTATCTACTGTAGATAGTCAAGAAAAGATTCCACTTAAAAAACTTACTGGTTAGATCGAGAAAAATACAAGCGCTATAAGATTCCAAATATCCTTAATTCTTAACTTTTAACTTCCAGAGACACAAGGTTTCACTTCATTAAATGCCTCTTTACTCAAGAACAGCTACTTACTAATATCATACCCAGCAGCACTTTCTCGACGAGTACATATCAAGCCCAACAATTTCAATCGCGACTTCCACCTCTAGTTACTCCATTAAATACCACCGGTCTACAAGAACCGACGAATCTTCCAGGCAACCTATACTCAATCTGTCAAACAGAATCTCTTCGCGGACTTCGTTATATTATTTAAGTCCCGATTCGAACGTTGAATGGCAAATGATAGCTGGTACGCATTCATGTCGGATATCTGGCATGCTCGAGGCGTCACATTGGTCGATCGACTTTTTCTGCTCTGCCGGAAATGAGTGGTGCTGGCCCACGGAATAGGATCTTCAGCGTTACGTAACAACCATCAAGATACGTAATTGTGGCGCGGATGCAATTCCGCGGTATATCCGCGTCGAAGAAGAAGCACAAATGTAAATCAAGAGAGAAACTGGTCGGTCTTCGAACGGAGCGTGGAAAGGGTAGTTGCGTCGCGTCGCTCGAGGGTAGGCGATCTTTGCTTCGGCGTTATCGCGATCTAGACAAATTGCAAGCGGGTCGCTATCAATTCCTCCGCTGTTAAAATTAATGCAGCGATCGTTGGCGCCGCCTGAAATTCCGTACATTTCCACGAATTTCTTTCGGTAAAAAATGAACAGCACATCACGTGGCGCGTTCCACACTTTGTCGTGTGAAACCGCGACAAATTCTCTAGCAGGTAGGTCCAATATGTCAGCGATCTTTATTCCTGTGGTTTGTCGAACAAAATTCCAAAGCTTCCGGCTGGGAATTAACGCTGTGTGATTCCCTTTGCTATTTTCATCTTAGAACCGAGAATCGGAATATTTTAATATCGGTGACTAATAGAAATTAAGATTTAGATATCGTTACATTAAAATATGAGATTATATAACAGTATCGAAAATTTGTCGCATTTGAAAATTTGTATCTTACCAAAGCTGAGATTCCATAGTTTTTTTTTTATACCTTTTTACATTATAGCCAAGAATCATTTTGAAGTTTGGCAAGAAGACATCCAGAGTCGACTGTCCGGGACCGCGTTCTCAGAAAGAGGAACATAATTTTCACGACAAGCAGAATGGGGGAGAGTCACCGGTTCCTCGAACGTTCACGTTCTAGCCAGTTCGGTATTAACAACGCCAATGACTGAGAGTTGACGGTGTACCGGTGAGTTTGTTCGGGTCCCGTGCGAGTGGACCGAGCGGTCTTAAGCCGAAAAACATTTGTGGCAATGCTAATTTTATTTTTCACACTCCGCCGGCTGGATATATGGTCCCGTCGTATTTAAAAATTTGCATAATGGCTCCTTGACATGTTTATGTACACACGTCGACCTCCTCTTCCCGTTTCCACATCCCCGTGCACCGCTGGTCCATTCCTCGCGCGTGCGTGTCGTAAGCAACCGTTTCGCCAGTCTACGAGAGGACGAAATATAACGCGATGCGACTGGCCGCCTCTGCTAAGTCCTCGTGAGGTCGAGCTCCAGGGATTAAAAATCCCTCCATTGTAGTTGGAGATCATAAATACGCGATTTGTCCAGGACAGACCACACCACGGGTTAATATCATCCTCCGCGTTCTTTCGCCTGGGATCGCGTTTCTCCCGGTATCTGGATGTTCGTGGGCACCAGGATGACTTTAAGCCCGGGCTTAAACCTTCGAGTGGCTATCTTTTAAACGCTTCATCGTTCACCAATAGGGTTTTCGACAACAATATTCTCGAACTACGGGTATTTCCTTAAAAATAGTATATTCTTCTAGAGATATTATTATTCTCTATCGTATATTGTACTTGGTAGATATCATGGATCGTCCAGTATTTCAAAATTCTAATATTGAAAAAAGGTATAAATATTTCTCTCATACGAACGATACGATTTAACTTCGTCCTGTTCGAGCTTAGTAACTTACTGTTAGTAAGAGAAAAATTGATGGTGCTATAAGAAAAAATTCAGATCTCGGACATTCGAAATGCAGACAAATCGATACAATTAGTCTCCCATATAAGCCAGTACAAAGTGTTGCAGACGATCACCTCCGAATCGATTACGTATTAAAGACGAATCATCCCGACGAGACTGTTACGTGTTGCATCCTTGAATGACTTAACTAACCATTACCCGAGGCATTCCTGCGCGGCGAACCGGCCACGCGAGAGGTCATCCACGGCAACTAAGGATTAAGCGTTCGATAAGAATTCCGGAACGCCTTAGAAATTACGTTCGTGCCCGGCATAAACGATCACGTTGTTAATGCGATCGCTGAGACTCACGCTAAACAATCGGTCGACGAACGAGTCAAACGATAGGGCGGACTTTGTGTGCGCGTCAATAAGCCTCCAAACTCTGTCGAATCGACGACGCGTTTCTGGTAATCTGTTCATGGGAGCGATACCATGCAATCAAAGAGCTTGTCATTCCGGTACCGTGGATTACGATCATCCCGCGGAACGACGAATCTCGGTTGGTCTGGTGTTCGATCGATTCCCGCGCGCTCGGTGCAACGAGCATGATTGATCGATCATGCTTCGGGAGTCACGCGGATGATCTAGGTTCATCGATCCACTGGCGAGATTTCTTGGACGTGGGCGTTCTGCGTGCCCGGCAGGCACGCAATTTACAAGTTAAGCGTTTCCATTGGGGCTGCGCCGCGATCCAGAAGAGATGATTCGCGCAATGGAAACGAAACACGACGCTCGCTTTCGTGCGAGTCACTTCCCGACCCGCATACACGCGCTCGCAGACAGAGGAACGGCGCACACACGTGTGACTGATGATCACCGCGGAGCCCACGATTTAATTTCACGGATATACACCACCGGAATGACTTCGTCTCGCGTTGCGCCGGAGTGTTGATCGATTTCTCGATCATCGATACCATTCGTCTTTCTGCGAGGCGATCCTTATTTTCTGAACCTTTACGACGCGAACCGATCGGGCTGGTGCGCCAAGCGTTATACGCCGCTGGACCAATATCCAACTATGAAGAGCTGATCTCTTGAATGACGATAACTTTTGATCTTTATAGACGTGATCTTTGGATATTTCTGACGAGATGGATGGTGATGGTAAGAGAGCTGTATGTGCTTAACGGAATAACGATGCCACATGGGATTCTCTATTTGATTTTCGGTACCAGTACCTAATAATGTAGGAAACTTTATCAAAGTGAAGAACGTGTTCTGATTGATGCGACAGTGAATCCATTGACGCGAAAAAATACAAATATAAATAGCTCTTTGATGACAATATAAATTAAATAACAGCAACTGAAGACTTAACACTGTTGTTCAGTACCCTGACCAAATAAACTCATTAAGGAATAATGATAGAATTTATTGTGCTAATCGTGTGATACGGAATTATGGCAGTTACTTGTAGAGAGATGAATTACGCTATTGAAATGCAGACACAAGTCTTCTTTGGCTCAAGCGACCCGAAAATGCTTACGATAGTTATATAAGTAACAATGTCAGGTTTTAAACATGTAAGTATCGATATTTTCAAACAAGGGAAGCTAGACTATTCCTGAAGATTGAAGTTGAGATCCTTGATGTCAAACTTTTACGAATATGAAATCTCCAAATATAGTACTTTAAATAAGATCGGTTTCTGGACGCTTTTTGATATGTCCTACATTCAGACCCCAAAGAAATAATCGTTAACCATGAGCAAGTACAATCCAGTCTTACTCTAAATTTATCAAAAAAGAACCTATCACGTCCAAACTTCTCAATATATAAATTTTCAATATGTCACTTCTAATTTAGTTTCACTCTGAAATTTCTTCTGACTTCTCAAATAAACCGTTATCCTGTGTCTCACGAAGAAGTTCAAGCAACAACTACCTCAATAGCCCATAAGACTTTAATTTCCATCTGATCCTATTCAAAGTTGAAAATATCTCCAGAATTTCATTTCATGCAGAAATAAAACCACAAAACTAAAAGACAAATGAATAGACAGCGAATGTTTAAGCAAAACTATATTTATGTAAAAAGCTAAAAGAACGAAACAGAAAAGAAAAGGAAAACAGATTCGTTTCGCCTTCTAAATATTATAACGAGTATTTTATTTTGCACATTTCGTATACTTTATCATATTACGTGCATTCTCTATGTTTAAATTTCCCATAAATAGGTAAGCAACCGCAGTATCTAAATGAAACAAAGACCATGTGAAATCTTAACTTTCACGAAGTTTTCTCTGCATATTGCTGTTGCACGCGTTGGATAGCAAGTAATGTACCTTTCGCAACAGACGGACGAAAAAAGGAGAAAAAAAGATTCGGTCGGTCAACGCTTGGGGCATGCCACGCCCCGTGTACACGCGTCAATACAGCGTGTATACTTATTCATAATGCACGCGGTGTGCAATAGAGATAAGGGGTTGCGGGTGGAAGTAGGATAGGGTGAAAGACGCGAGTGAACGCGTGTGTACGCGCGTCTGCATGCGAGAAGTCGACTCCCCTGCCTCAATCGCGCGCTCCTCTCTTCCACACACATATAATTAAGAGCCCTAAATCGCGCGAGATCGGGGCTCGAAGGGCGTATCCATTCTCGGACTCGACCACCTATCCGTCCAGCCACGCTATCGGACGTTTCGTCCGTTGTTTTCTCCCAGGTTCCCGGGCCGAGACTTTCGCTCTTGAATTTACACCGACCGTGTCTTATTCGGCTCCCTTCGTCATATTGCGAATTAGTTGATTAACGAATCGGTGTTGCGTGCAAATCAAGCTCGTTGCACAGGATTGGATTATTTATCGATTAACGAGCTGCTTTAACATCTTTTATGATACCCAAGAAAAATTTCTTAGTTTATTATTTGTATTCAAGACAATTCGTATGTAAAAAAATTCCTGTGAAAACGTAATCTTTTCATTTCTCTGTATGAAATCGCGGGATAATTCTGTTTATTATTTGGTTCTACTAAACGGGTTTCAAAAACAGAACAGATAAGGAAAACAGTAAACATGTCCTTAATGCAAAGCGCGATAAAGTAAATAGCGTAACTGGTGGAATTTTGCAAAATAACTGAACCACAATTTTAATATAGCTCGCGATCAAAGTAAAATATTTTGTATATACAATCTACTATCTTGATTTTGAAAAGCATGTACTTGTGTAATAAAATTCGTCTCGCACTCGTTCGCTAAATATACCACATCAGTGCAGAGAGATCAATATTCAGAATTAAAATACGCCGAGTTTATTAAGAAACATTCTTCTCCAAATCACTTTACAATCGTAACAGAGTTTGCCTTTTAATTTCTTCTGCAACCCCTCGATCGACTCGCATGGCGCAGCGGCGCGTGAAAACGAACCGCGCGTAAATTGAGAGATTCGATCGCGCGCAAGAGTTCACCGAGGAGGAAAAGGGAAGAAAAGAAAAGAGAAGAAAGGGAAGGTTCGAGGGCGAAGTTGCGGGGCGATGTAATCCAGTTCGCGGGCATCATCTCTACCAAAGGGGAGAGAGTGTCGAAGTTTTATCGGGAGGTGGTACGGGCATACGCGCGGAGAGAACGAGAGAAACGGCCCGATTGATTTATAATGCGAAATGGATTTCGCGAGGAGGAGGCAACGACAGACCGCGTTGGGCTCGATTAATCTTGGATTTATAGCCGCAATTATCTGTCTACGAATATTCGAGGGATACTGAGAAGCGAGAGGGAAACATCGTTGGGTAGAAAAGGAACCGTGAATCGGTGAAAAAATAAAAGAAAAAAAAGGAACGGAGGAAAGAGCGGGAAGAAAAGGGAAAAGCAATCGAGAACAGACGATTTATCCCGCTTTAAACTATTTCATTCCGTCGGGTGTACAATGTGGGAATGGCAAACACGAACTCGCTGCACGTGGAATCCCTGATACGAGAGTACCTTGGAAATTAATAAACGCAATGCGTCAGATTTATTGATCGTACGGTTCGAACTGATTACATGTATCACAGAGTTATATGAGAATCAGTTGCAGTGGTAAACCCGTGGAAAGCAAGTAAGGAGGAAAACGGAATCCAAGTGTGTCCGATAGTTAATTGGCCGCTTGTAACTACTCCTATCGAGGAAATAATCAATCTTCCCTGGTATCTTTCGTGATTAAGCCTTCGCCACGAAGTCTAACTGTGCACAGATTCTGATTTAACAGAAAGTTAACAGAAAACGTACTAGTAATCGTATGTTCTACGCGAACGAGCAATAAAGCCGTTTTATTAACCATTAATTTAACGTGTTTAGTAATTCCTTGCAACACTTGGGAGAAGTTATAACTAACTTTATGTTTACTACAAATTAAACAACTTTTCCTTCGTCACGTAAAACGTCGTGTTCCAAATCGTTTACTTCTGTGTTTTCTTTCAAACAAACTAAGCCATCAAAGTAAGTACATCTTCTTGTAACTTGTCTCGAGGCTTTATTCTCGGTAAATATTAAACTTTCGATAAATTTCATTACTTCGTGCTCCAACGTGAGTAGTACACTGCTTGAAATATTCAGATATAATCATGCTAATCATACTGGATGTGACAAGCGCCTGGGTTGTGATGGAAGAGTAGTACGAGGAATGAAGAGGAAGAGGAAGTTGTAAGAGGAATTTACGTAAATGAATAACAAACAACAACATAAATAAGACTGATGTCAAAGTTCGATGTCGTTAATGTACATTTTTTAAAGTACACGATCCCTGCTATCTTATAAGTTTGCTACGCCTTTCTTTGCAAATTAATTTCAACTCTAAAAATATTTATCTATTGCTGTATCTTCTCTGCTTGTCCAGTTAGATTACACAACTAACTATAATACAGAAAAGGAAAGGATTTCTTAGAAATCAAACTGGTACTTTAATAGGCATCTTGCTCTCGATTCTCGATCCTTTTATTTGATTAAGCTACGCAAAACGCATTGAATCGTCTGTCTCTGTACTAGATTACAAGCTGATTATGAGGTAAACGTTCCTACTTAAATACTTCGAAGGGTGTTCGACCTCAAATCCAATCACTCGAGCGTTTCACAAATACAACTTGCAGTTACCGTATTTCTACGATTCAAGGATGCAGAATCCATCAGAAAGATGACCGTCAAGATATACTTTCACTTGAGCTGCTTAGCAAGATTCCTGCAAGAAGACCAGAGACTAAGTAACCTACACTTGGAAATCCAATGCAAAGCATTTAACTTGCTGATCGATCCAGCGCATGGTAATCGTGTCGAGGTGTAATCGTAAAATTAGCATAACTCCCCTCTGTCTGGTCGACGATTCGGTCAGCAGTCGGTGAGAATCGAGCTGTGCCAGATGAGCGCGACTAGAACAGCCTTGAGAGAGACGAAACTTGATACCCACGTTAAATATTCTAATTATTCTATCTATTCTGGTATCAATAAGAGTTTTTCTTACTCTGAGCCAAAATTAAAAAGAAATATCTGTTTTCTGGAAATTCTTGTATTTTTGTTAAACCATAAAGATTGCAAATTTTATTTCAGAATGTAATTAATTTTCCGCACACAGAAGCAACGCGGCGTAAACGTAAATCGATTGTAATTTCGAAAATTTATTAATTTCTTTCTCTTTTACTCTAATACAGTTCTAACTTGAAAGTTTTTACAATTTATTCGTTTCTAAATTCTCCTTCTCTAAATATTGCTGTACTCCTGGGAATGCATAGTAATCCCAAGTATTCAACTGACTATGTAATTATCTTAGGGCAGAGACGTAGACGTTGGAAACCAGGCGGAACGGTTCTGAGACAATGCTGTACATCGCCTTTGAAACGACGTTCCGTGACCAGACGAACCACGCACCGTCCGTTCTTATTACATCGTAAATCTCCTTCGACAAGATTTCCGATTATTCGTGATTCCAGGGCGATTCGTTACAATCCTTTGCAATTACACGTCTCGTCCAGATGTTTTATTGTATCGATTTCGCAGTGGTCAATTAGAAGCCGCCGGTTAATTGCTTCTCGAAAAATGTCTTCCTCTAATGCAAAACGTTTTATGGTAATTGGAACGTTTCTTCGTCGACTCCCTGTCTTTAAACTTGCTACCAGATCTATCTTTATAGTAATAGACGGTTTCACTTACCGTCCGTGTCTTTCCCCTCCTTTTTTAGACCAACAAGGGTAATGTAATTAAGTGTAACTTATCCTATTTAAGAGCTATTGCCTCATACACGTCCAGACGATAATTGCGTTCGTTAAATCTTACAGTTACACCGTAACTGGCACCTCGCGCATGATTTTTGTACCACAGAATGAATCTTTCTGACAAATAAGGATGAAAGTTCTTCTCTGCTCGAGAATAACGAACAACGAACACTTATGGTTGCGCGAAGGAGATTGAGTTGTTAATAGACCGAGATACACCATTCACTTCTACGCGAGGTTCGTGTCTAAATGGATATAAAATGGACCATTAAAGGAGTAATGTAGTACTTCTGCAGGTAAAACGAGATTCATATTACAATTGTCTAATACTCTATAATAATTCTTAAAGTTCTACCGTTAAATCATAAAAGGACATCGTCAAATCTATCTATTAATAGCTGTCTAATACATATGTAAATTTTGAAAACTCATACGTAACTAGAACGTATAAAAGTGATATAGATATCAGAAAGCGGTTAACAATTACGAACAGCGTTTGAATTTTAATGAAATTTTATATTCAACGAATTTAAAACGATGTCTGCAACACGACACCGCTAGACTTTGATATAGAATTCGAAATTCTCTAATAATATTCTTAAACACTTTAAAACAAGGTTAAAACAAATTATCACTTCGAGATATCACGAATCGCAACTACGTAATCATCCCTGAAGAATTTCTGCGTGCCTCTTGGCCGACGTCCGTGATTCATTAGCGTTGGACAGTGTTTTATTTCATCCTGGCCGCGTGTTCGCGGAACATGACCGGGTTCTCGGTTCCGTATCGATGGCGATGCATCGATCATAGGGGCGTCGAGCGAGAGCAAAGAGTCCAAGAATTCAACGCGATTCACGGTTATTCCGGTTATGCCTGGATCGACGTCGTAACTCGCGATACTCGTTGAATTCGCGCGATCGTTCGCATGGCTCACGAGTATTAAGCGCAAATTAAGCAGCGTGCCGCGATAAATTTCATTGCAAGGCCTTTGGATGATGCGTGTAACTAGAGCTCCATGCCCCACCATATTGTAGAAAACGCAGTGGCTGCTCGAAGGGTGGCTCATTTTATTACATATAAAATAACATTTCGAAGAATCGCGAGCAGGTTACGAAACGTACTTAGAAGCAGTTCCCTTAGTCTTTCAACGATGATTGCGCCCGTTCGTTATAGAGATTGCTGTAACCTGGACTGGTAACCGAATCCTCGAACAGGATATCGTTATATTACGCTAGTAAATTTGTTCTCCCGTTTATTATAGAACACACACGTTCACGTAGACGTCTATTTAAGATACATTCGATCTAATTTAATTGAAGAAACTACAGAAGAGAAAATAAATTGTTTCAAAAATAAAATTCTCGCGATTGTAAGACCCTCGTTGACCTATATTTTCGTATAGATAAACTCCTGGTAGAAACTTAGTTTAAATTTAATATTTATTCCTTTTACCGTGTTTCGATCCGACATCGTTGGAAACTTATACATTTCCACCGGACGTGGGCGATTAAGAGGACCACTCGACGCGAGACTTTCGCATGGAAATATCCGCCATCTTAGCATCCTCCCTTTAATTTCAAAGAGCTGTCAAGACGGAGAAGTTTTCAGTGTTTTCGCGGGACACTCGGACGACCGGGTGAGCTCTATTATAATCTGGACCTGTATTTCTGACTGACTTACAGAGAGTCGGACCCCCTTGCAGAATTGAGTCGAGTCCATGAATAATTCATTCTCGAACGAACCGAACCCGGGGAGGGGTTTACAACAAGGAGGACTCCGTTTAATGCGATACATTGGTTAAAGGCGCGGCGGTTTACTGAATAAAATTTCTGATTGACCGGTGGCAACGCTGGTGACGCTGGTAGTTGGCAGACGGACAAGAACGCGTCGACTCATGCACAGCTCCTCTTCATCCCCTTTTACCTCTGCCGAGGTACTTGTACGGATTCGGGGATTTAATCGAGCATTAATGACGGATTGAAGGAAATTCTTAACGCGGTCGACGGCACGAACTCGATTATTTGGGGTTGCTAATCGAGTATTCAACGCTTTCAACGGTACTTGTTTTTAAATGAACCTGGCCGGTAATTGGATAGATGTGTAGGTAAGTTAAATGTCGGCTGATATAATGCTCGGTATACAAAACGGTTTCAAGTTTTATAGCTCGCGAATTGTCTCATCGGAACTTAAACAACATCGTAAAATCCAGAGAAACAAAAAACCGCTCTTTATCCGATAGTATCTCTCTGACAGTGGAAACCAGCTATACAACTGATCTACAGATTTCATTAGACGCCGGACGAGGATTGAATTCCAGCAAGAACACGAGTATGCCATCCTATCCTGACTCCAGACACCGTTATTACGAAACAATATCATCCTGCTAGACATCGGACAGTTCTAGCTAGCTTTCCCCCGATGATGAACCTGTTTTCACGCTAATAGTAATTTCCTGGCTGGCAAGGAAACCCTTCCGCGGCGCGCGACCGAGCAAACAGGGTGTAAACGAACAATCGGGCCCTTTCGATAACATCAGCCCATTTACGGTTTCCCGTTCCTTCTTCTATCCGTTACCGCTGCGACCTGAAAGGATACACAGGAAGGAGCTGTCGTCCGCGGTCTAGGCTTTTACTAGAAAATGCACGCTTCTTTGCGCATCAGCCAGGCGTTAGCAAGGGAGAGGACTCGTAACGTGGAACAGAGACAAGAGACACGGGGTCTCGCTGTGGGAACAGGGTAACCGAATACACAAACGGAAACCCCCGATGCGAGAGAAGGCAAAAGCCTCTCTCGACCACGGACAACGGACGAGCTCGAGGTGATGGCTCGTGTCAGTTCACCTTATCTGACCGCGACTATCTGCCATTATTTCTTTTCACGCTGCCACGCTGGCGTCGGGCACTCGTACGGCCTCGTCGGTATCCGATCTGTGAAACCGATGGTTCCAATCGATCGGTCAAGCCCATCGTAACTTTGATCCATCTCTCTGCTTCCACCGTTTTCCTTTCTTTCTTTCTCTTAACCTCTTTACATCGGCTTCCGTGGATTTTACAGGTCCACCAATCTCGACCGAGAGAAACTATGGACCAGAAACTATTCCATTTGCTGTCGTATCGAGAGTGCACTGCGATTTGGAGCACAGATGACTGATGTTTCCCGACGTGGATCTCGTTTAGCTCTACAACGCTCCGGTTTTGTTTCATGACATTTCACAGATCATCGATCCATCGCTTCCTATTCCATAGACAGTCGTTAGAAAGCGACTTTCACCGCATTTAATTCAATTCCATACAGGACAAGCATTCCTTCTAGTTATCAATTCTCCGACTCCATTTATCGCGTGCAAATTTGTATCTGCTAGTTACAGGTACACCAATATCCCGACTTTTATTCATGGATCAACGCGAACGGGGGCTGTTATATATCTCCTATCTAACATCTAGCGATCAGTATTCTTTTCGTTGACGTTTCTACCGTTCTAGTCTAAGAAATTTCCTCGTAAAACAATTTCAAGCATAGGTTAACGACAGGTGGTGGAGAAGGTACGATTACGACCGTTCAAGTGGTAACTAATAGCAGGCTCGACGAGCGATATCTGCGGCAGTTGATTAATTAATTATTGACCGCGGGATGGAGTCAAAGTATTGTCGGAACATAAAAGAGATATGACTTTAATCTCGCGTCTCGCCGCGCGGTGCCATGACTGGCAGGACGAAGGGAGGCGGTCATTATCAGATGACATCCATTATTTCATTCGTCCATCCGTTCGATTTAATTACACATTCAATTTGACCGGACCTTATAGGTAGTGTTTAGCCCTGAGTTTGTTCAATACACACTCTCTTTAATGATTTCCAACTCTTTGAAGAAGTCTTCTCCTACGCGATCCACCAAAATTGATGCGATAGAGACAAAGATAGAGGAGAATCGATCGTTTGCATGACAATAAGCTCTGTTTCAGACGTCTTGTAATTGTACCTTAATTACGGTTCTCCGAAGATTCGAGAACCAACGTTTCCATTATTACAGCGGTTGTATGCGAATCAATGGTTAGACGGGAGTAACTGTGCCTTCGGGGCCCAAGAGTTTGTAACGTGCATACTATGTGATAGCTCTTTTTGTTAGAACCCTATTGATTGGTATGTAGGTCGATTCTTATTGTTGGTTGTGAAATGCGGGGATGAAGTAGAACGAAATTCGAATTCAGAATCCTAGATTTTTAGGACAATCGTTAGAATTTAAAGTTTCCATATATTAAAGTTCCCTCTCGGCATTGCCACAATTTTTTTCAGGAATCAAATTTGAAAAACGAAGCTGATCGATTTGGTCTCTGAGGGAGCATACGAACATGCAATATGAAATCGAGATATAATTTTTAGTTCGAAGTTGAAAGTATCTTCATGAAAGCAGAATTAATAGCACCTTATTCCTACAATATTCTTTTCTTGCCTTAGGAATACAATTCGAAATTATTCTCACATAGTTTAGAAGATATCCTAGTAAAGTGGATTCTCCTTAATTTCAACCCGAACAATTTAACCCTATCTCCACGTGCAGCCTGGCTGTTCCACGTGTCGTCCGTTCAAATAGTGCACGTGTCGTTTAACCAGGAAGGAGACGCTCCCATTGGGCGTAATATCCATATTCTTGCCATAAACGTACCCTCTGCAATCCAGAAACTCTATTATACGAACGTTAAGTCCACTTTAACTATCGTGACGATTATTACCGGCCGGTTGTCCGATAACAACGTCTCTTTTCCGTGACAAGACCCGTTACAATGGCTATAACGAACGATATAACACCTATGAAGACATTTTGTTAAGGACGATAAGGAAAGAATGGAATCGCGGCGCTGAGCTCAATTATCACGATTACCTCGACAAAAGCGAGTGCCGGGATCGCTCGCTGCGACACCAGCATCCACCGCCACCCTCTTCTGTTTCTTCGTTTTGTTCCATCGCGTTTCTCTCGTTTGCTGAGCGTTCGCGGGAAGATATGCGGCCTTTCAAAGAAAGAAAATCTCTACAGAGACAGCTCCACGAGTACTCCAGGCTACGTTTGTACGAGCTGCTCTATCAAGAATAATGGAAATAATGAAAAGCGTGATCATTGCTCTTATATTGTCTCTTAACGAGTTTGTTAATTACGTTCTATTTTCTTTTTTCTGCGGGACATAACAAGAAATGGATCTGCGCAGTATAATTGGAATAAACGTGAATATCGATCATATGTGTCTATTTGGTGTTGATAATATGTAGGTACATGTCATTTCAATAGGATATCCATGACACGATTTTTTCTACTACGGTGATCGTGTGATAATTACACGATCGCTAACTTTAATGTTTAATCAAAACAAATTAGTTGTTTAGAGCAACGTGCACTGATTTATTGTGCACTTCTGTCGACTGGGAATTCCGTTGGTTATAACCTCGTACGCTTAACAAGGTAGAACTGTCGAGTTAGATGTTAGAGGGAAGGGTGTTCCAGTGGAAACGGGATGTGGCAAGTTGATCTTCTGGCATTTCAAGTATGGGCAGAAACGAGTTTACATACGCGTTTGTATCATACGACATTACGAACTCTGTACGATTTCTCGTGAAAGGAAATGGTAGGAAATGTTTGTTTTTTCTTTTAAGAACCAGTGTGACATTTTAAAATGAAACAACAAAATGATTTTTGAAACATCGAAATACTAAATACAATTCGAATTCAAATATATGTAAAAGCAAATAAGATAAAAGAGTTACTTTTAATATGATTGAAACTCAGAAAAGATATCTCCAGAGAAAATACCTTGGACAACAGCCTTGGATGAAAATAACGTTGAATGGATGGTCTATTAAACATCAATCGCTAAAAACCCCATTAATATCATTACGCAAATTCGTGTAAGGTTATTGGATTGACGTGCAGCGCGCAAACTGTTCTCGACTCTTGTAAGCTACGTGGTAACTGTCGCGGTTGATTAGCGGATTAATCAGACCGGCGCGGTGATTTCTTCCGCGTTACGACCGCGAAACACGTCGACTTCGATCCTACCTCCGATTCGTCAGCCGAACGTTTTTCCGTATTTCTTACTCGCAGCCGGTTCGTCTTGTCTTCACCCTCGAATCTGTGGCATCTTGCCTAGAGGCGTCCAAGTTGTTGCCCGCGTCATAAATTACTCGCGCTAAAAAGCGAGCGCGTTTTTCGGTTTAGATATAACCCGCGGAATAATTTATCGACGTTTTAGCGAATTTAATCGGCAGTGAATTAAATCCACGACTCTGTTAATTCGATTACCCCCAGTTTCGTGACAATCATTTTAAACAGTTAATTAACGCTCCCACGAGGCCGAAGCTATGTTTTCGAACGATCATGCGACACGGCTCTGTCGAAAGTAATTACAATTGTGTTTCTGCAAACAAATACGAGGCTATTTTTCAATTATCGTTTCATTAATTGAGTTATTAACGCTTACTGCAAGAACATTTATTTTTAACCGTCGCGTGTATTTTCTATGGGCCACACACGTTACTCATGGCAGACGTTTGAAATGATGGTACTACTTAAATTATAAATAGAGATGGCTCTTACACTCCTAAGAATATCGGATCTTCTACGTAACTGCGATTTATCTTTCGCTTCTTTATTTCTGACCTGAAAATTTACACGTATAAACAGTTTAAAACACATAATTAAGAGCGCTTTCTAGCAATATCTAGAGATATCGATGTTCCTTCGTCTTTATTAAATATGTAAAGAATTATCACATTCTGTCGTTAATCTAACACTAAACATATCCAATCACAGCAAACAGAATGTCCTAGCTAAATATTTCCATTAGTGTGATGATATAAAAAATATTTTATACGCATACAATTTCAATGGTATTAAAAAACGAATATTTCTCTTTCAAGGTTAGTAATTAAGCTGGACCACTAGTTGGAATATCCTGCGTATCCTTGGAGACCAATCGATTGCTAAAATCGAATTAGAAACACAGACAAAATCACGACACAGAGTATCGTTCTCCAGATAGATCGTAACGATGTGCAATCACGACGAATACCAGGAGAGGAGTTTAAATTACCGATTATCGACAATCGAGACTAATTAAAAATGGCGCCGGCGGGAATCTAACTGGCGAGAAAGATTTCCCACCGATGCGAACAGATCGTTTCTAGGCTAGAGGGACGACGACTTTAAATACCGTATATCTTGAGGAAGGCGTGGCTCGTGCCTCGTTCTTCAGCTTTTTCTCCGAGCTACCTTTCCTTCCTTCTTCCTCTTGCGTTCCATCCTGACCGTTGTACGCGCATAGTAGCGTCGAAACACGCATTCAACGGGCCTGGTTCGACTGGCTCGACTTTCAGGCTTATACATAAAATTCTCATAAATAATCCGACGGATAATCAATGTCTATTATAATTACCTACCACTTGTATCACTAGCCTTCTGATCGAACCACCAGCAACGGATCCTGAGATCGAATCTTTTGTGTACGAATTTTTAAAGCGAAACGATGCTAGTTAAAAGTGATCATTATCGACCTCTTAATCAAGAGTTTTGATAGTCTGTAATCGTGATTAGAAAACCCGATATATCAGATATTACACGAAGAAGAAATACAATTATATCATTGATCATTCTTTCTCATAGATAGTTTATTATAAATAAAATTTGATAATATGACTATACTTTATCTTACCCTAAGATTCGTATTTAAGCTCTTAATTTAATCTGTCATGAAAAATAATTTCTCGATATGGTAAAGTACGATGGTTAAATTAAACCATGATACGTATGTCGGAAATTTGAACGGGGAGAATATGCGCGTTATAATTCATCAAGGTCGTTAATGCCGCATTGTATTGTGTCATATCGTGTTCCTGCCTTCTCTATGGGGGTGCAGTGGAATGTCTAATCTACCCTCGCACAATCAACGTTCATGTGCAATCTTCCTACTGGCAATCGGCCATGTACACGTTTATTGCGCCTGTTGACCTATCTATTTGTGGTTTCGAGCTATGATTAAAAGAAATATTCTCTGCCCATTTATCTGATGATAAATGATGTGTGATAAGTGATGCGATTTATAAATTTTTAGATACATTGCGAGTCTAGATTAAATCTTTAATTTCCTAGCGAGAATCAGATTACGATTCTAAATTTTGTAATCTCCTGTCTACTTGTATCTTGAATTATCGAGCTTGTTGTCTTGTATCGATTTAATAAACCTCGTAGCTACAGGGGAAAAGAAAGTGCAACAGCGAAAAGAAACAACTTTGAACACAATGCAACTTTAAAGAACGACTGTTTAAGCACGTTTTCCCCCTAAATTAGTTATTAAGCCTGGAAATTTCCGGAGTTTTGTACTACCCGCCGTTTATACTTTTTGTTACATCTCTTTATACATAATCCTGTGCAGTTTCCAAAGGAACTTCCATCACGAGGAAACAAACTTTAAAAAAGTCAAAGTAAAGTTTGTTAACAACGGTCAACAAATCAATGCTCAAACCAGTATTTCTTACTCAACTTACTATAAAAGATACATCATATTCTTTCCGAATCTTACGAAAACTTTGTAACATTTCATTTGCTCTACTAAGCTATAATAAACAACAAGTAAAATGCAAAATGTCGGAACTGTATTACACTGATTTAAACCTTTTCATATTACCTAACATTTTTCCCTTTACAAGCTGTAAAAACTTTTTAATATTCCATCTGTTCCACTAGATTCTAATATACCACTAACAAAACACAAACATTTTAATCGCATTATATTCACTTAATCCTTCACATACTACCGAACAATTTCTCAAATACGTATTATGCAAGCTATTCAACATTTCGTCTGCTCTACTAAACTCCAGTAAATGCCTTACAAAATACATATAAACATCCTAACCATATTATACTCGTTTAAGCCTTTTCATATTACCCAATTATTTCCTAATATTACAGAAACTTCCTAGCCTTTCAGATTTCACTAAACTCCAATAAACAACTGATAAAATACAAACATTTTAAGCACTTTATACTCGTTTAAGCCATTTCGTAGCACCCAACAATTTTCTCGTTTAAAGCCATCGTTTATGGAAAAATCACGAATAATAACGAAAATACAAAACTTTATCGCGTTCATGTTATAGAATTCTATCCACTTGTGGATTCATTTATATTCCTCCACTTCCCTGATCACAATGGCTGCGTAGGCTTAAGTCTTCTTCTTTCAACGAGACACACATAAGACGATTTTCATATACGTCGAACGCGAACAAGATCTCGAGCAACTTTGTTTCTCTGATCGAAGTTCTCGCCTTTCTTCCCAACGTTTTTGCGTGTTGACGACGATGTGCGGTGGAAGTAATTCGCGGCAGAGAAACTGTTATCGCTATTAAACGGTTTAGCTACGCATTGTCCGAGACTTATATGTGCACGTAGGCGAGCCGTCTCGCTCTCGCTTTCTTGCCACCGCCGACCGGTCAATGGAGCTCTAACGATTCTTAAGCACCGTTGATTCATAGGCCTGCTTTTTACGCTTGCCTACTAGCGACTTTGCTGGACCACCTTCGCGAGAAACGGTCACGAAGAGGAGAGGAGCACGCGCTTATTAGTCCAACGGCCTTCGAAAGCGAAAGAGAGAAAGAAATCGAACCAGAGCGTACGCTAATTAAGGTTGCGCCGCGTACCACGAACCCTTATCGGTTGGCTAATCGATCATGATGCTCCTGCTTCGGCTAATCGCGTCTTAATTAGTTTTCCATGCCAATCGCGATTCCGAGAATCGCCGAACGTTACTCGTTACCAGGACTGACGGCTAAAGTATCAGGCAAGGTTCGATTAATGGTTGAATTAAGAGGTCGGTGAACTCCACCTTTTTGCCATTTTTGGTGTAACTGTGGTGGAAAATTGGAGCGTTCGTTGAAACAGATTGGCCGTTTAATTCTAAAATTCTTAAACTCACCTACAACTACCGTATTATAAATATTTTCAATAGAAATTAAACTAGGAATCAGCACTTAAATTTCGTCTAAGTACTTTAACAATTTTTATAAATTTTTGTTGTTTTATAAATTGTACTTTAAATCGCTATCCTGGTATAAATATAAAATTATAATAAAAACGATTAATCGTTTGCTCGATACTTAATCTGTTTCGCGAAGCAGATGTCTTAATACAGTTAATACTCACGAACAAGAGTGTACCTTCTAACAGTAGGTTTAAGCCTATAGGGTATAATTAACGCTTGGATTTTTGCAAGAAAGCATTCCACGCTGATCTTCTCTGGTACGAGGCCCGATATTTCCTCTAGAAGACGGTCAGCGTTGTACCGCGTAATCGCAGGAGAACCGTTCGAGATCGCAGCCTCGAGGTCGTTCGCGAGACCTCTATTATTCTCGAACTCGAGCGGAATAAGAGCCAGTGAGCTCGAATGTTAAACCACTCCCACGAGAGTGAATGCACCGGAATGCGGAACAATGATTGACGGAAATTCGGTCTGGGAACATCGACACGGAAAGAACGCGTTCTTTCGAATATTCTGTGAGTTTCTTTCTCATAGAAATCGTTTGCTTTCTTTCAACGTTGCATAGTCAGTTACAGTTAATCGCTGTCGACGCGCATCCTCAATGTTCGAAAGGGTCGTCGAGAGAATACAGAGAGAAGTACATAGTCATGAGAGGTGAAATCGTTCGACGATCGACCGATCGATCGTTTGCATTGAGCTTCGACGATATCGCGCTCGATCGTGATCGTAGATCGATCGATCAAGCGATCGCTACGATCCCTGACCACGATAGAAGAAACGGATTTTATCAACGAATGGTTCGAAGTCGAACTTGCCGATTGTTCGCGTGATCCTGTGTTTTGCTTTTTCTTTCGGATAAGTGCATTCCCTTGCTCCGGGCGGCGAGAGTTTCTTGCTACGTGAACGCGTCTTGTTAGTCGAACGCGGCTAATTTGCAAGAATCGTCGTGTGGAAGAAATTGACTCGGAAGTTGTTCAGATTTTTTGTCATAAATTTCTGATGAGAGTTGCTCGACTTGTATTTTCTCGGAGGTCTTAGTTGCTTTCGTATATTTCTAATCTACGTTCGAATTCTTCGATTTGTATTGAAACACAAGGATTTTATATAAGTATCAAATATTTTTGGACTTTGTATCTATTTTTGAGATTCTATCGCACAATCGACTAATGTTTATAGTTTTCCTAACTTACAATGTTGGTATCACTGTTACGAATATTAATTACTATTCTAAGTACTAATATTTGTAGAAATTCATATATATAACATACTAAAGACAGAAAATAACCACCCTTTTAATATTAATTATTAAAATATATAAATTAACTCCTTAAGCAAATAACAAACCTGTGAGATGACGTAGAAAGCCAGGAAATTGTGTCTGTTTTTCAGCATGTCGATGTTTACGATGAAGCTGCGTAATTCTGAAGGCGTGAAAACTGGCACAAATGTGGCGCATTAACCTCGCGAGAAGCATTTCGAACTACGCGTAATTGAACTTGTCGATTGGTGCGAGTAACCGCGTTAACGTTTCGCGTTGTTTGAGAGTAAAGAAGCTCGGTAGCTAGTACGATTCGTAATACGAAATGTCGATGATTGCACGTCGGTTTACAGATTTTCGCGTCGCGATACTTGTGTTTCGATTCGGCTTTCTTCGCGGCAATTTCGATTCGGCTTTCTTCGCGACAGTTTCGGTTCGGCTTCCTTCGCGGTAATTTCGACACAATCCGCCGCGCCCTCTGTACGTTCGGATTAATTCGCGCCCTCTGTACATACGTTCGGATTAATTCGCGCCCGCGATTAATGGAACACGTTGGAAATGGAAATTGGGACGAGACGAGGGGCGTGTAATTGCGGTGGAACTCGCGCGAACGTGTACCATGAATACGGATAAAATGTCGTTGCCAAGTACTGCTATACAAATTGACGAGTTATTGTGATACGGTATAAGCGGGAAAATTGCTAGGTCGACGTGTAAAAAATGTTAGTTTTGTATGTTTGTGGCAGCAACGCGTTTTGTGTGTTTAGTGTTCTGACCGATGCAGAGAGGCTGAATGTATGGTCTTTGTGATGGGACATCGTGATTTGGATGCAACGAGAGTGTTACAGGTATGAATATTTATTTAATTTGTGACTGTTTAATACGTTCGCTACGTATGATGCAATTAGAGTTATGGATTTGAGTTGACGCGGGTTTTTAGGTTATATGCATGACGTATGTCAGACAAATGTAAGACGCACAAAAAATATTTCGTACTAATACGTATTAAACATGTATATAAAGGCAATATCGAGATAGCTATTGTATTGATGTCTGTTAACATACAGAATTATAAATTATAACTAATAGGAAGCGAACGTGTTAACGTTACGATATTCACGTATATCTTTTTATCTGTTCACTAGTTGTAAGTATTATTTATATTCAATAAAAGTTACTGTATGCTAAATAAGATATTTTACAATGGACAATGATTTTGTTTTTCTTAAATGCAACAGTGTCCACTTTTTGTTATTAAATTAACTTATTCCGAAACGTTTACATTCATTCAGATTCTCCAAGAATTTATTGCTTTACGACAATGTATCTATATGACTAAAGAATACAAAATATGACATCATGATAGGGTAACTTTTACTTAAATAACAAATATCTCAAGAAATAATCAGATTGACATACTATAACAATTATAATATAGACAATGATATAAAAATTATATATGTTAGAAATTTGCTTAAAAAGTTGAAAGTTAAACTACGTAGAAAAAATCAGTCTCGTATCAACAACGTACATAACACTTCTCGAATCCACTGTTTGTTTACGTTTCTACTCCAACGTTCATATTACGCGTCTTCAATTAAGCACGCGGCGTCGTGTTATTATTGACGATTGTAAAAATCGTTGATGACTATCGATAGTATTTATTTACTTGTAACTAATTCTGTTTATACCACGCTGATACGCGAAGATACGCGACTCAGAAAATTACGTATAAGGAAATTTATAGGGTGGTATCTTGTCGCGTCATCTCGACCGTGCATTATATTCGACCGACTGCGCAGAGAGATTGTTTATGGGGTAAATTCGAAGCCGCCAATAGACTTGTTTATTATTCGCGGTAACAACTCCCTCGGTTAGAAATATATGCTGTTGATCGTACATTGTGCCACGCGTTACGACATGGTGGGCTTATTACATGCAAATTACCAACATATTGCACACTTAAACACTGTTACGCAATCGTCGCGTAACGTGTGTTCACTTGCATACGCGTTGGATGATACTTTGTGTTAAGTCGCAGTCATTATGCATGGCTATACAAAGATTACACGAGTCATAATCGTCGAATAATCATTGTTATTAAATACGAGGAAAACTGAGTATGGATAATCGACGAGGCTTGTTAGGAGTTTGATAAAGACTCCGATTTGTTTTGCTTTATGAAATCAGATATCGATATCATCAAGAGCTTTAAAATGTTTAGTTTCTTTTTGGCATATTAAAACCTCGATAAGTACTCCAATTAAATTTGATTCGAGAAATTAAATATTCAGAAGCTCTAAACATTTAATTTCTTTGTAATTTCTTTTCAACATTCTGTGGGATTTATGTAATAATATAATGAAGATTTCTTCCTGATCTCAAATTTTAATACTTTGATAATAGAAAAAGTTTGATAAATACTTCATTTGTTTCCCGAACCCTCAATTCTCTTTCCTATCCTGATACTTTAAACAAAGATTCCACTTCATTTCCATTCAAAAAACCAGATAGGAATACCTTCTATGAAAGAAACTTGAACATTCTCAATTCCGCTCCAACGTTCTTATTTACCGGTAATAGAGCATTCTTCTTCTCCGCTCAATCAACAGCATCGGCAGGTGAACGCGCAGAGATCGGAATAAATCGAGCAACGTTTCCGTTACAGCTAGTTGTTTGTTGCTGGCGCAACAACAGTACGTCCGAAAAGCGTTCAAGAAACCGCGGCATCATCAAACATCTCACCGCTAGGCAAAGCGATGATGGATAACCCGTGATGAAATCATTCGTACATCAGCGAAATGCTGGGCGCGTTGGAGTGAGAGAAGCAAGAGAATCCCGTTCCGGGTCCGAGCTAGTGGTCAGCGTAGGCTCATTTGCTCCGTACCGTTAGCCTTTAATTACTCATTGATTTATTATTGACCGTGGTGCATCGTTGCATTGCCTTTCGCACCTCTATCCTTTCATCGAGCACAGCTGTGGAACGTGGAGATGTTCTCGTTTATCGACGCGGCTCCCTCTGCGAGCTCGATTCGAGATGACGGACGCGTTAATGCATAGAAATGTCATAGGTGTATTACGTATTGCTCTGACGTTATTAACCGAAGTCACTACATACAGAGAACTCTTCCGTACGAACGATCATATGCATATTTGTACAAAGGGGAAATTCCTTTTACTGGCTTTCAAACGAGAGTCTGTGAGATCGCGGATGCGAAGCCGATAGGCTGCGTAACGTTGCAAGAAATATTAGTAACTTGCTGTGAATTCGTAGAAAATGCAATGCTTTCCGTGTCTTCGAGGACTTCAAACATTTTGTAATATTTTCTTTATGGCATCAGTAGCGCTTAGAATATTGAAAGTGTCACAGAACAATGTATTGATTGTAGAAATATAATAGTCTATATTGAAAGATAGCTAGAATGTTCTAATAATTACACGTATTATGTGTTTTACATCTACATATAAGAATGTACAATCATTTTCCGATCGTGATTCTTCAAATTCGAGTTATAAAACCACTCTCATACTAGTCATTAAAATTATAATAGAAACCATTCCCATTGAGTTTAATATTCAGCCTAGAGAATTCATTCTCACGCGATAAATAGCTTCGATCAATAGCCTTTCTTCCAATAAATTACTATTCATTGAAAATCCTCAAGCTAACCAACCACTCATCAACTATGCTCCGTTAGCCAAACTTAGGTCAACTTATTCGATCAGAAAACTAGATCGCGTCAGCAGATAAGCAACTTCTTGTTAAACCGTATATAACTGATGGATAACCAAACAAGACGCAAGGACACCGATCGCTCGTATTGCGAGTCGATCGACCGGTCAGTTTCCCCATTGTCGGATCTAATGAGCGTATGATGTTTAAGGTGAAAACAGGATAACAACGTTTGCGTGGACGAGGCTTTCACCAACACGGCGGAAGCACGCGTGAGCCAAATCCGCTTCGCAGTGATCGGCGGTGACGCGGTGTCGCGCGGCGTCTCCGATGTTATTAGGAATCGTTATCGGAGACAAGTTTTCAACGGTGCAGCCAGCCGATATCGACTTTTTGCCGGCGCGAAGGCATGCATACAAATTACACCCATTGCCGCTCATAGGAACGTTCACTTTCGAGCAACACGTAATAAATTGTCGTCTCCAAGAGAAAACATGCGACGGAAACGCCGACTAGTTATCGGGCCAGGCCCCGATTTTATACGTTTCCCCGTGCGTCGCTGCTACGAAATCGCTGCTCGAACTACTTATCGGACCGCTTGAGAATGGAAATTACGAATCCAACCGCTGCCAACTATAAATAACGTGGGTGATTCGTTCTTTTGAATATTTCGACCTTCTTTTTCGTGGAAATAACGGAATAAAGAAGAAAAGGTTGATGGTATTGTTAGTAGTCTGTAGCTGGATGTAGTTTTATGGAAAGAGAAGTACACGATGGTAGAATGTATGTATACTGTATACACATATGTACATATGTGAGTACAAAATATTCGTGTTTGATAAAGCAATGAATACGGCGCCCGTATGAGGCGCTCACTCTTGATAAACGGTGAAGCAGCTTGTAATTTGCATTCACTATTATGGCAGAGTCTCATGGCGTGTTGATTATACTACTTTCGTCGAATGAAAAATGATAGGATGAGAGAACGTGTTTGATACGCGTCGCGCTGTCTGATTATAGTAGAGGAAACTGGCTGCGTAATACACGAATAACTCATGTCGATCGGTATCACTGACTAGCTGTGTAGAATTTCATGAAAATAATCGTGACCTTATCTGTTTTCATGATCATATATTAAAAATCATATTAATATCTCCTATAATTACTACCAATACGTACAATGAATATACATGTTGCTCAAACTACCACGACATGATTATCATCGACTAAACTCTTACTAATCCAAGGATTACGAAGAATTGCCTAACTGAAATCAAATAACACCCAATGATTTTCACCCACTTAGGAGATAATAGGCAAACACATGTCCTCTCGACGGCCATTCATGGAATGCCGTGCAAAGACGTAAGAAGAGGCCTCGAAGACCATAGAGGGGCAACGTGGAACTGGTATCGCGTTAAGTGCTCATCCGGGACGTGTCACACATCCATTCGATTTCATCGAGGGAAATAAATCAGGGACCATCGGTGCGCATCCCGTCATGGGCTCGGGGTACACTCGAAATATCGGGCTGACATTTAAACGGGCGGTGGGCTCGCATTAGCGCCGCCCAGCTAGAATGACACTCTCAATAATAGATTAGATGCCGGCTAAGTGCACCAACGACCGGCCACGCCACGCCTCGTGATTTATCGATCCTGGCACGTGCGTGTATCGAGATTTCTACTTCTCGTCGGTTCACTTAATATCCCGCCCGAGACGAAAACATACGGAACCTCCCCCTATAACGAACAGGAAACGACGAATTAGCGTCGAACATGGCGAATCGTTTACTCAAAGTTTCCATGTCGCGCGAACCCATTAGAGATTTACTGATGGTTATTAGGTATAGTAATAATCAACAGATGAAACGCTTCGGGGTAATTTAGAGAAATTGCTGAATGCGGTTCTAAGGGTAGATTCTCAGAAACTTTGTTACGGTTAAATTTGCTTTTTATATTTGAGCTACTTAGAAGATAAACAGATCTCTGAATACTTTTTAATTTTATCACTTACCCTTCGAGGATACTCGAGAATTGAATTTTGAATTGCAAAGATAAAAGTTGCGGCGAGTAACTAGAAGTGGAAAAGAGATAAACGTACAAACTTTATTTTGTTGTGTCTGTAAGAATCACATTTGAAACAAACAGTTATATGTAGTTTCAACCTCTATGGATTAGTAGTCGCACGGAATAATAAAATTCCTAACAAATTGTTCCATATTCCTCGCTTTTAAAGCGTCGAAAACGCCAGCACTTGGGTTCCCTGCGAACGCTTCACGTTCCACTAAAAATAAGTGAAAAAGCGTCGCGGAAGAGGAAACGTCGTCCAAAAAAGGGGTCAATGCCGAAGGCGCAAGTGAAAAATTACAGGGAGGGCGGCTTTCACCGGCACCAAGGAAAAAACTAAGTGGTTTCTATGTTATTACAAACTGGCGGTCTAGCCACGGCGTGTCTCGTACATTATCTCGATCTTTACCGCGCGTCGTTAATTACGAGTCAGCCAGCGACAGGGACAAAGTCACGTTTTCCGTCGATCGAGGGACCTGTTCCCATCCGGTGGCAGCCGGTTTTTTATCCACACGGTTAATTCCGTGCCTGCGATAAATAATAATTCCTAATGGAACGATAGCACGGCTGCCAACGAACAAATCAACCTTAACCGTAACCTTTCATCTCCCTAAATGCGACGATCGTGTCTCGAGGATATCCAAGGAGATCTAAGCGGAACCCTTTCGAGATGTATTTCCTGACCAACATTTACGGTAACGCTCGCGATCCTAAGTACCCTCAATTTAGAAAAAAAAAGGAAGAAGCAGGGTTTCTTAACCCCTCGAAGCTGATAAACGTGTGCAAACCACGCGTTCAACGAGTCTGACGGTATTCATGCGTGTGCGTGTGCTCGATGAAGCCTCCAGTCGAACATAGTCAACCAGTTTCTCGCGACAAATACGGCACAGAATGGTTTTCAGAGCACGTGCTTGGAGAGACTCGAGAAAACGTGAATCCAGCTACTACACATATGGTCCATGTCGCTGGAACTTAGAAAGAGGGTCGATACGTAGTCTCGCGAATCCGTTTTCGGCTGGTCGAAAAAGAGCAAAACTAACCCTGTTGACTGCACGAACGTCGTCAAAGCGAAAGAAGCTGTTTAGTCGAGGGCGTGCGCTTCGAAAGGACACTTAACCTAAAAAACTCGACTCGTCCTTGTCAAAGCAGATCATACGGAGGCGGTCTCGTGAGATCGATTAACTGGTTCGTTTACAGGATAACTTTTTTAGAAGGGAAAAAAAGATACAACATCGTAGTTGGTACATGGTAGTTTGCGACGGAATATAGGTCGTTCGTTTGCTACGAACACACGAGGCGTTTTACGAAGTTTTCGACTCGCGTCGAGGCTTTCCCTCGGGTGAACACACATAGGCGTGTGTTTGAGGTCTTTTATGAAGGGGCCGTGGCGCGCGCGGCTCTTTCATTTTTCGAGTGATTCACTTTTGTAAACCCGACGCTACATTTTTTCGCATTTACTTAGAGCGATAACAAAGCGCCGTGCACGCGCACCTATTGCGCTCTTTGTATGCTTGAACGACATAAGTATACTGAAGAACCAGCCGTGTTTTCTAGATTCCCAGAACGGCCGGAGTATCCGACCACTCGTTATGATGTTCTAAACTTGATACAGTCGTCTATGTTCGAGTGGGAACGACGATGTTATCGAGTTGTCACTCCTTAAACGAATTGCTAGAACTGGAGCAATAAACTCGTATGTCAGGTTTAACGTTGAATAGAGATATTCAAACAATAGCCTTTCGGTATAATATGAGATGCAATAAAGTTCGAAACGTAAAGCCTATGAACTTGTATGAGACTCGACATATCATAAATCTCTCAATTTTGATTATTACACGTACATACATACGTTCAAGAAGCAACTAACTTGCTTCTGTAAATTTATTAATTGCAGCCTGACGATATAAATAAATTTCAAAGTAATTTTCAATTAGTAATGTCCTTAATATTATTCTAATTTTCTGCTTCTTCATTTATGGAGTTGATGACACGCGAAACTATTTGTCAAATTTAATTTCAAAATTAAATCAGCTAACGAACAACACATTCGATCATCGAGCTAAAAAGAACTTATCAATGTAATATAACAGAAGTGAGAGGCAACAAAAGACCGGAATCGGTTCATAGAACCAGTCCACGCGGTTTCCCTGTTCTTCTCCGTGTGCATTCCCTCAACGGATGGCGATCGTCGAAGTTTCACTTCGCCTTCGCGCGGCATTAATAAATTCCAGATTCCGAGAATCGAAAGGGAGAATTTATAGCGGCGCGAAGGAGGATGGAATCCTCCGACGACGTTCATCCTCGTGCTTTTCCCCTTAGTCAAAACTGTATGTGTATAGTGTGTACGCTTCTTCTTCCCCCTTCTTCTTGTTCTTTGTCGTCGTCGTAGTCGTAGTCGTCGTCGTCTTCGAGAATGCAGCGAATTAACACGTGAGCGCAGCGAGCGCGAAGTGGAGGCAATAAATCTCCGGCACGTTTCAGAATTCCGAGCGTGAAACCAGTCTGTCCTTCATCGAGGTTTCGTGTCATTATCATTAATGCGTGAAAGGCACCGGTACGTAGACCGTGTACACGCAGGTGTGTCCGCGTTAGATGCGATTCACATGTAGTCATGGTGTGAACCGCTGCCAGGCGATTTCCACTGTGCTAAACTATTATCCGTGCGTCCGTTTCACAACTATCATCGCGCGTAATATCCAGGGGACGCAGTCCGATCAGTGACGCCATGGGAATCTCATTGTTCCAAGGAGAACATTGATCGTGCGAGATCGCTGAATGATGAATGATGCTTTTGCAACGACCGAACTACTCAATATCTAACGATGGTTTTATATTCTTATCGTAATTTTAGTCTTTTCCTGAATTTTTAATATCTAGCAGCCAGTTGTTACAATTTGCCAATTCGTTGGATATTTTGAAAGTTATTAACGAGTAAAAATGTCGAGTATTTCTGGTTAACAGAGAATAATCCGATAAATCTCTATTCCTGAATTTAATTTTAATGGGACTCGGATATCGTAGGTTGGAAAAATAACTTGGTGTACCTCGATTCGTTTCTAGGAGTTAAAGATAGAGTAAGTTTCGATATGCATGATTAACTATCAATTTCTTTCCGAAGCTGGTGTTCCTCTGTTTCAGAGTACTCGCGAAATTTCACGGCGAAACCGTTGGTGAATAGTGGACAAAGAAATCGATACATTTCCTTCGAATCATCGAACGAGCAAAGACACGATGAATTAGCAAGAATTGCTTACAACTTCGATATCTCCGTCGAAGATTACTCTGTTGTTTCGCGAATAGCCAATTTGATCCACCTTTCTTGCGGGTTTCTCGCGCGCGGGAAAAGACTCTGCGAGTGCAGTCCTTGAAGAACGACCTTCAACGATGGATCGTCGTCGCATCGCGATCGGGAGCCGGTGCCCTCTTCCTCTTTTTTTCATTCTGTCCCTTCGCGTTCCTCGTGTCCAGCACCGCTGTTACGTCGGTCGAAACGTCGACACTTAAGGGCCGCTATGGTGGACAGATGCGGAGAGATAAAGGGAAAGGGAGAGTAGAGGATCAGGACGAATCTGTCGGCGATTGAGGAAGGATCGTGCGAATCCTAGAACGACACGGAGATGAACGACGTGAAGACACGTCGTTGGGTTGTCGTGGTACTTCGCGGCCAAACAGAGAAAGAGAGAAAGAGGCAGAAGAGGAAACGAGCGGACTGGCCGTCGAGCGCCGTGAGATCTCCTCTCGATCTCGTTTTCTCGGAACTCAGGGACCGCGCGCACGGCTTCTACAAAGCGTTTTCGCTCGTTCGATATTCCGAATCCGCCTTGGCTCGTGCTCGTTTTGTTCGGCCGGCCAAGCATCGCTTTCGTGGCCGCGTTAAAAAGACGTGTTTTTGCTCTTTCCAGATCGGATGTAGCAAACTAGCCTCCCTCCGGGCCACCTCGAGCCACCGGCGACGACGTGTCGGTGCCTATTGACGGCTTAAGAAGGAAATGTTTCCCCTGCGGTAGTACAAGTCACGAGATCTAGCAGAAAAATCCCTCCTCCGGTTTACCGGCGAGAAAAACCGATGTGATCGTGTCTTTAACGACGCTTTAAGAGCCGCGCGACCAAGCGTACGCGCGCGTTCTACTACTTGATGGAGTGGCATTATTCGTTCGCGGCTGATATATTCCGATGGCGCAGCGTGATACGCGCGGGCGGCAAACGCGGTGAGGGAATTTCTGATTCCGAGGATAAACCTCTGAAACGCGGATCTTAGTAGCTTCCCTTTGAATCTCTTCCAAATTTTCTGCTCCCTTTTATCGATCTTTAATGGCGAAGGATATTTATTTGATACAAACTTTGCTCCGATATTGTGCGTTATACGGTAATTTATTTGTACAAATCGATATTTCTTCTTATTTTAGCTGGAAGCAATATTTACAATTTTTAGGGGGGATAGGAATCAACATCGGAGCTACTATGTTCATTATTTTTGTAATGTGATGTGATATAACTCTCGTAGCTCGATTTACAATCAAAACTATTTACAATCAAATTTAACGATGTATTTTCAGTTTCTTTTAATCTTCCGAGTAAATTATTTCCCTCTCCCGCTCGCTTAATTAACTCTTACGTCTGTAACGCAATTTTTAATTAAAATACCAATCCCGCGACAATCTATTTCCCGGTAACCACGAAACTTTCGAACATTTTATCGACTTTCACCGGCATCGACAACCAATCAAATAACCCAGGAAATACTATCTCATATTTCGATTACCCCGATTTATTCGTCTTTGTCAACAAATTACCTTGCCTCCGCTGGATCGTCCCCCTATTGTGCACGCACAAACCGATGAAATATTCGATCAAGGAACGCGTAGCTTTCCCGCGTTGTCCCAGATAGTTTTCCGTATTATGGTACGCCGAAAGCAGATGTCAAAGGTTCTGCCCTTTTGTATAGTGGCCACCGAGGATTCCCCTCTGACAAACAGCTAATTGTGTATCGCAATCGAACGTGGATTTTCTTCCTCCGGTGACTTTCTCGAGGCGAGCTCCCACGAGGAAAGCGAATGAAGAGGGGAGATTGAAAGTACGAAAAAGATCAATTGCATCCGGTCAGACATTATCCGCGTTCTTATCGAGCCTCGACGCTCGTTCGACTTAATTAGACCGATTTATGGAATTAACTAAAGATAAAATCTTAATTCCCTTACCAACGTCGATATCTGTGTTCCTGTCGTTAACAATTTAGGCAGATTTGCTCGTTTGCCTGGCGCTATCTCTACGATGCTCGCGGCCATGCTAACGAACACTTGCGTGACGGTGCTTGCTGTGAGGAATCACATAAATTTTCATTCGCTTTTTCATGCACAATCTTGGTCGTGTAATTTCTCGCTTCCATTGTGTCACGCTTTTGTATTTTAACTCCGTGAAATCTTATGCTATTTAGATTTCTGATATGAACTCTTCGGAATTCTAATACGAGACGTGGATATTTGCTCTCAGAGGTCTTCCGATATCTAAAATTTATTGCAACCAAAATATAATTCCATTTAATTAAAAAAAGAAATAAATTAATATTTTCAACAATTACGAAGATAACAGCTTGTAACGTCCACATAATTACGGATAAATACGCTATTACAGAAGAGCTCTATATAATTTCCAGCAAACTTGGCAATTTAAAACACAGTGTTTTGCAATCAGCTTATCGCGTCATCATCCGCAATTTCCAATCTTCCAAATCTGTACTGATTACGATGGCCTTTTTTTAACGCCATAAAGTTCAACCATGTACTTGGAATACGATATTTTCCTGTTTGATCGTTATTATCCCTTAATTACAGAAGATCTGTTGTGGTCGACGATCACGACACTTTGTCAGCGAGATATTATCTGCGTGCGAGAACGACTCGTCTGTGGCCGCCAACGCTCGTTTCCGGCCAGAGAAGTCTGACCTCGCAGTTCGTGTCACTGATTCTACGATTATTTCGACAGGATATCCGGAACGGATTGCACGTTGCCAGATAACGTTCACCCCCGCAAGCTGGGGCGGGACCCAGCGATTCGAGACGTTTGCACGGCGACGAGTACGCTCGTTAAACGGCACGCCAATTGATCAGAATTGCAGTCGATCGATAACAATCTTTGGACAAGCTTTGTTAAACCTGTTTGACTTCGTACAATTAGTTCCCTCGATGGGATAGCTCAATTAAGATACGCGGTCGAGCTTGTTATAGGAAAGCGAGGAGAAAGAAAACAAAACGAATTATGTTTCATGACGGATCTCTTGAGATGTCGTGAAGTGTTGGCAATGTCAGTTCATTTGTCTTCGTAGAGTTACCGCATAATTTTCTCCTCTCGAGATTCTTTAAGATTTCGATGTTAGGTATTTGGAAAATATGTTAATACTATTTTATATTGAAATAATTCCGCATTATAATATTTTTATAGAAGATACATTAATATTTCTATATTAATATATTAATATACTAGAAAGCAAGTGTAGCGTAGCTATTCTCCATTCCCAGCTAAGTAGAAAATATTGTCAAGTTAATAAAAATGTTTAATAATAATCGAAGCAGAACAAATAGCCTTCAAGTTAGAGGAAAACGTACGAATTATAGTCTGGATCGAACAAAGTACAAACGGAACGAGCGAAATCATAATTGGAGAATTTACGCACAGGCCGTAGCAGTCGGTGATGGCATTGAATAAAAATGCAAAGTCAGAAACTCGTCGGCGTGGGGATTATCAGGCAGAACGAGGCCCAGGTGTGACAAGCCAAAAAATATGTCGTAAATTGTACATCGTGAAACGAGCGGACTTAGATGGGGGAGAAGAAGGATAAAAGGAACGGCATAGAAGAAAAGAGAGTTGGAGGCTTTATCAGCTGGCGTAAAGTCTCTAGTTTGACGCTAATCCTGGTTGTTGTATCTCAGGTTGGGACACGCGCGAAAAAGGGAGCGGCACAACGATTCTGCGACTTGTTCGCACGTTATACGAATCACGTCCACGCCGAAGCAGTCCGATTTGCTCTGTCCGACAGTAATCCCTGGTGTGATCAGCGGTCACGGATTCGTCCGGTTACTCGAAAGAGATATTTCGATGGGGTTAATACGTCGATTACATTCCCGCGAACCAGATCGCCGACATTTTCGAGTTGTAATACGACGTTTGATTTGCAATTTTCTTTCGGGTCGACTAAAAGAAACACCAGTCGGTAGATCGTTCCTGGAATCTTTCTTCGACTGTTGATCGATTTCTGAATAAGGATCGAGATGTAGAATGCAGAACGATGGTGTTTGGTAGTATTAAGAAGCATATTACAACTTCGTATTACTTGACGACCTTCACAAATCTATGCCAAACTTTCTAATCATTGATACGTCGATTTTTATCGCAGAATTTCTCTTAACTACTTCATCAGAAATTTAACTCAAGCTTCCTGACTGTTTCTTATACGTCATCTCCAAGCAAGAAAAGAGATTTCACTCGCTCACGCGAAGTCTTCAAACCACGATGTAAGAACATTTTAACGGATCCCTAGTGTTGCACTAACGAAGAGTCTGTCACGATCCGGACACTTCGTGTACATCGTATCAAACGTAAGAAAGAAGTTTGGCTTCACGACGTTCGTTTCCTAAGAAATCACCGTTCAAGGATCCCAACGAGGAAGTCCCCGGCGAACAGGTTTTTCGGCCATGAGGTTAGCCGCAGGCACGCGCGTACCAGAGAAAGCATTCACGCCTCTCCACGAAATACCGATCGAACCAGACGCAGGAAGAGAGAGAGAAGCGTGAACAGCATTCGTAATATTCCTTTTTAATAAAGGATTCGCGCGTGTGCTGAGAGCCACGCGTGACTGCATATCGATGCCAATGATTCAGAAAGCTGTGACGCCTGTGTGTGTTTTTTTCACCACGGCTACGTGATTATTCGTAAAACACTGTGGCTAGTCATCGTCGGAGACCACCCACGCGAATGGGAAAGCAATCTCAACAGTAACCTTGTCAAATGTTCTCGATTCTTGCTCCGAATAAAACGAACATAACGAATAAAACGAATTCTTTCAACCACAGAATCGAAAGTAAGTGGTACATAAGAGGTACGATAAGAACTGAACCTCTTCTTACTGTCGATGGTAGAAGGTCGATTTCTACTTGTTCTCGATACTCAGAATCAAACGTTTCGCGTGGAAGTAACGCAGGTGAAAGTTCAAACGGTGTACGATATTTCCCGACTAATATAACCGAAGCGTATTTATCTACACGGAAAAGTACAAACGATCGAGAGACGAGCTGCAGGAACAAGAAATCGAGGATTCTAGACATCAACGAGGTTGCCGTATCTTGCCACGGAGAAAATAGGGTGTAGAATCAGGGAGGAAAGAAATGGTACGACCACCTTTGCTCCTTTCGATATCCTTCTCCTCGCGTCGTCCCTTTACCTTTTCGTTCTCTACGCTGCCCTTTTCTCGAAGAACGGAGGTCGTCGTTCCATTCCCAAGGGTGAACGTGGGCGAATAGGGTTCCTCGTCGGCAGGGAACAAAGCTGAGATAAGGGGTACCTCGGATGAAAGAGGAAAGCGGATGAAAGCCGAGAGTCGTGGCTATACGAAGATCGTACCAAAGTGAAACAGAGAGGAGATGAGAGGCTGTGTCTTTTATCGCGGGCTGAACCAAGCAGAGACGGGGAACACTTGGAAGTATTTTTCACGGCAATAAATAATCCGGAACGAACGTCATTGCTCGAGCTGTGACACGGGGCTCTGCGAGCTGCAGGAATAGAGGCGTGCGTTCGATAGCAGACTCTTTCGTTTCTCCTCGTCCTCGGTAGGTACTATCTCTTTGTTTCTTCTTGAATCTCGCTTTACTTTCCGTCTTTATCTTCGTCGTTCATCCCTTTTCAATGCTTCGAAGTTCCACCATCCTCCTCTCCTTTGTACCCCTTCGTTCGTTTCTTTTCTTCTCTGTCTCATGATGTATCGATCCTTTTTCGTCTCGAAGCGATATCTACCTGGAAGTGTCCACCATGGGGCCACGTGGGCCACGAAGGCACTTACACGACCTATTTCGAGGGGCCGGAGAAATAATGTCTCTCCATTGGTGGGCCCCGGTGATCGGTCGATTACGGGAGCGCGCCGCGAGTTCTCTGTACGCCGGGCCCGACTTCCGGTACCGACCTATCCCCGCCGAAAGGCGAAAGTCGCTGAATCCGTGATATATCCGAAGTGGAGCACGGTATTACCGGTTAAGAGCACCGGATAAGCGGAATGAAATATATTTTAGGCGACAATACGTTCCGTCCACCTTCTCTTGTCCTCCTCGCGTTTTACCACGTCGCTCGTCGAATCGCGATATCGGATATCTGTGTTTTAGGAAAATTGAAGCATGGGAACGGGGAATGACAGATTTATGGGGATTATGGGTGAACGAAAGAGCGCGTCCGCCGATTCGACTATCGGAAATCATATAATGGGCGATTCCAAGTGTGAATGGTGTGAATTAATGTGAATGGGAGCTTGAATGTTAGAATTCTTATCTGGCTACGGTTGGAATCGAGAAAAGAACGATTTAATTCTAGTTTTATATGAAATACCTTGATATAGGTATCTATTGGTATATCGGTTGGAATCTTACTGCAGTGACGTCAATGGTTACGAAACGGCATTTCACATTCGAAACCACTAATTTCATCGAGCAAAATGGGATAAACGGTAAGAAATGCCACGTATCATCGATCGTATCTGTTCTCGAAGCAGTATTCAAACTAACACCGACGTTAGGGGATAGGTTTCGTGGCATTAGGCGAGCTCGTGGTTCAAAAGTTACGCTCGTGCAGACTGGTCTAACCGAAGAAGTCAATCATAACGGCACACCAGCGCCTCGAACGAGCGACAATTTTGCATTCGAAGTATCGCAATTGCGATTGATTGCGGCCGCCCCGTCCGACGCTGAAACATCGTCGAATCACCGGAAGCAAGCCTGTTATTTCAGGGATATCGACTGACATGTACACCGCAAAAGCTAACGGGTTTTTCGAGGCGACGTTTGGTTATATCGCAACGATCGGTGCGGGCAACGACGTTCAACAACGTGAGAAATCACACGGAAATAAGCGGTTACTATATTTTTCCCTTTGTAATTCCACCACAGCTATTTCGATTCTCGAAGAACCAGACTAGACGATGATATGTCACTATTTGTAATAACATCGACGCTTACGTCGATCTTCTGAAAAATTAGGCATCGAGGAATCAAAATATAAACCGACTAACGGGATCCTCTACTGTTATCTTTTTCGTTACAGATTTTGTCTTTAATCGTCTTTGTTCTTAATCGTATTTAATCGTACTACACCCACAACTTCAATTAAGCCGTTACAGGTTTAACGAATTTATTGCTGTTTTATCAATGTGGGTTACATTTACTTTTTCCTTGTTCTTCCAAAGCATAAGGATTCTGCAAGAAAAAATTGAACCAAAATGGAGAATACAATTTGTTTAAATAAGACGTTGTTTTTTTAGAGAAACGATCGTAAAAGTGTACAAAATACGAATGCATTTATTTCGTCGTTAATGATCTCCTTTCTAAATCGTCGTAAAACTAAATACATAATATTAATGATGCAACCCAGTTGTTGACCATAATAATTATCCACTGAACTATGCGGTCTCGTAGCAAAAGAATTAACGAAACGCAACACAAATGTACACGCCGAAGAATTCGTAGCTTCCCGAGGCTTTGGCATCGCATTCAGTTGCGGGGCGCAACATTTTTCACTAACGCCTCGTTTTTTCTTGGTGGTCCGTTTGGTCGCCGCCCCTCGCGTATGCACAAGCACGAAACACCAAGCGTCCCGTGGCGAGTCTCGACCGAATTCCGTGTAAAAAGCAACGAGTAATGACTGTTCGTCTCTTTTCCTCTCCCTTACGCATCTTTTCTTTTCTTGTTTGCCCTCTTTCCATCTTGTTCCCTCAATCCTCTTCTATATTCCGATCATCTTGCTTGCGCCAGTTGCTTGCGTGGGGCGGCCTGAATTCCGAACGAGGCGGCAAAAACCGCTTTAGGCGACCGGAGAAGCACGAGGGACCATAAAAAGGGCCGAGCGAGGCCCGGCGGAGTTGTTCCCGTGTTCTAACAGTTGTAACTCGCCGCTTAATGCGGCCGACTCGCCGCGGCCAGCGTGTCGGCCGCTTGTCTAGCCGAAAACCGGTGAAATCGATGCCGAAGATTTACGATCCATCGCCTCGTGGATCCGTGAATTACCAACCTGGATCCTGGTCGATCTTTGTGGGCAACTGTGCCACGCTGTTTTATGCCTGTCTCACATTTCGTCTGTATACTAGGCATATGTATGTATTTCAAGAGAGCAATTGGGAGGCGCGATATCGTCGAGACCAGTTTGAAACACGGGCCACGTACTTATTGTAATGCTCGGTTCCAGGTGTGTAAGTGGTGGATATCGGTAGTGAGTCCTATAATCACCGGACACGCGATTACGTGTACGGACAGCGTGACGGACAGATAGATAGACGTGAGCACGGACGGTGCAATTTAACATTCGGCCGAATTAGTTGATTAACGACGGGGCCAGACGCGCGTTCGCCTGAAACCCATCGCAATGACCGCCTTTCCTCCTCGGCTCCGCCCTCAATTCCACCCTCGCGCGAACTTCTCCGTTGTGGAGCAGTTTGTCGAGACCATCCCTCAGGGAATTTTTTTGAATAAAGCAGAAGGATAGACAGTAGTTAATATCGCCAAAAACTTATTCGAGAAAGAATTCAGACATAGGTATCTTGGTTTAAAAAAATATTTATTCGCTGAATGTAACTCCGGTAGTCGTCTGGAAGTCACAATTAATTTCTCCACGAGTATAGTTCCGCCAGTCGTATCGTAGTCACGACCGCGAGAAGAAACACGAATTGATTGACATTGATTGCCGAGAGATGTCTCGGCTCATTCACGTGCTCGTCATTCATTAACGAGACCGATTACTAGTGACATTACCAAAAGCGACGAGCTCACGCAGTTACGACACTGCGTTTCTTAGTGAAGGTATCTTAAACATGGATCCACAAAGCGTTCCACGAGCTGCTGGTAAAACGTTGATCAAAGTCTGCAACGTCTTAATGGTTCGTAAACTTGTTTTTCTAACGGTGCGCGCATGAAGGATCGAAAGGTTAAGCAACAGCGTCGATGCGAAAGCGTAAACGAGAGTGACGTGACGCAGTTCGCGGCTCTCCGTAGTCATCGCGAAATGTTAATTAAACGCCGTTCCTATATAAGGTATCCGTAACCGTGCATTAGGCGGCTTTATCATCGCATTAGCCACGAATGCCTTTTCGAACGTGAAGCTGCTGCACGATGCCACGTCCCTGTAGCTTCTCTCGTTAATTCGTTGAGCGCTTTGGTGATGGCTGGAATCAAAGTTTCGGTTCTTTTATGGAGGAATTAAAATCAGGAGGTTTATTCGAAGGTCTGGATATTATTGAACTCGAAGCTTGGATGTGTGTCTATTGAGTTATATTTTGTGAGGACGTTAGGTTAATTAAAAGGAGATAGGAATAATCAAGGGAATGGTATTAGAGGAATTTATTTTCCTTTTATAAATTAATATTTATCCATTCATTTATGATTTTATGCATTGAAACCTGTCTCTAACTCGCCATATAGTATTCAGAACGATAAAAAACATTCCTGCACGAATTGTGCTACCCTCAACACCGACTATCAATTTAAAAAAGCCCTTCTTACAAGGAAGCAGGTAGGTCGTTGAGAGATTCAAACCAGCCGAAGAAGCCTTAAAAGAACACTCCTGTAATCTGCGGTTAGTTGCTAAACAGCGATTTCACTCGTGACGGAAGGATTTAAAGCAACGATGGCGGTGGTGGTAGTAACCGCACATACGGTCGCGCGTTCCAGTAAAAAGGGGACCCCGAAAAATAAACTAATAAAGCTTCGTTTCACACGCGTTTACATTGAACGACGGTTCCAGCAGCGGTAATACAAGTAAAACCCGCGGTCGAAGAAGGCACGTCAACGTTGCCGGGTTCGAGGGATCGAATCAGTCACCCTTTGTGGACAGAACGATGCTGTTTCCCTTTATTGCTCTTCATCTCTCGCCGCGTCTTTCTGTATGTGGAAAGCGTGCCGTTATAGGCGTTGCCTGAGCTCTTAAAGTCCATATAAATCCGCGTGTCTTTAAAAGGAGGCTTTGTGCACGCGTACACACGCACGGTTTAGTCGCACGAGCAAATGGATAGTAATAGCGACGAAAGCTGCGATCACGCGGCGAACCGAGCACCGCCTCGTGATCGTAATCCAAGTGATCGTCGCTGAAATTCGATTCTACGGAAGAATATTTCGCGACAAACACAAGGTCTATTTATCTTACGATGGCAATAATAGCTCTGACACGAATCAGCTGGTAATTCTCTTATTAAGACATTCTTGAGTTTTTTTAGAGAACTTCTTGCGATAACAAAGTTTGTTCTTTATCAAAGCAGTTTTCAACTCTCTAGATACCAAGAGTAAATACGATTTTAAGACGTCCCGTGGTCGTCTTTTAATTTATGGAATGATTACTCAGCAAACATGAAAGTCAAACTTCTCTGTGAAATTCCGTACGTCCTTTGACGATACAATATCGAAAAATGGTTAAACGAGCCATTATTGACCACCGATCGGATGTGGCAACCGCAATCGGTAAACAAACCCCGTGACGAGCAAACAGCCTATGGGAGATGGCTTATTGGTGCGGCAGTTAATCAAGAAGACACCGCACGGCTACGATTCACGAGACGTTCCAGTGAAGCTGCAACGCCGAAGCAGCATGTGCCGGCCGAATGTATATATACAAACGGGTTCGTAAAAGTACGACATATTCCAGGAAAGAGAGCGGAATATGAAAGAGGCGTGCGTTGCCGCGGGGATGTCGAAAGGTAAGCAAACCATTTCGTTTCCCCGATGATCCGAACCAAAAATCCACACTGAAATTCGTGGATCCCGCCGTGAAAGAAGGATACTGAGAAGCGTGGGAGACGTTATTTCTGGCGCGGATGTCGCCTCCGGATAAAGAATCGTTGGCCGTTCTTCGCGTTGGCCTCGAACAAGTCATCAAAGCGACGTTACGCGACCAGCTACTTGAACACGCTGTAAATTCGTTATTGATTATTATAAATTATTGTGAATTATTATGAGTTGGCTACCGTGCTCTTGACGTGTCGCGAGGAAGCGCTATAATGGGATATATGGTCATCCTTGATGTTTGGTTTGCTAATAGTAATTACGTATTCAAGTGATATACCGAAGATAGATTGAACATAAAGAAAAGAAAATAGAAGCTGAAGTGAAATGACTGGACATTACTACTGAAAGACATTAAACATATTCTAACTACTATAGCCCGTGAAGATGCCTTGCTATCTTGGCTTCCCGTTCAATAGCAGTTACATGGAAACAAATTATCAACGGCGAAGAATAATTTTTAATTACGCGAATATGTGGAAGCCGGGTCATTATCGAGCGCTCGAGTCGAGGCCTTAATGAGCCCAAGTTATATCGGTCCGTGAATCAATGCGGAAGGAGATCCTCGAGGAATTTCCGTCGGTGATATTGACTCCTTTGGAGTGCCAGGGAAATTCGACGATCGCGAGTCCTTGTCTTGAGTCAGGCTGATTATCTTTTTAATATACCGCCGCGATCGCTGCCGATTCGGCGTATATAATACCTACAAGTGTGTATGAGGTACACACGTGGAAAGGCGCGAGGATTCGCGTGAACACGCGCGGCTGGGGGCTCGCTCGCTCGCTCGCTGTAGCTCCTCTCGAATCGTATAGGTGAGTGCGGCATGCAAAGGGACGCACAAAACCGTGGAACGACGATGGTGCGAGCGAGAGTCATCGAGACGTTCTAGAGAAGAGTCGAGAGCGATAGAGAGGACGATTCGAGCGATCGTGGAGGACAGATAAAGGGGGAAGATGTGAAAACAGGTAGGTGGAGAGCAAGCAAGAAGCCAACGGAGATCGAGGGAGACATCCAACAGTCATTCTACGTATCAATTAGAGAAGCCGCTATTAATTTCTGAGCGGTAACAGGCATGTTAACAGAGAATACCATTTTTCTCGTGCAATCTCTTCATCTCTCTCACACGGACAGGAAGAAACGCCACGTAGACAAAACGTAACTATCCTCATTCTGTTTCGTCGCCTGCTTCGTTCTGAGCACCGAGTATCAAGCACTGTGTCACGCGTACGCTTTTACTCTCTCCTTCTACGTCCCTTTCGATCTTCCCTCTTCGCTTTGCCTAATCTTGAGAATCGGCTACGTGGAACTGGTCGCCTAGACGTTGCTCGCCATTAATAGATACGTCACACGGTGCCAATTAAGAAAGGTTATATCAGTACCCGTGATTAATCTCACTTGTCTCCCGAGATCTCGCGTGATCGTCGCTGTGAATAGAGTCTCTGGTCGTGTGCACGCACGCCTATACGAGAAGACGTGCAGTGCGCCTTGAGGAACGTTCGCTAACTATGTAAATACGTGGCAGCGTGTGTACAAGCGGTCCCTGTCGATCGTGACTGTCGAACGTTTTGTGGAGACTGTAATTACACGCCTGTTACCGTGGAACCGGAAGTGTGAAATTTTTGGTACATCGAGAGACCCTTGACTGACGAATTTCTATTTTCTTAACATGGAATGAAATGTTATATAGAGAACAAATATTTCCGACTGGAACATTCTTATTCGATATTCAATATTCGTTGCCCGTAGACAATTACACGGGGATCGTATTGTATAAGCATAACGGCGAAACTTTACAACTTTCAATCACGAGACTCCCATCAGGAGACGCTAACAGAGCTGATAGATAAAATCAAAAACGAATCGTTCGTTCTCTTCGCCTGTCAATGCACTCGTGTATGAAACATAACACTGGCATCGATTGCTCAGAAGGATCAATTTTCCCATAGCAGTAACCGCACCTCTCATCGTTACGTTTGACGCCTTCGCCAACCACCTGCGCGAATACTAATACGTAGTCTAATAACGAACGTTTCGTAACCCAACGAAAATCCTCGCAGAAGACGTCATATCTATGAAACAGCACAAATCTTGAAATCCCATTCTGTTCTTATATTGTATTGTATCGCGGAAGTAATTAACTCGTACTTATTTCTTCTTGCGTACATACATTCGTATTCTTATCTTGCGTTTCTTGAGGCCACAGACAAGCGTTATCGAGTTACCAAGCGTGGCGTACGACGCACGAAAGAGAACTGGCGTTAGGCTGCTTGGTCTCGCCCAAAAGATTTACTCCTGTTTCGTTCTCAGCCGGCGCTGAGTAATATATTACGCCAATAATTTACCACACTGGCTTCAGGATTCAACGAACCGATGATCCATCGCCGTTAATATCCTTCCTCACGATTAATTTGCAGAGATACCGGGTATAGTCTGGCACGGTGAATCTAAATCTTCCTTTTATCGAGGCAACGCGCCGACCGGAACACCGGTGCATCGGATTTTACGGCCGCCACCCCGTCAATTTCCGCGTACCACAAATTTTATGCACCTGTTGACCCACGTGAAGGGCTTCTACTCTCGTGTACGAGTCGAGTCTATGCGCCGATGTCTCTATAGGAGAACGCGGGCTGCCGTTTGCCGAGTCACGCGTTCGAAACAACCAACAGAGAAGGAAAAAGCGACGAAACGAAATGAAACGAAACGAAACGGGCAACCAGAAGTTTCTCCGGCTGCGTTACGGCCGTTTGACCTCTCTTACGGATGGGTCACGGTTGGACCGAACCAAAGTGCCGAGGCTTTACTGCCGGCTGTCCCTCGGACTGATAGTAACGTCATTCGCGTGATTTGTGGTCCGACTTCGGGGAGGAGTCAAAGCGAAACGAAGGATCCGTCCAGTCAGCGTGCAGCTGCATATAATGATCGAGGAATGCGTTTTTCACGCTTCTCAATTCGAATTTGCAGTCGGTGGATCTGGCGTGGCAGCGCCGCCAAGACCTGACTATAGAAGGTCGCGGTAGGCCGTCGAACGTCTTCTGTCTTCTCGATATACCTTCCAACGATGTGACTCGTAATTAAGTTTCCAATAAACAATTTTCTCCAAACCTTACATTATGTTCGATTACTTTTGACGAAGAGATTATTTGAGGATATAGAGATCGGTGAAAGTTAGTTGTATAGTTTCATTTTGGACGAGACAGGTGAGATGGAGTGTTACATAAAATTCATTTCGACGAATACCATAGTTCAGCGTGGTTGGAAATTTAAACGAGGCATACGTTCGATTTCGGCGGGAAACTTTCGCGTCCGTGAAACTTGGCGAAACGACCATCGCGAGTCCCGATCGGAGTAATTTAATTCTCGTGTTCTCGCCATTGCTGTCGAATGTAAAAGTTTCGGTTGAAACTGCTGGGGGCAGGTAACGTCACGGAATCAATCCTCGTGTCTTCGTTGGCGTTTCACTGATGGCGTGGAACCGATCCATCCGTGAGATTGCCGACGCTCTTAAAATAATATCATTTAAAAGTTACTCGAACCCTATCGGACTGTTCCACCCGTCAGTCATCTTATTCTAGCAATAGCGTCTACGAAATGGAACAAAGAAACGCTTCGTCGATGATCTCACACGTGTAATCAACGACATGTCCGAACAGCAAGTTCGAATGACGCATCGAATCGTCTTTTCGTCGGATGAAATCACTTGTATGCTTTGTCAGGTATCGATACGTGTCGGTACGTGGCTCAAAAAATTCGGCGCGTCATTTACCAAACACCGCTAATGAATATGTAGCGTTTCCGTGAATGGTTTTAACCGCAAAAATTTCACACCTTCGAGTCCACGAAATCGTTATTTCCAACGCATGATCATGACAAAAGAAAATTGTCAATCAGTTCACGCGAATTGAATGACTTCGCCTTTCGCCTTTCCACGAATGATTGTGAATTAAGACTCGTGAGTGGAACATTGAATTACAAATGAATCATGCAGCATAGAAAATTTCTCATTTGATTCGTGCCGGGAGTTACAAATTTCATGCGATGCGACGAAACCAAGGACACGGTCGTCGTTGGTTCGCAAATAGATTCACACTTAGCCCAGTCGTCTTGTGGGTCTGTGTCCTGCCAATTAGTCAAGCATGCCTTCCGAACGTATAAGAGGGGAAAAAAAAGGGGAGAAAACGGGGGCGCCGGACGAGAACGCTCGGACCGCTTTGAATTAAAACAGCGCGATAAATTCTTTAATGAGTCAATTTCGCGTGACCGTACCAGTGGCCGTAACCGAACGTTGAGACAAATACATGCCTGTTTTTTAAGTGGAGGGTATTAATTAATATGGCACCGATACACTGATTAATATCGAAGGCGCACGCATGGATGTTATGCAGGCCCGCGTACAATTTCGTGGACATGTTCCGCAAATGATCGAATAATAAAATTCGACAGGGATTAAACGTCTCCGGAGGCTACTGACGATCTTTTCTCGTAATTTATGGATTTTTGTTGCACCAGCGATTTATTTCGTTTCCTTTTCTTCCTTTCATTTATTACTCACATTAAAATTCACCCACCAACACGCATCGAAATCTGACTCGGTTTCTCCTCCTGACGATCCTTCATAATCATCCGAAAATACCTAACTAACGCGAAACACACCGCCATCGATATCACACTTTCACCGGTATCATCGATTGTAAATTCCATGCAATCATTAAATCCGCCGAGACCGTCAAGAAGACAAAACGGCTGGCCAGGCTAATTTTTTCCTTCGGTAGCCGACAACGCCAGGTAAGATTGACGCTCATGATCGGCCGACTGGTTGCGGATCGAGGGGCTCTTAACCCTTTCGGAGAAAAGGAAGACGAGGTTCCCGCGCGCGGCCGGAACCCCGCGGCGCTAATATGCACGCGCGTATTCGCCAAGGTGAAGCGAAAGAGCCGGATAAACGCGGCAAGACGGAGAAACCAGACATTCCAGTTGACCAGGGGCGTTTCCGTTTCCCGTTTCACACGACCCGACCAGAATGTCGCCGATGAACTCGTCCGTAGAAGAGAAGAGACGAGAACCAGCCTCGACGACGTTCTCCGGATTCCACGTGGCTCAGTCGACCGATTGGCACCTCCTGCCATGCTCGTTATGTTACTTTGTCAACCGGTACGCGAATAAAATCGCGATCACCATAAAAACGCGAACGTAATCGCGTGTGTCGAGGACGCGTCACGCAGCGTGTACAGCGAGCCTACGTCGAGGATCTGGTTAATTAAGCTCGTCCACGGACGATCGCTGCCCGTTTCAGCATGTTTACGCCGATCGATCGCGATTTCGTATTGGTCGCGTCAAACGCGAGCGCGAGAACGACCGCCTCTTAATGTGACCCAGGCTCTCGGACACGAGATTTCGACCGGTGTTCAGGTCTCGATCCTCGAGGATCGCGTTGTTCGGATACATCGTTAAGCATGTAAGGGAGTTATTTAAATACGAGTTAGCGATGTTAATTACGGGCAAAGTGTAAGAAACTGGCGACACTGGCTTAGCGACGACGAGTTTCGTACCTTTTAACGGAACGTAGTATCGTGCGGCTTGTTTCATGGGGAATTTAAGGCGGGCCGCGCTCGCGCGGATGGGATCGCGATCTTAACTGTACACGATGAGACAATTAATTTCAACGCGGTCGACTGGTCGCTATAGAAAAAGAAGACATCGTTGATTATTCCGGTATAGGCTCGTTAGTACGGCGCTTGTTACTCGGAATATTTCTTTAATTCGGACTTTAATGGATCAGATAAGAGAACGTGTTTCTAATGAAGACCTTCTACCCAGCACCATTGTAACAATTTGACTGGAACGTTCAAACGGTACGATTTCTCGGTTTTGTAGTTAAATAATTGCTATTGGGTTACATCACGGTACGTAAGAGAACACGTTAGATCGACAAAAATGGAGAACGTGGCGCGCGCATTAACTTTCGCAAGAACCTCGTCCTTTGCGCGATAGCTCCATCGATTACGCTTGTGTAACGCGCGATTATCTTGTTCAGCGGCGCCTGTGTGTTTAGTCAAGGTACGTCTGACGATCGTTGACATTTCAAAGAAAATCAAACTGAAAACTCGGTCATTTATTTAGCAACAGGAATGCACATCGATGAAACGCACCGATACCGACAGCGATACCCGCTAACTTTACTGCCAGAGTTTAACTGGAGGTCGTATCAGCGTAATAAATTGCGTCGCAGCCTGTGAGAGGCCGAGTATTACGTTTGCTTTGCCTCCCTTGTCAAACATATGCCGTACCGTGGTTCACGTTCACCACCACCAACATTAACATCGTCATCGATGAGAATGTTCTTCTCTTTTTTTCCTTCCGTTTCCTTATTTCGTCCGTATCTCTCTTTCCAGATCTCAACCTGCGTGTTCTCGTCCCTTTCCACTTATAAGACGAGCTTCGCTTTCTTTTCTTTTCGTCCTTTTTCGAAAGCCAGCGAAATAGAAGCGTACGCAATGCCGAGATTCAGACCGATCGACATCGCCTATCAAGCATCGAAGTCTCCGTGACGCGCGACGGTTTTCCTGCTATTTTCGTCGTCTACGAAACGACACGTTCCTGGCAATACGTTCTACACATTCATTGATACTTTCCTTTCGACGTTTCATATCTGCCGCTTGTATCTACTTTCTCCGAGTACCGTGTTCTTGATCCATTGAAACGTTTATCGATGTTCGTTTTACAATTAGATGACCTCGGTGAAGAATGTTCGATGCATTACTTCTGGCTGTCGCTAATTGTATATTATTAAACGACAAGTTCGCCGTTTGTCCTTTAAATTTAGATAGTATCTCACGAGATACTGACTATGAATCGTGATCGAGAGATTCGCGCTCGTGTCTTTTTGTTCCACGCGATCGAAGACGTATCTCGCGCACCGAAACACACAGTTATAAACAATAATATAAAAATGTGCAGGATATTGTGAGCTCGTTGAATAATTCAAAGTACGCTCGTAAATTGTCGGTCGTTCGTGGCCCGATGCAAGGCCCGAACGAACATTTGTCAATCCGCGGCTTATGACAAATATATCTTTCGAGGGGTAACGACGCGGCCACGGCTAAGCCACGGGAGAGCGACCCGAAAAGAAGTTGGCCCCGGCTGCATACTTTTCTCCCTTCGTGGTCTCCGGAGGCATTGGCCTTTTTGCGCGCTTTAAACCGCCCCGGCAAAAAGTAAAACACCGGTGGCACGCGAACGTGTTCCCCGCCTGAAAGAACATCCCGCGTAACCTTCCATTTCGCTAATTTGCTTATTAAAATGGATGTCCTCCGCGCATTTATGACGCTTTGTAGACACGCGAGTGTGCCGACCGGCGTCGTAAAAACTGGCTGAAACGCGCGACATTTGCATCACCGTGCGCGCCGTCGTGTCTCGCCGTGGCCAAAACTCCATTCCGTTTCTCTTCGTGTTTTCTATTTCACGAAGAAACGGAATTCGTTTGGATGGAAAGACCTCCTCCGTGAAGAAAGATACGACACGAGAACGATTTGTATATGGTGTCTTCTAACGCGATTGTAAGGAACGGATGAGAAAGAGAGATCGATGGAGGGGGAAGAGCGGTGTGCTCTCGTACATTTGCATAATATGTGAAGATCACGTATGGAGACGGAATAAATTTCGTTTTAATTGAATAAATTTCATCCACGAAGGACGCTGTTAGGTGAATAAGTTAGCATAAACGATGTAAACTCTGTTAGAACGTGAAACGGGAATCCGATTGGCCCGTTGTTGAAATATGCATTAGCTCGTCTCCTTATCGCGTGTTGCAACGAGTCGTGCCGAAAGTGCGTGACGTCTTTGGGGAAACTTATTCCGTGATGCTAAATGTCCTTACGCGAGAAACACACGCTTAATCTCTCAATACCGTTAATTAACGATTATGAATATACGAGGAGTGTTTATGATTCCCCTCGAAATAGGTCAACGAGTAAAGTGGTAGATCCAACGTGAGTTTTCCTTCGTTACCATAACAGTAGACTTTCGTAAGAAGAGAGGCAATCTTCCAACACTCATCCATTCTTCCAAGCTCAAAAAGAATATTCTGAGTTTCATTCGAAACAACAGGTGTCCCAACCTTCCCTTTTCGCCCTTCTTCACAATGTACGTGTTTCGAGCAGCGATAATCCCGTTCCCGGTTCTTCAAAGAGAAAAATCCTCTTGTCTCCCGCCTCTTGATTTAAGGGACCGGTCTCCAGAAATTTCTGTTACCTCTTTGAACGCGGTAATAGCGGCTAAAAGCCGTGTACTCGTCACAGAATGTCGCAGGTGCGTCTCACCGCTGGTAATGGCGACGAGATTCGAGATGGTCGATTCGTTTCAAGGCGCGTTACTCTTACTAACACGGATCCTCGAGCTCCTTAAGCGCGTTGACGCTCGACTCTCAACAGCTCCGCCTCTAATCCTCGAGTATAGGCAGATCCGTGGCAGCGTCTATGACTTATGGTAAACGGGTGCATAATTCGCTCGTTTCTCATGCTTTCACCCGGCCGTCAAACCGCGATGTCTGCTCGCCTCGTTCACGCGGCCTGGCTCAAGAAATTACACGTGTACACGAAGCGTCCGCCATGTTGACTGAAACTCGCTCACAGCGGCTCCTTTGCAATTATTGTTGAAATTATAGCGGACAGGGTGGAGATGCGTGTTCTCGTCCCCTTCCTTCTCTATCTCTATCTCACTCCTTGACCTCCTCTATTTGTCGCTGCGCATTATGCATCCTCTAATTCGCGAATTACAGCCGATTACGAAACGTTGCATTAAAGAGGACGATTACGCTCGGTTTACGGGCGGCCACGACAACGCCGCTATCTTTACATCACGGTAATAAGGATCGATTCAACGTCGAAGCAATCCGACGCCACGAATGTAATGACAGCTCTGCAGGTATCGCGTAAACGACTGTCGGCGCTTATCCATGGATTCGCGGCTCTCCTGGGAACCGTAGGACGCAAAACGAGCCGACGACTTATCCCGGTTGGTTCTCGTCCCGGGTTTCAGCTCGCCGCGCGAGTGACGTTAGCCACGCTCGTAACCGCGTATCAAGGATACCCCTGGCTGATCGGTCAGCCGACCAGCCACGTATCATTATCGCATTATCAACGGAAGGTCGTTCGCGTTTCGACCGTGTCCGAAGTTTTTCAAGGAACGCTGATCTCACACGGCTCAGCCGGGCTTCCCATCGATCATACTTGAGTGTGGCATTTGTGCGAAGACACCCACGCGTTCGCGCATCGTTCCACGAGGGACAGCTCGTTAACCGAGAACGCGGCGTTCATGCATAACATAGTAGCTGTGTTGTCGCGACTGTTGGCGCGCACGAGAGGACTCGTAGGGAGACGCGTATTCAAAGGAAAATAGAAAGTCGATTTCTCAACGACACCAAAATAATTTAATGGCATGTAATTCGAAAGGTTTCCACGAGTAGACCGAAGCGATGGAAAGGAGGATGGTCGCGTTCCTAATATCCCAGTCGTCGCCGTTTACCGATCCCATTTGTCTTTCCGGCCAAAAACGCGAGTATACAGCGCTGAAGCGCGTAATCTCCGCGTGTAAGCGACCGCGCGATCGCGCGAGCTCGCTGCCTTGGAACGAGAGGACGCCGGCTCCAGCCCGCGGGCACCGCTTTAACATACGCGCGTAACCCGTAATTAATCGTCATCGCATGTTCAAGATCTTCCTGTTTCGAGTAGTACAAGCGCGCGCCATAGGATTCCCATAAATCTACTTACTGTCGAACGCCGCGCGGACTACCTCTGCCGCCGGTTTAATGCCTTGCTCGGGACGCCGCTGAATTCCGTTCCGAGCGCACCTACTTATATAGGGTGCTCCTTTACGTAATCCTGCGGCTCACCGGATGGTTCACTTTCTACAATGCTGATTTTTATCGGTGACTCATAAGGAACGTGGATCGTTCTTTGCAAGATGATATTGCGGCAATGAAAAGTATTGGAGCTTCTTGTTAAGAATTCGGTAAAGATGATTGAAGGGAAAGTTGTTAGGAAAGTGAGTCCGTATCCTTCTTCTATAATATCGATTAAACTTTTTATTAAAGAAGGAGAAATTGTATTTCGTTATATTCCCTTACTTTAATTTCAAGCCTATGGGTTAATGCTCGTTGCCATTATAACCATATGATGGTTATATACAGAGAAAAATACTAAACTTCTACACTTGATAGGGGGTTAATAATAATAGACTTTCTAATATTGAGCAAATATTAATCAAATTTCGAATCAAACGAATACTTACTATATTTTCCACCAAAAGTTCCCCAAATTTATATTCATCGTAAGAACTCGATATCAGAATGGAAAATTACAGTACTTTAAGTAAACAAAATGGCCCTGCTCGGTAGAGGGACACCCTATACACGTGCACGTAACCAAGTACTTGTAACATACGTTGCACGAGCATCGTGAAGAGCGAAAAACGATCGTAATATTCCGTTCGTGGATGGTTTCTATGCAAATGCGGTGAACGACTGTCGGTAGGTATTCGAACGAGGAGAGGGCAGTGTATCATCTTTTATATATACAGCGTATACGCGGCTCGAAACAGCTGCTTTACGGTCCACGACGATCGCTTTGTAGATAACATCGCCAACAGTTTTGCAATGTTCTCTCACCGAAACGTTATTACAAATGTGCCAGTTGCCGGGTACTTAAAACGTTGGCCAATACCTTGTCGCGTGGAATTGAGAAAATGATATAAAACACATTCCATAGGTGTAATTGCGTCGCGACTCGTGGACCGGATCGTCCATGATTTATCCGTTCTACGCGTATCTATAAATTCTGTCACGTATTACACAAGCACGCTGTACCGAACCTGCAACACGGTCTATTTATTAGACGATGCGTACACCGTTGGTTCGCTTCCTAGTTTCTAACAACTGCCTCACGCTAATAGTCTCCACTTTACAATACAACCTGGTAGCAACGTGTGTACACTGTACACTCTCGTTTATAAGCGTTAAATGCCTTGCAACTCTATATGTGAAATTAGGCTCGATATTTTATGTATTCTATTGCATTGCTTTCATTTTTACTGGGGTGTTTATTAAAGCTTTTGTATTAAAATGTAATTCTACGCGGCTGCTGACGTTACGTCTTTCGTAAGTAAATTATCGATCATTCCGAGGAAGCTCAATTTCTTCCATTTGTTATAGTTAATATAATAAGCGATACGCATGCAAGGATGTGAAAACATAATAATTCCATCTTGGATATATACAGCATAACGCTGTTGTATTTCAAATATGGATTTTAGAAACAAATCCCACATTGATTCGGCTGATCGTGCGAGAGATCCGCGCAAAAAGTGTCAACGAGATTCCATTATCTTCGCGAACCGTGGCGGAAAATAAAGGACGAGCGAGCGTTTTTTCCCGTGGCGCCCGTATCCCGACGCATCATGCTGGCACGTCGTTGGCTTTTTGTCGACGCCGCCGCTCGCTTCTCCTGCGGGAATCGAATCGTTCCGACCGCCCAAACGTCTGACGGCTCGTGCGAAAAAACGTCCACCGAGCTTCCGAACCTTTGGATCTTTGCTTTTTTCTTTTCTTCTTTTTTTCTTTTTTCATGTACCTTATCGTTTCTCATTGCTCTGAAAAACATCGGTATCCATAATAAATATCGCAGAAATATTTCGTTACGAGTTAACAATACCAACTCTTTTCTACTCTCTCATCGAAATATGATTGGTTCATAATCGTTTGCAATTTAACTTCCTCGCATTCGTGAATGATTCATGATGCATCTTGTACACTAACTGTTACATGGGTCTATAAGATACCTTATACATCTTAATTCTCCCAAATTTGACTTAATATCTCCATCAAAGCGATACAGGCGTGGATACAGAGGATTTATCGAACAAGGCAGTCACAAAGAAATAGAATTTTTAAATCTGTCTTAATTTTCCATCGGTGCAACTTTGTTCGATACAAATACATGAAATTTGAGAATTTACCAAGCAACATACTAGCAAAGGAGATACAAAGCTGCAAAATACTTCGACACCTTGGCCACTGGAAATCCGAGCGATATAAATGCGTCAAATTTAAAGCTTCAGCAAGCAACATAATCGCAGAGAGGACATAAAGGTGCAAAATACCAAACACCTCCACCAGAGAAACTTACAGGAATACAAATGCGCGAAATTTAAAAGTCGGCGGTCGTCCTTTGTTTGGTGGCTCCGCGAGAGTCTCGTGTTTTTCTTCTTTCGTATCTATAACGTTAATGCGTTACATAGCTGTAGGCCGGCGCGTGAAAGCGCAAGTATGCGTGGCATCGCGAGCGGGAAGCGTGTCGCCTGGTCGAGAGGTGGAAGAAGAGGCTCGGTCGTGCAGGATTGGAAGCATCGCACACGCGAGAGGACAGTGTGGTAAAGGCTTGCGCACAGCCCGAGTAAATAAACTATCCTCGCATTATCGTCGCCTCGCAACACGTTATACGCTTGTAAAACCGCGAGAACAAATGTCCGTGACGATGAAGTTAAGGAGATGGGAGGCCGCCTCGACGTTCACGCAGCCGACGACCAGCGTCCCGATACACTCGTCCCCTGGTTTTATACGTATGGCCGGCTATTAATGAAACGTGGACAGCTTTGTCAGGTTTGCAAGGATTATCTCGTCGAAAGTTGCCCGATGCAACCTCTTTGCAACTTGCTGCTGACGGTGCTGCCGTTCTTCGTTGTTACTTGATCGATTCGTGTAGAGAATTTAGCGGTGAATTAAAGGAAGCAGCTGTGTTCATCTTTAACGTCTCTTAGCAGAGAATGGGAATTGTAATTAATGAAATTAGCAGCTGTTCGAGACAATGGAACAAAATTAACTTGAGAAAGTAACAAAGAATCGGTGACTATCGCAACAATTCACGGGGATATCTTCCCAAGTTGCATACTAAGCGACGTGTCATTATATCATGAACTAGGTTGTCGATTCCTTGAGAATTACCCCCTTTCTATATACAGAACTGACCAGAGCATTTCATGGCTAACCAAGACGCTCTCTTGTATAATTAATTGCAGACGCGTAATGCCTGGTACGCTGCAGGGACACCTAGTAATTGGTTGCACGGTTTTAGTTAACGAGACATTTAAGCACCGTTCGAGTCCTGGCACACCGGTAAATCTCTAGCGATATAAGTATAACAAGGCAGATTTCTGCCCGGTGGAACGCACCGTTCAACGCCTTACCCGATAATTATTACTACGATTGCTATGATTTAATTCCTATTACGCCATTACTACCAATGTTTGATAGTGTTTATGGGCCATTGTATACGGGAGGCGTGGCCTTAATGACATGAACGCAACATGCGCTTATATTTATAGTCACGCACGTGCATCTACATACCCGTTTTTATTCCCTGCTATCCTATTATATTCCCGGGCTACCTTTACGAGTACCAACAAGTGGACGTATTAATTGCGTCGTGAATTTGGTCCTGTTCTACTTATTGTGTCATCGTATACACCCGTTTTATGCATTTTCGCATGCGATTCGTAGCTTTCGCAGCAAACAGACGTGCTAAAACATCGTATCCTGTTAATCCCGGAGCGCGGCCCTCTACTTTTAGGCGATTCAAAGATGTTCCCGTATATAATCATACACCATAATCTATAAGATATACGAGTATCAAAAGGAAGAAGAAAATTTAATCGAAATTGTTAGGGAGCAACTCGGGGGAATAATTTCGAGAAGATTTCAAAGAGATGAGTCTATATTATAAATCCACTAAATGCTAATTATCTATAAAATATTGCTCCTCAATCTTCAGATAGATAACGCAAACATGTTCTAATCTGGAGTTTCATTGTCTTTAAATTCTCATCTACGTATTAAGTAATAGTTAGACACTCGAGACAAGATCGTCTGACGGTAACTCGTGAACAACGTTACTCCGATTTCGGTTCAAACACCGATTACAAACGCCGATATAAGCCGATACGATACGTGTTAAAGGGTCCGTGGTAGATGTTCACGCAGATAATCGCCGGCGTGACTCTCGGCGTCGCGTCGCATCGGGGTAAAATGATTCGCGTGTTAGCCGGGTGTAACGATAATTTTCCCTAAGCGGTCTAAGCGCTTCTCCGGATCGGCGATGGTGCGCGTGCACAGAGAGACAGCGCACAGAACGGCGTAAGCAATCGCGATAACGTAACGCGTTACCCGCAAAACCGGTATACCGGCTATCTACGTTCCTTTCCCGCGTTCTGTACTCGAGAACGAGTTGCCAGGTCGTTCTGTATCGGCGCAACCGATCGTTTAGATATAATTACTGACAATTCTCAAGGGCACCGTATCTTGGGTGATTGGCCATTTCCATGGATTTCTATGATCGTTAACGAGCCCCTTCTTCGTGAGCTGCGAGCGAAGCAGAATTATTGCTGATCCCTCGGTTGACCGATATCTCCGTTCGTTTCGATCAACATAGTCGTCATTCCATTCTTCTTCGATCTTAGAGTCGAGAATCAATTTCACCTGTAGACTGGAGATTTGATAACGCCCGGTAAAATTGATGTGCGAATTTACCGCTTCTCCGTTTGATCGTGTCTAGAGTTGGAAATTGGTTCACGCCTTCCTTGTGAACATATAAAATTATAAAACGATCATAAAGATAGGCATCTTATCTCAGACAAATTAAATATCACATACCACTCGCACGTCAATTCTGATCGATTCAACGAGCGTTCCAAGACTGATGACACATTGAAAAATAAATCCAAATGTAGGACAAGGTTTTTCGATGTAAGGCCTCACTTTGAAAAAAATTAAGTTTAAAGTATCTACATCCCGTCACGAGTCACGTTGAACCTGTTTCATTACAAGTTAGCTAACAATAAATGTGTACACGTTACGAATTTTCAACTTCTTCAAGGTTTTATCTTCCACGTACAATAACTTTTTACTCTATATTCGAATAATCCTATATTTCCAGTAGTCTGATGAAATTTACGACCTGCGATCAATCTCGTTAAAGACAGACGTATAAAGTTCCGCGTGATTCGCAGTAGTTTTCGTTTCTGTGAATAATGACGGGTTCGACGATATCGTATAGCATTCTAGCTTGCTCTGACGTTATTCCTCGAAGAAACACGAGAACAGGTCGCAGTAAGTCCATCAAGAGTCTTTAGGTCGGCGAGTAATCAGTCTCGGATAATTAATGCGTCGCGTTGCGGAAGAACTTTGACCATGGTCTTAAGACTATCGCAAGACGTGACTCGGCCACACGATATATCGCTTTCGGTGCATACACCCTGGAGATGTTGTTCGTGGATTAACAACCGTATCGTTGCGCGTACAATCACTAACGGTTCGCGAGAGACATCGTAACTCCCACGGCTGACTATATCCTTGGTTCCCTTCGCGGTCATTAGCGGCTAGATGGCTGCCATAACAAAGATGAAACCGCGAAACCGGCCACGTTCTCGAATATCCAACACGTTGTTGCCTCGTACACACCCACGTGGTACTGTACGTAGAACAGTATAACTCTTGTTTCTTCGATGAAATACTGTAAATAGGATAGCTACGTATCGCTCGAGAGAATATCTTGAAAGCGTCCAGTACTAGTCAACAAATATCACTGATATTAACTCTTTGACGGTGTAAGAAAGTGGCGAAGAATTTAAAAGATAATTATTTTTGTATCCTTAAACGTCAAAAATATATAAATTGAACGTTTTACATGAATTACGTGCGGTAGTTAAAATATGAAATTTATAACCTTCTGTAAACAGATACGCTGTGAAAGAGCTAAGTATCGTCAATGACTGTCTTTAGACCTGATATACATCCGTCTTGTACGACTTGGAATGTACATCGTCGGATAGTTTAATTCAACATAAACTCGTTTACGAGCGGTATCGAGTATTTGAATATTTATGGAGCTTAAATATTCTGTTTAACCCGAAGGCTCGCGTTTTATTGATTTATTTGATCCACTTAGGTCGGTAAGTGATAAACAAATGAAAAATTCGAGATCTGGTCCTCGTGAGAATATCATAATTAGCGTATCGCGACTACAAACGAAAAACACAACAGCGGTACTTCGGAAACCTGTCCTGGCATTCTATAAACTCTGCTTAAAACGAGGGATATCGTGAACGGAAACTGCAACACTGGTACACGATCCACCTGAGGAACCTGTATCCTCTCTTTACAATGTTGTCGCCGAGTGACGGCCGGTAGATTGTCTTAATAAGGCCAATAAATCGGTGTTAACGCGGAATTGCGAAAGGGCCTGGTCAGTCCCCAGCGGAGGACCTCCTGCACGGCGATAGTACCCCTGCGATCAGCGGGTATCTTTGTGAAAAAAAGAGGAAAAAGACAGAAGAAATCACGCACTCTTATAAACAGTTTGCGATGGTACGCGACCGGCGAACGAGATGGTGTGCGTGCTGTCACGCTTGAAAATTGCCAGTAAAGCCGACGAACATCTTCATACCTGATCGTGGCCGGGTGTCGTGCGACTACGGGTTTCCACGGGCCAGATTTAAATACCTCTATAAATAATCGATTATATGGGAAACATTAAACGTCTTAATAAGCGAAATGTCGGCCTGTTTTTTCGAGTAGCCGAAAGCAACGCCTGCAACTTTCCTCGTTCCCCAGTTGGCAGCTGGTTTCTCCTTTGGTTCGTCTCGCTCTCTTCCGTTTTATCGCTGCTGGAGACGGTTTCATAGCTCTCTAAGAACATCCATAGCAAGTGTGCTCTTTATTGAGCACGAGTGGGTGTTCCAGGTTAATGATTCCGTAAAGATTGAAATTTTTGTCCGTGGTCATTTCGAAGGAACGTGAAGAGTGCAATGTAGCTTTGAAGGATATTCTAGAAGACAGTTTTAAAGCTGGGCGGAGTTTTGAAGAATAGATGTATCCCTGAAGATCCACGTAGCTTTGAACGTGAGAGATCGGGTTAGATGAGTGTACACAGTACACATGAACATTTGATGGAACACGCTAACCTCAGCTTTGTTTCGGGATACCTGTGTTCCCATTATCTTGTCGGTGATCTCTTTCAACCGTCGAAACGTACAACTCGATGATCGAGGAGAAATTAGTGGAAAGTCGGAGGAAAGGCATCGATACGTTTCAGATACTTATCTGAACGGTGTTCTTTCACCGGCTATTCTTTCGATACCATTGTCTGAAGATACCTCGTAATGCTTCAAAATGCTTTCGACGATTGTCCTTTCACGTGGCCGTCCAGCGTGAACCGAGCAATCTAATTCGAACATCTCTACCGTCCCTCCAAGCGAGCCATTATTTGAAGCTTCCAACATAAAAATATAGTACAATTTGCACGATGAATATAATAACAACTCTTTAAAAATTAAACGATATGAGAATTTTTTAAATCGTAATACAATTTTGATAACATGTTAACGCTTTATCGACAAGGCGCCTCTAAAGACTGGTCGTTATATGAATATGAAAATTTAGATAATTTAATAATTAGTGAATTAATTTAGGATATGCCAACGAAGTTTTGATAATTAATTCTACATCATATATTCGGTGTTATTTAAATAATTGTAGTGCAACACCAGATCACTAAATCCTTAACAAATTAACAGTCCCATAGCAGTAGCTCCAATGTTGCTGTAACATAGTCGTAACTTGCAACACCGAATATTTCCAAGTGAAAATCCTCGACGTTTTCGCGGTCCAAGATGAAAGATACAACGGTGTCGCAGCAATAAAAAGCTGTATAGCTTTCCGGTGTGTCACGCGTAACCTTGCCTCCCTATTCATCTTCCAGCGGGTACGGACGATGGAACGGCGAACAATGACAGGCACAAAGGGCGGATGACTGCGCGCGAAGAGAAGCTGACATAATAGAAGACGCGGTGTTGAAGAGTGTGCGTTTCAGAAACGAACACCTTCTATTAAGACGTCTGTCGACGGGAATCGCGGCTATTAGTGGTACTCGCGACTCGTCGAACAACGACAAACGTATCACAACGCTTTCCCCTCGGCCAATTCCTGCTCTGTCACGGTTTTTCACTTTTAGAGTTCGCCGGGGGTGGCGTTGCTTCTTACCTGGTGCGCCAGGTATCGAAACGTCTTCGGAGAAAACCGAGATTTTATCGTGCGGCCTCGATCCGGTGAGTTTCTCTGTCATTGGTGTCGTTTTTCAAATGATGCTCCGTTTATTTTTCGCCGGAGCAGAAGAAGAACCGACGACGAGAAAGAAGGAAGACGAAAGAGCTGAATTTCTGAAAAAGTGTAGATGAATATTATTTCACGTGACAGGCGAAGCAGCTTTAAGCTGCACTTTCATCCCCCTCTCGATCCATGTATTTAACGTTTCACCGCGTTTACAGCGATTTCCTTTCCTCGTGTTACGTATATCGAGAAGGGTGCCCCATCCTAGGTGCAGGAATAGCTCGTTTGAAAAACGTAATCTTGATGATCGATCGTTGGATGATCGTTGATGAAGTACTAATATTCGTTCTTACTACGTCGTTTACAAATATATTCTACTATGGAAGTATATTGATTATTTTTCAAATATACCTGCGCGAAGTATCTAAGGTCTGTGGTATATGAAGGACGAAGAATATTAACCACGGGTAAGCTAATACACATTAGAAACAAAAATATCCGATACTTTTCTTAAACAACACCTTAACATGGCCAGCTCGTTGACCGAATAATGTAGGGGCGGTATTGCGCGTGGGTGATCCGCTGCGTAATACAGGGTGTTCGAGCGAGGATATCGTGTGTGCCGTGGTTTTGGAGAGATCTCATTATAGGAAGGGACACCTTATCCCCTGAAAAATTTGTCGTTCGTTTTAGCGGCAGAACTTAATCCACCGATCCGCCGCTACCGTTCTAGAAATTCGTTCAGGCTACTGCCGCAACATAAAGAAAACAACCAAGAAATAGATTAAAAGGGTGTTCATTCGTCCGGCAGACCGAATAGTGCCTCGACTGTTCGTTTTTTACCCAGAGAGAATATCGCCTCGCCCCGTGGCGCGCGGCCCTCGATAGATCGAATTACCCTGGGGTTTTCTGCAGCCACGCCATTGGTCAGAGGAGGTCGGTGTCAAAGGAAGGAGATCCAAGGAGGAGCGTAGACGCGCGAAAGGGCGGTTTGCGTGCGAACAAGGTTATGCTAATGTTGCACTCCTGTTGCGGTGTGCGAGAGCGTATCTATAGGCCAGGTTAACGTCAGGCGAAACGGGGGCGGGAAATGTTGCATAGTGTGAGCGAATATACGTGTTCTCAAATATAGGACTCGATGGTATTCTAAGCTGCTCGTTCGTCAGGAAGCATGTAAGTGGCAAGATGCAGGGTGAGCGCGCGGGTGGAGAACGAGAGAGCAGCTATAACTTCTGGACAAAACTAATTACGAAGCGTGGTATTTAGGCGGCGGCCGCTACCTTTTGTTTAGACGAAATCTCATTTGAATATATTAGCCGGTGGCGAGAGCCGCTTCTCTCTATTCGTGAGTGTTTCGAGGCGCTTCGAAATATCGATTAGGCGGCCACCTTCCTTAACACGCCCCCGGTTGCTCTGCCCTTTTTCAGTCCGGTGTGTTGCACGAATTTTCTAATTAATTGATCGGAGATAATGCCACGCGAGCTATACCGTTTACATGAATACTAATTTATCCCTTTCACCAAGGGACTCGTTTTCTTGCCCTGTTTCGCTATCGATCCTCGACCATCCGGTTCTAATAGACGTAAACGAAACGAAACCCGAACCTCGAACAGCTCTTGTTTCAAGAATTATAAACGTACTACGCTATCTAATTCATTTACTTTTACGGCCGTAGCCGATAGTAAATCGAAAGTTTCAATCGTACAGAAATTGAAACGTTGCTATGTTATGCGTTATTAAGGACGATCAACGAATATTCGTTACGTCGGAATGGTGAAACATAACGAGAAAAATGGTAATTGCAGAATTATTTGGAAAGTATACGTGTCCCAAATCATATTTGTATGGTAGGAAACAACCAGGGCGCGTAATAGTCATCTGGAAATGGAACTTGTACGTGGCGCGCATGCTCACCCTCCGTTCAGAGTCTTTGTGTCCTCGTGCATAACCCAGCTAAGTAAACTCGGCCCACGTTGGGATCGTAAACTCGTTTACAGTGGCGTAGCAACGATACGAACCCATATGACTGTAAGTTATCAGGCGTTGTCAGAAATTGGCATTGTCTGCTTTGTACGCAACTGTGTAGCATTATTTGCTTTGAACGCAATTTACATAATACGAAACGAAAGAACAAGAGTGGCGCCTGTGAAAGAAAAAGTAACGCTTCTTTTTACCGTTCTGTTATATAGTTGCTCGTGATTTACCTTGTAATTATTTACTCACACGTAACGTCAGGATAACGCTGATAGAAAATTACCGCAATCTTCCGATCTCGATAACTAACTCTACTTTAGTTTAATTACATCCAAGAGTATTGAAATACATCGTCGTATCCTGAGAAAGCAATGTAACCATAAGTACCTTTATTCTGATAGCGAATGGCAGATTGCTTGAACAAATGTAAATTAACTGTATCGCTAATTAGAAGCTTGCATGGCTCTGGTATAAACAGGTTTGCTGGTTCTTAAAATAGATTAGAATTATCCGCTGTTCGTTGTAGAGCAATTCTGTTCTTTCCATATCCAATCGCAAGAGTTCCGTCACAGGGTTTCCAAGCGAAGTTATATTCGCTTTATGTACTTTCCAAAGCGTTCTAGAACGATGCAGAGAACATACATATATTATCTGTACGAGGTACAAAGTAGCGACAATTCTATGTACTTGGAATTAGAAACGTGTCGAATCGAACGATTGAACGGGAGGCGGTGTATAGAAATCGAGTTATCGACGAGCAAGCTTGCTTCCGGATATTGTATACGATCGTTCCATAATGTTCTTGGTTGGCACCGCGGCAGGTGAGGTCGCCGTTTAAACGTCCGTTAAATATCTCGACCGCTGGAAGACGCGGTTGTTGCGCAACCAATAATTATTTTCTATTGGCCGGTACGTCCTGCGTAGATACGCAGTTCGATAAATAAGCAGGAAGCCGAGTTATCTGTGGTAAGTAACTTTGTACTCGTGGTGCGAATCGGTTTACGAGAGAACCGATGATTATCCCTGTATCTCCTATACCGATCCCCCGCCGATTATCAGTTCGAGTTCAATCAACGATCGCGAACGTTCAGCCTCTAGATCGAGCGGTCGTTATCGGTTCACCTACGTGCAGCCACGCAACGTCGTTTGTCCCGGGAAAATTTCCTCCTGCTCGTTCAATTAAATAGACGTGCCAGCGATCGAAACAACGGATGGATCGATGATCGTCGTTGGTCTCGAGATAGCCTCGAAATTGATGAAATTAAATGAAATACGATGAAATTAAGCCGCGATGAAAAACGACGGCAGATGAAAGGTGGTCGGATGATTCGCGAATTAGTAGCCACGCAGGTCGGCGCCTTTGCCGAGTCATTGTCTCGTGTATTAGAAAGCCGAAGCTTGAATACCGATAGCACGGCATTCGACGTCCAGGTATACACCGTAGCCTACCGTGTATACAAGGGAACATTTATTATTGCTCGCGTACACGTTAGACGTGTAACGCCGACCGTACGTGGTGTGGAAGAGAGCGAGAATGACGGGCAAAGAGGGAAGAGGGAGAAACGATGAACTATGGTGAACGAGAGAACGAGAGAAAATCGTAGGAAAGGGACGAAGGGAGTGCATCGGGGTTGCTGCGTGGGGAATGAATAGTTGTAAACGCGGGCGCGAAAGGTCTCTCCTAGAAGCCGAGCCCCCTATTGTTTTCGCGATCAGAGGCTAGCTGGCACGGGTTATACACACGAGCAAGGAGAAATCGCTCGATAACGTATATACTTCGCGAATCGATTATTTTGGTGGCCATATAAAGCAGCATGCTGCTTTTTACGCCGGGTTTTAGAGACCACTTCCACGTTTGGCTGTTTGATCGGCTAACCTACACAACGAGGGGGTGGTGACGTATGCATGTCCGGACGGTCGTTTCAGGGAAAACGAAAGTGTCCCGGATTTCGAAACCGCTGAAATACGATTTTCCCTAGTGTGGATGTGTTCGGTTGTTGCGTCACGTTTGCGCAACCGGTCGCCGTGCTTGTTCCTCCCGTTCGCTCGTGAAACATTGCGCGGAGGAAAACCAGGTGTATCGAATTTCTATACGGCTATGGGAAAAATAGAGTACCTATGTGTCGTTGTTGGTAAATTGAATTTCTGCTGAAGCGAAGAAAATAGTTATTAAGATTGCTATTTCAACATATTAAAGTTGTATAGTAATACAAATCCTAGTCTTTAAATACGATGTTGATTGCATTTTCTATGGTGTTTAGTTTCTTAACGCACGTTTAAATTGAAAAACATAATTTCGTTTCCATAAAGACATAATTTCATACACAAAATGGTCAAAGAAAACAATCTATGTCATCTAATTACGTAACTTGTCGGCGTTCAATTTTATATGCTTTCGGCATTAAGAATTCCGAACGATTTGAAGGCATCGTTTGACATCATCAATTGATAACTGGCACATCGGTTAGCACAGAAATATACGATCTTTCTCAGACGAGATACGTCTCGCAGTAGAAACTACCAGCAACGTTCAGACCGAACGGCATTATGTATCTCGAAAGTGCGATAACGATTCCGCGAGGGCTACCGACAATGCTGAGACGGGACTTCTGACCGCCTCGGTAGCTCCTTCGACTTGGCAACGATAGCTGCTATCATCGGTCGTTAGTCAATGATACACATTTCGGTACTGGTTTCTCCGCTTTCGCCACGTAGGCGGTGCAGTATCGCTTTGTTCCCCGTTTGTCTCGATGCAGACAGCATTTACCGGCAATTCGTGAATTTTTTGTTCGCTTCGAAATGCGACGTCGTATTTCGTCCGAGATAGCGACAGTGTCTCACGGAGACAATAATGTAATTTAGGGAAAAAACGATGATTTGCTTCGTTTCTCCAAGAAGGAGGATGGTAAATCTTTTCTGAACGACGCGTTTATTATCGGAATTCAATGGATGAAACTTATATTCTTGCTATGTATTTTATCTTTTAGCTGATAGACTCTGTATGAGTCATTTTCCTTGAAGAAATACGTTTTCCTTCCTTTGTAGTTTTTTTTTAAATCTTATTACGTAACTGTAGAATCTTTTCTAATAAAAATTCGTTATACCATTATTACATAAATAAATAACAGCGTGCTTTATTCTGAACCATAAATTCAAGAACTAAGTGGCAAGATTTAATGAACGACGCGTAAAAAATTAATCCCGTTCGTCTCGATTCAACGACTCCTTTCGAGGCCTGCAGCTAGACTAGAGTACGAGGCCAAACTGAAAAGAAAGTTCATGTCCCGTGACCAATAAAACCTCTGCTCGAGCCAGCAGCTTTATGACTAAACAGAAATCCAACGGTTACGCGAACGACCGGTCGAAAGGAGAGCGTGGCCTGGAACAAAATCGCGGTTCGTATTATGGACGTGGCGCGACGATGACGACGGGAATCGAAATCGAGGGCCACTTGCGCGATGATCGCGGACGGCATCTCTGATCTCGATGCAAAGACTTTTTTAATATTCGATCGGACCAATCACGCGTGGAGAGCGGCGCTCTAGCGAATGCTCGTGATTATCACCGCGCGTACCAAAGCGCAAGCCGGATGAACCGTGCGCATCGAAGAGTGGACCGTATTATAATGGCATCGCGGACGTGGCATTAGCTTATCACTCGGCTGAATCTCAATCCTTTCGTCCATTCGTTTCTTCATCGATTACATTGCAATCTCGCTGCGTAGGTATCACCTTCGCTGCCGAAGCTTCTGGGTCTTCATGCAAATGTCTCGGGAAGATGCTCGCTTTTGTACGTGACCCACGCAAGATCCATCGACCCACGATAATAACGAAACTCGAATCGTGTTACGATGATATCATTCGTAGGATGGTAACATCAAAGATCATTTTTCGCTTATTGTTAGCTCCGTGACCTTTCGACGCCTAAGCAGTGCTCTGATAAGGCGTTGATTAAGAGCTTCGAGGAATTTCGATTAATTTACACCTCTTGGCAGAAATACGATACGTTATTGTCTGAAGTATTATGTTTTTCTGAATCTTCATTAGATCCCTATAAAATACCTGCTTTTCTTTCGTTCAACTAAAATAGAGCGAAATGTGGATTATCTAATCTTTACAAATGCTATTGGGGTTCGTTGTAATATTTCTGACGTCATTAAAACTTGCTCGAATGTCATTGTAAGTGGGACTACATATTCCATTTCAAGAATTATGATTAACCTATCTTTTTCAAGTTTATAATTATTAGGTTGTCCCAAAAGTTTCTTTCGTTTTATAAGTGAAACAATAGAACATTTTTATTTTATATTATTTTACGGATTTATGTATGACCCATTTTCTAGTAATAGAATAAAATGGATCAAACGTAATTCAATAAAACAATATAAAACAAAAAATGTTGTGCATCTACTAATTCTTTATAAAACGAAAGGATCTTTTGGGACAAACTAATATATTATTATTTACATTTAGTGTCTGAGTTCGAAAATGGCATCCACGATAATGTAATATTTAAAAGTCTTTAGATAAAGAACGAACCAATAACGTGTTAGCTGTATATATCTCTGTATTCCCACTATTTCTGCGATACTATTTCCAAGCGTTATTCATTTAAAAGTCCCGATATCTGCTTGAGATTTCTAATCTATGCACTGTCGATGTGCGCTCACCGTCGGATGCTTTATTCAACCGGAGGGTCGTCGACGCGCAACTTCTGCAACTTCCTTTCCACTCGGTTCCTAAACTGGGTCACCTCTATTATGCATCGGGCCATTCATTTTTAATCGGTAGCACGGCGAAAATCTTCGCCACGAATTTCCCCGTAAGCGCCGTTTTCGCCCCCGCTACGTATTCCGCTCTCGATTTTTAATCGTAAAACACGACTGCCTCGGTATCTCAGGCAACAATGGCGCAGCGGAACGTGGCCTGAATTATTCAGCGTGGCCTACGGCCCTGACTACCGGCTCTCAGACGGTCCTGGTCAACCGTCAGCCAACGATGTTTAACGTTTCGCGCACGAAACCACCAGTATACATCGCGTAAACGATTCTCGAAGAACATTCCCTCGATAACTATCTTACCGCGCTATTAATTTCCACCGTCGCTCTAATGGGACGTCTAACACGTTCCCAGTCTAACCTAACCCCGATCCGATTTTCATTACTTGCAGTGCTCTATATGTTAAGAAATAATTTCTATACCATATCTGTCCGTGTAACCATTTTCCGTACTTGTCTCTGTGTCGTGAAATTTTACGTATAGCGGAAACTTACGAAACTAGTCTCGCAATTGATTTAATTATAACTTTCTTATCTACCTATACTTTTTTCTAATATTGAAGACGGAACTGTGAAAACAACGAACGCGTTAACAGATTTAATATCTTTTTTATACGTATTACGTTTGGAAAGAAGAGGAAAGGTAATTTCATTTCACGACGCATACAGAAACTGGAATGATATCATATTTGGTTTAATTGTGATTTCGTGTCTTCTTCGTCTTATTCACATTTTTAGCCGTTATATCGCGTCGAAATATCCGAGTAGTGGTTTCAATGACGTTTCAACGTCTCGTTGAAAAATCTCATTGAAAGTCGAGCCATTATTGGTTGAATATTTTATTATATGAATGGTACTCGATCGCGCTGCGGAGGACGTTCACAGAGAATTGGCGAAATTACGATTTTCAATCGAATGTACAATTCGACGCACCAGTTTCGACGTGTGCGAGCTTTCAGTCTCGTCAAGCATGAATAGAGAAAAGAAATGAATATAAGAGAGGTAGTTAAGAATGTTTGATTTTTAGCAGTTCTGTGCATTATCATCCGAAATCAGAGATTCGCAAGAAACTTTGAAGACTTAAATTCAAACATTCAAATCAAATCCAAGTTTTGAAATCAGACGTAACGAAGTTTGAAATTTCAAACATTCTCGCATAATACAGATATATTATTTCACGGGTTCTGCTTCTTTTCTCTTTCAAATCGAATCATCGAAATAATCCAATGGGTATCGGTTTCCCAGTCGGAAGATGAAGTCGTTGCTATGCTATTGATTCTAGAAAGTTTGAACAGGGCCACGGGCGAGTGAAAACGTAGCCGTTTGGTGCTCAGCTGCGTACACATCGGAGCTAATCCTCGGTGTATCTATAACGCGGTCGGACCCCGCAATAAAAATATAATGCACGATAAACGCGTGAAAGCGTGCTCTAACTGCCATCCCGATCCACGAGTCTGCCCCTTCATCTTCCATTGTATCGGATCCCATTTGCGAAAGCGCTTAACCGTCTTAACGATTCGTTCGTTGTTCGATCCTTGTCTCGAACCTGATCCCGTTGAACGCCGTCAATCGATTACGTTTGCTATCAATGGAACAAAGACGCCTTTTCCTCTGATTCGTTCCGACAAATGCCACGAATCACCATCGTTAATTTATTCGAACAAAAAAGAAAAAAAAAAGAAACGAAATTAAAAAAGGAGAAATTAAAAACAAGACATCGAGCATGGTGAATCGTTTCAAGCCCTTCGAACCATAAATCATTGGATCAAACGTTGGTCGGTGAACGCCCGGTACTCGATGGCAGGCATGGCGAACGCTCCGCTAAATCCCTCGTTACTGGACGGAGCCGTGGCCGCGCGAAATCAGCATCATTAAGGTAGATTTTTGAAATGCCAGTTCAATATCGCGAGATTGCCGAGGCGAAGAGTAGCCTCAGAGATCTGGTCAGAGAGATTGGCCGACGAAGAGAATCCACGAAGATTTTTGGGGGACTTCGAACGACAAGATGTTAACACGTGTGTTCTCTCCCGAGCGTCGGTGCCAAGTCGGCCGAACCGAGGTGACACGATGTAATCTGAGACAGCCGACTTGGACTCACGAAGCCGGGTCCAACGGGGCCCTGGGCCAGCCCTGCCTGCCTCTCTCGCTTTGCTTTCCATTGCACGGTTGCCAGCATGCGCTGGTTCACTGGACCGAGCCGGAGGACCTGTCTTTCATACACGACAGGACATGCCATGACAAAAGAGCGAAACGCTCCGGGGTTTCGTTGGTCCCGCGTTAAAATTCGCGACTGATCGCCTATCGTTATACACGTGAACACGAACGACGGACGGCGTTAATTAATTCGGGGTATGTTTCAGTCACGGACCCGGCATTTTGCGTTCGGGCAGATGCTTCGTTAATTTTATTCGGCTTCTTTTTTTAGATTTTGGTTGACTTTCATCGGTGAGAGGAGAGTTATGGCGTAGAAATTATTTTGTCATTGTAATTCATTCATTTAAATTGAAACAGATCGTTGGAGTTTAATATAATTTTAGGTTACACTGGGAATATCGATAAATACCGTCAGAATTCATTTCTAACGATCGAAAATTCGTTGAATCGGAATTCGATATTACAAGATGAAACGTCGTTCTTCTCGATATCTTTGATTCTGATTACATTGGCCTTGTTTCGACGAGCTTCCCAGCAAAAGAGAAACAGAGCGGCCGTGTTCAGGATTAAAACACAAGATATGAATGCCCATTGTCTATTTCGCATGTGAGAGTCGCCGGGCAACAGCGCGCGTCAATAAATTTTTAATTTCAAGGGCTCTACCGTGCGGGAAAGGGGACACAGCGTAAAATGCACCTTTCATCTGTCTTCGACAATAGACAATGCCTAAGATGCGAGATATTTCGTGAGACTCGAAACAGTAGGTGTGTGGGTAGCGGTGAAGAATAACGGAAAGTGGGACTGTCTGGATCGTGTAGAATGTAGGAAAGAGGACGTGCCCATCGGCCGTGAGGCAATTTTGTTTTGGTATGCAAGCATCATGCGAAATGTGCGCGGCTAGCTGATTCAATTAAATAGTTTCAGCGTGAATCACACTTTCCTTGATTTCTTCATTACCTGAAATTGAATTTCAACGAGGAACATCGTAATTCCTGTGACAGTCACCGTCCAATCATTACTGTCAACCGCTAACAAGAAAATCGAATAAGATGTTGCTAGACTCGGGTAAAACCTTGTAGATAAATTTACAACTCCCGCAACAGTAATTGTAATCAATCTATCGCCTATTGTCTCCGAATACCAATCACCCAAAATTTACGACTCTCCATACGCACTGATCCTTTGATTTACACGTTACTTTTTATACGTGGTCAGCAGATATATTATTCTATGATATTTATTGAATTTAATATATAACAATGGGCCATGAATTATTCATTTATTTTGCGCTTCGTCGCTTGACTCGAGAATAAAGGAACGATTGGAAAGAGTACGCAGGATTAAAAATGCTATTTCAAAAGTTGTGGAAATATGATAAATAAATATTTCCAAACCTTCCATATACTGGTTTTTCTTTCAAGTATCTTTTTTTTTTTTAACATGCAGGATACTGACACATTCCACATAAATAGAGCGTCCATTGTTCTTATAAATATTATTAGAATCGTTCAACGTGCTACAGAATTTCTACATTTTCGCCAATCTCATGTCACTAAAATCAACTCACGCGATAGTCTAACTAGCGCCTTTTAATCTCTCCATTATCTCGCAAACGATGCGAAGGATACGGCGCTCCTGAACGTTCACAATGCTCGCAATTGCTCGCAGACAATCTCGCGCATCTGCAAGTCAGAGTACGTAACTGGGTTTCGCGATGGTCGGGTTGCAGAGTCGGGATACGAGGCGCTATCGCGTCAGAAAGGCGATTCCTCGTCGCCTCGATAAGACGATCGCATCGCGCTGGTAGATTCGCGATGTCGGAAGCGTGACGCCGAAAGCGGAGGAAAGAAGAGGGGGCCAGGAACTCGCTCCGGCACGGATCGAGCATTAATGCTGTTTGCTTAATACGCGTTTCGAAACGAACGCGAGGAGACAAACGAGCAGGTAGACGAGCACAAAGAGGAGAGCGGAGACAGCTAAGCAAACATTCGAGCTCGTTTGGCTTTTGTACAGCCGCTGCACAAGCGATCAACGTTGCACACACGCGCTTGTGCTCGCTCGTACACGCGCCGGCACGCTCGCGCGTGATACGCGAGAGCCAGACGACTCGCGGCATCCCGGGAAACATCCTAATCCCCTTGCACTGGAAACTGAAATAGAATTGAAGATAGAGGTCGCATTGACGCGCGCAGCGACCCTGTTACGCTGCTTTTCGCTTCTCCAAGCGTCGAACGCGATTGCCTTTCCAAGGCTTTGAGGAAATCTCCGTTCCTCCATTCCATTTGACGCTCCTTTCTTATCGTAAGTTGCCTCAAAACGCTTCGCGGTGTCGTTTTTCTCCACATCCGCTTGTGCAAACTTTTACGTTTTTGAGCGTCTAAAATATGATTGACGAGCGTTTAGTTGTAAGGTTTAGCAATGCTTCTCTTATGCTGCTACTATGTATCGTATGTTCTTGCAGGCTTGTTTCAGTAGGTATGATTATAATTATAAATCTTGAGTAAAAGATAAAAGGTACGATAAGAAGAAAATTTTCATTCAATTTTTTTCCTCTATAGAGTATCGTATAGTTTCGTACATAGAGTGATTCAGAACTTATGGTTAAAGTTTGTTAGTGTGTTCTATCTGTGGTGAATTGATGATTCATTCATGAAGAATTGGTGATTTATCCATTGAAGCGGAACACAATGAGAATGAACTGTGTATAATAATAAATTCGATTTTCTATCAGTGTGATTGGACATGGTGAACATTTTGAAACAGCTAATGTTCATGTTAATTGTTAATTTATTTGTGTCCCCTATCACTGAAATCGCAAACTCCTTTTTGTCTTCTTTTTATATTCTCCATTCTTTATTTCCTCTCTTTTATGTTTCTTTATATTTTTTACAGATTTTTTCATCGTTGTCGTTTCATCACCCTCGTCGTTTATTCGTTTTCTGCCACAACATTCCGACTTCCTTCATCAAGGTATGACAATCCTCAGAAAGTATCTGTATGTTCGTACAAACTACGTTCGCGATTCGGCCACTCGTTCTTTTCACTCGTATCAAAGCGCAAAAAGAGCGAGATTAAGCAGCGGCTCGATGATACGCGCCGCGCAGCTTGCACGTCACGCGGTATAATTGAATGATTATTGTTAATCGTAAACAGGTAGCCGGAGGAGGCGTTCGCGATCATTAAGGGTGACTGAAAAATGCGTCGCGCCGGTTTCTCCGCGCCGAGCGTGTACAAGCTCGCGTCGTAGCCTGTAATTTTCCTCGTCGAGCAGCGCCATCCTCTTACCCCGCTGTTGCTGACACGCCGCGGACCATACAAACGTCGCATTAAATCGTTAGATCGTCGCTGTTTAAACTTAAATACCGCATCCCGTCTTTCCTATCCGCTTGTCTGTCTCAGTTCGCTTTGGTTTTCGTTCTACATTCACAATAAGTCTCTGTATCGGTAAATTCTTCGCAATCACATTTAGTATCAAAATTTTACAGTCGATCGACATTATTTGTGTGACTACTGTTCGCTGAAACGGAACTTGCTATTTATTTATGTACATTAAATGGCGAAAGTATATAAGTATGAATAATTGCTATGGAAAACTTTGATATCCATATCGTATGTGTCATACAGCACATTGCAAAATTTCATAACAATGTTATGTCTCGAAATCCATGATTATATCCACCTTTATGGTGGATCTTACTATTACAGATCGTATTGTAGTAAACTGAAAGAGAATTTGTTTTTCAATAGTTAGAAAATAACAAATTTGTATACAAAGACAGAAGCGGAGGCAATGGACAACAAGCTAATTTCACGGCTAAACGAATGGAATTTTCATACAGTCCTCGTTACTCAGAGGAAGCACGTGGTTATCTTAAACGATCCGGTTAAAGAACAGAGCAAGCGTTTCAGGAGCGTGAAAATACGTTTCCGCGCGCGTAACCGCGACGAGGTACTGAACACTTAAGCGTCGAGGACGCGATGACTGGTTGAAACAAATTTTTTAAACGTGATCAATGCACAGACGGAATTAGACGCTTCCTGTAGCCACGTGAAACCTGCTGAAGTCATCGAATGAAACGCCACGACCGTAAAGGGGCTTAATTTTCCGAGCTGTCAGAGAAACAACGGTGGAAATCTTCTCCGCCAACGACGACGTTCTGTTTTTCTGCCTCGAATCGTGCGACAGCGGACCTCGAGGATCGACTCGATTTAATTGCAATGTTGAACGAACGACACAGCGGAGACCTATTCGAAGCGGAAGAACAACGTCGCGAAGCAAGAAGAACCGAAGAAGAAAACAAAGGAAAGAAAAAGATCAAGTGGTATTCGAACCGTGAAACGGAAAATTACGTGCAGTCGACTAAACGTGCACAATGAGAGGAACTCGTAGCAACCGATTCTAATCTGATGACTTCGTAAAGGTTCACGGATTAGCCGTAGGATAGGGAGATCCTCGTGGCTTCTAAGCAGGAACAGGGACTCAGAGATGCTGGAAGAAGGTTCTCCGGTAGCAGGAACAGGTAGTAGAAGCTTCGAGCGGCCAGATACCTGAGCGTGCGCGAACGCGAACACCGTACTCGTATTCTTGGTTGAGCCTCACTACCACGAAGAAGCTTAACGGCTGTCCTATTATAAGAAAATAGATCAACTTACACTGGTGGCACGGCTACGAGGGTGCGACGGAGAGCAGAATGCGTTCGAATGAGCCGTGCGAGACGGAGAGGGATCATGGAACCAGAGGCGTCGGATAGAATTCACGATCGAGCGGCCGGGACGAGAGAACAACGTCTAGCCCCGTCACAACATCGTGTCACTTGCCTGTCAAACCGGATTAGGCAAATAGTCGGACGATACATGGGGGACAAGGTTTTCGTGGTTGTGGCTGCCGCCAGTGTCTCTTGATAGAGCATACGGTGCCGTGGCCCACGCTATGTCCAGCTTTCACCGATTTGATCTACGACTGACGATAAATTCGTGGCTAATATCGTTAGCGCGGAAGTAATGCGGGGTTATAAAGTGGAAAATAGTCGATCGAGTTTAGAGTAGAAAATAAATACTTTGAAATCTATGGAGCAGACTTTATGTTGATTCAAACATTGTCGATCTATCGAGGATTGTAGATCAATCAGTACCAGGTTTCCGGATCGTCGTACTCGTAGATAACCGTAGCATAAATTATTCGCGAATATCTTTCAGGAGAATATCTGCTAGAGGTGGTCGCGATTGAATGATTCATTGGTGGATAAGCTCACGACGAGCCAATATTAATACAGCGCGGTGAGTCGATCAGATCGATTAGGCACGCGACTCGAGCACAAGCGAAATTACTAGGATCGGTAGCGCAGCGATTGGGAGAGATGCGCGTGGGGTACCCGACACGCGCGGGCCCTTCGCTCGACTGAATTTATCGATCGGTGCCCGTGGATCCGTGTAAAGTCTCTATAAATTAAAGCTCCGAATAATATTGATGGACGTCGACGACGTGATTCGGCCCTCGTTCCCTCCGGAATAAATTAAGATCCCGTCTGTGAGTAATGATAACTCGTTGGAGTGACGATTTCCGAGCTACACCGTGCGCCGAGAACGCAGCGGCGCCGGTGCGTCTTTATTTTCAAGGATTATCATTTTTCATTCGCGGCCCCGAGTTGCTTTCTCTCTCTTTGGGAACCAACTCACCAGCAAGATCGGTTCCCTTTGCGTACTACACGCTGGTTTTGTCCTTCTCTCTCTCTCCTTTCCTCTTCCTTATCCCTTTATCCACGTTCGATTCGCGCGATCGTTGCTTAACTTCGACCTCACAGACGCCTTCTTTTGCCTCTCCGATGAGAGTCGCTTCACAGGATCGCTCGGAAGGTTGCCGGTATAAGTAGCTCTACGGGAAGCTATGTTTATTACTACCGTTAATTGCTTTACAACCAGTCATTACTGTCACGCCGCGGTCATTTCGCGGGATAATGTATTACATCGGACTCGTGCCTCCTCACCATCGCCAGCCTCGCGATATCGTAATGCGAGACGTCATCGACGTGGGCGACGAGATGCCTGGCACACTCGTACTTTTCGCCATCAAAGCATTCGCTAATGATTCCGATTCGTGATAAATATCGATCGAACGGATTTATGGAGGTTTATCCGATACCCGATTGCGAAATCTCGATACGACAAGAGTAATCGCATTAACGTAAATTACGACGCATCGATGGATCGTTATTTTTCGAAACAAAGAGGGGGAGAAACAAAAATTTGCAACAATGTGCTTGACAAGATTAACGCAACCCCGAAAATCAAACAAACGGGCACTGTCCGCGACTACATTCTTCGCAAAACAGCCGCGTCGTTCCACGAATTCTAATAACGAGGTACCGCGAGTGGCGGCACGGTCGGATCGCTCAATTAAATCAAGAACGTATCGCCCAGATGATCGTCTCGGACCAGGATCGAAACGTGGCAAAGAAATGGATACCCAACGAGTACGCATAACGGCGGCCGATCCGCAAAATAGGCACAGCCAGAGATGATCGGGATACCGATCGTCCGACAGCTTTTTTCCCCAGTGGTGTTCCTTTGGTGGGAAGAAAACGAGCTGCCGCGGTGGAAAGGAGGGCGAGAGAGACGTCCGGTCTCTCGGTCGTATCCGAAGGCGACCTTAATTAATTAACGAGGCAACGCTCTAAGGATCGCAGTGGTTCGTCCGACGGACGACGCCGTTCTTCCGGACGTATCCACGTTCTCTACGGTGTGCTAATTCGGTTAAATGGTTAATTGCTTAATTTCATTTAATACGGCTCCGATCCGGATGGCTGCCCACTTCCTGACGCCCCCTTTTTCCATGCTATGTCTCGTCTCCCCTTTTGTTTTTTTTCTATTTCTTTCTCGCTCTTCGTCTAAGATCTTCCTTTCCATCGGACTCTTCCACTTTCTTGTTCCCGGGCTGTTTGAACCCAGCCTCCTTCTCCGCAATCTTCGTTCTCCTCTTTCTCCCGCGCGCTCACGGCGTCCCATCTCCTGCGGAGGACGATTCTACTTAGCCGCGAGGAGGACTCACGGGAGGACGATCGACGAGAACGAGGAGGGAATGTTTCCGTTGTGGCCGTTCCATCCTCGGCGCGAGGGGTCGATGACCGCTCGCGATGCCGGTGAGCCTCACGAAAGAAAGAAATCGCGGGCATAATTAGCGAATGATTGATCGATGCGTGTCGCTCGAGCTATGCATGCGCATTGCTCCTTCCTCGTGTCCTTTTCTCTCTCCCCGTGGTACCTTTTCGATCTCTCTCTTTCTATCCTCCTTTTCGTTCTTCTTCGAGATCGTTTCTCTCCTCCTCTTTGTCCGATCCTCCTCTACATCGTACACTCTCTCCATTCCCTCGTCCCTCGTCTCCTCTCGTTCGGTTCCCGATCTCTTTTTCTTTTGCCTTAATTTAGTGGCCATCCGCGGCGGGCATACGCCCCGACAAGGGCGCGTATGCACGCGCGCTCCGATCGGTTGGTCAAGAAGCTCGACTCGGCAGCAAGCGGACGTGCACATGCGTCTACACGTACGTAAAGGGAATCGTGATGCGTGCATGCACGCATATTCGATGGTTTTTGCCGGAACGCTGTACCACGGCGCGGATCACGATCGACTGGCGCGGATCTCTGTTTAGTTATTCGGAAATTATTGCGGTCCCGGGACTTCTCGTTAACGATCAACCGAAATTTTTCTGGCTGGTCGCGGGCGACGGATGTTCCGAGCAATTTTGTCCGACGTTTACGACTGTTACGACGTCCCGCGTAAAGTTCATAAACCTGCTTCACCGTAAAACCAATTAACGTACTTTTTACAAGCTCGACTCGGTGCTGAACCACCGAAAAACCATGCCTGGAATTAATTAGCCATCGAAAACGAGCGTCTACCGGGGCGTGAAAATCCGATGTGTCTTTGGAAATGTCGGCACACTTGTTTCCTACGCTGTTATTTATCATAATTAAGTGGAAATCGATTTATCGGCTTTTATCAAGATCCCGCGGATGCATACTGCGCCGCTTCTCTACCTACCCAGCAACTGGTGTTAATGGAAGAAACGAGAAACTCCGCAGAGAGCTGCGGGAAGTCACGGGCTTTGATTCGCTTGATCGATCGATCGATCGATCAATGGGATGGATCGTTCGCGCCTCGTCAGGCAACGTTCACGAAATCTTTCGCCCGCTGACCTCGCACGGATCCTACCGATGTCTCGTATAATTTCATACTAATTTATTCGCCTAATCCCATCCTGATGTCGGACTTTGTTGCGATCGACTGTGTGAAACCATTGGAAGAATCCTGTCTTTAATTACTTCACGATGTCGTCCATTCTAGGACACGGCTATGTTCAGTTTCTGACAGGTGCTTGACACCATGTTCCACTAAATAACAAGACACATGACGATGCTTAAAACCTGCCTAAAATATCTGGACTCTTGAACCAGGCAAGAACCGTATAATTTAAAGTAATCGTTGGAAGATTTCTAATAACGTTGACAGCTTGCTGCGCTTTTTGAACGGACGACTCGCAATTACGTTAGACAATAGAGCTCAAGCGTCCGTTCGAACGACGCTGGCGAATCCCTCGAACGATGACGTTTCTCCTTATAAAAAGTCAATAAAGATACGGATTATCAAAACCCATAAACTCACAACCACGGTCAACCTTGGCCATTCGGTTTTATGACACTGTTTTGAATTTCGCGCGTTCTTTGACAATCGATAAATTCGACGACGTTGAGGATCCGCGAGTCAGTTGAAATCTATAAGTCCGGAGTATTCGTTCATAAGAGCATAAGGGCGCACAACAGTCATAAGAAGAAACAGACAGAAAAGAACGTCTATGTTCGTTCGTTACTAAAGTCCAATCGCTTTCGATCGTTTTGGACCGATATCGCGCAAGTGGCTATACATCGGACATTGTTCCATATACTATAACACAATAATGTAATAATTACACAGCTGACCATAGGACGTCGTTTTCCGAGATTTGGCGGTTACTTGGATCTTAGGTTAATAGCATCCTCGTGGTTTGTCGATTATATCGGATACGATGTGGATTTATATCTGTAATCCGTAGTTATATTCATTGTACGCCGTGAAGCAGCAGGACGCTGCATTGTAAGGGTCGATTATTGCCTCTGCGATGGATCAGCGTTCACTTACCTGAAACAGAGGAAGGATAGAATATTAGCGTACAATGTCGGCATACAACGTGACGTATAGGAAATGACGCGCTTTATGGAAAGCGATAAATTTCGAGCATACGGAATGGATCGTATGGAAAACAATAGACAGATACGGCTCGTTTGCTCGGATCCGAGTTATCGCGTATAAAATGGAATATTGAAACGCTATCTTAAAGCGTCGTTCGTTCGAGTATCGCGTGTGGTCCATGCCGGGTTTCGCGGTTTTAATTAAAACTCATACGATCGGAGCTGTCGTTTAAAGTCCGCGAGAAGAGCAATTTCGTAGTAACAGCCTGACGAATCGTTTATGTTATGATTCAGTGGAAGCGTTTTCTCTCGCGATAGCCTGCCATAATGTGCAAGATGGGAGTTATTCGTCCACAAAACAAGCAGTCTCATCTTCTCAATATGCGTATATACATAGTTCGTAGACAATGCTGACGACTGTTTGGTTAGATACGAAGACCTTGAGTCGGTAGCATTTTATATCGAATCGGTGGCGTTTTGTGCGCCGATTCTCAAAGTGTCCGAAGATCTGTCGACGAAGACGAGAGGATGAAGAGGTGGCATCTCGTCGAAAGGTAGTCGAATTGTCGAAGACGCGACGAGCAAAAGGGAACAAAGGGGCGGGTGGATCGGCGAGGGAGGCAGGTACAAGGGGGTGGCACGGCAGCAAAAGAGAATGCAGTAAGTAAGCATGCCTTCGCTTCAAGATCAAAGATCAATGCCCACTCGAGTCGATTTGAAACGCGAGCGCATTGGATAGTCGCGCAAACATTATTATACCTCTGTCGACTTTATATACAGTGCCTGCTCGGTACACGCACTCTCTTTCTCTTTTCCTTTCTCTTTCCGGTTCCTTCTTTCCTCTCTCGTTCTTTTATCTTCTTTCCATCCTTCTCTCTCTCTCTTTCTTCACCGAATCCTCCGCGACCAATCCGTTTCCTTCTCCCGAACGCACTCGCACGATCATACAGTGCGCGTACATCGGGGCAGAATGCGAAAAGGGAGTAGGATGGATAGCGAAACGTGGTCCCGGTGCAACTGTATGTTAATCGAATGCGCATCCGAATACGGAATAAGGATGGAAACCATCCAGTTTGATATACCATTCTGCCTACGTCCCTCCTTCCTTCGTTCGTCATCCACCTCTTTCTCATCATCTCGTCGTTTCCTCCGCATCGCTTCCACCCCTCGTCGTTCTCTTCGTTCCTCGTCGTCGTCGTCGTCGTTGCGGCCACAACAAGAGAACGCCGCTACTCCGTCGACACTGCATGAGATTCGAAAATGAGTCTGCTCCGTTCCTTTCTCTTTCCGTCTTTCGATGTTCGTCCGTTTATTTGCTCCTTCTAGTCAGATCTTTCTCATTCTTCTTATCGTGTTCTTTCTCGCTCGTTCTTTGGTCCAAGCCTCGCCTTCGTATATCGGCACACGATGTACGTCGTTGCCGTAATCGATTACCAAGAATTTCGTGCGCATATATGATATCGTATACGCGATTATGCGTACGCAAACACGTTGCGGAATTAATGCGACATACCGCGCGGCGCGTGACCCTACAATAACCGAGAGCCGTGTTCGCGGCGGCTATGAAAATGTCGCGAAGTAATGATCGCGACGGTGATTTAGCTCGGAAGGAAAACGGACGTGGTATTTTACACGATCGGCTGCGTTTCGCGAACGCTGCTATATGCGTTACATAGACCTTGAACGCGATTATTGCCTTCGGATAGACCGCTAGGTTTATTATCGCTGACTAATAGTATTGGTGCATGGATACTTTCCATTCATTTTCTGATATATTGTCTTCTATAATAAATTACATAACTCGGAAATGGCTTTATAAATAACATACACAATATCTTTGGAATATTTTCATCTAATTATTGACAAATTATTACTCATATTTCAAATACTTTCACCCTTACATTGAAACGAATATTTATTATCAAAGTAGAACAGAACTGTATATTTCTCTAATCTTTTGACTCTGAATGGATTATACTTTATATGGATAAGATCCAATTCTTAATACGATATCTCATCTCGTATGGATCATGCGTTCGCGTAAAATAACACGAATCGCTTATCTAATTCCTTTCTTAATTCATCAATTAAAGTTGACAACCAATTAAAAATATTATTTCGTTTAGACTAAAAAGAAAAAGATGTTATTCTCGTTAATCGTGAAAATTGCTATCCGAAAGCGGCGAGATAACCAACGTCGTTGTACCAAAAAACTACCGCTGCAAGAAGATAATTACGATTGCCTACACTCACGTTTCCCATAAAGGTTCTCACGCAGCCGAAAGCATTCGCCGATTACACCCCAGGCAGGTGTATCGCTTGGCGATCGCGGCCGGCGTTTCTCGATTTATTAAAACGACCGTGCGGGGCCCCCCTTTTCGCTCGTTCTCGTCGTCCACGTTATTTCGCAATGCCATTCGCTGTCGCCGTGGCCGCCGATCAGTCTACAGGCTGACGTTTCCCTGTTCGTTCTTCTCTCGAACTGCGACTGTTCGGCGTGCGCAAGGTTCGCGTCTGTCACCGAGAACCGTTGCTTTGGTCTGACGTGGAAAACGAGCGGGTATAAAGCACTGCCGGGTCTGTGGACAGGGTTCGATGGCTGGCCAACGGATACTACCGAGATGCACCTCAGGTGGTCCCTCGATACCTACGAACAGCTCGCTTCGTCGATCGGTTCGACTCTCTGACGAGCAGTTGGCAATAAATTGGAATACGCCACGCGATTCCAGACGTGCACACTATTCGAACGATGAGTCCGCGGCGATGCTTCGTTCTTGGTACTATGGGATAGGTAAAGGGAGTAGAGGGTGTTCTCCAGTCACCTGTCAAACGTACTTCGAGATAAACTCGAAGGGAAACGCGAAGAAGCTGAAGGCACTCGGCCGTCCTTGGTGGCTCCGTCTAGTTGGTCTCTTCTCCGCGAACGAGCGATCTCTTTTCCTCGCGAATGGATCTCTCGCAACCGATCTTGCAACTCTATGGCCGCCCTGCCAGTTAGGCGGTCGTCGAACGCCTTGGAACCGCGCGGTACAACTCGTTGGCGAATTATCGAGCGTTTCAGTGACGAACACGAGCAACGAAGAACGATTCGAGGACTATTCGATAACGTGATCGGATTGAAAGCAGCCTGTGGGAGTCGTTAGACTACGATGGACGAAGTACGTTGTGTAAGGATGAAGTACACGTCGAGAGAACGTGCCTGTCGCGATTTCCCGATGGCGCTCGCGACCGCCTGGTGTTTTCTTCCTTATTTGTTGCATGCTCGATGCCTGCCCCGATAACGGTGCAAGTTCTTTCCGCAGCTCCGTTTCTGTACTCTCTACGGGCAAAATATTGCGCGGAAAATGAAATTCCACGCGTTATCGCACACCTAGAAAAACATTTTTCTCAGTTGGGTAGCGTTACTGAAGGACAAACACCTCCATGAAATTTCAAGGAAATACGTTTCGTGCTTATCGGCGCACACCGCGAATTAATGGCCGCCTCGCAGCATATTGCGTTTAAAATACATTTACGAGCTTCTGCTCCTAATTAGAAAGTTTTTTCCCTTCGTCGCGCCGTGTGTTTGGTGTTCTAAAATGGAAAGCAACAGCGGCTATAAACCATGGGACACGCACGGCATGGAAAGATCCAAATATAGGCGCGGTGGCGGTAAGTGAATTCCCTAAAATACGATAAGACAAGATCGATCGGAAGTATGAAGAAGGGAGTCAAGTATTATGCATCGTTGCGATAAAAAGAACGTTGGGAAGTTGGTACGACGTGTGGGATCGAGTGGCCAGAAACCGGGGCACAGGGTGGCTCGATTAAACTCGTGTAAAGTAACATGGATATGGGTGCAAAGAAAACGGTACCGAGAGAAGATACCATGGTACGCTAGAAGACGAAGGGACGGAAGAAGAACAGAAAGAACTGGAGAACGACGACGACGAGTGGTCCTCGCTTCTTCGCCTTAGCAACCGAGGAGAAGCTGCAGCAGGAAGGCACTTAAACAAAATCTAGACCACCCAGCGACCCTTTTCTCCGGCTATGGTGAAGGGTTGCAGACGTGCACGCATGCACACGCAGCCTTCCGTAGCTCTAGGTGCTTCAGGACGCGCCGTAGCCGGTATTGCGAGCACGTACCCCAGCCAGCCAGTCTCATAAGAGAGAAGCTAGAGAAGTAGATGAACGAAAGGGAGAGGCGGGGGCGGAGATGGTGCAGTAGGACGACAAAGAGAGGGGTAGGTCGGTCTGGGTTGGCTGCTCGGGGTTACGTGCTGTGCCTCCTCCTAGATATACGTATAGATCGCGCGATATACCGCGCGGAAGGGATTATTCTTAGGGTAGGGTAGGGTTTTGCCCGAGTGCAAAAGTGCGAAAAGGGACATGAGGAGGAGGGTCGCTAGGACGAGAGAGAGTGTAGGGCAGGAGAGAAACAGAGGGTGAAACAAAGAGAGTCGGACGGATGACTGTTGGTGGAAGATGGAAACCACATATCAAGGGTGGAGAGCAAAAGGGGAGACGTACTGGCTGAACGGGGCTGCCTTTGGGAAGGGCGAGGAAGAGGAGTAGTACAGCACGACTGGCGACGTTGGAAAAAAGAGAACGATACACCTGGTACGTAGAGGGTGGAACGAAGGCGAACGTAGAAACCGAGAGAAAAGCTGAGCGAGATGGAAGACAGGGAGGGAATTGTGGCGTGACGCGGAGGAAAAGGGGTTGATGAGGATGAAACGGGGTTCTGGTTGCATGCGAAGATGCATAGACGATGCGCGCGAGCACTCGCCAGGGCGGTGCACCCTGAAGGTGCATTGATCCCACGGTGGCTGTGCGTAGGGTGCCCTACCTTCTACCCCGTTTTTTTCCCTTCGTCCCTTTGCTTGCACCTCTCTCTTCTCCAGCTTCTCTCACCCTGCCGTGCCTTGCCCACCCTTCTTAACGGTGCGTACGTACTTATGTATATGTTCCCGCATGCACTTATATGCGTACGCAGGCAGGTATAACGCCCCTCGTCAACGACATAGGGGTTGTGAGGAAAAGTAGGATTTCCATCGTGAGGACGATGACGATGACGATGACGACGACTGTAGCCGTAGTGGTGACGCGGCGGAGGTGGCATAGGAGATGATGTCGGTCTGCGTTACTCGGCGTGTGCTCCATACGGAACGTTGTACGTGTTGGAAAGACGATAAAGAGGGTGCGCGGGGAAATGATAAAAAGTCGGAGGAGAAAGAGAGCGTGACGAAGGGAATGCACAAACGCGAAAAGTGCGTGACTCGTTGCGTGCCACGTTGAGAGGAGAACTCATTAAAATAAATATACGCGGTACACCCGCGCACTCGGTGCTCACGCATGGGACGTACACGCGTCGCGTAATGCAAGCGCGTTAGGAAACGAAACGATTCGACGGTCCCGCAGTTTCCGCTACCACCACCGCCTTCTTGTTTTCTGTAGCGACCGTTCTACGAATCGATGTCACTCCAGGTCGAGCAACCGTTACTTTGCACGCGTGATAGATTAGCAATTAGCCGCACTAATTAATCGTACCGAGGTGAACAAATAGATCGCTCGCGACGATTTTACGGAGACAGTTTCTGTCTCGTTTACGACTAATTACACTCCATCCGAGAGTAATTGGATCTAAATCCAGTCGAATCCTATCGTTCGTATCCCAATTACGGTTAATTATATCTGCTATCGTGTTCACACGCCTTTGTCTATGAAATGTGACACGATTCTCGTCTGGATTTCAAACTATGATCACATGATCATTTCGCATACGAACGAATATCTACGAACCGTGGTACCCAACATAGTGCGCGAGATTGAGTTTCTAATTATCTTCGAACAACCGTGAAAATGTTCGTATTCTTGGTGTTTCTGCACGTAATTGATCATTTGACATATCGAAAGAGCAACGACGTGCCCCTAACGGTTCGCTCATAAGCGTTACGAATTAGAAATTCAAACTCATTATCGGCCACCGCCAACATCGACGTCATTTTTCAAGCAGTCACTCGTGACTAACAGCGATTTCTCTAGCGTCGTGCTATGTACTCGGAAAATTCGAGACGAGTCACGGGAGTGCCGTCTACCGGTGCTCGAGCGTTCAGGAAATTCTGGTCAAGTGGCCGCTTCAAATTTTATTTTTAGCACAAAATAGCAGAAACGGTGACAGCCAAGTTATCCGAACGTTGCGTTCAACGAAACTATTGTTTCAAAATATACAATCCGAGTCGGTTTTAACAAATATATAATTATCGTGCCAGGTACAGCGTCGGAATAATTAGTTTCGGTTTATAACATGGAAATTTCTCTAAACGAATGAGCATTAATTATTGACCTGTGAAAATCTCTCTGTATCGAACATCGAAACGGAGCAACTGAATTCCGATGTCTATGGAAAAGGCTGTTTCGCGAGGGTGCTGTAGTCAATAGTGGCCCGAAGATAAGAAAGTGAAGAGCCAATAATTAAAGCGTCGCATACACGCCCTCTCTTGAGCTAGCAGGGATAAGCTAGAGCTCATCGATGTGCTTGTGTGCACGAAGTCGTAGCGGTAAGTGCGTACCGGTGTGCTATAGTATGTGTGTGTGTGCGTGGTATGCTGTTATACGAAGTACAGTAGCCATGTGGCTCGACCAACCCCGGTGGTCCACTGCATTTAGAACGGTACGAGTGGACCCGCTTGTGGACCTGCCATACAAAGCGTATATCACGATAACGAGCCTGGGAATCGTAAGCGCCGGATAGAATCCTCGGCTTCCGGTTGTTCGTGAAGCCGCCATTGCTGGGTCGGTTATACGAAAGTACGGTCGTTGTGATTTTTCTCTTGAATGCATAATTCGACGGTGCTCGATGCTCGAGTATTATCGCTTGAAGGACGAGTCACGAGTTTCAAGGAGTTAACGTTATCGGTGCTTTGGTTGAACATCATCCAATAATTTTTGTCATTGGTTTAATCTATTGAAAGAAAGTTTCATTTAACGATTAGATTATGAAGAATAATATTCCGTATTGTAACGTTGATACAAGTATTATTACTCCCTGAATAGTGTTTTAGTAGATACATTCGTTGTTAAAAAATAAGTCACTAACATATGCTTGCTTCTATATAGGAATACTAATTAGTAAATATAAGATTAAGAATATGAACAAATCTATCTCGCTTCTCTTCAAAAGGAGCAGGATGTTCAACGGGTAACTCGATTAAATATAACCAAAGCCACGGCTGCTCATTTTCAAAGTGTCTTTGTCTAGCCGCGGAACGAGCTGCAGACGTTCCGCTTAATATTATTACAATTTTTCATTTCCACCGGCGCCTAATGAGTCCAAATAGGATTTAGTAATTACCCGGTGCATTTACGTCGTCCTTGTTAAACGGACCAAGTTATGCACCGATCTTGGAACGGTCATTTATAATACATATTGTGTCTCTCGTCGGCTACCGGGAAGAATAAACGGTATTACTTCCGGCTTGTCGAGTCACTCGCCGCATTTAATTAATAAGAATTGAATGCCGCTTTAACGAATCGAATCGACGAACGTTGCACGGGCCTAAATACCCGGCAAACCTGTCTATCGAATCCTCTTCTGGCCCTCAAAAGACGTATTTCCGTGCAAATGACTACGAACAGACTACCAACACATCGACCGACTACTTTTCGCGTCGACACCTGCGCTTTCACTTCGCTCTTCGTAATTTCTATCCAAATGAGTCGCGAATTCCGCAACAACCGCACGCATCAACGTGGCTAGTCATCTGCGAGTTGCGGTAAGAAGAAATTCAACAGAAAATTTGCTTGTAATCCTTAAGCGAATTCTTCCTGCACTTTGAATACGTCGAGCTATCGACATAGTCGCAGTTCAATAAGATATCGGTATAATATTATTAGCATATTCATTGCGTACGATGTATAAAACGTGTGTATGATATTGACTTTATCAACCTGTAATTAATGAAAGAATTTCGTAGTAATTTATGTCAAATACACACGTAGAATCAATATAATATGGAGACAGGTATGAGAATTATTGAAATATAGTTACCATTTTTACTGAAAATCTCATCTGCAGTGAACGTCTCAAGCTAAAGGAAAATTTGATTAATATCAATCCCTAACATGTGAAAAATCTCACCATCTCATGTTCCTTGCACTTTTGCAATCAGAATACTAGGACTTTATGTACCCGTATCTTACTTTCTATAAAATTCTACAGAGAAGTTGCTAATGAAAACGAATCGTGGAAGCACAACGAAATTTTCCGCGTTCACGAGCACACGTCGAAACATTTGAAACTTCTGGTTTGTTCTCTCTCGTCCTCAAAAGGAGGAAAGCGCCGCCGGGAAGAACGGAATAATTATATCCACCCCGGCAGCTCGCCATTTTAATTAATATTAATTGAACGCCGCTTTGAACCGGTCGGCCGGGGCCGATGTCGCGAGGGCCAGCGTCGCACGCATGCACGCGTAATTACGCGCGTGTACAGCGCGAACGAGACGAACGTACGCACGAGCAGCGCATGGGTCGCCCGCCACGCCGGATTCCTTTCAATCTTAGACATTTAAGCGTGCGCTCGCACGTAATTACGCGCAATTTCGTTCGATTGAACGTTGCCAGGACCGTGCTGGTCGTGCACTTCGGCTCTTTTTGGCCCGAACGGCTATCAAAGAGCCCGCCGCTTCCACGAACCGCGAATTACCCTCTCACCCCTCCCTCGTGTCCGGATGTTACAATCTCCGCTGTCCACCAGGAATTCGTTTCTCGTTCTTCTCCTCCTTTTTCATTCTTATTAGTTTTCTACCAGTGTCACGTGTCTTCCTCGATTTATGGAACACAGGGAATGGGAACAAGTGTCATGGCGGAGAAAGGTGAACTAGGTTCGCGTGTTCGCAAATTTACATTCCTCGCGTAATCGATGCCCGTACACGATCCATCTGCATGATTTTACCGGCTGCCTCGTGTTCGAGGAGGTTGTGCGCGATTATTGTTAGTGCTTGTTAAAATGTATAGAGGAAACGTGGGAGGGAATTGTATCGCGATACCGACAAGTGTACCACGGGAGGAAAGTAACACGATAAAAACTATTACAGTGTGCGGGCATGTAATTTTACGACGTAGTTTCCAGTGGGAGTGGTTGAGGATTATAGTAGGTTCTTTTTGGGGGCGATTAATCAGAGCTGTGTATACTTGGGAATATTTATGAGAAGTTAAGGAAGTCGTGTAAAGGTTGATCGATTTGAACGACTACTTTAACGTTGTGAAGAGCTACGACGTTACATTATCGTCATGAGAGTGTTAGCTATAATATTAGCTAGTATGAGCTAGTATAAAGTATATATGCAATTGTAATTAATTAAATTAATTCCCGATATGAAAGTTACGTGCGAAATTATCCATCATCCATAATCTCGCGAAGCGATGTAATTAACTATTTAAGATACTCTAATACTCAAAAGGTGGGCATTGAGAGATGAAAGGATTTAGCGCATATACCCAGCAACGAAAATAAAGACACAGTGAAAGGGGAAAGGAAGCGACGTGGCGGAAGCTGAAAACGATAACCATCATGTGTGTTCAAGAGATTACAGTTTCCTCGTCTAGCACCAGTAAATTTTTTTCTTCAGCTAACGAGAGGCGGTTTCGTATACGACTGGCGTCGCGACGTGATCGACGTAGGAGAAGAACGAAGCGTTCGAGCTGAACAGGGTCGTCGTTTCCTGTGAGGCTGACGCCACGTGTATACCGGTCTCTGTCATAGCCGCGCGTGGGTATGATACACCTAAAGCATGTTGACGCATCGAATTATTCAAATCAGATAGCAGCCCGATAGAACCGGGACGGATCAGCGCGGGAAAAAGTGAGCTCCATACCTTAGGTACGAGGCAGAAACGAAGATGTAATGAAAACAGAGAAATACCGATTGGATCACCTGAAAATTAAAGACAGAAATGCTGTCTGATACTAACGAATGAAGACATAATGAGACCGAGAGTGCACGAGCAATACGCATGAGTAAACAGACGAAACTGTAAGAAACAAGAAGGTAACAGCTTGCAGAGGATCTGCCAGTAACTTCAACCATCGATAAGAACTAAATCGAAGGGCGAAATTGAAGTGCAGGAGAGGAGAGCTATAGAATTAAGAAGCACAGGAACTGCAGTTGAAGGACGTAAAAACTAACGCGATAAAAGGAAAATAGCCGAAGGGGAATACATATAAAGGTAAATGAAAGTAACGGAAGAAGAAGAAAAAAATTAAAAGAAAAAAAAGGGAAGTTTTTGGATGAGAAAGGAAAGGCAGCGAAGAGGTTGATTCAATCTAATCCAAACATTAGGAGTTACAAATCGTTAATTGTCACGCGAGGAATGTCGGCCCCTAAGTGGGACGCGCTTGTAATTAGGCGGCTCCGAACGATATCGATCGTGCCACGTCGATTCGATGCGCACCCTCCAGTGTTGGCGGCGTGTATACCATGGGCTCGACGTGTCTCGAGCATCGCGACGTGTCGACGGTAATGATCCACGAGCGATCGATCGTACTGATCTCATGTCACGTGGAAATGCTCCTTGGCATTCCTTTGTGCGAATCACGCCAGCAAGGATGTCGGGGCTCGCTATCTGCCGCCGGTAGCAAATTAGGGGTTGGGGTCAAGCGACGGCCAGGATAATTAAGTAAATGACACGTTCCGATAACAGTTAGCTGGCGGAAAGTTGGTGAATATAGTCAGCGATTTAATAATATCGTCATTATCTTGTATCTTCTCGTTAAGATTTCTTAACTACCTTCCGTCTCGCCTGGGTTCTTTTTACATGAAAGTGAAAAATATGACATTTTTGTATTCTGTTTACCAATCTTTGGATTCAGAATTTTTAGCGAAAGAATATGGCGAAATAAATGTTTATCTTTTGGCGAACATCGCGTAACTGAAATGTGCTCGTATGTCGAGGAAACGATTTATGGAAACTTCGAGAATTGTAATATATTCGTTTCTTTAACTGGTTACTACGAGCATATGACACTTCCTGGTATCAGCCAGGAAGAAAAATTCTACGTTTGCCTGCGATTCCCTGCGGAGAGTTTTCCTCGCGTCTTCGTTGCTGATATACGAAAACGTTGCGACAAGCCCGGTGCTGTGGCTAAAGAGAGCCGGTGTGGCGACACAAAGGCGAGGCTTCTCGCGTAGCCGCGGGAGTGAAAATTAAAAATCATTAATTTCCCTAATGGATGCGAGAAATGACTACAGCCTCTCTTCTTTCATAGCCTGCCACGCATTCCCGACGAGAGTGGCGAGTGCGTTGCCCGGCGTGACGACGGTGTGCTTACCTGCGTGGAAACGCCCCGAGTACCACGCGGAAATGCGTGTCGCATGGAAACTGCCATTGAAAAAAAAAGAGGGAAAAGAAGAGGAAGAAAATACAGAAGAACAGGCAGAAGAACGAAAGATGATGGAAGGGAGCGGAGAACGAACGCGAGTAATGTCGGCGACAGAAGTCGAGAGAACACGAAGGTAGGAAAAGGGAACACGCGATTCGAAGAAAAAAGGAGCACAGAGGGCGCGAAGAGGAGTAGACGCGGAAATGGAGGGAGAAGAAACGGAAGAACGGCGAGGGAAAGGAGCGCGCGGAGTCGTAGGAAACAGAAATAAAGGAGGGAAGAGAGAGGCCGTCACAATGCGGCGAGTAATCCCGTCGCGTCGTTAACTAACGCGCGGCTGCTAATAAGTCATTAGGGGATGGCTGTCGTCGAGTCGCGTACACGCACGGTTGTAGGTAGGCAGCCACGAGTTACGAGTTACGCACGCAATGCGGACGCACAGACATCGCTGTGCGAGCATGTGTCCGTGCTCCTAGTACCCCATCGTGGTAGGGGTGCGTGTCTTGTTAGCGACACCCCTGGCGTTGGACGAGAGCCTCTTTCATCCTATACCCTCCCCCTACAACCTCACCCCTCCTATCCTCATTCTATCTGCCCCTTCTATCCGTCTTTTTTCAATTTTTCTCTCTCCGTTGCCTGTTCCCTCGATCTCTACCCTTCTTCAACCAGCAGCGCAGCTCCGCGTTCGTTCTCTCGACGCGCGCATAACTATGCGTTCGAAAGCGTGCATCGCGTATCCAGATTGGTATAACAATGGGCGAATGTATGAGTGCGTGTGTATGTGGTTGCACATGGGGCCACAGGGGCGCGGGATCAGGGGCATGGCGAAAGTACGCACGCATGGACGAACAACCCCCATAGGAGTGGAGGGGGAGGATGAGAACGGCGCGCGATTTCTACCGCGAGCTCGGTCTTGTTGGAACACGGCCGCACCGTATGTCGCCTCGTTATATACGGTGGAACGAGTGACAGCGCGCCACGCCGCTCCAAGCCGCGCCATACCACCGGCATATTTCTAATACGGTAGGTTAGTTAAGCTCTCTTTCAGCCGTTCGCGCCATTTACTTTGCATGTACGCACGTATGACGGACATAAATAATCGCGTTTGAAACGGCGCGGGGTAGACGGCGGGGGCCACGCGCGGCGATATTGTCGCGAGGGCATGCACGGTTATGCAACCAGTCGTCTACGCTCTGTCCTCAGACTGTCCCGCGATTGTCCCTTTGCCGTGCTTTACGCGTCACGCCGCGCGCGTCCTGTCGTCGCGCGTTGCTCGCGTGGCGAATGCCGACCGAACCTCGTGCCCCGTGGAATTTACGCCTTTCGAGGCGACGCTTGCCTATTGACTGTGGACGTGCAACGAAGAGATATTGCTTTTCGGCCAGATGCTTCGTGCCCGTGCACCGGTGAAATCTGGCTTTCCGTTCCTTTAAGGCAACCTGGCTGAAAGAAAACTTTGCTCGGAATTCAACGAACTCATTGTTCCAAGTGCCGTTACGTGCTTGGACTATGACGATCATTACTGCTGCAAGTTCTTTTAGGATATAAAGTTTTACGAGTTGTAGTAACGACATTTGAGATCGGGAAGTTATACTAACGCAAGTTGTCATCATCTTCCTGAGCAGAATATTCGTGAGAACGCTGCCGATATTTTTGCAAATTTATGTTTTTATCAACACGAAAATTTCAAAATAATCAATACCATACGCTAAATGTCCTACATACCACATTTTTTCGGCGTGTGCATCCTTCAATTACTCGCACACTTATAAACGTACACGATCTATTCGAACCGTAATACTTCGAAATTTATTTCAACGACAGTTAATCGTTTGTCCATGAATAAGGCATGCGAATATTCCTCCTCAGACCGATAAACGTAACATTAATCCGGGTAATACTCCGCCATATAAATTCCTCTCTTTCCCCATTCAAATTTTCGATCCGTTGCCGTCGTTTCTACGCGAAAGTACCCTCGAATGCCCAGTCGTTCGAGAAGAACGATTGCAGGATGAAAAGACCGGTGACCGATGCAACCGCGTCGATCATCGGAAACGCTGTTCGATAAAAAGGAGCTGGAACGACACCTCGGGCACTGCGTTTTCCAAGGGGAGATCGAACGATCGCGGTGGAGGAAATGAAAAGGGAATAAGCCGCGTGCTATACATGGTCGTGGCCGCACGTCGTGTAGCCTGTACTCATAACGGTAAGAGTCGGAGGTGGATAAAAGAGGAAAAGAGCGAGAGAGAAAGACACGGTGGAGGATGAAGAGGAGGAGCAAGCTTGCCTTTGACTCGAAGTGGACCTGCTTGGCTAGTACAGGTATTTACTAGGTGCCTGTACTTCTCCCTACCATGGTCCCTCTGTATCTATGCCTTTCCGTTCGTGGCTGACTCGGAACAGCGCGGTCGCATAGTTCAAGAATTCTTTCTCGCGATGCTGTGTGATGGACGTTGCTTGGTACCGTGGACCGCAGAGGTCGCCACCTCCTTCGCAGAGACTCGAGAACTTCGTTCCAGGCATCCAGGCGTTCATCGAAAAACACGGGACGCGCATTAATCAACCTGGTGGAAAACTGATACGTGTTAGCGTTGAATTTACATATCAATGACCGCGGCACGGGAATCATAGAAAACGCGGCGTGACGCAGGTGTCCAGGTGTAATATTGACAAATGACGTCTACTGGCCAATAGGGAATCCTGCGTTTATGCTCCGCGTCTTTTGTTCTTTTGTCAATGGCTCGTCTTTTTTTCCCTCTGCGTGATCCAGAGTCTGGACTCCAGACGATGTGAAGAGAAACCAGCGCGACGCGTACATACGTTCGATTCTACTCGGCGGAAAAATCGACCAAACGACACCTCGAACGTGTGACTTTCTGATCGTTTCTGATTGAATGATTACTACGTAGGGGGACTTGATCGTTTTTAGTAGTTCGTTATAAAGTTATTAGTTCGAGTAGATCTAATCCAGTGATATATAGTAATTTATTCCGGTTCGAGTCCGCGTGGCGTGCTCGTTCTAACAGATAAATTCGTAAACACACCGGATGAGCCTCATTTCACGCAATTAGCCGCGCACCTGCGTAATAGGGACCATAGAACTCTCTAACGGAAGCGCCGAGGAAAGTAAAAGTAAAATAAAGTTACCATGGAAAGCTAGTCATCAAATACAATTGCGATTCTCCGACACGTGTCATCATCGTTTATACCTTTCCATACGATCACAGTTTGGCGCTTCGTGAAGTCACGACTCCCCTATACGTTTCAGGAATATCAAAGAACATATATCGCTGTACCATCGCGACTTTCAAAACGCATCAATAAAAGAATAATGTCCCGAGATCCGCAATAAACCTTGACATCCCACGAAGATTTCGCAGGCCGGAACCAAGATCCGCGATTATCGTCAGCGTCAGTGTCCGCCCGCGTCATTCGATCGTCCCTGTACACGCCATAAAAATAAAAAAGAAGGGAAAAAAGAAATCGTCGAAAGGGGAAGAAAGCTGCGTAAGAAGTCTGGATGGCAACGGTTATCGAGGCGTAAGTAGTTACTCGCATAAGAAGTTACGCTTCGTCGTTGGTTTCACGGTCGTCTTCTATCGAATGCCTCCTTTGTGTCGATATGGAAAAATATAGAACGCGACCGTGACGCGAGGGGATCCGCTTGTCGTTAAATTGCAAACTTGTAAGCGGAATCGCGTCTTCCCGTACGCGTTCATCCGGCGGTTACGGTCGAGTTATCGTCCGTTCGTGCGCGTAAAGTGAAAGTATGCCGACCGTTTCACTCTTCTGGTTCTCGTGCAGCGTCTAGCATATACGCTATATACTAACGGAAGGCGCGCAGGGAACACGGAGACAGCGAGGGAGATACACCGCGAGAAAGTTTCGGAACGAAGTTATTTGTGCCCGTCGTGCTTGTCGAAGGAAAAGAAAATACGGGCCTGGACTTGCCATAAGGAACAGTGAATCACGCGACCGAGGGTTTTATTAAAAAGGCCTGAGATCGAGCTGGTTGGAATCGTCGCTTACCTAATCGAAGCTCGAAATTGTCGTCCTCGAACAACAGCCTGCTCTCTCGCTTGAAAGTCAATGAGCGCTCGTGACTGCTCCGTCGTTGCATTTACACCGCGTAACATCGCGTTAATTGCCGATAAAGTAATTGTACACCGGTATGTTTTCGCTTTCGTTCGAACGTGTATGTAGCCTATGGACGGCTCTAAAAAGAAAGAAAAAACGAAGCCATACGGGACGTAGGTTCGTTTTGCCGCGTTCAGACGTGAAAAAGTATTGGCGGTGGCGCGAGATGCGACCGTGTGTGAATTACAGTCGCGTGAGTCACGGTGATACGAGTCACGATTGCCCAACGCAGAAAAATTACACCGACACGCGACGAAATAAATGAACTTGCCGAGAAATCCGGTTCAAGCTCAAACTCTATAAACCGACCAGGGCAGTGGTTGCGTCAGTTTTTCTTCTGTAAATGGAGTTTCGGAACGGATAAAAAGAAGGAAGAGCACACTATGGAAAATCGTTAACTAATCGATCGGTTGTACGATCGAACTTGATGAGAATAATTCCAACGAGACGTTTCGCTGACTCGATCACTGAACGATCTACTAATGAATTTTTGATTTATCACCAGACTGGCAATCAAACATTTATAAGAGGGCTCACAATTACACGTTACGACTCTAGAACCACGGGTCCGTTAATCTGCGGTCTCGTTTTAATCTCATCATTGTTGGTATGTACTCGATTAATATCTTTGGTGGAAGCATTGCTGATCAGATAGGCGTGGCTGGATATAAACCGTAGATCGTTCCCTGTGGAAGCCTAGTACCTATGAACCCTAACCTGAAACGGATAATTCATAGATATTAATAAATTCTTGCAATTAATCCCCGACGCGGCGTAACAGATCCCTTATGTTTAAAGATAAATCATTAGCTTCCCTCTAGGATCTCCTCGCCAATATGCTTCGCTTCAATCGTAAATCGTTAAACGTTTTAATAATTATTACCATCAATAGCTCAGAGACTTTCTATTGCTATTCGTAAACGCATTCGTAAATGTTTACGATCCACCATAATATCGTAAGATCTATCTAACAAGAATTTACAGCTCGTGCAAAGTTCACTAACGTTTTTGTTCCTATGTAAGTACGTTTTCTGCTATTTTAACACGACGAATTAAGAAATCTTGCACCCTTGACGCGCGAAACGCCTGAACCAAACGAAGATAATAGATCCTCGTTAACAACGGCTGGCCACGACTGCGTTAAAACGCACGAGGAATTTACCCATTCCCATTGACCTAATCAAGACCACGTAATCCAAGCCACTTGGCGTCAATTTCCTAAAAACTCGACCGTGCTCGTACCCAAACCCGCGCAACACAGTTATCCTCAAACCTAATAACCAACGGCTCTTTAGCCAGCTGCTCTCTCCGAAAACCGAGCGGTTTAAATCGCGGAACAGCTTTTCGCGTGCCGGTTCCCACCGGATTTAATCCCCTGGCTGAGCCAGAAAGGGGGATGATACCCGAATATACGGAAGGTCTGGGATTCACCCCTCGCGGTGAGTAAAATCTGCGGAGTTCGCGCGAGAGATAAGCAAAAGGGCGACCTAAAAGGGTCGTGTCGCGGTCGTCGACTAGAGGAATGGTTACGAGCGTGCCACGGCTAACCAAATAATATCACTCACCCGGTGAACGTGTTTAGCATAATTCGATGATCCTCGGGTCTTGCCTGTACCGTCCGACTTACAATTTATCGTCGCCTGGGCCGGCCCGTTTTCACCTTTGAAACGATCCACCGTGCCGGCCAAATACACCAACTTTCAGGACATTAGGCGCATTATTACGCGATGGAACCAGCCACCAAAAGCGGCATAGATAATATATCGTCGCTCGCGGGGATCAGGCCTCCTTAATGTAGGATGCCGAGGATAATGTATGCCAAATGCTGCTTCCAGGTGAGGCAAGGGCAACGGGAAGCGACGAGGGGGGAAGTACGCGGCCTGGCTGCGAGTTATTTATTGATTTATGCGAATAATCACGTTCGAAAGCGCCTTGTTGAGCGTTAAGGTACTTTTTTCACCGACCAAGTCCGTTCCTCTTTTGCTGTCCGCTATCGTCCTCTTTCTTCCATCTCGTCGACTTCGTCTTTTTCGCGCGGTTCTTTCAGGTAAACGCATATAAATTACGGTTTACTGCCTACTTCGCGGCGTGTGAGGCCTACTCGTGAAGCAAAGAGATAAAGAAAGTCGAAGGTAAACGAAGAAGAAGTAGATGTTGAATGGAGAAAGGCAAATTGAAGAGTGACGCGCGTTTGACTTCGTTTTGGAATTATTATGCTTGTCGCCTTGTATCGGGTACGTTGCTTCCTGATCACGTGTGTACATCGATTCTCACGTTTGCTCTTCCTTTTCCTTCGTTCCTTCACCGGATCGTCCCTTCTATTTCTCTTTCGCCCTTCTTTTTCCTTTTATCTCGTACGTTTCTCCTTTGTTCGGCCACGTTCCACGCGCATACGAATTGTGGTTAGCGGTTTGCCTCGCTTCACGGTCCTCCGAAACGAGGAAGTGGCCTCGAAACGACTCGAAAATAATCGTTCGCCCTAAGGCGGAAGTCTCTGTGCGCCAGGAATTCGGAGAGGGAGGAGCAGTATCATCGTTCATGGACGTACGATATCACGATGATTCCTCCGCCGTACCAGCCAGTTTTCTTTCCAGCTGTTGGAACATTACAGAGGAAACGTCCGACGACTGTCACGGCTAACGTGACGCGGCGATCGTCGAGAGCCGCTATAATCAGCACGTTGTCCGAGTTGACACCTCTAATGAGCCTTTTACATCGGACTCGCGCGCAACGTTTAATATATTCGAACGTCTGTTCGTTGTACAAAAAAGTGAAAGTCGTCGACGGGATGTGTGATACAGCGAGTTGCCATTATGCTGGCGTATGTAAATGTCAATCGTTAGCGAACGGGATAGGCGAGAGTATCGTTACATGGGCGAGAAAGAAAAATTTCTATTTTTGCCTCTAACAAAACATTCTCCTTGATTAAGACATCCCGTTGTTAACATCTCAAAGCATCGACATTTTAATAATTAGATGCATATCCATTCACTACGTGTCTTCTTTAAATATGAACCTATCAAATTAAATACCTCCACCTGCGGACCGTCTATCACTCAGGAAGTCCAAAAAAAATGTTCATTTCGACGTTTTCCCGTTTTCGCCGCATCAAAAAAAAAAAAAAAACGTATGGTATCGTCGGTCGACCGAACGACAAACGGTAGCAAACGTCTCTCTCGCCTGGTTAATCCCTAACAGAGAGAAACAGGGCCGATGATACGTCGCGATAACGAGGGTCAAGAAGTGGTATGAAAAACAGACCGATAGTACGAGGGGTTGTCACAGACAGGTAACGCTATTACGCGTATCTGCTTTACGCACGTGTCCGATCCGTTGCTTGGGGTGGCGTTCCTGCGAGTTCTATTCGCAGCCCTGTGTGGATGCGCTCCGTTGTCGTAGGTGAAACCCACGTAGAACCGTGGAAAAAGTATCGCGGAGAGTCACGGTAGCGGGTATAACCGAGGGAGCAAGTCGGCGTTACGAGCAAGTATCGGTTGCACGTCAGGTACAGAGGGGCTTCCCTTGGCTGGACTCTACTCGGCTCACTGGGCTATTCTAGACCTCCTCCACCCTTCCTCGCCGTGACCGCTGGTCGCCAGCCTTTTTTTCATGCCTTATGCCTTGTGGCTTATGGCTCATGCCTTATGCTATCCCGGTCGACCGACACCAACCGTGCGGGAAATACTTGCTTCCCCTTTTGCGGCAGGCGACGGTCCACCGGTCACGCGATCCACCGTCGAGTTTCACGCAGCAAAAACCCTTTTCTTCGCCCTTTATTGCCTTATCCGAGACGTGAGAAACACACCGCGATCGACGCAAGACGAGACGCGTACGAGTGTCCAGATTCAATAGGGAAAACTACTCAGACTTCCCGTATGCGTAATAGTGCACGCGAATGATGCCCTTTCGTGGCTCGAGTATTCGAGCGATTGTTTCATAGGGAAATTAAGCACGAGTTTGGCTTGTGGCTAAAAGTGGCTCGTTTCTTCTGCGTGGAATCAACGTTACAGAAAACTTGTATATATATTGGGTTGGCCAATAGAACCTTCGTTTTTTTGTTGTTACTATTATTCTGCAATAAACGGGCTTGATTTTCATAGCGAGTCTATGGAAATTCGATGTAAAATATCTGCTATTAATATCTTGACTTACGATACTGTATTAAACTTCTAAACCAATGGTAGCAAAACATCGATACAGTCTATATAAAGACAACGAATGACATGAAATTACAAAAAGAAACAATGCGATAAAACGTTAAAATCTACGACCACTTTACGATCTGCCAGAGCAAGAGAGACTAAAGAATCACTAGGCAATCATAAGCTTATTAGAAGCGAAGTTAGTTACACGCCAACTACCGCCACCCATAAATCAATCAGCGTTGACACGCTGAAGGGGAACGTGGTGTCGCACGACGTTTTCGAAGGAATTCGCGACGGAGTCCGATAGTAGTGCTAATCCGGCCTGACGACGAAAACAATTTATCCTGCGTCGAGGGCTGTCCCCGTGGTAATTCTACGACGCGTCGCAAGGCAAAATCGACGACACCGTGACGCGCAAAGAGAATCGGCCGGAGGTAAAGTTAATGAAATGCAAACGAGCGTCGGAAGCGGCCGGTTATATAGCAGGGGTTTGCGTAAAGCGTCGCCGCTCTGGTAACAAGCGCAAAATAAACGCGCGGACAAATACGTGGCCTACCACGAATAAAATAGTTCTGCAGGCTCGGTTGACGCGTCACCAAGAGTCGAGTCACTGGTGGAGGTGGAAGAGGCAGAGGTGGAGGTGGTGATGGAGAAAGAGAAGCTGGAGAATCACGAGAGAAAATTAATAGGTGGATATTTATTAAATCGAACCGCGACAGTCCCTGCAAAACGGGTGAATCGGTATTTGTCCATTGTCTGGCCGATTTAATTGCAAACATCAATATGTTTTATTTGTCGTCTAACCATTTTTCCCCCACCCTACCACGTCTCTTTTCTCCTCGTCGTTCGTGTCCGATCTCTGATTGCTTCTCTGTTACTCTATCGGTGTTCGAACGTCCTCGTTGCGGTCTCCTCGGTGATTTTTTTAACCATGTTCTTCTCAACGTTACCCCTTCTCCGTCGACGTACCACTCTTTTTCGAGCGGATATAACCGGTCGTTCAAAAATTTAACGCGCCTGTTTGGGCCGGCCAAACATTTGTCCACGCGTTTGTCGTCGTATTCTCGGCCAAGAGACCAGCCGGCCGGGTTTTTGGCTCGCCGCTTGCTAAACTAATAAATCCGCATTGTAGCGGTTATTATTTCCCCCAATTTGCTTTATTTTACGCTGGCTGTCCTTCTTTTACCGCATACCCATTCTCGATATTTCGCTCTGCGTGTATTTTCCTTGCAATTTTCTGTCCTGTTTTTCCGTCAAGCATCGCATTCGTGTAAAATATTAAATGAATCGTGTGATTTTTCTCGTTGATGTTTGATTATTCAAATTCACTATTCCGTGTTAAGTGTATCTCGATAAATGAGCTTTGAAATATAAGGTAATTTGATTTGCATCCCGGAACCATGTTTATTTATCGTGTCAGAGACGTCGACGATTTCCACCGGTCAATACCGCTATTTGTAGTTTAATTAAATTCTCAGCCGACCTCGTCTTGCATCGCCATCTTTATCTCCCTTCGTCCTACTTTTCACTTGTCTCGTTCTAAAGATTTCCTCATTACCAGGAAGCTCTTCCTATCTTCTAAGAAATATTCACCCTTTATATCTTTTCTATTATCGATAACGAATTATCCTAAATATTTTGCCGAATACGACTATACGCGTATCCTCAAACCACTACATTTGTCCTTCGATCGTAAATGGTTTATCGAAAGTCATTATCAGGCACGGCCGAATTTATTCTTCACGACTTCCCAAGAAACCTAATGAACGTAATGAATATAATGAAATATAGTAAATCGTAAGAAAGCAGCCGTGACCGAGCCTGCTCGTCGTCTCGATAATTATAAACAACTCTTGATCCCAGGAAAATAAAGGAAACGGAAGAACAATTTAATTAATTGTTTGCAAAACTTATTCTTTAGTCAGATCCAGCTGGTTTAAAAAGAAGTACAAACGATGGAATCTTGGAAAGTCAGGGAAAACTTTTATCGCTAAGAGCACGTATAATCTCGAGAGAAAACTTTTCCTTCTTGATATCGATGCGAAATATTTCTCCACATAGAAAGTGGCGTACTTCCTGGTCGAAACGAATTTACGATTGTAGCCGAAGCAATCGCGATACGTTGGTCTCGTAACGAGTATAGTTTTTAGCTGCTCGCTCGATTTTCTTTTCACGGAGAAACCAGAAATATAATATTCAACCGACGCTATCGATTTTACAATACAGTTTTTCCCCAGTTAATTTCGTTTATACATTCTATGAAACGCGGAAGCAGTGGAATTCCAACGTGACACGTCCCTGTGTACTCCTTCTATGTTGCACTTTTCACTTCAGCGCTAATTACACTTACTCCATGCCCGTGAGATTTCGTTTCGCGACCGTGAATAATGCACAAGGGGAGAACCGCGTAAATTGAGGGACATGCCGGATTAGGTATTAACGAGCGAATTTAAAAAGACTTGCAGATTTAAACACACTCTGCCGCCATGCAATTCTAATGGACAGACGTAATTGGCGAAATAGTAATTAACTCTTTGACGATAGAATCCATTTTTTTCCTGCGCCAAAGCTAACACGTGCAGTGGCTCGGGAGAGTGTTCCAACATTCGTAGAAACTTTTTGTGTGTTTTGTTCACGAGCATCTACTAATTACACCTGCCTTATCGTGATTATATCGATCAAGTTCGAAGCCAATTTGAACATTTTTGTTATATTTATTTATAGGTAAACGTGGAAATACTTTGATGAGCCACCTGTAGCCGTTTTAGTTCTAAAAATGGAAGTAAATAAAACTTCAAGAAATAATCGTGACATAGGAAATAAATATAAAGTAGCGAAGAAACGTTTAATGTCATCGATTGGCCATAAAAGTCACGAACTATAGTGCCAATAATAGTAGGCTCGTGGAAAGGCTCTAGCTATGATCCCAGCACGAAACGAGCCATTCCGGTTGTAGGACGTGCACTGGCGGAAACTTGCAGCTGACGAGTCACAGCGTGCCACGCGTGCATTTTTCCACGTCGTACGGTACGCGATTACGCGAGGAAACTTTGGCTTAGAGACGCCGAGGGACATTGACAGGTGGTTTGCCGGCTGATCTATCAGATTTCCTTGCGCAACCGACGTGTAATTTTCACAGTAATTTCCTACGATTACACCTACCGATACCTTTCACTCCTATAAGAGAGTTCCCCCTCGCCCCCGTCACCACCAGCTAATTCACCACGAAGGCTGCAAAATCATCCGATTGATAGGCCTCGATCGATCGACGATCAATTCATCCTTCGAGTCACGTCAATTTTAAAGCACACTGGATCTTTAGTCTTTAACGATCTTTCGAACGTGAAGTTGGATTAGAATAGAAAGGGTTGTTAATGGGTACTGGAAAGCGGCACAGCGTGTACGATAGAATTCATCCCTGTCACGTTCGACAGCAATTGGACGGTTGTTAACGATCGCAAAAACGAGAGTGCAGAATTTGTCACGCCCCTGTCGCGTCGTTTCCGCTTACGATTTTTAAGTATTCGCACCGCTAGTCATGGTAACTGTATAGCCTCGCGAACCGTGTCGCCCTTCGTAGGATGTGCAACGTAATATTCAAACCTCCTTCAATTTATCGTCATTACATACGATCTTATGATTACACAGTTATAAATTGAATTATCATTTAAAGCATCGTTAGAATCAATAGAATCAATATTTTTCAGTACCATACATATACTAAGGCGATCTTATAGTAATTTTTTAAGCATACAATAAAATACCTACGCGGAATAACCCAATATTTCCCGAAAGATTTCTCCATCGAAATCTTAACAATAACACCAAGACTGCCACATAGATTCTATCTCGACAGTCGCTGGAAACTTTCAAAAGACATTTTCGAACGAGCGTCTTACTACTAAGAACGCGTGACGCGGAAAGAAGAAGGCAAGCTATTTCTTGCCAACAGGCGGAATGACGAGGAGCCACGGAACAGTGCGAAATTCAACGAGGATATACGGGGTGCTCAGCAGTCAACGCGTCACGGAATAATATTCGTGGATTGCATATTTCACGTTTAAGCAACGGAAAGCCCGTTGCAGCGAAAAAGCAACAGGATATCCGAACGCATCCGGCTGGCTGCTAAAGCATAACATACGGCCCACTAACTCTTTAGCTTTCGCTTCGAACAAATCCCATGGGCATAAACATCGAATTCCTGCGGCCACAAACGGGCCGGGGGCGAATCGCGCAGCCACACTTTGTATCGCACTTTATTTCAGGATTCGCGGTCCGCGAAATGTTGGCGCTAAGCGCGCGCACGTCGCCGATCGCTTTCTATCCCTTATGCACGCGGTTCGATTTACAAATCTGGCAGGGTGAAGACCGGTAGCACGATCGGTAGCGTAAGAACAGAAGCGAGAGGATCGAATGGCGGGGACGAAGAGGGCGGAATAAGAAATTTCGGGTTAGCGGGCGATAACGCAGCGGCATACCCGACTCCTATTTCACATCATTTTCATAAATTAAGCCTCGTATCAGGGGGCCCAGGCGCGAGACGGCACGGTCGTAACTTCGGGCATTACAATAATAAAGAGTCGGGTTAGGCCCTGTCCCCCGAATGGTAGGAGCAGAAAGGTGGCGAAGCTAAGGGAGAAGGGCTACTTCAACCATTTCCATAATCCGACTCCTACCCCAGCTTCGGCCAATGAAAACCTTCATTTTACGCGACCGATGTCGAGAATCCCGCATGTGTTACCTACGTGCCGCGATTCTTACAACGTTCCTCTGTTATTGCAGCTTAACGAATCTAAGCCGACACCTGGAATTTACCATTTACCTAAGACGATGATGAAAATTAGCGGTTGGAGATTTTGCGATTTCATGGAAAATTGGGAGGAACGATAAGTTTTGCGACAACGATCGTGTGCAATCTGCACGATGATTATACATTGGAAGATCTTGACAGCTCTCAGGAACGTATAAAAATGAGTAGATCGAAGAAAGTGGTTTCAGCCATAGAAACGTCTTCGTAAATCTCAGCAACTGCGTTAGATTTTTAGATTATTGAGGGCATTGTAAACTTGGATATTCCAATTGCTTAACAACTTGATGTATAAGTTGCAACATTAGTTTATCTCGTGACACGGATTATAGTTCCAATTTAACAAACAGGTTATATTCTCGTAACGTGGATTATGGTCCCAACTTAATGAATAGGTTATATCCTTAACAACGTGTAGATTAAACTCGAATTTTGGTTCCAGCTTTTTAATTTATAATTTGACAGCGGTATGACAGCAATGAAATTCCAGCACTGAATCAAATTTCTCTAAAGAAATCATAACTCAAGGGGCTTAAGTTCGTAGTTATTACATCGAACGAGATATTCTTTCTCTGAGAATTTATACATCGATGCCTAAAAATATCGAGACGTGCGACTAAATTAAATTCCAAATTCCTGGTTCGCCATTCTTCGATGTTCGATCTTATCCCCCCCAAGGTGGGAACATTCTTTCGAATTCTCGATACGCCTCCGTATCAAGAGACGATCGTTCACAATCATTTCCTGGTCTAATCTTGATATTTACGCCGAAAGAAATGGTACAATATCGTGGAAGGGAACGCGATGCCTTTTACTCAGGGACCATATTCTACTGTCAAAACCACGAATTCATGAAAGTACCGAAACGTCGTGGCATTCGTGGCTCCACGACGCCACTTCCCTTCGCTTGGTTCTTCGATTATTTAGTTTTTAACGGAACCGTTGGGCTACACGTCTCTTTGGATACGCTTAATCCGCCTCTTTACGCGCGATACATTATCGAAGCAACACGCCCACTGAATTTTTCACTCTCGAACCCTTCGAGCGCGCGCGCGCGTGCGTCTGAAAGAGAAGAGATCTTGGAGGCGAAGAACGATGGTGTGTGTGACTGCTCGAGGCGTTCGATTCTGTAATCCCCCCATTAAGGAAACTTATCACCAGTTTCTCGTGCAATTATACTACACGCAGGTAATTACGTTTATTATATATCCTAGTTGAATGTGCACGAAATATGTATTAATACCGCTCGTTGTACAGCTGTTATAATGCTGAAATACACTGGCTTTCACGCAAGTAATATTCAGTTACCATTTTGTAACTTTCCGCTGATGGAGTACGGATATTTCATGTCTTACCGGCTGGTAGACGGCGATATTAATTCGAGAACACCGCCGGGACTCCCGGAATTTTCGCGTAAACCTTTCATCCGCGTGGGAAACGACTAGTTCAATGTTTCTTCGATGCATCGTAATTCGTTTAGAACACACATGCAATTATAAAACGTTCAGACCAGTTGCATAGTTCAGACCTGTTGCATAATTTGTTTGAATGAATGTAACTTTTACTATTAATTTACTAGTTAATTTCGATGACGTCGGTTTGCTCCAGAAATAACTAAAACCGAGGTAGGATTCAGATATTTAATTATACTAGAAACGGATAGAATGACTACATAATTCGATAATTTTATCTCTCTAAACACTCTTCATCCGATTTAGAAGTGTCTCTCTATACAATATCGAAACATTAAAAATTCAATCCCTAATCCTGCTAATCGTAAATAGCTATTAAATAAATCGCAAAGTGAATGATAACTTAATTAAAAAAAGCACCGAAATATTCTAAGGGAAAGGATACAGTACAGAAATAACGAACCACTCAGAATATCTCACTCGGAATATTTAAATACATTTCCTATTTTTCAATTAATTTTCCCCTTCTCTGACTTTGTTGCGAAATAATCGTGCTCTCATAAACTTCTAGGCAAAATTCAACGGCACAGGCGCGCTATATTCAGTGAAAATATCGCGGTAACCATGGATTATTAGCTGACACGCACGCGAAACCGCCGTGCATGCCGCGTCGCTGCTTGTGTACACGGCATTATATGTACAGCGATCGACGTAGAGCCGCGGCATCCGAGAAAACGAGCGAAGGTAAAGGAGGCTGCCGGTCTCTACGTGACGGCATCTAACTCGGCATTCGGTACACGGGGTTCAGAGGCTTCCCTTGTTCCCTGCTATATATGTATGTACTTGCAGCCGAGGATTTTGTGTAAGCGTTTCTGAAGTGACTTACGCCGCACCGACTTGGCAACGCGACCGATCGCGACCGATCGATGCGTCGCGCTGTCGGTCTGAAAGCTCGCCTTTTACGCTGTAAATTTCACGTGCTGGGATTTAACGAGCCGAACGACATGCTCAAACTTTATCTTCTACTCTATTGATCGGAGGATCCGCGTGGAGATATGACTGCGAATAATTTGAACAAAGACCTACTTCAAGTTGAACTCTATTTCTTTTTCGATAGTTATTTGGCGGAATAAATATTGATAGACTAGCGTTGAAATTAATGTTACGCTTTTTTAGGATTAAGTGATTAGATAAGCTAATTATCAATGGCTGTTCAAGGAAAGAAGGATTTCTTGTATTTATTTGAATTAATAATAGTAAATGGTACAAAGTATCATATTTGGAAGCAAATTCTCCGAATGCTCTCCCTTATCGTATTTCTACGATATTTTAATCGTACCAACTTTTCCACTTCAGAATTTCCGCAAAATTCCGTAATAAATCAGTCGATTCTCTGACACTAACATCCTTATTCCAAGAGTAATACGTTTCCTCGATAACAATAAGGATGAACACAATAGAGAAGATAAATCAAACTATCGAATATGGGGCACGAACCGATCGTGGATATTTCTTTTCAAGATCGAATATTTCAATCAAGCAGAATCTGTAGTATAGTAAGAAGGTTACAGTATCTATTTTTTAATCTCTTGAATAATCTAGCATTGACGTTTGAACGATATTTGTCAGTTGGCACTGAATTTCACTTGGAACGCGTGTGTTATGATTTGTCAGTCACGGCACGACGTTTAATCGTGCTTCAATACAGCCCATCCACGATGTTTCATTGACACGATTTACCAACGTAGGCAGTTCGTCTCGCGTGCCAAGCAGTGGACATGCTGGATCAAAACTTATCAGATGTTCTTGAGAGGTGGACGACGCGTGACATGTTGAAACGTTCGAATGCCGGCTAAGATGAAAGGAAACCGGAAGGGGACGATTCGATCGTGCACGTTGTGACGTTCCGGAGTCGACGCACGTCCAGCGATCGATCGATCCTGCTTTCACTTTTGTCCATCGTTCCGATGTCATCGACTCATCGTCGGCCACGTACTCAGAAACCGGTCGCCACGGATCTAGCTTCTTATTTTTATTCGCGAAAATAGCCTTTTGTTAACTTACACCGCAACCACGATCACTTTCCTCGAATTGCCTCGTTCCATTTTCCTTTTTTACGATCTTCGACGAAAAGAAACGCTGAAACTGCAGAAATCGAACGGTGGTAATTCTCATATTCAACAGAAGAATAGATAGCAAACAGAATGCTCGACAATTCTTAACCACAAATACAATGACCGATTCTGTCTTTCATACAAATGCATAACTGATAAGTCCTAAATCTTTATTTTCTCCCTTTTTCCTTGTTGTCGTAATAAGAGCATAAGCATTTTGAATTATGTTAAGTGTTACGATATTTAATACCACAAATTCATTGTTTTCATCGGCAGATACAAAGGTATTACGAGAAACCCGCGAGCTTTAAGTTGTTTTCAATTATTCTCATTGTCAGTTGAGTAAACCAACCATAGAATTTTAAACAATAATTCCGTAGTCTTTAAACAGAGGAATTAACCGTTTTCACGTTCCATTCTCTGCATTACGCTTACCGTTTCTGTTGTAGACGTCCGCGTGACGAGCAGCGAACAAAAGTGGGCATTGTACAAGAGAATGCAAGCCAGAGAAAGAGAAAAGTGCCATCGACGTCCACGCAACTGGCGCAACCAGGCGCCACGTCCCGTTTAGTCACGGTATGTTTCTTCATTTCCACGAAAACCGAATTGCCCCTTTTCTCCCTCTTCTTCGTTCTATTTAACCCGATTCGCTTCTCCTTTGGAATATCGGATTTTATGGGACGCAATCGTTTGGAAACTGGTCGGTCAGAACCAGCTAATTGTTGCTTCGTCTGTTCGCTGGGTGATGTCTGGAAACAGGTCGTACAAATACAACGAAACACGCTGCGCGCTATAGCGGATCGTTTGATAGTAAATTACGATTAATTCCTTCGTTAGGAATGATCGTGATCAAAGGGCATCCAGCCGACCATGGTTGTCGCGGGAGCAAAGCTTCACGATCCTCGGCTTCGCATTAAAACGTTATAATTACCGACGCTACGGGAACAATACCAATGTTATTAAGCTTCGATCGTATCCATAACTCGATGAGCGCCAGCTTTAATGCCATACTTGTTTCTACGAGTGGAATGTCGTTTCAGATTCTATGGGATTGTTGTAATATTCTCTTTCGAGTCATTGACTCAGGACTTTTTATGCTTTCATCGGGTAGAAATCATTTTCAAAATTGAGTGTTGTAACAGTTAAATAACACTAACTCTAGGTAAGTTCGAATATAGTATACAATATATAGCTTGATACAAAGGTGTCAGAATATTCAGAAATTTTGTTCCATTATTATATTATATTACATCAAAACAATAAAATATTGATGAATTTCGAAATTTCTCAAATTCCCTTCGTTTCAGTATCGGTGCAATTTCCATAGCGTTGCAACCTACCTATTATCGTATTATCACTAACTTTCGATGATTTCGAATATACATTACCTTTGACATTAAAATGTTCTAAGTTTTATTTTAAAAATTTCAATGGGTTATTAAATCTCATCGAATAAAGAAATATATCACGACATTCAAATTTCTGAAATTTCTGTCACAAATAAAAAACATGCCTCGCGAGTTAATTGCCATCTGGCCGAGTGATTTGAGGCCGAAAGCCGGGAAAAGAGGACGAGAATGATCCGGACGTGCCTCCTCGGTATGAATCAGGATTAGTCTCTCCGTTAGACAGGACGATGATTTAAGGATGCCCACGCTAACCGGGAATAGGACGAGAATAACGCATCGCTTGTCGGTATAGGCGCGTGCACGTACACGGATTTCGGTGAGCTTCGGATCCCGCGGGCGAAATAAAACAGCGGCAAGGAGGAAATCGTAATGGTCGAAAGGAGAAGCGAGGGCGGCGCCTTCTTATCAAAACACGGGCCGCGTTTAACGTTATTTATTGGTTATTAAGCTGATCGCGAGATCTACGCTCCTACGGACTTTCCGCTTTCAGTAGAACGACGCTAGTTATTTCGTTATTTCGCCTTTGTCGCGTGTGATCTACGATGTTGCACGAGCTCCAGGTTAGATTCCTAGACGATAGAGCGGTGATTAACGCGAGGATTAACGGAACCCAGTTGTAGAATTATGCGAAGAATCTAATCAAGACTTTCTCATAAATTTCAATCATGAACCATAATGAACGTTGAGTTGAACACGGATTACGGGAATATTTAATATCCCCTTTTCTCATGCGATATATCTGTCGTTCGTGACAGGTTTTCGTGGCGATTTCACCGATATTGAGTATTTACCGTGAAATCCTGTCGAATATTTCGCTGTGCCGTATTGCGCAAGATATTTAGTGGGGTCCAATACCTTGTTCGAGTTTCTTGGGTATAAAAAAACGCGATGCTGTAAAAAGAGTAAAAGAATACACGGTATCGATACGGGACCGGTAAGCAGCCGAGGACAGACAAGTGGTCTGGAAATTATTAATAAAGCGGGCCGGTATTGAATGGACGTTTCAGATTTACCAGTTACGTCGAACTAACGCTGACGATCGGAATAATTTGTTCGTTAATTAAAAAAGTTTATCGTGACCTGAACAACACCTCCTTGCCTGGTCGCTCGTCCGAAAGCTTCGCGGTATTTAGCCGCGTAAACGAACAGGCTGGGGGCTACGCAACGTGTATTCGGGCTTAATTGAACCAACCCAGAGGGTTAGTTTGTACTCTCGAGTCCCCTCTCTTCCCCGATTTCCCTTCCGCTCGTTCTCGGTCCCTTTCACTCTTCCCACCTCCAACCTCTCTTCTCCTTCTCCGCTTTTTTCGCGGCAGTATCGTTAAAAGTTAAGCGTTGTCACGGCCTACTCCCCTCATCGACGTCTCTCGCAATCGTCTCTCGTCGACGTCGTCGTATTCGTCGCCGCCGTTTGATCCTCCGAGTATTTCTCCCCGCGTAAATCGAGCTTAAGTTCATTAATTTTACCAGGCTTTGGTCCGTTTCGGGGCGAAATCGTCTCGACGTCGAAAGGATTAAAATTGCTGGCTGGAAGCATCCTCGATGGCCGAGCTAAACGTCAAGTTACAATTAACGTTGAAGTGGCCCGACTATCTCGCTCTTTACCTCGTTCCTTCTTTTTCTCTCTTTCTCCCTCTCTCTCTCTCTCTCTCTCTCTCTCTCTCTCTCTCTCTCTCTCTCGCAATCAACTTGAGCACCGCAGTTTGCCACGATGTTGTTCTCTGGCTGCCGGGCCCCGAGATCGTTCGTCGCGTCGTGTTCCTCGATCCTTCAGGAAGCCACGATGAAATCCATGGCGAAGAAAGCCAAACGCGAGATATTCGCGGAAGTGAAAGCGAACCACGGAAGATCCTACGGGAGGTAAGATCACGAGCGTGGTTTCTGTTCTCTTAATTAGCCATCCCGAACCTATTCTTGCGAATTCAATGAGACTGACGATTCAGAATAACGCTGCAAGACGTTATTGAAGCCGTCTCCAGCCATTGTTTCACCGGAATGAATTTATTGAAATTACATTATTCAGCCCCTTTGCTTCGATCCATTCATCTCGACGCCGGTGGCCCGCTATAGATATTAAACGAATTCATTTTACTGCCACTTCTTTTCGTTGTGATTTCAGAATGAAAATTACTAGACAATACGAGCAGTTTTAAAGAGCATTCGTAATGCGTGTTTCACACTTGCAGGTAAATAGTAACAATACAAATCGCGAATAATTGTTTCTTAATCATAATGTGTCAATTATTGAGGTTCGTATGAACCCGTGCTACATCCTCGAATGAAATTATAATTGTTATTCTCTCAATGTATTTTAACCGACTTCATACTGTCGTAATTTGCGAAACAATTTGAACGAGATAGAATCGCATTGTTCCAAAGATTTAAATCGTGTGCGATTGTCTTCGTTCATCGACACTCGATATAATCGAAAATTCTGAAAACGATATTCGATTAAAAAACCAAACGAAGATAACGAAGTATTCAGATAATCACTATTTCAGAGAACAGTTATGTGTACTAACTGCATTTCCAATATAATACATTAGGATTATTGGAGCTTAGCTGCAAAAATTGTTGGAAGCTAACGCGAGATCAGGAACAAAAGTTTGAAGCTGAAGATCCGGGCTCGCGAAGACTCGAGTCTTCTTTCTGTCAAGTCCACTGTCTCTTCGTCGCTAATTCGCTTCCGCCCGTTCGAAACTTCTCGCGAAAGAGGCATTGTGCTAGGATACGCGAACTTCTAGCCAAGCCGGACGCATCTACGATCAGAATTCGTCTTTGCGCACTTTGCCCGTTTCCGTTCGAGTTTCTGCGCGAGCTTGAAGCACGCCACCAACCGCTTTCGAGACTTCGAGACTCCTTTTTACCGCGGAATACCACGGACAGGATTTCCTCGCGTTACACCCTGCGCTCTCGAAACTTTCGTCAGCATTATATCTCCTGTAATTGCAAGAAACTAGGAGAATAAGGAAGCTTGGAGAAACTTTTTGAAAAAGAGACAACAGACAATTCGCGCTTTTTCTTTTGTGAAACTTACGATTTTCTTCCAACAGAGATTCCACTTTTATATTGGGTTAGTACAGTCATTTCTCTGGCTTTCGTACTACTTGAAACGTCGATACGAAAGTATCTATATAACTTCTAGCTTCTTAAAAATTGAGAATTGAAAGCGAACAATTGAATCGAATATCATGTTCGAATGATCTCGAACGGCTACCAAATAACTTTCAATGCCTTTTATATAACTCTGAATAATCTTGGAATGATCTTGAATAACTTCGAAAGAATTCTCAACTACCTTAAAATAACCTTCCAAATGATTTTTAAAAAGCTTGGATCAGAAGTGCTAGAACTTTGTGACTCGATATTCCACATAAAATAGTCATCGCGTTTCCTTTGACATTTCTAAGTCATATACAAACGCAGAGGAAGATACAACCAGTCGATCGAGATACTGGTAGTTTTATAATTCATCGAGGAATAGTGTTCTCTGGTCGGAATTATATCTAGCTGTGTAATGTAAATGTAATAAAACCGTAGATTCGCGGATCTTACAACTTTTAATAAGAATCCTCTGTTTCAACGCGCGCCGTTGCCGCATCGAGTTATGATTATTCCTGAAGTTATTTCCAAAGTCTCATGAATATGGAGACCCGTCGATGTGAAAGTTGTCGCGATAAGCGAGGAACTTTAACGCGAGCGACGGAACAGCAACGGAATGCCGAGCAGAACGGCGAACTTCAAAACATCCTGGTCACTCATAACACGAAACGTTTCACGCTTCAGGCTGAAATAATGTCCGGTGAAATTGCACGCGACCCTTGCTTTCGTAAATAAGATCGGATTTCACGAATAACTCGCCTCCAACTGAATTCGAGTCTCGTGAACGCACACTACCGCTCGTATATCAGAGTGTCACATCGATCGTAACTAATGGTAGTTTCCTTCCGATCTAGTAACTCTCTTGGAGACGTAAAAAGACGATCTGACTGCTTCTAGCAGCGGCAAATTAATCCTCATTTACGTTACAAAACTGTCCCCGTTTAGTTACCTTAATCAAGCTCGCTGTCGTAACCGCAAGATTAGAATGACATCGTAACCATAATTCCATAAATACGTCGAAATTAACAAGCTTGCACTAGGACGAGGCGCACACTGTTAAAGGAAGCGGTAGCTCGAGGCGCGTCAAGAATCAACGCGTTCAAGGAAGTCGTCACAATACAGGAAGCAGAAAATGGAGTCGGTCGGTGTAGCAGCAGCTGCACAAGCGGGTGCGGTACGGAAAGGAACGTCTTGGAGAAGGAAGAGAGACGGAGGGTTGAGAGAGGAGAGAGCGTAGCGGCGACGAGGTGCAAGAAAGAAAGGAGAGAAGAGAAGCTATGGCCGGCTAAGGAACGAGGCCAAGAAGCGGACGAAGGAGAGTTTTAAGAGACTGCGAACACGGGGATCCCGCTGCGAACGCGAGCTACCCGCGCTTGGGTGGCGCGTATGCAGCATAGGCGTAATGGGGCAACTTGTCAGCTACCGCGGCTCGTCCGTCAGAGGACGGAAAGGTACACCGTGCACGCTGGTATACGTCGGCATAGAGCAGAGAGCGTACTCGGAGAGTGAGCGACCGCGCGCGCTTCGCCCTTTTTCCTAGGCGTCGTCGTTCGTGTGCTCGTGTGCCTTCCCGCTCGCTCTTTCCACCTCCGTCCGCGTTGCGAGTTTGTATTCACGCGAAGATATAGAAGCCGGTACGAGGAATCGACGCTTGATATCCTGGACACGTAGCGCGACTCGCGACTCGTCGAAGAAAGCACGAGCAGATGAGCGCAGCCAGAAGAAACGGAGAGTTGAAAGAGGGACACGGGGCCGAGGAGGGGAAAGGGACGTGGTATCCGAGAGGGCCGACACGCTCGTCCCATCATGGATTACGTTTCGCTCCCCATAAGCGCGAGCTCACGCATAAACAACCTACTACCGGTCTTAAACATGTCCCTGGACCGCGGCGCGGGCAACCGCCGCGCGCGCATTTCTGTGTTCACCGTCACGGGAAGTCTTAACGAGCCGATTGAGCCTCCTATGACTCCGTCTCGATTCGTTCGGCTCGCGGGATTTGCTTTGTTGGACAGCGCACGCTCCACGCGGAACACGTTAGTCGTCTCGGTTGGATGATGTACTCAGATTGCAGGCAACGCCGATTTCGGTCTCTGCGCGAACCTCCAAACCTCCTTTTCCCATGGGATATCTTACTTACTGCGCGTCTCGTTGGTTTAGGCTCATGGAGAAGAGTTATAGGGTCGAAACTTCCACGTTCGGTTGACGATACGCAGTAGCGACAAGTGTGTCTGACCGAGTCGGGCGAAATCTACTGTGGCAGGTTGCAACGATGCAGTTCGATTGCAGGGACAGATTCGAGTACAATATATAGAATATGCATAGTATACATTTGATATATAACTTTCTTGTTTATATTTCCAATCTTTTTGTTTGGATTCTTCATTTATTTGTTTATTATTCCAATTTTGTTATTTATATACGTCAGAGATGAAAGGACACCGGGCCTTTCCTTTGGAACTCTTTAGAAAATCCCAAATACTTTAATCTCTATAAGTTAACCTGATTATAATTGTCCGAGATTTGCGATAATGGGCTTGGGATCACGGGATGAACGTTTTACCTAATAGGGGTATAGAATAATTGTAAAGCTCTCCTTAAAAAGAAATAGTTGTAGCGACACTTGACAGTAAACATTCCAATGGTCTCTGTCCCGTGGCTCGCCACACACAGACTCTATTCTTCGGGCACGTTGATTACCAGATGTCGATGCATCTCCACAGGACATGTTCAGCTAGTCTGAGGACCTGCTATAAATTTAGTTAACTAAGATCCTTCAAACGGACAAACAATCTTCATTCTAATAGTCCTTAAATTCACCACCCACTACGAGAAGATACGGGAAATCTGCTTTTCTCACGGACGACGCTTGCCGCTAGCAACTTTCTCTCAAGGACGACTAGCATCTTTCTCTAACCACCAACATAGAAATTAACCAATTAACAGCAACGTCCATTTCCCTCACTTTTCGAGCGAAGGTTTTCCTCGACGAATCCGATAATCTCGTGCCCTTAGACACACCCCATCATAGTTTTCCTCTGCAGCATCACCGCGACGGAAAACACATTCTCTCGTGCGATCTCATCAGCGAGTAAAACAACGTCTTTTACGATCTGTGAATACTTCACGTTTTTAATAAAGAGTCAAACTTAGACTTTGAAGGAAAGTACATTATGTTATCCCGTTGACCGCGGATTCGTTATCGAACCTAGGACCATTGTCATTAGTGACTAATCACCGCAGTTACTTGCCAATTCTGTAATACTCACACTTGTGCTAATCAACATTACCTCGATTGTATAACAACGATGGCTAGTTCCAGTGAAGATTCATTACATGCCCCTAACCCTAATCATAATGAGAACCCGACATATAAAATACTAGGAGTACTAAGAATCTTTAAATGCCCAATGTGTATCACAATTTACTAAAGTATTTCATTAAATAGAAATAACATCTTTCACGTGTTTTTGCTACATAAAGTTTTATCGACCGACGTGTCCAACTATGGCTGTTACGATCCACTGTGTGCGGTGTTCGTAGATTCAGTTCGTAGAGACGACGATGGTACGTCCTTTTAATTAATCAACACGCTCTATTGCTGCACATAAAAGGATTACAACGAGTCGCTAATCACTGATCGCTATAAATCTTGCAATCCTTCCATGCCTCTGTTTCGAATACAACGATACTTTTTATAACCGCACGCCAGACCTGGACAGTTCGCTTAATCACACAGAATCGCGGTAACGGCGGCAATTAATTGACCGTTCACGCGCGGCTGTCACATAATTTGGTGTAACTTTCGAACGCGGCGACGTTATCGTGACACCGGTTGAAACGTTAATTTATGCCACCGGCCAACTGGGAAACGCAAGAAAACGTAAAGCGCAACGTCACGTATTACGTGCGACCGCGATATTACGCGCGGTCTTAATTAACCGGCCCCGATAGATCATAATCTTATAAATCGTAATTGAATTAAACGACCGCCGACGTGGCCGCGCCGCCACGAGAAACGACGATGTTTCCACGTGATTTATATACTTTACGTACGCGGTTCCGGTTGTTTAACGTTGAAATTATCGACCACGCCGAGACTGCCCGTTGGCCACCAGGAAACGTTCCATTTCCACCGTCTCGCGTCTGTCTTCTGTCTCTTTTTCCCCTTCCTCGTTCTCTCTCCTGTTTTTATCGCTCTGTTACTTTCTGACCGCCGATCGACGATTACCCGATTACGATCAGCACAACCAGTCAATAACGCGCCCGCCCGTTTGCATTTCCATAATTCACGGAGGTTTCGCCCGCTTCAATGCACCATCACCATCGTTGCGCTCTTTCTCAAACTTCCAGCAGCTGCAGCTGCAGCCAGCCCGCACCTGGAACTTCCACGGATATACATAACTCGGAATAGCGCGAAGCGAACGATACCTCCCAACGCCTTTCAGGCGAACGCTTTTCCCCATCGTGTTTTTAACTGCCTCACTTTTACTGTCACCGGAGTTTCATCGTTTATTCGTCAATTTTTAGTCAGATGCATTTGTCGTTTTAACGGTTAGTCTCGTCAATTTTTTGCTGTCCAGGTGCGCTCTTCATTTTTTAATACATCAGGCAAATTCTTTTTGCTACGAGTTTCTGCTTGCGAAATAACATTCATACCTCCTAATTTCAACGTTCCTAATTACCTATAGATAAATTTTTACACCTCGCGTATGATGCACATTTTAGAAAGAATTTAATCGTATAATTTCTAAGAATCTCTGGAGTGCGTAAAATTATAATCCTTAACTCTTGGCAACAAAATCTTAATTCTTAAATATAATTGACCGTTCAAGAGGCAACATCTTAATTTAGCTGCCTTGGCACACAAGGGTTCGTTGCGAACATAATCGATAAGGACAAACACGTGAAACCGCGTGAGTCGAAACTTGATTTAGCCAGGCACGAACAGTCGTTATCGGATTTATGCAAAAACACGGGACCGTATCTCATTAATAACCGAGCCGAAGGCGACCGATCGACCAAGATGCTACAGGTTTATTTATTTTTCCAAACGAGACGACGATTATATACGACTCGCGACCGACTAATTCTCTCATAGTTAAACTCGATCGCTTCGTGGTTCGATCGCCGAAAAGTCATCGTTATTCCAATTCCATGCAGCTTTGCAGTGTCTTTTTCTCACCCTTTTCCTCGGTCAAAGAAACTTTATAACGGGTCCATGCCGACGTTAATTGACGTATCATGTCGTAATGCGGTTACGCTATTATCTCTGCCCACTGTGAGCCTGATATTGCATTAGCGAGTTGATCTTTCATCGTCGACGAGTTTTCTGTGCCCTGCTCGACGATCGCCCCAGGGATATCGCTCGCCGAGATGAGAATGGATAAACCGGAATACAACGGCCTTGGGAAACGTGACTTCACCGTTGGCGATTAGACGTTTATGTTCGTTTGTTTTTTTATCGAATAAGACCAATGGGGTGAGTTGTTTTCATCGACATAGGATTAGGATTGAAGATCGATCGGTCGCTCATATCGTGAGAAATCGACGTACATTATATTAAGATTCAAGTCGATTAATCTTTCCGTATAAGTAGTTGTATACGTAAAGAGTATTTTATTTTCACACGTTTAATATGATCCCGCGATAGGCTGATTTCCTAGTTTAATACATATTGCTAAAGGTGAGTACAAGTCTGAAATTCTAATGAGAGTACCATCAAGTAAAATTTAAAAGTAAAACGACACGTTATTTGCGCCAGCTGTCGCGAGATACGACAATATTATTTAAGAATAAAAAGCGACGGCGCTATTTATCTATGAAAGAATGCTGCTTCATCGAGGATATGACTAGGATTAAAATCAAAGGAGCAAAATTCTCGTAAAATCTATCATTCTCCGAAGAAGCTGGTCAAACTGGTATCGTTCGTATTTTCTGTCTATAATTCGTCGGTATCGTTTCTACGATTTCTCTTTGGGAAAATCGCTCGCTCAAGTATATTCTCACTTTTCTTCTATTCGTATATAATCGTGCGTTTAAACGCACGACGATTGGCAAACCGCTATACTTTCTTGCTAAATGAAAAAAGATAACCACAAGATAATTCAATAATTACGCTTCGACGAAACGATGATCATCCCCGATAAACGTCGCTTTCAATTAGTTTACTCGTTAAACTGCCATGCAAAATCTATCCACGCAGTGGTAGCTGTCCGTGATGGTCAAACGAGCGGTATAAATATCGCATCAAGGACGAAAGATTTATAAATCGTCGGCTTTTATTTCGAGTTAAGTCTGCTTTAGGACTTGTCCCATTAGGCCAGCTTCCCTCATACTGAACGTTCACTGCGCCTTTATTGGCACCACGAGCACGAGGATAGATTATGTGGCTCTTCGCGAATTCTAAATATCTTATTAAACAGCGTCGCGACTGTCTATTAAGTCCCGTGTGTCTTCCTTCCTTTCGTTTCTTTTTTTGCCATCGACAGCGGACTCCATGAAGAGCTATCATCTGAATGTACATAGTGGCTCACATAAGTACCTCAACACTTATCCCGGGAAACTTACACATGTCCTTATTTCTCAATGAAGTATTTTTTTTTGTTTATCGATATTTCATGTTCATCGTAGTAAAATTTTGTAGTCATATGAAAGTACTGATAAATTCTATACTAATGCGAATTGAATGTAAATTACGAAATACAAAGTTCATCAAAGTGCTTGAGACTAACGTACGTGGACTTCACCGTGATGTTAAGTATGGATTTTTATTTTAACGACTTTAATTAACATGTTGCTCAGAGCGAGCGTATGTTTCCTATATGTTCGTTTACAAAGTTGCAATACGTTTAGCCACGCAATTCCCGCTTCTAGCGCAACATTCTTCCATTCTAACAAATTGCTATCCACACTATGAACCCACGGGCGTCGAGTCGGTACCGCGAGACGCCTTCTGGTATCTTCGTCCGTTCCACGAATCTTTTCCTTTCTACTTTCCTTTCGTAGTCCTGACAACCAAGTTGACTCCTATTTCCTCTTCGCCGTTGCAAAACACGGAACTGTCAGTGTTGCGAATCTGGCGAGCTTGCGCGCGAAAATAAGCGGTCACGCGAGATAACCGAAGCATGAAGGAGACAGAGGATGAAGTTAAACGAAACCACGATCGGCCTGCTCGAACTGTCGGATGTCTATTACTTCCAACTTCTTCCGTAACTTCGTCGGAAATTTTTCACGCTGAGAACGAAATTTAATCGAAAGTCTTCGCTATTATTTATCCGTACGTTTTAAGTGGCAACTGCGTTTTCTAAGACGATGTGCATTTGCCATATTTGTAAGTACAACAGCTGCAGTTATGGAAATTACGATCAAGAAATGATGCGAGGGATAATTCAAAACAACTCGAAGTCTTGAAAGACTTACCACTTGGAAAATCGTCAAATAATCGAAAAAACATTATATCAAGACCAGAAACACTTATAGTAACGAATATCATGATCGAAATATATAAGAGAATAATTAAAAGTGTTTACAACAAATGCTGCCTTCAAATAGTTACCCTATTTGAAAAAATATATATAATAAAATAATCACCAAAAATATATATATAATAAAAATAATCACCCTCGAAAAGTCACATGGATGGTTTAAAAAAATCCAAGAATATTTTCCTTGCCATCTTTATTTTTATGTTTTTCTCTTGCCTTTGTAAGTGGCGGTGATGATAAAATCTTAATAATCGTCTTAAAGTCAATCTTGACATAAATTTTATCAAACCCATAGAAATTGTTGGCTTCTGTTCACTCGATTGGCGCAATAAAACCATTCACAGTATCACTGTATCATCAAATATAAAAAATCTTACTTCTCTGTTATCTTGCACCGTTATCAACCCCGCGGAGAGGCTTCGCCGTGCTATCAAGCTTTCACGACCGCTAATACGTGGGTTCCTATGTAATCACCAAAGCACGGGCATGAGTGTGCCAGAGATACTCGTCATTAGCACGGGCCCGAGTTTACGATGTGCGACTTTCATTTAGCTGCGTCTGTCCGAACGTTTAATGCTTGGTCCGTTGCTGGAAATTCGACGAAGGGCGACTTGGTTCCTTTGATTTCAGCCGGTATAAAACACGACTTTAAACTCGAACCAGCGAACCGCGACCGTATTCCTCGCGAATATAACGAAGCGCCCAACGGAACGGGACGTTGCTGGAATTCGCTTAAGCGTAATTAGCGAACCGCATAGCGGTTTGAAACGGTGAGATCCTCAATTAGCGTTTTCCTTCTCTTCAGAATGGGCTGGAAGTAATCGTGAATCATTCACGGAAGGTTCATCCGTGATACTGTCTCGAAACTTTGCGGACGGACGAACCTGGTCGGACAGCCGATGTTCCGCGACGCGACCCGTCTCGGCATCGTAAATACCGGCTTCGAGACGAAGTAATGGACGTGTGTTCTCTTGAACTCTACCATCCCATAGAATACAAGAGTCTTAGGTTATACATGCAACGTACACGTCAACGTGTCTCCTGAAATTCAATTTTAATGTAGACGAGTCACATACAGGTGGCTGATGAAGTTATTAGAAGACTCACAGAATTATTTATATTTGTTCAATGTAGAACAATAACTTGTGAGATGTATGATTGTGATTGTAAGACTGTAAGAAAGGGCAATGGTATCTGAGTCATTTACTGTGTCAGCGAAGTACACTTGTGTGATGTGTCTAATGCAAATTGTCTTTACTCCGCGTCTTCTTGGTCTTGAACGATTTAATTGGCGACAATGAAGCTACTCGATACTCGTTCCATTGCAATTACGCCGTGGTAATTCCTTGAACTAATAGCTTTTAATAGATGATTCTTTCTGCATGCTATGACTAGTTAAACTCTTATATTTAACTATTAATTACCGAATTCGTCATCGATCCTCGAATGGATTTTTAATTAAAACACGATCTTCCAGAAAATGTCGTATATCAATATAGATAGGTATTTCCCATTAATGATTCGATTTATAATGGAGGAACATAGAGAGAAATTTAAATAAGATATCCATCCAGTAAGTTTCTAATTAAAATACAACACTCCGGGGAAGATTTCACGCGACAAGTCAAGGTTGCGTCGATAGCGACGAAATAAATTTCGCAACCATAGAAGAGAGCATCGTTGGAACAAAGAGGAAGCCGTTGACGATCGATAATTTCGTCCTGAAAATACGAAATTTGCCATGATACCGTGCGTTATTAGTGGAAGCGCAATGAGGTTCGCCGGTTTCATGAAATTTGATACCGTCGCGAAAACTTTTGTTAAAAGGGAGACGGCCCGTTGTGCATCGCTATGTTATGTTATTAATTACGAGCAACGAAGTAGCGAGACGTCTTCCATGTTCGTCCAAGCCGAGCGGCTGAGTGTAGAAATTCCGATACGCTGCCGTCTAGCCAACGTACCACGCTCGTATCGAATTTCAATTATTTATCGGGAACTCGCACTAATTGCAGCCGCACGGCTGTTTCCGCAAGAAGCAGCCGCTTCGTCTTTCTGCCCAGGTAGAACCAGAGGAACGCATCCCCTCATCGCCGAGGCAAGAACTAACACGTCACGACAGACGATGGTCCTTGGAAGTCGACACCGGGCTACCTTGAGACGCGAAAACCAGCATCGTATAGGAAGGGAGTACTGCGCGCCGTGAATACTCACAGCAGCCTTGTATACCGGCTGGATCTGGCCAATTTGTTGATTGCTTAGGAGGTGATTATGGTATATTGCGTTTAGAAACGACATTACGACGAAATAATCCTTTGCCAACCGTGCGATATTAAATAATTTATTCCAAATGATTCATACTCTATATGCTCATATACTCACGAAAATATTTGAAGACACAAGTACGTTGTATATACAAAAGATTTGGAAATTGTATTAACACTTTAACGAGACTCAGCTGTCATTATTATATTAGTTATTATACATACGTATAGAATGTGGACACCAGTGCGGTATAAAACCGCGATTAGTTATTGGGTGTGAAAATTATAAATTAGAACGAGAGGTATTAGATATGGAGATTTGCGAGCTGAGATAATTCTAGATATTAGAAAAGTAATGAGCTGGTGCAAATTGCACCTGCGAGGAAAACTACAGGCAGGATTAAAGTTCGATAAAAGTGATTATTCACTAATAACGAGACTGAGGCTTGGCAAACGTGTGCATATCGGCGTATTGCATAACAGAGTTTCTTCGGAAGATTGCAAGGCTTAGTAGAAATTAATTCAGTCGAATCTACAAGGTACTATTTTTATACTCAGTTTCATACATGCTCGTTATGATCTCTAATTAAATCATTCACACGGCTAATATTAAATTATCGCAGACGCCGGTCAATGATACGCGTCGATCTCTATTACGATCATTCCACGTCCTCGATCTTAGCTGCTGAGTTTCTACGATACGCAATACACCGTTCGCAATTATCTTCACGCAACACTACGTTCACGCGATGCGCCTCAAATTCCAACTTTAACTGCGTCAATTTGCAACAAATCGTCTGTACCGACATATTATCTTCTAAATGTTGATTCGCGTTTCGCATTCGAACGAACGCCAATTGTACAGTGTAAAAACGTTGAGCCATCGTCTTGAACGACACGGTTGCAGATAACACCTGGTTGGAATACTAATCGATCAATTTCAACCGGGGTATTTTTAAACGTTACCAAAAAAAAAAAAAAAAAAAAATAAATCGAAAGCCAGACCTACTCACTGTCGCTCGGTTTTTTCTTACGAGCGCGCGTCGTCCACTGTCGAAATTATAATTCGAACAGGTTATTGCTCGCGGTGGAGATCGGTTGCGTTCAGTATCCCAAATACGATTCCCCGATGCGTACACGGATAACAGATTGAAGATGTCTCGATAGGATTGGTGGATCACCGGGCACGTGGGTGGAAACGTCATCCTCGAAGCCGTAGGTATCGCCAGCTGCCAAGACTCGGACGTACGTACTTCAGAAGCGCCGTGAAAACCGGATTAATCTTAACCAATCGGCCAATACATCGAAGCGTTCGAACTGGGACCGGATTACGCGCATACGTTTTGCCTCGTATTTTTTGTCTCTCGTAATCTAAATCGGCGTCGATCGTGTACGAGTTTAATGCGTTCCGTAGAACGAGCCGATCGATTCGCCAAACCGCTGTACTACCGTCACGGATGATCGTTCACGCAAATTCACACGAAACAAACGTTTCGTCGAACTTAATTAATGTATGGAAATCAAGCATACATCGAATGTTTTAACGTGTGTATATCATGTCAAATATACTTCTGTATAAGTCACGAGACATTTGCTAATTTTAAACATAAGCTATAATAAACAGGTGTGTAGTAATAAAATTCTTGAAACTTAATGTAACGTAGATTGCAGATATTTATGTAAATTGATATTTGCATTTTGATAAATTCAACTAAAGAAAGTGATACTTAAGCAGAAATTGATCTCATAATGGATATTACGATTCTGTATAATTTTACAGTCTTAAATTATTCATAAATGCATGAAAATCCACAGGATGTTTACAACGCACGCGGTTAATAAGTACTAATTTCATTTCATAATTACAACATCCATTTATACATTTCCAAGTATACTAATTGAAAGTGTTCCGTGACTTATAGGTGGTAGTGTACGTACGGTAAGTGAAATCTCCGTTCAATTGCATAGAGAAGTTGCGGAAGCGTCGAGCGCGGCTAATTTCAATTCCATCGACGCGATATCTGGCTTCGAACCGGGCGTTCAGTGATCACATCAGGCGACCCCGGTACTCCTCGCGATACGATCCTAACGGTAATAGAGGCAACAAAGCGCAACTAGTCTCGATCGTGGAATCGCGAGACTCTTTCTCTATCGCAGGTATATCGGCAATAATAAAGTCGTCACGATCGCGATAGAGGAAAGCGGAGAGAACGGGAGGACTGGCGCGATTCATCGGGCACGAGCCGCGTCTCCCATTCATCGACGCTGTTCTTAAGCAACGCTCGGCTGCATGTATACGCGCGCATCAACCTGTAGCCTCGATCTCGCAATAATTGCATCCGCGAAATGAACCAAAGGCACGTGCTCCCTTCGAACCAGTTCCACCGTTCACCAAACGATCACACATGCGTCCAGCTCGAAGCGTGGTTGCTTCAATTCGCGGTTATTCTCTTCGATCTCAAAACGAGAGAAGCTGACTAACCAGACCAGCAGCCAGACGGCTAGCGCAAACCAGAGCTTGTACGAAGGCCGATGCAGCGTGGCACATTTACCTATAATCTATGGACGCGTTCCCGCGATGCCGTAATAATTGCACTCGCAAGGAGGCATCCAGTCGGTCGAGGAAGGAAGTCTTTGTTGCGGCCAGGCGAACAAGACTAGTACGCTACTATCTGTAGCCAAGCTGGTAAAGCAAGGAACGAAGCAACGGTCGGCGAGTAAGGCTTGCACGGTGAACGCGTTGCATTCTAGCAATGGCATGCTGCCGAGGTTAATTGTATTGGCTCTCTCGGCCTCATTCTCATTCAATCGTGATCATTACCCGCCGAGAGCATCCTCCTACGTGTCACTCACACGTTTCATCGGTCCGGTATACGTACACGCCCAGCTATAGAATAGTGTGGGAAGGTTTCCTTAGGCTCGCACGGCATACTCGGCCAGTAACGTATATACTTCGATTATCGCGGTCACGCGTGTGCGCGTGTTGGTGCGCATCCATGCGCGCGTTAAGCATAGGCGAGCGGTGGTCGCGTACACATCTTCGAGCTCGTTGTGTCCACGCCGGATTAACTAACGAACGTACGAATGTGCATGCACGTTCCTCCTCTGTTCCGCCTCTATCGATACAAATTAATAGCATCTCCACGCCGAGCCGAGCCACGATTGGTAGGCGACGCTTTCCATAGGACGGACGCCGAGTCACCGTTGGGAGGTTCTCCTCGCTACTCCACGAGATGCTACTACCGAGATGCAACCGCGTCGATCGACTCGTGGGCGGATGGATGAAGTTATCCAGTGACGCCCGGCGTCAAGGTTCTGCTCGTGCTTGTGTCTGGATGGGAAAAATAGCCAGTCACACGATCAGCGAGATTAGCGAAGGTTTTCTCATGCGGAGGTGGAGATCGTTGCATGAAATTGCAGAACTATAGTCTGGGAGTTTGGGGCGTGAACCGAAACGGAGTAATGTAAACAAAGGTATTTCGTCTAAAAATACGCTATGCTTACGGGAAATTGATGCAACTCCGGCAAATGCAAATCAGTATATATTCTTCTTCCTCCAAACTTCCCGCAACTTTGTCTAAAAAAAAGACGTTTCCAGAAAACGCGAGACGTTGCCCGATTGTAAGGCTTCAGAATTTCAATTCGAGACCCAGCAAGATAGCTTCTTCGGTAGAATGCAATTCACGCCGCCGTGAAGAGAAAGATTTCTCTGGGTCCTGTCCGAAAATCCGTACTTTATATCCAAGAGGTACTCGCGGTCAACTCGACGTGGGATCGACTAAAGCGCATAAATAAGGCGCGTGCGAGCAAACTAGCATTTTCGACGAGCCAAGTCACAGGCGGGTGTCGAACAAGCGTGGTTACCAAGGATTCTGCCTACCGGCTCTCTTCCGACTATCCGGTTCTCGTGCGATGGCGTGGCAAGCTTGTCTCCGCAGGCATGAAGGATCGGCCCAAACACTGCGGGTAGCGAACGAGCCTTGATACGTAGCATTCATAAATCTGCAGGTTTTTCAGCTTTTCCTGAACGGCGGTGACCTTGCCTGCCGCTCCCACGTTCACAGTCCATGCGCGCGCGATCGTTTTATTCGCCGGCGGCACGCAGCCACAGCCAGCTTGCGACCCCGCTAGGTCGAAAGCCGGAGGATCCGTGTGGCTCACCGAGAATCTCGATTTCCGTTTTATTTGGTCGCTGCCCGCGCTGACCAGGATTTATAGCTGTCGAGCCAGCCAGCGAGAGACGTTTATACGATGCCAAATTCTTCTTCGGCTACGATCACCGCCGCAACGTTCGTTAAAGAATATCGCGCGCGGTTGGCACCGATCGTCGTGTCGATGGAATTTTCCAGAAACCTGTCTTATACGTCAGGGTTGTTCGAATTTTTACATAAACAGAGTTTCATTGGGTTTCCTTCTTACAGGCAATCTATTATAAGACGATACAGTAAAATAAGGCATGGTTTTTTGGGTCACCTAAGCTTCAACATTTTAAAATTTAATCTTCATCTTTGTAGAAAATAATCAAGTTCATGGTATATCATGAGGTACCATTAGTTTTGAATGTAATAACGAAAGAATGTGAAAAATATAATGTACTTAAGGTTCGATAAGGAAAAAGATCAGAAACGATAATAATTATGATAATGGTTATGATAGATAATGATTCGAATAAGCCTATGGTAAGGTTATTTGAACGAGAAAGTATAAGGAAGCATTAAATTTAGTATGCAAACATGCATAGTAGTTGTATGTTCGTTGTGTAGTTACCAATATAAAATACGTTGTAATGTTATTAATTTTCCGATAACACTACATATTTTAGGAACCTAACTATCGTGTTATATAGAAATTGTCTGCATATAAAAATGAATTCGAGTTGATTGAAATTATTGAAATTTGCTTCTACCTCCTGACTTTACCTTTGTAAAGAACTAGTACATTAGAAAGGAAAGAATCGGAATCTATCCGAATGAAAAATTTCGGACATTTATAACGGGGAACGTTTTCGATCAAAGATAAACATCTGAAATAAAATCCTCTCGGAGGTGCCCGTGAGCGTACAAAAATATTCGTCGGACCGAAGGAATCTCGAGAGTTGATCTTCGCACAGGTCGGAGCGGAGGAAGTTTTCGATCGGTCCGAGTTAGCACGGACGACCGACAATCGCGAACGAGATTCAAAGGGGCTAGACCGGGCTGGTAGTAGAGTCGAAGGGCTCGCTAATCAGAGATTTAATTGATACCATGGCGAGCACGACCGTCGCACACGAGCGTACTCTCACACGACGGTCACAGGACGCACCGACAGAGGAACACATTGGCGACCCTCCTATCGTACCGGGCAAAAGGACGGGGCCGTAATACATATGTAACACGACAGAACGATGGGACACGGAACGTGAACGGGGTAAGGTAACGGGGGAACGTGGATAAAGCGGGTTACAGGCTACTTAATCCTGAGCTCTTCATTAGCAACGCTGGCGAATCACCTCTGTTCTTCCTTCTCGTGTATGCACTGGTTGTTTCGATTATTGCTGGCTCGTACAATCTAAATTGTCATCGATGGCCGTCTCGTAATACGATGCACTCTCTTTGTCTTTCGCTCTCTGGATGTTTCGCAGAAAAATAGTTCGATCGGGATCGTTGTGTTGTACCAGTTTCGACGTCACGTAACAGCTTTCACCGTTTCGGTGGTTAAATCGCGGTCATTGGTATATCGGTTTTAAACGACCAACCCCCAAACGTTCTCGACGATTCGCGATCCGTGATCAGCGTAAAGACAAATATCGTAGCTTTAATTGCCGATTTGGACAGGAAGAACGTGACTCTACAGCGAACGATTTCTATACTCATGGACAATTTAATTCGAATACACGCGATTCGCTGTCGAAGGTACGATGAAAAAGCAAGAGAGCCCGATTATCTTTAATTTTACGACGTATACGTGATGCTATAACGTGGCGGCCGCACGAATTAACCCGAACTATCGACGTACGAGCCACGATCCCACGAAACTGCCGGAGTAAACCGCGAGAGGACCACGATTGAACCTTCATTTACGCCGAAACGATAGCATTGTTGAATCCGCCACAGAGGGAAACTGCAGTCGGCTGACAGCCACTTACCTGAAAACAAAGGAACAGGCGAAAATTACATTCAGTTTTAAGATAGGGCTGGAAAGTACGCTCGAGAAGGGAGAGGTGAGACGAGAGAACACAGGGGAGGATAATTAAATGTATGCTACGGAACCCTTGTTTTCCCACCTTTTGTCAGAAACTTCGAACCCTCCCTGTTTTTGTAATTCCCTTGTCCGCCTCTCACCCTCTATCTTTTCCTGCCCCCCTTTCTTTTTAGGTAATCTCCGGCTTGTATTAATATTAATAACGAGCCCAATAGACATATAGGCAGCCGGAATTTTTCGTGGATCAATATGCGCGGCGAATTCACGCGAGTGCCGGTAAATAAAAGGCGTCGGCGCTCAAATCGAATCACCCGCCGGATACTAACGAGGAAACGTTCCTGATGGCGTGTTTGCTCCGTCTTCCCCGCTTTTTCTCCCCTGGATTCATGACGCCTAGCCTCTATTACAGTCTTCAAGCTCGTTTTATGTCTCGCGAAAAAACTTTCCCACATTTTTACCTCAAATATAGGTATTTCCTACTCGTAGATTACTTTCATTATTTTGAACATTATTAAACCTAACCGAGTTACTCGAAAGACAAGCTGATCAATTCCAATTTTTGTAAATTTCTTTCTCCGAATTCGTTCAAAACTAAACGATTTATTTTTATTTCTAACGCATCGAAATACATCGAATTTGAACGCGAACTCAATCAAAAAGTTGGAACTCGAAATAGGAACTAGGAAACCTCATCTTTCCACGCGTCTATGAAACCATAACGCGACCAGTACAAATAACTGTACAAGCTGAATCAGCAGTCGCGTCTGGTACCTACAGGGTGAAGCAATTTAACGCGAATAGGCGGATTGCATTCGTTTATGCGCAAGAACGCCAGGCAATATCCACATAATTTCACGATTACACACGCAGACAGAGCCAAGGAGAAGGATTGTGTGGGCTGCGCTCACATTCGCGCTAGCATTTGTGTATAACGACCAAAACAAGTTGATTTTCTCAACCCGTTGCTCTCTATTCTCGGCGTATTTCTCCAGTTCTCACGAAGTCTCCCGTGACGCGCTAATTTGTTTACGTAATCAACTGCTCCAAGTGTCGCCCGATTTTCTTGTCTTATCTTGTCACACACTGTTTTCCAGCCAGTCGTTCCATCTTCGGTTTTGAAATTCAGTTCGACTTCAGTGTCGTTTAGTTTCGAATTTGATGTTATTAATTAGGGATGATGATGGTTTCGATATGTTAAAAGAGTACAAGAAAGAGCAGGTGTAATGAAGATGGATATCATGGGCGTGCAGGTGAATTTTAAGAAAGTGTTTTTATAGTTGCTTGGTAAAAATTTTTGAATAATTTGGATTGTGTGTATTATGGTGATCTGTTGCGATATATTTAGTATGTAGAATATTCCTTGAAAATTCATATTGAAAGGGTATCAGGATGGATTAAACTTGATTTAAATATGCAAGCTAAAATTAAAAGAATTTTATTTTTCGTAAAAATGTAAGATTTCTCTAATAATATCTACAGAAGGTGTTTTACGCAATTATAATTCTAAGCAATCATAATTTCATATTGGAACGCATAACTAAGTACTGTCACGTTCATCCTCAATGTCATAAGGCGAATGACCGGCCAGATTTACTACTTCCTTTCCAGTAACTTTTCTATTTCCCTTTCTCTCCCCTTTTAGCCTTCCAAAGATGGACAAGAATAACAATGTGCGTTATTTTAAATTTAGTTCAATGATTTCGAGAAATGAAAAAATACGTCATACGAGTTACAAACAGAGGCGAACGGATCACGATTCGTGTGTACTGGATATGCAGGGCACATATTAAAGTAGACGTCAGATCGCGTGTGATTTAATCAATATTTATAAAACTTAATTAACATGTGCATGTTAACGGTTCCATATACATGAGTATCGAATTTAATGAACAAAGTTCGTATAGTTCTGCGCGAGGAAGGCGCGTTTGCAAATACGTGCAGAATTCACGCGATAAAACGAGCGACAAAGTATGTATGTATTGGAGATAAATTGAATTTCTGGGGCCGAGTAAATTATTATTCTAACGATTTCCCATCAAAATCTGTGTTTTGAGTAAACCGATCAATCAGAATTGAATTTCATTTATTCAATCTCTCATTTCGCTCAGATTATTATCCCTGTTGAACCTTGTTAATCAAAATTGTATTGTGTATGGCTCGCGAGAACCGCGTTTCGCATTTTATAATAATTGCATATTGAAAGACCGATAATAAAAACAAAATTCGGAAATAGTACGTACACGAATATCAAATAAAGAATTAAAATACAAATTACGTATCTAATAACAAGTTTTTCTCGCATTTTCTCTAAATTATTTCATATCCAAATAATCGTCAATCTTTTTATATTATTCTTTTATTTTTTATATTATTCCCGAGAAATACTCGAACGTACGAATAAAATCCAAATTGATGGGAAGGCTACAAAATACGGAGGAATGCGTTTAACAACCTCGAACGTTTCGCCCGCGAATCGAAGAATCGCAGAAAGAATCGTGAAAGGGGGAAGCTTCGCAGCTGTTAGCCAAGCAATAACGATGTCCCTTTTTTACGAGGCGAAGGAATACAAAGATTCATCGATCCGCCGCGTAATCGTAAAACGGCAGGAGCGAGGTTCCGATATTACGATTACATGCTACATCCTCACTCTGGTTCTTCGAGATCCATAAATCTCGTTCTTCGGATACGCAAAATCCCAGTAATCTTCATAAAAATGTTCTCATAATGTATCATGGTAGAATACGTCGATACATTGCCGAAGAAAAGTGTTGAAATGTGGTCCATGAAACATATAAATAGACACTTGTCCTCGCAATGAAGTTTAATTACGAAATAAAATTGTTACTTTATAAACGATAAAAATGTCACATTAGTTTATCCAACGTACACACTGGATCAACTGTTCTAATTGATTCTTTTTGTTAGCACATCTACGTACAGTGTAGAATATAGTTAACCTTTGAGCCAAACGATCATCTACCTAGAAATCGTCAACGACGTCGTTAAAAAGACCATAAAACACTTCTATATTCAGATCGCTTTTACGAATCGCGATATCCTCCTGGTTCATAAATGTTAACGTTTTCAGTCACTTTGTACCGTTATTGCACAACGGTATACATAATAATATTTCTAGGAGGTGGACTATCAGTTTATGCTGCATCAGTCGACTGGGTGTAATAAAATCTTTTCCCTTTCTGATCGTTCCTGGCCGCTAGCCCGTGACAATGGAGAAACGATGGGGCACGCGAAGGCGTTCTCGTTTATCATGCCGCACTCGTAAATCAAGGATGAGATGAGGGGCAGAGCAAACGAGGTGCGCGACGAGACACTAAATAAAGCGCGAGATGCGTACCGGTACAGGGCTTTTAAATTCTCGTAATGAAATCGTAAAGCGAGCAGACGGATTTCGCTTTATGGGTCTCATCAAGCTTGTCTGCCTGTACAGGCGCCGCGACATCCGCCAGACGGATTCGCCAACCCAATGAGAATGCGAGTGAAACTATTTAGACCAGATAGTGGTGGAATGGAATACTAGACGTTGAGGAATACTGTGTCGTAAGCATAAACCTAGATTTCTAGTGGCACTTCCGAAATTATTTTTAACTAATTGTTTCACGTAACGAATCATACATATTAATGTCCCGGAATATTGCTTAGATGTTTCAGATGTATTCCGTAAATATAATCGCAACAAGAGAATTGTGAAACAAATTGGAAGAAAAAAAAGAGCATCTAAAGTTTCATAATTTCTAATCTTACGTTTTACGAAGTTTGCTGGACGTAACATTTACCCGATATGGTCGAGTTCCTTCGTACTTCCAACGTCATCGTATCCACTGTCAAATGAAATTCTTTTACGTCAACCGTCTAATAGACACCGATATCGAATGAAGCCCGAGACCAGGATCCGACAGCGAATAAGAAGAAGCAGCCGCTCAAAAGCAAGCACGTGTAACAGCATCGATAAACCTCCGCGTGTCACCACCATGTGTATACACAGGTAGAACGAAGGCGGTGGAATCCTTCTTAGACGACATCGACGAAGAGGAACAAGGAGAGGAAGGGGAGAAGACAGAAGTAGGCAGGTGTTTTTGCAGGCCGCCAAGGTAGACGTTGGCGTCGTAGCTCGAGAGACTCGTTCGGAGACTGTTAGCATCCTTCGCCACCATCGCCGCGTCAGCTTGCCCGGCGAACATCCTTGGATCTCCTTAGATCTTGCAGCGATCTTCTCTGATCTCCTCACACCTGGTTGCGTCTACCTGGCTAGGCGGTTTGTCCGATCTGATTCTCTCGCGGCCACTACCCTTCTCTCTTTCTCTCTGCCACTTTTGGCTTCTTGTCTCGTCTCCAACAACTTCTGCTACCTGTCTTTCTTCGTTCTTCCACCTCCAACTCCAACTTGTTTGGTTCGTCGATCGACTCGACTTGCGAGCACATTTTTCCATGAAATGTCGTTCGTCGTCTTTCTGCTCTTCTGTCCTCGTTTCTCTGGAACGTCGGTTGTCTCGTCACGCAGAATCGTGCACGATTTGCAAGAGCCAGCGTTCCATAGGGAGAGTGAGCCACGGGCCGGTGGGTGTTGCGAAAGTCCATGTCGATTCGGATCGTCTCGACGAGACTGAATCGAGAAGGCGTTGCCGGGGAACAACGGCGAGCTGCCGCGAGGGGCGTAGGTGTTGGTTCGCGACGATCGACTGAATGAACTCATTCCTTGGTGAGAGCTCACCTTGAAGACCCGGTTCCCTCGATAAACCGATGGAATTCTCTGTAATCGACTCGATTTGCAATTCTACCCGGCTGGAAGTCGATTCTCTCTTTATCTTCGATTTCGCTGCTCCGATGGAAATTGTATCCTCGTCCTTGTTCACTGCGCATTATGTCATTTCGCTAGCGAGTTGTGGGAATCTTGCAAATCGTTTCGCGGTTACTCATCCGGGGTGAGAAAATCGCTGCGGCGACTTTATCGTCTCGATGATTTGTCGCCAGTCGAAGTCATAGATTGAGTAAGCTCGATGAAATCTTGCGACACGCTATCTATTCGCTTGTCTCGATCAGATGTAAATTAGGAGAAACGGATTGCCAATTGGGTAATTATCATCGATAATGTTCCGAGAAGAATTCTGCCATTTGTCGATAGAGACAGAGAGATAGACGAAAGGTTAAGCAAATGAAACCTCGTAGCGTTTCTATTTCTCTGATATCGATGGAATCCGCGTTATCCACGGGGTTTACATTCTATTCGATTAAAAACCAATCTCTTTCTCTTTCTAATTGGAATCGTTGCGTAAATGGAATGCGTAAATGCAGACGACGGAGATTACGAGCCGTTGCATCATGTTACTAAGATCTGATACAAGGATGCGTGCAAGGGAAAATTAATTTGCTTCTTGCATCCCAGATGAGTTCCGTTTGGATAATAATATTTTTACAAATAAATGAATTTTATTGGACGTCTAGAATTAAACTTTAATTATTATTTGCACTGTATCAGAGAGATTTCGAATTATGAACATTCCTATTACAAGAATATTAAACGATACGAACCAATTTCTTCACTAATTTGTAGAATTCCTACAGAATTCCACGTTTATTCAAACTTTCCTCGATATTCCTATTCAACTACAGCCGATAAAAATATAGAGCGCTCGTAGCCTGAAACGTCGATTCGAACAACATTCCGCGAAAAACTGAAATCCGTGATAAAGGGTTCATCGACGACGAGGTAGCAAATTCAAAAAGCTTCAAGACAAGCGGGCAACGATAAAGTTGAAATGGACGGCGCTCGATTTTTCCAACGGGATTTTGCCAACTTACTAACAATTGGTTCGACGATACGGATTTCGGTGTGATGAAAGCTCGTACGCAGCTGCTCGATACAAAACGAGAAAAAAAGAGCGAGGAAAACGTGAAAAATAGTGGAAAAGAGATAGAATAGCTACGCGAAACGATCGTGGATCCGCGGCACCGGAAAGTTCGACAATTTTTAATTGCGACACGTCGACTGGGACGATCGAAGCCTGGACTCATCGTTTTCTCTTTTACACTTTTTTCGCGCGTTCACGCCGACGATCCTGGCTTTTCGTATTTTTCATGGCTGCACGGAGGCACCGACAAAAACTCGACGACGAAACACCGCTGACAATCAGAACCGTCGCGAACGATTGATTAATGAATCCATACAGGCAACAGCACTGTATACTGTGTTGTTTTTATCCGGTTTATAGTTTTCCACGTATGGTTTGCCAAGCGCCAGCCGTGTTATCGGGATTCCATGGGACCGCGGGTCGTGTTTCGTTGCGATCTTTTTTTTCCCCCATTGGACGTTCGTAGAGGCAGGGCAAGAAAATTGAAATGGATCGCCAGATCGCGCGATACCGGATCCAGACGCGAAAGATTTAATACAAAGATTGCCAGCCAGTTGATTCGAATATCGCGAATGCGAAAGGCGCCTGGCTTGCTTTATCTCGATACGAAGGCGCTATATATACGCTTTTTGCCAAAGAAATTGCTCTATTGCCAGTGTAGAATAAATCCTATGGATTGTATTATTTTTTCGGAAAACATGACTTTCGACGGGAATTGGTATCAATCGATGACGTTTTATTTGCAGACGATAAAACAAAACTGTTTAGTCGAACAGAGAATAAAGAAAGTGGCAGAGTAAACTTTATTGCAATTTCAATTTAAAGAAAGCTCCTTTAGTGTCTTTTTTAATGAATTTGTTCAGAATATCGTGATAAAAAGAATAGTGATTTCGTTGGAATTAATCCCGGAGAAATCTCTTTGAATAAACAAAGAATTGTGAACGAATAGTTGTTCTGTTCTATTATTTCTGTCAATATATCCTATGGATTGGATTCTATTTTCGAAAAAGGCTGACGTCCGTTGATGACGTTTCGTCCGGAACGATAAAACAAGAATTTCTAGTTGAAAAGAAACGAAGAGAATCTTTCGACCGTCATTTAAAAATATACATTGTTTTAGTCTTTTTTTTTTTATCAATTTAATTCACCTTCCACGTGATGAACATCATTGACACTGTAATAACTGATCAAACAAGCACGCAACAGTGATTTCAGCTGAATAAAGTCAGACGAGATCCCTTTAGATAAACGGAAACCTGTTAGGGAGTAAGGTTTTTCTGCTCACTTTTCCGCGGCCGCGTTGATCACGTGTGTGACTGAGCGGATCTCGTGTCAGCACAAAAACTGGACATTTTGCGGCAATAAATTGCCGCAATTACTATGCGCGCGGTAACGTATTCGCGTGGAAGCAGATTCAAGGCTCGTGAGAAAATAATGCGAGAATTCGCGCAAGGTGATCGAGTAGCGCCTCGTCTTTCCAACAAGCGCCCGCATCGTATCGTATCATGCATACACAAGCGGCCTAAGAATTTTCTCATAGTCTTCGTCGAACCTGCTTATTGAGATTAGCTTCTTTTGACATTATCCACGATTCGTCGATTATCGACAAGGACGCTAAATGCATCCAGGCTGCTGGTAATCGGTGTTTCGCAACGATCTGCCCCCATTATCCGTGTATATTATCGATCGAGGTAACGACGCGTTCGTTATTGCCTGGGAAGCACCACTGTATTACAAGCGCTTATAAGTAATCAGCCAACCACGGTGTCAGGCTTCACCCGAATTTCGTAACGTGATTTTCTTTTTTTTTTTTTTTTCTCTCGGATACTCAATATTTGATTTTTATCCAATATTCGAGCGCAAAAGAAGCGAGAAAAGAACAGGTTGATTGGTGGTTGGTTTGAAGAAATTCGACGACAGAGACTGGTTGCACATGCGCCACCGCGTGATTGCCGTACCGACGATAATAATCGTGATTTGTGCATCCATTCGAAAGCGCGGTAATAATAAACGCGATGGAAAAATGAAGAAAAGACAGAAAAGGGGAGACGGTGATGCAGCATTCTACGATGGAACGAAGAAAATTACTCGGTGGCAAACCAACAGATTAGAATGAGTCTTGCCGGTTACCGCCCTTTGGCCGCCTTGTTCCAGCGAACGAATGACAAACGACGTGACGTGAACAAGAGCGATCGCCTGCCTTGCTTGATGCGAGGGTATTTTCGGGCCCCCTCGTGAGCACACACGACGAGATTGCGAGGCGTCGTGTCCACGTTGTGAACGTGGGTCGAGCACGGGTAAACTATGCCTCTTCCTTTTTGTTGGGTTTCTAATTAACGCGTCGCTGCGCTGTTTCTTGTGGCGCGCGTTGGCAAACACGATTACCACGCGGTGATCATTGGAAGATTAAACTCGATAACGCTTTGTCTTACGAGCAATCAGCTTTTCTTTGGAAACGCGGTGTAGCTCGTTGCGGAGTGTACAGAACCGATTATCGACCACGAGATTGCTTAACCACGAAATTTCAGCCCTGTGCCTTTGTACATTTATTAACGATTATTATGTGTAATCGCCTTTTTAAATTTAGTATCAGAGAATGAGAAAAAATTACATTTGTATTTCTATATTTAAACTTTTCCAAATCTATTAATCAAGCAACGATACGCAATGCGTAACTTCGGATAAAATATCGCGTGTCCTTTTATTAGCACGCGAATTCCTTCCATTACAAATTCTTCCATAGGCTGAAGATCAGTTCGTGAAATATTTCGCCTATGAATGCAAATTACACGTAAAATCCTATTCCTAAGAAATTACATCTTATGATATCTAAAAGGATGTCATCTGTCCTTGATAACATAACAAAATGCAACGTTCATCTCACGAGTTCACGCAATAGCGTATGTCATGTGAAATTGCTCGGTCATTGAACGATGTTTCGTTCAGTGGGGGCAAAAAGTGCTAGCCATGACAAAGACCGACGGTCTAAAAAGCCTATATGTCGCGTTTCCATCTGCGCCCACGTACTCACGAGATCTATGCGAGAGGCTGGCTTTTGCAATTTTTTCTCTTCCCTCGACGACGCAGTCGCGTTTCGCGGGAAACGATGGAAGCGTGCGCCAACAACAAAGGAAGACGAAGAAATGACACGGTACCGCGAAGCACCGGTCGAGTTATTTTCACCGGTCGAAAGTGGAGTAACAGTGGCAGAGTCACATCTCCCCCGCATCTCCCTGATCCCATCCCTTTTCTTCCTTTTTCCTGTGCACTGTATCCAGCCGTGGCTAGATGGGAAATTCAAAGCAGCATATATTTTTAGCGCCAGACAAGCCCATTAGGCGCCACCATCGTCGAGTGTCAACGGTTAGATTCTTCGACTCAAAATCAAAGCTACATTGCTTGTTTACCGAGACATTTCGATCATTCTCCGTCGTTTTCATTTTAGTTGCGAAGATTCCTCCATTTCACGATCTCATACAGTTTTCTTTCCATGTTGAGGACCATCGTGAGACATACCTCAAGTTCTATCCTTCGTCTACAATTTGATTTGCAAGCTTAACGTTTAACCTACCAAGCTTTGTATGGGTTTCTAACGTTTTCCATCAAGACGAATTAGACCACAATTTCCAGAGTAAGCTGAACGAGGACGTAGAATCTAGTCCAAGAGAGGGCCAACGTTTTCATTCGCCGTTTACACGGCGCCTTGACCGCAGTTTAAATTACCGTGGCTCCGGCGGCAGTCGCTACGACCGCTCGACCACGGAACCACGAAGGATTACCGCGCGCCGACCGTTTACTTTGAATCGGAAACAGTCTTCCTGACGGAAGATCCTCGACTAGCGGAACGGAAGACTACCGACACGACTATCCAACCTTTGATAGCAGTCATGAAGATAGCATCGGAGCCAAGCATCGAAGAATCAAGAAAATTCTTTTGAGAAAGAATTGACTGGAGTCGAGATTGCTCATTGTTAACGACAAACTACCTTTTTAAATATTTTGTTATCTAAAACTTGTTTTCTTGTAGGAGCAGTTAGCTCCTATTCTACGTCATATCATGTACCACATCGTTTCTACAACAAAAACGCCAGGTTTTTGCTCTAAATCTTGTGCCACAAAGTCAACCTAGATTACATTTCTTCTTGCATTGAATTTTATCACATGGAATCCAACAATCGCTTGCCATCGTTGCTCGATTTTGTTATGTGACTCATCCGATGGACGCATTGTCGCGACTCTGTTCGAGTGCGTAGCTTCTAAATAGGAAGGCAAACACACATTGTGTTCCCAGTCGAAGCGTGGCTCTTTCTTCTTGTCGTGGCGCTTGTCGCCCGACGACTGTATACATCGTGGACCGAGTACATTAGCAACCACAACATCACGGGCAGAGGACGGTCGTATAGAAGGGTCGACTAGAACGAGACCACGAACGCTTTGACAGCTGTTAGTTCGCCTTTGCTCGACTGCCGTACCGTGGCTCTCTCCGTCTCTCCTCGCGACAGACAAGAACACGATGGCCCGATGATGCTTTCTCGCTTCTAGTATAACTTCTCAGGCCACTTCAAACGTCCTATCCATTTTGGTCCGCGTCACAGTTCCTGCCTCGTTTTGAAGAATAGTGTCGGTGAAACAGCCAATAGCTTCCCTAGCTGCTCCAGACGCGGCTACCTTGCTCCTGTCCTCGATCGATGGAGCGTGAGATGTCAAAACGTTCTCGCCAGCCGTTTCCAAGTATGTACGTTTGATTGGGATATAAAGATGAAATGTACGGTCTGATCGTTCGAAAGTAGAAGATTGGCGAGTAAAGAATAGTACAAACGTGTCTCGATAGATACTATGCGATGCGTGTGTGGAGAGAGTATGCTGGGAATTAAATAGAAACTTCGCTGCCATTATGTAGCAGAATACTAAATTTTATTCTACAGACTTTTCTTAGAACTAGAAATCGAATGAAATTCTACCTCACCTATGTCATTTATACTCGTATGTCTCCTATTGACTTCTATCTATGAGCCTGCAACGAATTCTATTTAAACTCTATATATCACAGAACACTATCTCAACCCTTCACTTTACGATACGTGTGTTCTAACAACTAGAAAATGCCAAATCGAGAGGCGTAACGAAGACGAACGAGGCATATCATTGAAATCGAACGTACGTATACCTGCGAGAGCGTGGTCGACGATTTGATCCCATTACAACAGCCAGATCCTCCCGCGCTTATGACACGCGATACGCCGACTTTCACCAGGCCCGTCGGTAATAAATCTCAATGCATTCGACGGCTCAGAAACATAATACTCCGCCCTTCGCGAGTACATCGCTTCTGTAAAAGGACCATGAGTTATCACAGGCGAGTCTTTTTTCCTTGTCGGTCTAATTGGCCGGTCGTAAAAGCGCTTAAACTCCTGAAGAAGTGAAACTTAGTATATGTTCGACACGGTTCCAAGTGTATCGACGTTTACACCTATCATCACACATTAACAAAAGTACCAATCTCTGAGCTCTACAATTATCAGGATATGTATAAATAATAATTACTAAACGATAATAATAACAAGTGATAATTAATCAAAATAACAAGCATTGAAAGCACATAGGTGTGAAAATAATTTGAAAAAGTTGTGAATATTTTTGAGTACCTCTGCTATAATACACGATCAATTTTTTAATCAAATGTTTACAAAATTCTTCAGGAAAGATAATAATTAGCTTCGAAAGTTAATGAATCTTTATTACATTAATTTTATTCATCTCAATTTCACTCAATCATAGCATAAACAAACCGGATTGCCTACATAACTATCAATTAAGACTCAACAGACGATACTTTTAGCCGCAAGGAACTTTTCTTTTGCACCTTTTTGCGAAATAGACTAACATAGTCTATCCAATCCAACGAGTTCGAAGTGAAAGCTTCTGTGTCACTCTTTCCTTTCCTCATTCTCTACTCAACCAGCATCGAACCAGCCTATTAATACGCTTCGACAGCTCCGCCATGACTCATTGATCATATGCGCGTCCCTCGCGGAAACTCGGCTAGGTGTGTTTAGTATTCTTGGGCGCTAGGTGGGCAGCGATCGGCTGACTAGACGCTGCCGATCGAATGTCATTGTCCGATGGTAGCATGTACAGGGCGAACGATTGTCTGCGCAAACGAGTTTCGCAAGGGTGACGTCATTTGGGACAATGCGCGCATAGCATGCACTCCTGGCACAGATTCTGCACGCCTCGAACGGTCGGAGACAATGGAGGACCCTACGCTTCCTTGTCAATGCGTTGCTATCGGGAAACGATCGTCGACCAACCAGGTCACAAGAGAAATTCTCGCGAATCCGCGACACGTTCGAACACTGGTCTACTTGACGCGAATATATCTCGCGTGCAAGAAGTTTCGTTTTGAGCACGCTACACCATGCATTCTTCGCATTCCCATTCCTGTCTCGACTCGAAGGAACTTCGCCGAGGAAGGCTGTGAATGTTATTTTAGGGAAGTTGTTTATAGGAGTAAGTATTTCTTGGAACGAGATAAAGAGAAACGATTTTTCGGATTTTCTCGGGTCGTACATTTTCTGTCAATCCTTCGTCAAGGTTGGTACGAAGGGTAGGGCCCGAAGAACGATAGCGTCTTTCAATTGGAATACCACGAGTTAGTGAAAACTTGATTTAAAAGACTTTGTTATCAACACCGATTAATTCTTCGTTCCTTGGTGGCAAGACGTCGAGATGTTTTATCGACAGTGACATAGCAGGCGATAAGCGAGTTGAAACGTTGCAAGAAAAACAAGATGTTGGGAAGTTTTCGTGCGTCGGACGTACGCGAACGCAAAAACGATCAAGGAACTGACAGCGACACAAAGATGCTAATACCCGTTCTCGAGAAACTGTCAGTGCGAACGCTTTTTACTCCAGATGCGACCCCTGTGTTATAAAAAAAACCGAGCAGCTACCAACGAGAAACGCGTAAAAGCGTCAAATGTAGCGATGGGAGAGAGCGGAGAGAAGGAAACTTCGAACTAGCCCCTGGCGCGAGTCTGCGTGCTTGTGAACGCGTACCGTGTGTAGCCTCCACTGGATGAGAAAAATATCTAATAGCGGAAAAATGAGAATGGCGGTGCCAAAGGAGAAAGTCTGTAGGTGGTGTAGTGCGGCGACACGAGACGCAACATGTGTTTCGCCTCGTGTTACCAAACGGTTTCCCAGATTTCATTTTTCCCCCGTGCAATTTGATCCTTGGCCGTCTTAACGAGGAAGCGCAAACCTGCCCCATCGAATCAGGCAACTTCAGACATTTTTCGCGTAAACAAATTGTCAGAGAATAGAAAAAAGAAAGGATCGTGAAACAACAGAGGGATTGGCGAATGGGAAGAAAGAACTGGTGTCGCCTCGGGTGACACGATTCTTCTTCCTCTTCTTTTTCCTTTTCGCTATTCTCATCGCGAGCAACACACAGGAGATCGAAGAAATAATTGCAGTTTTCACCGCGTGGGTATAATTTACAAGGGGAAATAAACGCGTCGACTTGCTTGCTTATGGCTCCGAGCGCACAGCTAATAACACTCCGTCTCCAGTTCCATATTCAGCGTCTCTTATAATTAATACGAGAGTAAAGTCGTAAGATACGGTTAAACAGCTACTCCTCTGGCTTATGGTAATCCATTCGGGGGAAAGTATATTGGATTAAACGCGAGATTTTTCCAAGTTTTCCCGCTTCTTTCGTCGTACGCAAGAAATATGAACAGTAGCTGCGAATGTTGGTCATGATAACGTATGTTAATACTCGACACACGTATCGACCATGCACAGGTTTCGGTACAATGTATCAAAATGTTTGACAATCAATCAAATAACGTAGTTTTGAGACGATGTACACGATAAAGCGGCAGTAAGCCTCACAATGGCAGCTTTACGTAATCGCTGTTTGTAAGCTACCGCGCTTCCACGTTCGAGCTCTGGGATTCAATTACGTTCTCCTGCCTGTTCCTCCTCCTGTTGCGATGCGGTCGCGCGTTCCTTTCGGCAATTGAAGCTGTTACATCGCTCGCTGCTTGGACAGCGTAATAGCCATCGTAGAATAATGCGTCGCTGAAACGTCGTTGTCTTTAGTGTACTTTGTTCGGCTCAAGGAATCCTCGAGTTCTTTCTTTTACCTGCGTTTGGTCGTTTGTTGTTTCAGGACGGGGCAATGTTATTTTATATTTATTCATCCATTGTGTTGTGTACGTTGTCTGTATTTAATGACAGGTGTTTGAATCTCAATTTGGAAGGGATTCGATCTGAAAGTATTGAAAGTCTTTGTAAATGTTGAACCTTCAGTTTTCATACGATTTGAAAATATTAAAAGCCGCGGGAAGTTTAAAAATCTTGAAAGCTTAATGGATAGTCAATATCCTATGAATACGAATATTTCACAGAAGATATTAAATATGCTTTCGAGGCTCTTAAGATCTTCATAATTTGTAGATCTATCAGGATACAAAATTGAAGAAGAAACGTCTGAAGAGGTACCTATATTTCGTAAGAAGAAAAGCGAACCAACAATTTTGGGCTTGCGCAGTCTAGTTGATATAATTCCTATGAGACACAGGTTACTCTCACAAGCCCCGAATTCTAACAACTTTATAAAAGCGGGACGAGGAAAATGTATAATTCAGAAAGCTGTGGAACGGCAGGTCGCTGGTAGCCAACGAAATCACGTCTAACGAAATTACCGAGAAATTTACTTAGAGTTCCCTGGCCCCATACGGTGGCTGTTACGCGACACTCGATACGCATTTTGTACGCTGAATTAGGGGAGCGTGGTGCGCGATCGATACGAACACGTGCCATCGGTCAACACGGCGCGAAAGTACACGGTGCACTGAAAAGGAAGTCCTAGAACAGCGGACGACCGTATTTCGTGCGTGTACTTGAATTTAGCTGAGGACTTAGTGGCCAGATCGATGACTATTGACGCAATCAACCTACCAGCATGCTCCCCCTTTATCTTTTCACTAGTACCCATATGTGATTTTTTTCTTGTAATTCCCACAAGCGCGTAGAACATACGAAAAAAGAGAGAGAACGAGAGAGAGAGAGAGAGAGGAGTCTATCTAAGAGGGGAAAATCGGTGACACACGTAGGATGAAAACGAAAGGGACTCTAGTCGTGCTATTATTTATCCGAGCTGTCGACCATCCAATCAGTCATGCTGGCATATGCTTAAGTAAGATTACATTTCTACTAATGGCTGTCAATGTATCGCGTCTATGTCGAGTGATAGACACGGGGGTGAGACGGTTACAGAAGAGTGGCAAGGGGGAAAATCGAATAGAAAATTCTACAGCAGGGATGATGGAAGGGTGAAGGTGAGTTGGAGCGGTGAATGATATATCGTACCTTCACGGGGTAGTTGGACATTTTTTTTTTCCTTCGCTACCTAATGGCCACCCCCCTTGACAGATTACGAACCGCTTCGCCCAAATGGGACCTCTGTTGTAAAAGATTAGTGGCTTATCGTGGAGTATTAAGGTAATGTTATAATGCTCCGTGAAACACGCATAATGCAGCTTCGTTGCTTACCGCGGATGGGTGGTCTTTTGTAAGGGAGTAGGTTAAATAATTCTGACGCGTGATCTCTGGCAACATAGAGCTTGTTCGGTGTCCCTTTTTCGCTCGTGGGCGGAGTTTCGTTCGCTAGACTGCTTTCTAGAGTGCGTTTTAATTAAAGATGAAAGATGAATTAATGAAAGATTAATTCCTAAGCCGATGTCGTCGACTGCTTTTGTTTCAAAGAGCGGTCTGCCATCCTGATAGTTAAGTGTTATTTAATATTTTGGAATATTTTTGATGATGGAAAGAATTAGGCAGCTAAATTTAGATAGAGTTCACAGTCTGCTGCGCCTATCGATTATTATTTTGAGGTAGTATTAAACATGTTAGTTATTAACGAGACGAGTGGAAATTTGTAATAGTAAATTATATTAAAATTACTTCAAGTACAAGTACAGGGATAGTGTAGGTCGGTTGTAACTGTAGTTCGTATAACTCGCTATGATAATTCGCTATATTCTTCGCTATACTGCTTTGCTTTCTAGACCCATGTGCCGCTACAATTTATTTCGAACGCTGCAATTCTAATCATAATTACGCGATAAGATTTTTATACATTTAGAGTTGTCAGAAAACAACTGCGAACATCAACTAAAATCGACAGAAACTTCAAAAACAGCATTTCCATTCCACCAGAGAGCATATCATTAGCGTTATAAATTTTTATTACTTTAAAAAGTCCGAGTTCCAGACTCGTTGGCAAGAAAAGTCGACAGAGCATTGAACGAGTGTCGACCTTTCCCGTAGGCAACAGTCGAGAGAAAGCTGCCTTGCTGTTATGGTGTTCGCGAACGCAGTTGCACCTCTGGTCATTCCCATAAGAGAAATCCAAGCACGAGCTACCGTGCGACAATGTAGACGAGGTCGCGAGAAACGGATGTCGACGTTGAAACTTCGAAACGTGTTTCCACGATGTACAACGAGAAAAAAGAAATGATCTCTGAAACTGTTCGGAAACGGCCCTTCCTTGGCGGAGTGTTTGATGTGTGAATCGGAGCACGTGTCAGCGAAGTGGGTCGATGCACCTGGTGCGCGTATGCACACCTCTGGCCTGGTCACAATGGCCTCCTAATAAATTTGGCACGAGGGATGGTAAGTTTATGGGCGACAGTGGGCCTTTTCTCACGCACCGCCAGATCGTAGCCTATGTTCTCATTGTCGATGCACTGTGCGTACCGATTGTATCGTTGACGGTGTTGTTCCTCGCAGAGAATTTGTTCGATCCAGTGAACCGTAGCTAAATTGAAATAGATACGGAGCCATCGAAATACTAATTCTATTTTTTCTCTGTCAAAAAGCGACGATTTTTTCTGATCGATTATTTTTTCACGTTCACTTTTTCATTCTTCTTTTCGTTTTTTTTTTTCCTTCTTTTGTTTGTTAGATTTTTTATTCTTTTTTCCCATGATTAACGTTGGTTCGCTTAGTACTTTTCTCCATTGGTTAACGTTGGCGGATGTTTGTCGATCGCGAATCATCGTTTCTGAACGAATGGACGGTTAATCGAGAGATAAGCACTCAAAAGGAAGTGGCCGCGTGACTATCCTTACCCAATCGTCGAGCGATGATCGTCCGACCCGATAAAGAAAAGTTCACTTGTCCGTGGGTATGAAAGACGGACGATCGGCGGAGTTGATAGGCGGCCGTAGTAAAGCCGGCTCGAGTATTTGCATTATCGAGCCGATTGGATTTTTTTCCGACGCGGAAACGTCGTTATAAAAGTGGCATTGTGCGGCAACGATGCCCCGAGAAGCGTCTGTGACAGAGCTTTTCACGACTTTCACGATGGACCGCAGTCTGTTGCACAATGGCATTCAAAAGCGAGGTACATGCGGAAAGAAAACATCGTTGCGACATTTGCGATTTTTTAAAAATAAAGGTCGAATAACATCTTTCAAAGTCTTGTAATTACGATCGCGTTATTGTTGTATAAATTCTAAACTGCAAAGTACATTATAAAATATTTTGTAAGTGTCTGATAAATGAAAAGCGAAAGAATCTTTATCTCTACAAACTTGTTCAACTGATTCTTAGAACTCCATGTGTACGATAACCTTCCATCAGAGTATCAACCCAAAACTTGTATTTTCATTTTCCCACATGGCACTATCACTCTCCACGAAACCTTCGACGATCGACAGAATCCTTAACAAAGCCCTGACAGTCTCCAAGACATCGGACAAGGGCACCGATGGCTGACTTCGATGTCACTTCCCTTCTCAGTTGACATCTTCAAAAATCAAGCGCCGAACCGACCACCCGGAACATCAAGAACTCAACAATCCATAAGTACAAGATTCCTTGAATTCCGAATTGGATGGCGAAACTGGCACGTTGAGTACGTAGAAACGTTTCGACTGATTCCGAAAGCGCGTGCGACGCTCGCGGGCCGTTCGAAAACGGGCCGGGACTCGCGATCGGCGACTGAACCTCCGTAATTCTAATGTTCACGGGAAATTGGATAACGCGGGGCGTCGGTAAAGACCCGTGACGAACGCGAAATTGCTCTATCGCGAGTTAAAGTGTCAGCGGTATCCCTACATTAGCCGCGTATCGAGCCACCATCTCTCGGTCGCGTCCCTATATTCTCGGTTGGCGTTCATCGGTCGCAATGAGAGGTTCCGTGAGGACGACGCTTCCCCGAACAAGGGACGCGTGGCCAGAGCGTCGATCACGAGATATTACGCAGATAAGCATCGCCTCGACAGAGCCGCCTCGTAATTTCTTCAACATTTAGCAGAATTTTTGCAGCGTTAAACGGGCCAGAGAGGTCTCCCGTAGCCGGAGTGCAGCCAGGCTGTAAACCGGCCTATATACGGTGCTCGCGAGGAACGTGTACACGGTTCTTACATATACCAGCCACCCTGGGGCACTTGTAATCATTGCGATTACCGCGAGTGCCGCCGCCTCCGTCTCTTTCTCTTCTAAGAACTCGTGTGCACCATCGCATCCTCCTCGTCGTTACCTTGATATCCGTTCTAAACACTCGCGTTTGAACCCGCCACGCGTGACTTGGACGCCGTACCGCGGCTGTCCGACCTCGAATTCGCAGCTGTTTCTACGCTCTTCGTTTCCATTATCACGGGTTTCAACGTAGATTGCTTCGGAGGCTGCAGTCGGTACTCGTGCTGTCGGTACCTCGAATTAACGTGATACTGTCGGGACGGAATGAGTTGCGTAAGATAACAAAGCCTCGTGGTACGGGGCAGGTTAAGGAAGTTTGAACGCGGAGAATTGAATGCACGAGTAGAGGTTTAAAAGTGTTTGGTTGTTAAAGATTTTTGACGATAAGCCTACTGATTTTAGTGTGACTAGCTTTCAGGTGTAATCTGCGAAATTAAGTCTAACACTTATGGTATACAATTCTCTGAATTCTGAATATTTTTAATTTAGTAGCAGCAGCTATAAGAAACAAAATATCTGCTATGTTATAAAATAGCTAATACAATAATTTATTTCCTTTTTTTAATCTTTTCTAACTGAGCTAAATATCTAGCCACATTCTCAAAAAGGTCTCTCACAGAAAGAAGACTAAAAAGAAAACACCCCACTGACCTTACTAAAGAAATAAAATAGTCAAACTCGAAGATGGTATCCCGCTGGGGGTAGCCATCCACACGTTATTTAGCAATTAAGTTAGAAAAATTTACCAATTGTCCAGCTGGACAAATTGTAAAGTACAAATTAAATAATAAAAAAAAAGAACATTCTCAAAGGAACGAACGAAACGTATAAAAAGTACATTTTCACTTGGACCTCTGAACGTGTCAATACACAAAATGAATTTTTCCTATTCAAGTTCCACTCCATTGACCCTTATAGCATTAATCCAGACGATGTTTATGCCACGTGCGTGCGTCGACGACTGTGACCCAACTGCATCGCGAGGTCGCGTTAAAACTTACTCACATCCGTGGCCAAGCTAGAGAGCATCCGCTTTATTGTTTACACGTGCTGCGAGTGCAGCAACAATGCGGCGTTATCTACCACGCCGTAGGTTACTCTGTTCTTTAAATCCTCGAGGAATTTTGTTGCGAGGCGCGCGTAGGTGCGAACGTGGCTGTGAACTGGGAATTTTATGGAATACTTAACGCACCGGGGGATCCCGGAGCTTTCGAGCTTGCTGCGCGCGATACGAGATTGCGCCGATCGTTCGTGCTGCTAAAGGGAGGATGGCATTGTTCGAACGGAATCACTGCCGCCGGCGATTTACGAGGTGCGAATGGAACGGGTCTTTTGAAAGTGATATTTTGGAATGCAGTGGGAGTCTTTGTTTCGTGTCGGCGAGTTAGCTTTATCGCAGATTAATGTCAGGATAATTGTGAAGACGCGTGTGACGACGATTATTTATGGTATGTACGATATGTCTTAAGCTTTTCTCAGCGGTAGAAAATGATACTTTTAGTGAAAGATTCAAATATTCTAAACTTCTTAATACTTTCTTAAGAAGTCGAGGTATAATTTATGGAATACATATAGAATATGTTGTTTTAAACTGCCAATATATTCAAGTGTTCCTTTCCTATTTAGAAGCCACATTGATCAATTCCATGAAGTGAAAATTACAGAAAAGCGATCATATTACGAACATTGTTTCCTAAATTTATCTTAAAATTTACTATTATTTACGTCATCTTATTGCGATTAATGAGCTTATGGAAGTAAATCACTTGTAATTCGTTAATACGCATTTTAGAAATGCATATTAATCGTGTATTTATGCAATGAAACGAAGAAATTAATAAAAGGCGTAAATGATCAGGTTAGCTTCTGTTGATAACTGTTACATTTTTTCTTTTTTCGTTTTTCGTCATAAACACAAGGAAATTAATCAGCAGTGTGTTAAATAATTATTCAATTGTTACTCAAATTCTCCCATTCGTTCGCAACGAAATAAAATACGCAATTTCTGAAGAGAAGTAGCTATTTCATTTTAATAGCTGCAAACGAGTTAACCGACAGTCTAATATCCAGACTAGTTTCCTCTTTGCGAATTTCTCCGGTAATGTGAGAGGCTGTGGTAAATAGTCGTCGGGAAAATTTCGGTAAACAAGCGGCATCCGCTCGATACCTTTCACTTTTCACTTTTACTTGTAATGTTTGCCGATGACGGACAGCATCCCACCATCAGAGGCCGGTTTTGAGAGTAAAATTTCCCTGTGTATTTACGCTCGTCAATAGAACGTATTTGCCGAAGCTGGCCGGGCAATTAACCGCGCTCCCCCCGTGGTACATTTGCTTTTTTGTTTGCAAATACCTTCGCGAGCGCGAACAAACCAGCGAATAACGCAAACAATCCTGCGAGGGACAAATACGCCAGGTGGCCGCTTGCGCGCGGTTTTCCATCGTGTACCAGGCTGATTTCGCGAAACCTGCGCGCCGATGCGACCACTTGTAATTTATATTGTACGCGCTAGCCTCGTTGAATCGATTAGATTGATTTATTCGCTCATTTATAATTTCCCACGGCTATGCGGAACGCGTTTTCGCGCCGACGCCCTCCGTACAGTTTCGCTTGGGCTCGATTCCGCGCCACTGCCAATGGTGTTCGTTGTCTTCGTCCATAAATTACACGAGAACGAATACGGGTTTGTAAATCATGAGATACGTTGATTTAACTGTGATTGATCATATTGGATATAAATCTGTGAGAAATTAAGGTAGCAATTTTCCTAGAAAATTATTCCCTGCGATTGGTGTGGATATCGTTTGTTTGTTAATCAAGAATTAAGATTAAATTCAGTCGGTTGTCGAGTATGTATGAGATTGATCGAGCGTCCAATTTTATTGTACCCAATGTTCGGTTTGTAACTACATATAACTCAGATACGATTTGTCACAACTGTATAACTCAGTGCTTATAATTCTCGGTCAAATCCGATAATTCTCTCAACTCGAGTGGATCGAAGGCACAATGCAAATTGTACCGTATAGACAACCGGAACATTGCGATTCTATGCACACGTCACGAATACCAGGCGTATTAATTGTATCAATTTTGTTGATTCGTGTGTACCCCGTTATAGAGTGCGTTTCAATGATCCCCCTAAGCGTTTCACAGTTTATTAGCCATTGCGAGTATCTATCGGGTAAATAGGTACAGTCCATAAAATTGGAACTCATCGTGAGTAATATGAAAACGGATAATCACATCGCGTCTTTCTCTCTCTCTCTCTCTCTCTCTCTCTCTGCCTTTTCACCGCTGAAAACGACACCGTGCTGTTTCATTCGTTTCACGCCATAATGTTATGCTAAGAATTTTCTATCGTTCGACGCAACTCATCGTTTAATCATTAATCGATTCGGCCGTGAATCGATGCGCTTCGTGTACCACGGTACGTCGACCTAGGCTCGCTCCAATCATAGATTTCTCTGATTGTAGACTGGTTGATTTCCGCTTCCGTAATCTTGAGTCAATTCTAAGGCGGTCTACCATATATACGGTGGCACAGGTTGGAAAATTGAGCACACACGTACGGAGACACACAGGTATAGACAACTATGTAGATGAACCGGCTGTATGAAATTATTAATCGAGAGACGGTCCAGGAGCCATATGCGTCAGATCGATGATCCATTTAAACATGGCAGTCGCTAGGTTCAAGAAGCAGCCTGGCCCAGCCTGTAGCTTATTCAACTTGCCTCTGTAATCACGTATACGTGCTTAATGGGAAAATAGACAAGTGCCAGCACTCGAACCTCGCGATATCTACTCTACAGAAGCGTGCACGGAGGGCTGGGTCAGAACGTGTGGGGAGGGTGCCATTCGAAGGGGCGTTGTCTGGTCTAATCGCTTAGGGAAATTGACAAAGAGTCGACAACTGTCAGTGCGCAGCTGGGTCACCGACTTTCAGCTACGTATATACATATGCTCCTGCATGCCACTATGCTAACGTGTATGCAAGTTCCTTCGCGTATACCGTACGCAAACTTTACTTTAGTTTCTTGCGATGTGTGTGTATAATTATGCAAATTTGTGATCTTGTCTATGAAGTACTTGGGTGGTGGTTATACCTTCGATGGTTCGATGTTCCAAGGGTAGCATGGAGGACGTAGATTTATTTGCAGAAATAATATTATAGCGATGATCATCGATACCGCTTGGAAGTGGGTGCTCATATAGGCAACAAATATTACTTTGGAAGATCAATGCTACATGAGATATCAACTATTTAATAACCGTAATAAAATACTATTTAAAGTGATTTTTAATATTTCTTTCTTTGATCGTAGGTTAACCGTTCTAAATTTTTCCCTTTAGATAATACTTTTCACTTTTGTAGCCCAATTTCTTCCCCATTTCTGAACATACACTCGTAATTCTTTTTTTTTATTTAGCTTCAAACGAATGTAGGTGCGATGCGAATTTGTAGAATTACCTTCGCACTCCTTTTCCTGCCCTATCTTGCCGATCTGCCCTCAAAAGAACGCATTTCGCCGCTTTCAACCCCCTCCATCCATGAACCAAACCTATTGAGTCGTTTCGTGTTTCCACGAGTGTGCTCGTATTCCCGTTTTTCGCCTTTCCATTTCCGTGGCACGTTCCTCGTAGACCTGCTCCTTTTTCCTGTCTTCCCTTTCCATCCACCTTTGGTGAAACCGGAGCGTCACTCTCCTGGCAAAAGGACATAGGTGTCGTACGATTCACTGACTGGAATGCATGATTCCCCGCTGTGAAAAGAGGATTTCGAGAATGTCCTTCCGCTATTTATTGGCGCCGAAGTCGAAAGTGTAAATAGCTCAAAGTGAATCGAGGCAAAGGTTCGTGAAGTTTTAAAAGACGTCTTTCAAAAGGGCGATTCCCGTTCTTTGTGAATTTACGTGGAAAGGTAGTTCTAACAGCGGAACCGTCAGATTGGTCAAAACGACTAATCCCATCATTGCGGATTCGAATGACCCTTTTTTTGCAAGAATTTGTTCTTGTCGTTACGCTACAAGTTTCCTCGTATACGATTTTTACTAAAATTCTACTAATACGAATAGGAAATGGTAATTTTATTTAAAAAGATCACGAAGTATCAATCAGAGAATTACAGTGGAGATACATATGTTCGAGGTAACGATATCTGTCCAACGAAATTCAGGTACTATACGAAACTCCAGGAAATTCTGTCGAAAGCTACCGGAGCCATTCCTGAAACTTTTCCCATAATGTCGTACGAAGTCGAGGAGGACGAGCCAGTTGATCACGACTGCTCGATGCATTCGCAAACGATTATAAGCATTCACAGTCGGAAAGCAAGCGAGCAAGTAAAATGGAGGAGCGTTATCTGCTTCTACTTCGATGGATATCATTTCACGGGATTCTGGGCAACTCCATCCAATCACCACCCCCGTGAAAACTCCATCCTCTGCCTCCACTACCTTCCTTTCGCTGTACCTCTATCTCGCTCTGTTTCTCACTCACTCTCGTTGACTCTATTCCATTTTAGAATCCCCTTTCTCTCTCTCTTCCTTAACTCACTTTAACGCAAACTATTGATTTGTTTCATAGCCAGCGGTGGCTGCTACGGTGAAACGTGAGGTAAGGGCTTCTTCGTCCCTCATCCCGGTTCGGATGGTCTACAAACCACCCCCGTTTTAACCGTGGTAATGTACCGTAGTAACGGTATACCCTTGTTACCCCACCACACGCACGTAACTATAAGAGTATTAGGTATGTGGCAGTCAGTGTGAGAATGTGCTCGTAACCCCATACGTCGTACGAGCCACCCCATTTTTCTGAGAGACCTTTTTTCCTGAAAGGCTCCATCTGGTCACGACCATGATTTCCATCTTTGCGATCGATTCGTGATGCATAAACTATAACCCGCATTCGACCAAAGGGAAAACTCCTTTGACACAGAAAACGCAGATGTGTCTCGCTTGCAGCATTGTATTTCTGCTTTCTTCAAGTGTGAAGTTTAAATAGTGTCGGTGGATTGTAATGTAAATGAAAGAAGCATAATTTATCGACGGGGTTTAAACGAATAATAAACGTTATTCTTCCGATGTTCTCAAAGAATTCTCTAAACTTAGACTATTTTCGTTCGAGCAACACTCGATACTCTAGCACTGTCTGTTCCCCGAAATCGAACGACTAATTTCTCACACACGGGGTATTTCCCGTAGTGGCTCAAATTGCGTCGTTTTTCAGCTTCTTCGACACGGTTCACTTCCATCTCCGATAAATGAAACCAAGCGCGAGATGCCGAGGGAACATTTGATATCTCGTACTTGATTGCAAGGGGTGGACCACGCTGCGGTGGCGGAGTCGTCTCGCTACGTCCATTTTCGGGATAAGATGAGAATTACAAGCGTTCCGTTTCGGGAATATTTTTCCCCCGCTGAACCTTGCCATTACAGGAACACAATAGAAAATTCTCAGCGCTATGCCATGCTACTCCGATTTAGGCTTTTACCGGCATGGGGTATAACGTTCACGTTCTCATTTATAAGAGGGTTGCCACGCAAACATTTCGACAAACAAATGAAACATTTTAGGCAAATTGTTTCGTGTTAACGTGACCCTCCATGGGTTCAAAATCAAATTGATTGTTCATGATTCTCAGCGGATGCATCTTTTCCCGGTTAAATCAAAGAGGGTTGAAGGTGTCCGTTTCAGGGTTAGCTAATGTATCTTGCAATTTGTGAGAGTGATTTAATCAATCTTCGATCTCGAGATAAGCACCGCTCTTTCAGAGCAAGAAGAAAAAGAATCATCGAGGATAAAGGGAAAGGCAATAAAACAACAAAAGTGAACATAAAAATTCCCAAATTCGTGTCATAAAAATCTTTATCCTCCACAGGAATGCAGCTCTCTCGCCGCAACTAGAGGGATCCACGTCAATATCATGGAAGAAATACATGAGCTATCGATCCCCGTTTCAACGTGCAACGTTTCCCGCGGCAAATAATGTTTTATCGTTCGCATTTGCCAGTAGTCGATGGCAAACGATTAGGGTGGTTTATGGCTCGGTCGTACAAGGAAAAACGCAAGAATCACGGGTAGGGCTTATCGCACGAGCCGTTACGAGGAACAATATCTCAGAAAATCGTTTCACTTTTAGGGCTTCCGCCTCCGCTTGGTGTTCGAACGCAGTAAGAGGAATAGGTTCGGGGACGGAGAACGACAGAGCGACGAATGATTCACCCCCACCGCGTAGACGCATCCGTAACCCTCGACTTCGTAATTGATTGGTCCTGATACGCCTCCTTATCTCTTAATCCATCTTCCGCTCCCATGTTTCGCTCGTAGATTCGAGCTGTTTTGGCCGCTTGTTACGTATGTATGATACACGTTCGCCACGGTGAAATTGTATATAGGGGGTTTTGTATAGCCATCGATGGGGGCCACCGTAAAGAATCAATCCCTCGGCAATATGCGCGTCGCAGCGGATGTAAATATTTGTGGCAATTGTGTAAAGATCGATTTCTACGACGCCACGTACCGCTATTACGGTTTAAGTATGTCCCATGAATAATGTATCAAGGATAACACTCTTAATACGGCGAGATCCAGGAGGGGCACTTTCCGGCAGCGAGGAGGAACAGCAAGGACGAAACCAGAGTACTTTTACAGTCGGGGAAAAAGGGCTCGTGGTGATGATCGGTTTACGCTACAGCACATATACCATACTTGGGATAAATATTAAGTATCTTAAGATAGTTTAAGATACTTTAATAGCTACTTCTGATAACGTACTTCTCAGATTTGTTTCTGGTTTCGCCGGACGATATTAATCTTTTCTGACAAAGGGAAAATAGCTGCGTCGAATTCGGTAGAAAGCGTATAAAGACTGGACCCGAGTCTCTCTCTTCCTTTTCTTTTCTCTCTTTTTCCCCACTTCTTCCCAGTCGAGCGTTTTTTAACGCGCGTTCAGACGGGTTTCATAAATCATCTACGGTGCGAAATAAAGTGGACGCCGGCTACAGGGCCGATAAACCTCGTACACGCGCGGCAACCTCGAAAACCGTCCGGGGGAACGTAGTGGTCGCGAATAATCCGCGTTCATTAGCAGCAAAGTGAAAAGTGATTGCAATTTGTCCGACGTGAACGTTGTTCGAACGATCCCTTAGGCTCGAACACGGACGCGCTTGATGTATCGCCGACGTGGTTTACGACGTTTTAATACCGACAACGTTACGCTCGCTTACGTCTTCATAAGATAAAATGTCTCTTCTATTCAGCGGACAACAATCCGCGCTGGTAGACAGCCGTTGAAACGAGGAAATATGACGGTGTTACGTGTCAAGAGTCCGTGAACTCATAACATTGTAAAAGTTTGCATTTTTTCGATAATTGTCCATAGATCTTGAATTTTATATAGCGATAGAAATACAAAATTGCATACTAGATGATTTATAAATGTTAGTCCCGGGAAAGGAAAATCATAATATTTGTTCAACTAGAGATAAAGAGTCGATTGACCATTTCAATCCTATAAACGTTTGTATGCAGTAAGCAGAATCTATTCTCTTGCTTTATAAATGCATACTGTGGCTTCTGAATACTTATGTATGTTCGATGCAGTCTCTAAGCATTTTCTTTGTACTTCGTAGTTGAGCCTGTTTTGCAAATGAAAGTTGGATATTTCCTCGCAATTTAATAAACCTATGTATGTTCTAAATAGTATCTATATTTTCATGATAGATTTCTGTTAATCTTTACATTAATTATCCACAATTTATATATAGAGGAGCCAAAAGTATATTTCTATTGCCTTAAATACTCTTAGTAGAGCATACAAAGTATATAAAAGTAATAGCTTTATATTATGATATTAAGAATATCTAGAATCTATGTCAAAGAGATAAAACAAGGAATCGACACAGTTACTTGCAATTTCAAAATAGAAAAATTCATTGAATTTGTCGAGAGGTCGTTTGGCAGGTCTGGAAGAGGAACGTAACGGAAGAAAGGCAAGCGAGTCTTATAGGCAGAGCAAGGGATTAATGAAGAGAAGCGTCGTGGGAATGGCCTCGCTAGCCCCGCAATTTGTCAATGATTTTTCATTGGCGGACTTGACGGGTCTGGAAAATGCTACCACGGTAAGAAAGTGTGCACGCGAACGTCCTGACTAGCCGCCTCGGACTTCCGCTTGCGGCGACGTGTTTTGAATTTACGTCGATGTGTCACGAAGCGGTTCAAAGTTGAGAGCACCGCGTGCCACCGCCACGCATAGAATCTTAATTTCTACCTGTCGCTCCGAGCGCCATAAGGCGGCTACGAGCTTCCTTGGATTTTTCTCGCTGGAACAACCTATGTGAAGAGTTAATTTTCTCGGCCGCGTCTCTCGTTCATACGGAAACAACTCAAACAACTGCAGACTTCGAGGCGAACGTTTCAATCTTCTCTTATTTACTCGTTCTCTGGCAAACTTCATAATTATACATGTGTTATCAGTTTTCTGGGAAAAGGAAATTGCGCCAAGTAGAATCGCGTCGTTGTGATAGAAAAATAGGAAAATTATCGAAAACGAATGAAACGCGCGACAATACGATGCCTGTTCGTGAATAACGCGTCGTGTTAGACGATGACAGGCTTCGAATGCGTGACGCGTTGCTGTCACTCGTAAATTCTAGCCCGTCGGGGCTGCAACGATGCTAAAAGGCTCTCCTTTCGCCGCTGTGACAAATGCACCACTCGACTGTCATCTCCCGTCATTCTTCAGTGGTTCAATCGTCGTTTCGCAGCTCGCCCCTTTTTCAAAACCTCGTGTTCGTGTCGCGAGATGCGCCCGTTGCTCAACACGCTCGCACCCTCTATACCGGGCCTCTCTATACCCGACCAGTTCAGAACGAGTTTCTTCGCCCTTGTTCACAGGCATTTACCACCACAGTTAAAGAGTGATCAATTAGGGGAAATCGCGATAATGGCGTTTTGTTGCCTGCGTAATTCCACCCCTCTTAGTGCCCGCCGTCACGAAAATCGTGTACAGAATCGACGGTGGAATCAAACGGAATGTAAGAAAGCGTATAGACGGTCTTTGTAAAGGCGAACGCACAATCGGCATCGGTTCGATATCGTTGCTTTGATTCGTAACCGTGGAGGTCTGGCTAGTCCCAACAGACGAAATCAGTATGTACGGAGGGACAATGGGGATTGTGACCCCCTTATAGGGAGGTTAATTGGATCCCATCGATTTCGATCGTACAATGAGGCCAGATGAAATCCTTCGAGATTCAGAGATTCAGAAACGACGTAACGGTCTTCCATGCTACCGTTTATCCTCTTTCTGTCTCTTGCCGCTTTGCGTTTCTCCTTTTCAAGGCTTCCTCTTTTTCAACCCCGTAAACCATTCCATTCCGATTCTCTCGCTTTTCGACTCTTTCGCCCCGTAGTCTAGGTAACTCCCTTGCCGCGAGTTCGAAGGGTGCTTTTTCCCCCCTATGAGCCTAGTTTTCCAACGCGCACCGGTGATTTTCTTTCTACCGGATCGCGTGGCTCCATCCTCTCCACCTAAATTTCCCTGCTCTCGACCGCGTTGCTACCCTCTTGAAAACGACGTATATTTGCGCGGAGGGGATGTTCCCTGGTTCCTGGAATTTCGGGGAATTCGTATTGTTTAGCGGAGTAGAACAAGAGTTACTCGTTACGTTCGCTTTAGGAGGAAACGATGACATTCGGTTTCCGTAACAATCTTCTTCGTGCGTTTCCAACGCCCCTGTTCCTCGAGTGTCGAGTGTCCAATCGTTCGTTAAAACTTCTTCGAGGATTCTCGTATCTTCCCCTCTAACCCGAATTAACGAAGCTGCGGCAAGATAGAAGGAGATGAAAAAGGAAAGAGAGCAGAGTGGTACTTGATGCATGGTTGACTATCGAATTTCTGGTCGGACGAACAAAACACAGCCAGCCACGAAAATATTCGTTTCGCGTGGCCCGATAAAACCAATATCCGCTTCAGGGATGTGCATCGTTCGGCCTCGCGAAAACAGTTTTGATTATTTCTCGGCGAACTACGCGATGGTACACTGGTTACGTTTGAGGAACTTTCGCTATCGAAATTGCGCTTCTGTCGGAACGGGAAATGAATTTCCCACGGAACGTATTCCCAAAAAATATATTTCGAGGGTTCATAACACGGTTGACGATAATAGGAACAGATAGGAAAGGAACGATAAATTAAATAAACGATTAATTAAATTGTAGATTTCTGATGAATATTTTTATGAGGAATTCTTGTCTCTATATGTGAAAGGAAACTCGCTGATTTTTTTTATAAAACATTTGAAACAGAATATAATTTAATTTCTTTTATATGAAACAGTGGAGACAACCAGAAACAGAATATGCTTTTATTCTTTCAAAGATCAAATTATCTATACTATGCAGTGGGTGCAGATACCATAAAAATGTTTAATTTTATTCGATCCTCTTTGTGCACAAAGAGTAATTTCAAACTACGGGATACATTCTGCACCAATTATATTTTTAGTATTTTCCATTCTCCGACCGGTTGTCAAAAAGTTACATTAATATTGAATACCTTTCCAATTGCAGCGATATTTGCAAAGTGTAATTTCACATCAAAACACGAAAATATTTGTCAGTGGTTAATCGAGTTTCGTAAATGACAGATGTTAAAATTATCTTCCTGACTATGATATAAATATAGCCTCACTCTAAATTGATTAAATATTTGATGACTCACGAGCGGAGCTTGTATGCGAAAGGAAAAAAAGACGACTGGCCACCGAACAAAGTAGACGTATTTATAATCGTGTTTTTTTACGGGCACATAAAAAGAAGATCGCCAGCTACGAATTATAGAGGCGAGGAATTCGATTCGTTTCGCCTAATTAGTCCCCAAACAACGCGCATCCTGTCAATTTACGCGGAGTCACGCCACTTCGGGGCAATGACGTATGCGGCAACGCTAACGGTGCCAGCATAGCTGAAAAAATTGCACCACATCAGGAACCAAGCAATTGTGAGACGAATGTGTAATCGAGTAACAAGCGAAAAATTCCTCGACAGCGAGAATGAGCTTCGGTCGTTTGTCACCTGGAATTTCACGCGACCATCGAACGACTCGATTCGCGATATTAAACTTCGCTTCGTTCGTAAACGTCTCGTAAAGCGAAAAATTGTGCCGGTCCCGGTGACTCGAATAAATTTTATATGAATCGTGGAACGCAGTGGAACGAAATGACGATGGCGCGCGAGAGGAGCCTCGTCGAAAGTCGAATCTAACTTGAGCATCGATGGCGAACGGTATTCTACGGCGGTGCTCGAGAAAAATAAGCGCACCCAAATCGTATTGGTCACGGTCTTTAAGTTTGCCATGCCCACTTTGCTGCGGTTAACGTCGCGAGTTCTTGTTCACGGGCCGAGAGCGAAGAAGATGGTGCGGTGCTATAAAAGGTAGAAGCAAGATAGTCAAGAGGAAAAACTGAGGACAGAACGAAGAAAGTTAAAGGAAGAGAGAACGAAGGAAAAGAAGAGAGAAGAGAACGCAGGAGAAGTACGAAGGAATGAAGATAACGAGAAGAAAGTACAGGGAAGGAAGAAATGGAATGTAAAAGGCAGAGGAGAGAGAAGAGGTATCGCAAAATGGCCCGTGGTGTGCATGATTCGACACTCGTCCCCCACTTTTATTCTGTCTTTGTTTGTTGGCTCGTTCCCTTCGTGAGCCGACGATCCAAGACGGCAATTTTCTTCTTACCGAGGCGAATATGCGGAGGCACGAAAGGGATCGCGTGTATATCCCTTGTTGCCGTGGCTCGCGAACTACGGCTACACTTTCATCCGGCGTTGATTGTACTCGATCTGGTTAACACGTTCCCGGAATACAGTGGAAAGTGTTATTAAGGCCTGCCGGAGGAAATTACAAACGGTGTTTGGCGGAGTGCAAATAAGCAGCAAATGGGAATGCATTCGTGCCGACTGGAGATATTATTTAGGGAAATACGCAAGCTGCACCTTCTGCTTAATTATTCGCAATGCGATGTTTTAAACGGTATCGCGTGTTTTCTACCTATCTCTCGATTTTCATTCTCATCAGATAATAATTCTTTTCACTTTCGACCTTCACTTGATCTATTTACAGATATCTACTATAATTTCAATATCTGAAACCGTTGAAAACAACCCTTGTGCTATATTATGCTAAACCAACTGTAAGTCCCTCCATAGAAACCATAAATATTTTTCAAACACAAACACTCGTACCACCTACCCAAGCTTCCCTATTCATCTGAAAGCTTCCGCTGGAAATCGGTGGTACGTAACGCAAGAATGCCATCGTCATCCCTTAAATTACCCTTTCCGTAGCAGATCCTGGCACGTGTTTCCAGGACTGGTTCCACCGTTCAAAACGTGCCGGTTGCTTTATTACGCTCGCAGTCACCGCACCATTAATAATCGTCAAATCGACGTATCCCTGTGTTCGAGTAATTCGAACAGAAAAAACAGCCCGTGGGCTTTTTCCTTCAAAATCAAAAATGTCAAACACGCGATTTCTATCCAGAGTTAGTGGAGTATTTCGTCTCTGCGCGGGCAAATCTTTTCGCATCTGTCAACACGAAAATCACGGTGGTTCGAGAAGAGGGATGCCCGCGAACGACGCCGAAACGTCGATGCCGCACGTGTCCAACGACACCGCGACACGTGCCACGTGCACGTGACCGGGAAACAGAGCTCCCACACCATCTGGAAAATGTAACGAAGAAACAGTTTGGCTGTATTCTTGTCTATGTTCTCGTCGGTGAGTCTATACCTTTTTGTTGGTAGATGAAAGAGGATAGAAGTTTATTGGGAAAATATTGTCTGACGGATTGCCAGGAACTGTTATCTCTCGTGTTAACACTTGCCTCGTAAAGTTTCATATTTGGAAGTACATTATTACTTTAGGAAAAGCAACTCTGGAACTGAAGATCAAGTTTACGTAGTTTCCATCACATGTTTTGATATAGATAGGTAGGTAGGTACTTCTTAGGTGAATACACATGATTGGGTTATTCGATATGCGAAATCGAAGGAAATAAGAAAATGCAAGTATCTTTTCACGTAACGCTTCAAAGAGAAAAGACTTGGTTTTAGAATTTTTATTATTTGATATAGTCCTGCACTTGTTACTAGTTCTATAACATCTATGATTTTTATTACACGGTATAGGTTTTACAATTTTTCCATGATTCTGCATTCTTCACTACATATTACCGTTTCCATAGTTTAATAATATTCTCATAATTCCATAACCTTAATAATCTTACGATAAAGATACGATAATAAGGATAAACCGTATCCCCAATTTCCAATTATTCTATCTTTATCTTACTAAAATTGCCTTAAAAAATGAAATTGTATACGTAATCCAACAAAACAACGATACAAGAGTAATTCAAAAAGCTTACGAGACAGAAACATGCCAGGCATTACTATCGACGGTCCTTTATCCGCGCGTTAAAAGACAACCCGCGGTCGCGGAGTATCGAAGCAGGTACTTGAGCCCGGAGCAATCGAAAATATTGTTTTATAATGCGTATCGCGCGCCATTATCGCGAACAGCCAGCGACCGGTGCCCTATTATATCGTTGGACGGATCTTTATAGCGTATCCGAAGGTCCCATGGCACGGGAACCTTTACTGCGTTCTAATCGGCGATTCCTCGGCGTCGCCCGATTGCTGTTTCGTGTTCCGAGATTACGGCTGGAAAATTTTCGCTTTATGACGGGTCGACGAGTCGTCGTCGATTTGGCCCTGCGGTCCTTCAACGTGCAACCTTGGCGTCCTTAATGGTCCCAGTCGCGCCAGACACGTTGCTATAGATAGACACGTTATAAGAGCTCGCCTATCCAGCTGATGCATCGCCGCTTGATTACACGCGGTTACAACCTGGAACTGTACGTTTTTAACGACTCACTTATCGCCAAGTTCTGGGAGGTCATGGGATTCGAACACACCGACACCATCCTACCCTTTCGGTCTACCGGCCATTTTTTTCGCATGGTTTCTCTCACGAACGTTCGTTCTGTTCGACAAATTGCGCCAGTTTCCCACCAATCATCGAGTAGCCCATAATTTGCCATTATATCGGTGTGCTGGTTTTTCGAAACGATCGATTACGAGTTTCATTTCGTTCGTTCTTTTGAACATTAGTTCGAGGATACCGGGCAAAGTGTTAATCGCCGGAAATTGTTCTCTAGATTCATGCGTGTTGTTTGCTTTCTGCTGATGGTTATTCAGATCGTTGGCTGTTTGTTCAGCGTGTAAAGTTTCGAATATTTGCTAGCCGAGCGAATTATTGGAGTTCATCCAAGCGTTACAGTCACGATATTGTCATTGGCATCTTTGTCGATGATCGCCGATAATGAGCACCGTCGAATGATCCCGTGTACAAAAGCGCGGTAATTATCTTAGCAGGCTGTCCATTTGTATTTGACGTTTGTCTACATTGCCATTCCACGCTATTATTCCCAATAAATCAATTACCAGTTATCCAAAACTCGATATCACATTCCGCGTGCAATATACCTCTGGTAAACTTCACGCGGGACTTCGTTATACCTCCGACCATACAGTGTATCCCCCCATCATTAGATATCCTCTGTTATATCGAATCGCTGACGCTGTAGATATCCGATCGCGAAATCGATCTCGACTGCGAAAGCAAAAAGAAGAGACCGCGAATGGTACATCACGAGGCGCCCGTTAGGTGTCTATCGGCTGTCCCTAACGTGTTATTGGTGGGTGTTTAATAACGTATTCCGGTTCTGACACGCAACTACAGTGAGGTGAATGCGTGCAGAAACAGCACGTACGTGTCGGCTATGTTGGATCGAACGGTGAACACGTCCTTGTTGGACAAGCACGCACACGTGTAACCATCGTATGTAGAGTGGCGTGTCAACAATTAGGAGAATCAGCGTTCGTGAACGTCCGGTGCTGATAACGTCTCTCAGGCTTGGCCTTAAGGAGGGCTTCGGTTTTCAGATCGCAGCCTATTGAAGGTGGATCCGCGGAGGAGCCGTGTGTGGGAGTTCCGTGTCCGATCATTAGGGAGATCCTATCGGGATTGTAAGTCACTCAGTCACTCGCTCAATCCTCAGCTCGATTACTCGGAAAGAGCTGGCCTACCAGACGACCGTATACAAAGTCGTTCCAACACTTCTGCGTTCCTCTGAAGGAAAACTCGTCCACCAGAAGAACGAACGATCAAGAAGCACGCTAAGTGCTTTCGAGCTTCGCTTTCCAATTAAGTGGATCGTTCGGGTCGCTGCTCGTCGAATATTTCAGGAAGTCCAATTGTCGTGCACCATACCCCGTACCCTTTCTTTGGAATTTTTTCGCGTCGTAAATAGAGACTGGTCCGATTGAAAAGCTTGGGGCAATGATCGGTAAACTAGGTGTAAACAGAGCCTATTATTTCATTGAATTTTGCGATTTTATTGATAAGAATCAAAAGTGGAACTGATAAGAGAAAAGAAAGTTCAGTCTGAATTACAGTAATTATACGATAAGATAAAATTAATCGCCAAAGGAATTAGTTTCAAGAATGAAATATCAATCCGTCCAAAGCGTCGGAATATTTTAGCTTGTCTTTAAGGTTTCGTTCTTTGGCTAACTTATTATAGCAGTGATAAATAAATCCGCTTGTTTCACTATCACGCAAGTCGGGCGAGACTTATCGAGCAATTACCGAGAGAAAGGTTTCTAGGTCGGATAGCTACCAAGCTTTATTCTTACCTGAACTCGATTGGCAATTAAGCTGTCGAAGATCAATGGTAACTTTTATTTTTGTTTCAAGAGATCCGCTCCTTTTTTCGCGTTTCTGCATTAAAGTTTCCCAGGTGTGCTCTTTCTCACTCAATTTCCTCGTTAAAAGAAAAAAAATCTATAGCCGACGATTAGCAGAAATATGAAGGAAAAATTGCAATTCTCCAGGGGTTTTCTTGTACTAGTTCCGAGATTTCGGTCGAAATAATTTCACTGACTTTATTTCCGCGCTTGACAGGCCACGAAGCGGCGTATCGTGAGTCTTGCAATTTCACTTAAACGACGTAAGATACGTGAATGCGATTGCTTTGGAAATTATTGGCCGAGATGTCGAGTGATGCTCGAGAAAATTGGTCGCTATGTTGACTGACGATCGCCCAACTATAGCAAACAACACGGTTTTGACAACGTACTTCGCGCGCTACAAGATCGCTCAACTATAAACGCAACATTTACGATACGCCAATTTCAATCAACGTTGATGCATGCAGAATATGCGATATCTATATGCGATACCAACATAACGAAAACAGTTGAAAGTATAAAATTGGTACTTGTGCTAGATACGTTTTCACTACATTTCTGATGGTCATCTATTCTTGTCAAATGTAGCTCTATAAAATTATTCTCATACCGTTTATTTTCCAAGGTTTCTTTCGCCAGCTACTTACATATTCTGTTGGACATTTTTTACGAGTTATAGACATTCCTGACTTTCTTTATTGCAAGCGTATCAAACGATCATCTTCATTTTAAATGCAAGCTCACAATCGCCATATCATCACTCTTTCTGATCTGGCAAGAATTCCAAGTACTTTCATAGTATCGTATGCAATTTAAAGAATCTAATGAAGTCACCTATACCACCCAGTTTACCATGCTGCAGGCTATATCTTGGGAACTAGATCAAACAAAACATATGTTTGTTCATACTTTACTCTGTTGTTATATTCCTCACTTAGTGTTAAGATGATTTTCGCACATTATGGAATACTTTCTAAGCAAATTTTTCGATACTCTGTAACTCCAATGGAGAGAGCGATAAGTGTCCCTAGCAAAATTTCTAGCAAAAATCGCCTGCATAAGCAGGTTTCGCGAAGCAGAGAAATAAAAAGGATGATAAATACCTTTGAACGTGCAACTCACATCGTTACTATGGAATGCCGTTATCATTCTTTCAACGATTTGAAGTATTTATTAGCGAGTTGGCGTGCGTCGACGCGCGAGATGTAATTACGCAAATTGACAGGTTGCGCTCGCCGCATTAACCCGCCGTGCCGCTACTCCCTGTCTTAAATTTCAATCCCGCAGCCACAGTGTACACTTCGTAACGAAATTTAACAGGGTCATAAATTTTTGGCTTTTCGTTACGTGTCCCGATCGACCAGTAGTCGTTCATACACTTTTCATTGGTCGATGAAAGGTGAAAATGTAGGAACGTTTCGCGTCACGAAGTTCTGGAACTATATTTGATGTATGTACTCGTGGTGGTAATGTTTAAATTCAGTTTGCACATTTATGATTCTAGTGGTATTTATTATCGTTACAAGTTGTTGATACGAAATGCAAATGTTTTGTATTTTTGGCACCCTTTGTAGAGTTTTCAAAGCTTCGATAATTTCAATATTAATTGTTTTTAGCATTGCTACGTTTGGAGAAACGGAATTTCGCAATACGTATTTATAATATATTATTTATTTTCAATTTAAATGCAGCTTTATTTGTTCTATAATTTTGATTGTTTCAAATAGTAAAAAACTAGTTTGCAATTTAAATGTATTCTCGATATAATTGAATCGCGTTCTGATGATGAATAAACCAATGCAGATATACTATTGTTCGTCGCTATAACAAATTTTAAAGTTAAATTCATGTTGGAAACATAGCATTTTGAATTTTTAACAATTGAATTATTCCACACTTTACGTTATATCACGTACGATCTGGATCGACATCACTGCCGATTATTTCTATTTTCATCTATAACATTTTCCTTTTCTCTAACGCATAATTATGCTAGTTACACAGTTCTTGTTATTAAAACACCTACAGTCTGTTCACCTATCAGCTCCTTCAAAACAACTTAAACGAGGCGAAGTCGAGGCAATTAGTTCTTTGCGCCACATCCCGCCGAACCCGGTTATTAATATCCTTCTCATTCATCTCCGGGCCATTTATCTGGGACGACGAGACACTTTCTCGCGGCGTCGGTGCCTATCGAGCGACCAATAATTAGGCGAATAAATGGTTAACATGAAATATACGCGGCTGTCTGTGTACGTCGGGGTAGCGATTGGCGCCTAATAAAGCGCGGAAGATGTTATTTTGCCGTGAACAGCTTTGTGAACGAGGCTTAAGGAGGTATACACGGGTGAGATATAGCTCCCTGAAAGCGCTCGCCGTTATTAACCCCCGGTAAGAGTACACGGCGGGGTATCGTGATTGCCGATCGTCAATGCGGCTATAGGGGCTTTTCGAGTGAATCATCGCGATCCGCTGTCTGCAAAAATTACGATCACACGATCGTGTCGCTCTTTTTTTCCTCGACCATTCACGGGTCAACCTGAACCAAGCGATCGTTCGCTCGCGGGTGAGAGCGTGCTTCCGCGCTCTTTTTGACCAGCTCGAAAAACTCTCGCTCGAACCGTCCCATCCATCGGCCAATTTCCTCCTTCGACGTGGTCTCGCTTCTCGGGACTCTTTCTCTGGGAGCCAATTTAGAAGCTGATGCCCGAGACGGGATCGAGCATGTGTAATGAGCGAATGCACGAAGCATAGAGGAAGCGGTCTTCGAAAGATGCGATGGAACGTTCCGTCGGAAAATTGACCGTTTCGCAAACTTCAGGCTACGAGCGGACCTACTCGTGTATATTTCGTTCCTGTGAAGCGAATCCTTGTGCAGCTAGCATCAAGTACCTGTCTCTTTCCATCGTGTTACTTCGTTCAGGATAGACTTGTTTACGAGATCGAGAGCGTCATGGTACCAAGAGGAGAATTTCGTAGGGAGCTGAGAGGCTTTTAATTCCTGTCGATCGAATTTAGTAATGATCGAGGGACGTGAGAGGCTCGGGCATGAATAATGAGAGCGGCCGCTCGAAGAGAAACAGAAAGGAGTCTATCTTGTTGGAAAAGTTATTAAGGTGCACGGGGGCTATTCGTGAAATGAACTTCTTTTTTAAAGGCCACAGCGCCCGACAAACGGCTATATTGCATCGGACTTTAAAATGCGTTATTTAACCGGGCCGATACATACAAAGTATTCCCGGTGAGCATCATCTGCATGACTAAAAATCACCTCCGGCGCTTCGTTACGGGCGCCTCCTTTGCGCTCTTTCGACCGGCATACAACAACTGGCTGCCGACAATCTCGGCTTTCGCGCCTCTCGCACGCTTTCTCGCTTCGTTAAATTACACCCCGCTTTTCGGGGGGCGCCGACAGCTTCAAATTATCGAGGACGAGCGTTGTTGGGTGGCGCGCGCGCGCACGACACCCACCCTGGCCCGATTAAATTATCGATGAATTATTTATCCAGACTCGAACAAGAGAAGAATAGAAAGAGAAGAATAGAACAAGAGAAAGAGAGAGAGAAAGAGAGAGAGAGAGAGAGAGCATTGTGGAACGGATATTGCGAACACCACGAGCACATAGAACCGATTCACCCGGATGTATCCGATCCCCCCCCCCCGTCCTAGCCCATTCCTCGTTCTCTGCCTCCATACTTCAACCCTCTTTCTCTCTTGTCGCCCTGCTCGCGGAATTATTAAAACTCGAACCAGCCACTACGACACCGATATATACGTATATTTCGCGGGGCTGGCGGGAGAGGGACAGACTGGGTGCGCGGGTACACATACCGGGTGGCCGCCGGGCAGAAAACAATAAAGCCAGGCTATCATCCGGGACGGCACTTCCACCACTTCAACTTCCTCCACTGTCTCTCTCTCCCTTCTACTCGCTTTCTCGTAGCTTCCACTTTGGTCTACGAGCGGCCAGTGCTCGCTCTCCATTCAATTTAGATCCCACTTATGCACTCCAAGCCAACGTCCGTCCGTACGTCCGTCCGTGCGTACGGTGTACGTCATATTTATTCTATTTTATTGTAAGCCGATCCCATCCCCAGGCTTGAGTTAATATTTTCCTACGAGATCCCTCCCCCACGGTTTTCCTTCTGTCCATAGCTGGTAGCTACCACCCATACCAGAGCCTCACCGTGGCTGTTTTTCGTTCGTGATCGTCGTTTCCGCAACACAGAGATCGTCGCCACCCCTCGTCACCCACCCCCTTTGACCATACCTCGTTGAACCGGCGCTGTTGATATCATGAACGAGAGGGCTGGCGAACGCGACCAGACGGCGGACATGTAATTTCGAAGTTCGAGGAGGAGAACTGTGAAAAATTGCCACTGGGAATTAGTTATGAAGCCAATGTTCGCCAGGATCTCATTCGACTTGCAGCTTTTTCGAGTGTTCGCGAGATTTTACTCGCTGCAAAAATTATTTCGAATTATTTTCCTTTTGTTTAGCGTGTTCGAGTACTAGAAAGATATTGCTCCTGCAGCTTTGTAAGTTGAAATATTGAAACATTTGATCCGAGTATGAGAAGAACAAGGCTTCGAAATGAAATAGAGAGTGAAGAAGAAAAAAGTTGAGTCTAATTTAATAAAATACTGTACACTCGAAATAATCAATTCCCGCGATATAGCTACATGTTAAACACGCAGGATATAAAGCTTAAAGTTAACAGAATCCACGTAGCGAAATGTTCCCCGATTTCAATTCGAACTTGGCAAAATTGCTCTCCGTGGAGTAGCTCGCGCTCCCGATCCGACCAGAACTTCGAGCCGTGCCACTCCGATAGAGATATGGCCAGAGATATCGAACCCTCGATACCCTTGTCCACCAATTAGGTAAATTCAATATAATTAACTATATTCTAGCCAGCTGGTAATCTAGCGAGGGATCGATCTGATTCGCGAATGACTCGTAGACTGGCCACTTCGATTTGCTCTCTTCATCCAACAACTGGCCACAAGTTCATTGATACTATACAAGTGCTATCGTTGGCAGTTTTTGATAAAACTCGTCTCTGAATTAAACGAAAATTGGTTAACCAAAGTTGGAAATTTCAATAGTACTCGTATTGATTTAATACATTTTTAATTATCATAGAAATGTTGGGTTGTAGACAGATGTAGCTTGTGCGAAGCTCCAAAGAAGATAATGGAGACTATGCCGCAAATGAAATAACGATAAAAACAAATCAAAATTCCCAGTCTTTATTTCAGTCTCGATTAACTAATTCCTACCGTGATTAATACTCCACTAATTAACTGTCGCCTGCAACTTTTCCAACCATTTATTCCTGTACGCGCACAGACTCTCTTTCTCTATCTTTTTGTTTCACGCAGTCACTTCTGAAAGACATTTCAGTTACAGCTAGACAGCGAATATTTATGCAAGTTCGTATCTTTATACGAATAAAGAAGTTGAAGCTCGGTAGAAAATTGTTTTATCTAACTCTATATGCGAGTCATTGCACTTCCAAATTTCCTATAACTGCATGAAAATCCGTATCATAATCATAATCCTTGAAAACTGCAATTTCAAACACTTGGTTCAAGTACTCGACAAGATGCAATCGCACGAACAATATCAATCGAATATCAATTTAAGCCGCATCTCTTTTTACATTTTTCTTCCCTCGCATCGCACTGTACGCCCTCTTTCTCGCCGTATGCTCTTTCCATCTTCCAATTCTCTAAATAAGTATTCACCCGATCGAGATTCGTATCGGACGGCTCTTTAAGATAATGATTCGCGCGAACGATGCGTTAAACCATACCGCGTTCACCTACGAGCCACACCGCCGGTGGTAACAAGATATAATAATCACTGTCATCAGTACCGCCTCGTATAACCCTTCTTCTTGTTCGACGCGCGTTACGAACCATGGTGAGGCGAACCCAAGTCGGATCACATGAAAAACTCGCCCCTCGTCATTGGATGGAGTCAGAAAGACTGCCGGTCGGTTTTGCCCGTCGATTATCTGCGAAATTGTGAGTGAGGCGCACAAAATACCCGACACGAGCCGCCACACCACAACCGTGCTTTTGCGCGCAGATTTATTAATTGCGTTTACTAATAGAACGAGCATTGATTAACGGGGCAAAATGTTCGAGCGTAGTCGTTTCATTAGCATTCGTTCCGTGGCGTGATTTATCAAATAAATATTACCTAACCGGAGTTGAAATCGTCGACCACGTTAAATGGTCGTCGCTCGACCTTTCTGTCTTGTTGCCTCTGATGAAATGAAATTATTAGGCAGGTGGACTATGACAGTGTCACATTGATATTTTATTAAGCGTGTCCAAGCTCTCTCATCTCGTCACGAGATATGTATGCTTAATATTCGTTAATTGTTTATAAGCTTTCATGTCAACGCGTTGAGTAAAAGGAAGTAATTTTTGTTGAGATAGTATCGGTTAATCAGATAGCATCTTTTAACGTTTCGTCCCAACGAAGAACCAGAATTTCACAGTGTCATATTTATCATTAATCTTCCTCCATAATGTAGAGAATATTTTAACGACAATAAAATACTCTTCCTTGAAGATTAAAATGTTCGTCGACACGAGTTACCGATGTAATGAAGATGTCGTAGTTTCCACGCAACAGCTTCCCGAGTTATCGCGAAATAGAATTAAAATCGTATTTTACGACCGTTTTCACTTACATCGATGTCTCCGGTTACGATGGTACGCAGAGATTAACATTTATCGTCGGTACCGATCGCGATCGTTTTTCACGACGCGACACGTACGATCGGTTCACAGCGGAAAGGTTGAAATCTCCTTGATCAGCGTTTTCTCGAAAATCCCTTGACTTTTCGAGGTCGATCAGTTGCTATCTTTAACGCGAATTCAATACGGATTGGAATCGAGCATTATTAAGCTGGTACGTGCAGAAATTCTTCCACAAATTATAAAGACGTGAGCGTCGTCGAATTGAATCGAGAAATTCTACCGTAAGAAGCGTGTACGTATTCGCAAGGAATCCTTTTATAGAAACCATCTCCTCGAGTTCTAAACGTGATCCCTATCTGGCCAGATTTAAACGTTCCGCGTTCTTTCCTTGGCGAGACACTTTTCCTCGGAAAAGAATCTTCTCTCTCACCTTTTGCGTGCACTGGAACTTCTTACATTAGATTACTTTGCAAAGAAATGGGTTCAATTCTTCTACCGCTTCGAGGAAACTGCAAAAGAAGAAATTGAGAAAAGAAAAACGTACATTAGGAGAACAAGTGTTTGATTCATCGATGGTTTAATTTCTATATTTTCATGGCGGTTTTCAGCTGTAGGCAGATATAAATAACTACAGTCGAAAGAATATGTACAAATTCACAAATCCTCCACTTCTTATGTTATATTACTTTACGAAGAAACATAATATTGGCTTGGCAATTAGACGGTATTGATAAAATCCGTAATCACTTAGTTTCCAGCCCAATAGAATCCTTCTTCTTACTCCTTCAAGCGAAATGAAAAAATTCGCATTTCTACGTTTCACAAATATTTCTCTAAATACAATCGCACTGAAAAGGATCTTCGTAGCAACTAAATAGTTTCACCGAGTGCCTTGTTTCTCTGGATTCAATTGAATCATGCATAGCTGCACGAAAGGTTCCCGTACAAATTGCTAATCCAGTGCGAATCAGGGCCGAGGTTGCTTTATCGTTGGTTTATTGCCGAAGCAGAAGTCGTGCGCTTGCGGACGAGGTCGACCGATTTACGGGTGCAAGTTAGGCGACTTCCAGCCTTACTTAACTAACCTCGAAGCCTCTCGGTCGTATCGTACACAGATAGCATAATTTAACCAGGACTGATTCGATAACGAATCGAGTAACGAACATGGTCCAAGGAGGATTTCGTTAAATCGGATCATTTGTCACGTCTCTCGAGTCGATTGTATCACGTTGGTTGACATAGATACCGACGGGATGTTGGATCGTATCGAGATCGAGATCAGTCCGGCGTTGATTGGAGTTCCGTGGAGCGCTTCAATCGGGACCACGCGTATCGCGGTCGTGTTGTGACGGTCGAATCGGTTCGGGCCGAATTTCATCGACGAATTAAAATTGATCGATGCTGTTCAGGTAGAAACGATAGGCGGGACACGGGTACAGGAAACGAAAATATTCGTGTCGACAGTTCGGTTATGTAAAAAAGACATTCTATCGTTTGATCATTGTAAATGAGCTACTGTTCGACACGCTTAGACGAATCGGGATTCAAGACATTCATATACTGGGTGTCTATCTATTTCCGTCACTACGAATGTCTATAAACGTGAACACATTCGTGAACTATTAATTTAGAATTAAAGAAATAAATAAAGTTGGGACAGTGTATGGGGACAAATATTATTTAAAATAAAGATATCCTTTAAGAAAAAAAAATATAACTCCGAGAGTGAATAGTTTAACAGTATCGAATATGTCATTTTTCATTTGAATTCCATTATCAAGAGATTTTGAAATAATGCAAAATTGCGAAAGAGAAGACTTCTCCGAAACAAACATAAACATTTCTATTCTATCTAGCCTGTACATATCAATGGACAATGGTACAGACTAATCGAATCGACTTTCCGAAAATTTCGATCAGAAATTGGTTCCATCTTGAATGTTTCTGGAAAGCGGTCAAAGAGGTCTTCGAATCCAGCTTACTTCAGCAGACGTGACATCTCGGGGAATCGAATTAACGTGAGCAGACGATTCTACGTGCACCGGTATTCCGGGAGATCACGGATCGATCTAATCGTGGAATGATTTCGGCGATCGGCAGAAACCGTGCAGAAAGCTTTTCCAGCCGTATTGTCAATGCAGCAAGCGTAGGTGGGTTACCTGATAAAACCGAGCCGCTGGCAGGATAGGGAAGCCATGGAACGATGCTCGGGTCACTTCTCCAGTCACGTCTCGAGGATCTGTAATTGAGGAGGATAGGAATCGGCGTCGTCGGTAAAGCGGTAACGACCGCGAGCGATTCGACTCGAAGTCCTGCTCGTCGTCGATTCCAGCCGGAGTCACCCACCCTTTCGTTCGTGGGAAACGTGATCCACGGGTGGAGATCCACATCTTTTTATCCGGTATAGGGCACGCGGCACGCTTACTACGAGCCACGGTCAGATCGTGGATCGTTGAAATCGTGAACGAATCGCCGATCGTCGTTTGGTAACCATGACAGTTCACCGATGAATCTTGAGCTAAAAAGACAATGGTCGATATCTAGAACTCCCCTTGGAGCATATACGAAGCACCATTTTCGTTATTACAATCGTCGTGTTGGTTTCAAGACGCGTAAATCAAGCAGGTTGAACAGGACAGGTTAAGTTTAGATAGTTGTCCAGCGAAACTCGATATGGTGGACGTTATCTGATTGCTCGGAGGAAAAGGTAAAAATTCCACAGGAGTCCCGATCCAATGGCAGAGGTTCGTTTGTTAGGATTCGCCGTAGAGGCAGTATCGTGTTGTGGCCAGCTTGAAGAAAAGGTCAACGGTTGCGTCTTCCTCTTACTGCGCTACCAGAATCTCCGTAAGCTTGTGCTCCTCGTGGCTCTGTCCGCTGTTCGTCCGTCTAGCTGGTACGTCCGTTTGTCTAGCGGATTGTCGCCGCGTCGTGTTCGAGTTACCGGTACAGACGAACCGTTGTGTCCCCGGCGAGCCGCTTGTAACGTGCAATCTTTGCCCAAGCCGCGACTGAATGCCGGTTTGTAACACGGAAGTACATACACGCGCGATTCCACGCGGGAACGCGAGACAACAGATCGGCTGTCCAGGAACGATGATGCCGTGTTGCAGGTTAACGACTCCGTGGAAAGCATTTTCCATCAGCCAGATGGGAAGGTCATCGCGCGAACGTTGAAGAAAACGCGCGCTTCGTGTTTCCATCGTTTCTCTACGTACAATACATCTATGTATGTACGAATAGCTCGTACCTTGTCTTTTGGGTCAGTCGGTCGTAGTCGTACGACGTAGCCATAGTACTCGCTTAATAACAGTTTCTCGATTAATAGAATAACCTATGGCTTAGGATTAAAAGGCAATTATGTTAATAAGAGAAGATTGAACGGTGACTGTAACGATTAATAACTCGGCAGTCAGTCACGTGAGTATGCCATACAACACAATGGTACTGTATGTAATTTAATAAGTATGTATTCCCTTGATGGATCGGATATAGTATGGTTGCTAATAAGTAAGCGTCGTAAATCGAAGTATTCCGTGAACGAAACGAGGCCCGTCCGGCGGAAATTGTTCTCTCTTTTCTGATCGCCAAGAGAAGTAGCTTAAGGTACTTACAATCGCGCGAGACAGGAGAAAGGAGCCGAGGCTAATCGATTCATTGAACGAGCAAACGCATATTGTCACTTTTCAGGCCGGCGAACGATCCTCGAGCGTGGCGCACTTGAAAAATTCTATTACACCGTATGAATCACTGACAGGTATTGAACGAAACTGTATTGTACGGCAGGACGTGCGCCTACCAGACCACCGTGGAAACCGATCGGCGAACAAACGATGATATCGTGTGTACACAACCGGCCAGCCGGCTGCACCGTGCACCGTGCACCAACGTTCAATATATTTCTAGCGGTTGTTACGAATGATTGGCAATTATCGATGCTGTCGCCAGGCTACCAATAACACCGACCAGAAAATCGTCAGGTTCACAACGAACGCGTTCGCGGCCACCCATACGCGTACATCTGCGAGCTGTGTGCGATCGTTCATACGTCGATCCTCGGCTGACTATTCATTATTGCCCGTGTACCAGTTACACGGTCTAGCACTCTCAACCATGCAACCAGGCATTGCGTTAACATTACTTAACTGGGACATGTTTACTACCCTATAAAAGTAGTTTCTGTTTCAGTTGCTTTCGTTATATCTGTCGGCGCAAAATAATCTTTTCGATTAGACCCGTGCGTTCGACAGAACTCCTTCGGAGGAGATTCGCATGTCGAATCGTGTCTAGTTGTCTATTAGATTTTATCGTCGAATAGGATCCGTTATTGATTCGACGTGTTGGAGGAAACTCGTTTCTCTCGTAATAGGTCGTACAATGTTGTCTATCAAGGCAACGATAGCGATACATCGAGTTCATAATGTCCATGCAACGAGTTCTCCAGTCACATACCAAGCGAGACCAGTGATCACGAAAGAAATATGAACAAGGAAGGAATCAGTGAATAGATACGTATGCATTGTTAAATGTTACACGAGATTCGATACAAACCACTCCTTATTTTCGCCAAATGTCAATTAATTCTCCGACCGTGTCGTCGAGGTTTTACTTCGATCAGTTTAGTAGAATCCTGTCTCGAGTAGAACTCAAGCGTAGGACAACTACGGGGAATCGAGCCACCGTCGCGAAGGAGATGTCTAACAAAAAGTCGTTGATCGAGGCGAGATGGTCGCGTCATGAGCATCCTCCTTTGGCGTAACACTGCGAAGAGACTGGACGTCGAGGTTGAAGGAAAGAAAGAAAGAAGAAGTTCGGTAAGGTGGGTCTATGGGATGTCGGGTTGTGCTTAGCTCGTGTCAGGAATGTAATTCACACGCCGCTGGCATTCCGTTCCATTCCATTCCGCCCGCGGCTTCTCTTTTGTAGCCAGGCACCGGCGTCACGAGGTGCCGCGGTGTTCTTTTTCACCTGGCCACCTCTCGATCCTTCGTCGACCCGCAGCCTCGAGAGAGCACGTTCAGGATCGCGAAATCGTGGATCGTGTTCTCGCTGGTTTCGGTTAAATGCCGCTCGAGAAACCCTTCGCGTCCTTGGTTTCCAACCGACTCCCATTCTTTCGTTGGTTCTGGCTCCATTACCGAGTCGAACAAGAAACCGAGGAGATGGTGGTCGATTCCGACCGGTGACTTGACGTTGATTCACAACGATTAGTCGAACAGAGCCGGTCTGTTTTTCGGATCATTCTGGTTTTGCTTCATCTAGTCGCGACGAAAACTTTTCGCCAACAACGAATAACAAGCGTTCGAGTGGCACCTGGTTCGAGTTTAAGGATCGTCTACGATGCTCTTTAGTGTCAAATAAACGTAATCGCCTAAAATAAACATCTATACCAGTGGCACTGAAGTATACTTAAAATAACATTAAATGAACGTTTTCCGCTATTGACCTTTACATATTCTACCTTGAGTATAATTTTCGTAACGACAAGTAGTTAGCAGGGCATAATCGCATGCTACAAACTCTGCTAGGTTTTTCGTTTCATTGATGCGTACGAAATTACAGATACTTGGAACAAGTAAACCTGTTTGTCTTCAAATCTGCAACACGCCGAACCTACACGATCCAGCAATTTACAAATTACGAGAAACCTTCTCGAGCACTGGCTCGTCGTCTTTGTATCTATTCTGTTTGCCGGTGCTGGAACAAGTAGCAACATCGAGCAGCGGCAAATCGCGGCGAATGTTAAGAACTGCATCGCATTATAGAAGTACTGGCGTCGACATGGCGGTGTCACGTGGCGGAGGCGCAGCGTCGAGCTGCATTCCTGACGGTTCTTCTTTCGCGGCGAGGCAGTCCTCGGCGAGGGTGTGCACGAGCGAGACGGAGCGACCGGTGGGAACGGTTACAGGAGTGTATTTATTACGACGTTAGCCCAGTTTAGCAAATTAGTTACATGCCCTCTTAACCACACCGTAATGCATGCTCTCACCGCATTCTTCTGCTGTGTAATTCCGCCACGACTGTTTCTCTCCACGCGCACCTTCGAGCTTTCGTCCGGTCAGCTTCCAACGATGTGTTTCTATCTCTCTCGGAAATCGCGGCTAATTCGCCGCGGGAATGTACACGAGCACGAAGGGACCCGACTGCCGACTATCTTCCAGAGTTCACTGACATTCGACGTCAGGCTGTTATTTCGGCAATGACGGAAGTGAATTAACGTTTGAGTGGTTCAATAGGATCAATTTGTACGTATAGTTGTACAAGCTTGGATATGAGACGGCTTGTATTGCTGTTTGGCTGCTAGATTGGTTGGGTGTTGAAGGCTGCGGTTAAAGGTTAATGTTAATTTATTATTCTTGACAATACAGTTGCGCCGCGCGAAAGTGAAACGTATTGTAAGGTGATTCATGTGTGTGCACATGCGAATAATGAAGCTTATAAAGATACAAATTGAGCACTTTAGAGTAGTAATATTGATTAGAACTTACGATCACTTGTTCTAAACACAAGAAAAATCTTTTAAGCAGTCCAATGTTTCATTTAACAGACTTAAAGACAAGAAAGTATTCTGTATCAAGGAAGTCTGACGGTTGTCGAAATACGTATCCACTGGCAGCTGCAATCTCGACCATCTTGTACAGGGTATAAAAAAACAATAAATGCTTATTACAGTCGCGCAGGAACAAATGTAATTACAAACACTGGGATCCGGTGAAAGCGTTTTAGCCGGATCGTTTCATTTACCGGGTACTCTCGACGCCACTTCCGCTTCGGTCCGCGTCCGCCGTTGCATTACAGAGAACGACGACGAAACGACGAGAAGAATCGCGTGAAAAGAAAATCAAACTAGCTGCTCTGCTCGTCGCCCGTTTCCCGTTTCGCCTTCGAAGAAGCTCTTCAGAGGAAATCAACGCCGGAGAACAATAACGGCAGAGCCAACGGAGGTCTTTGGTAAATAGAGCAAGCACAATACGGCATATATTTATGCGGAAGCTGGCAGTCTGCAGTTGCTGGTTGCAGCTTTTCCTTCTACCTACAACCTCGTCGACGTCTCGACGTTTCTTTCTTACCCGTCCTAACCGGAGGAGCTTGACGAATAAACGAAGAACAGGCGAACGCCTGAGTGGCCGCGAACGAACTGAATGCATTTCAATCTCATTCCCGCGATTTCTCGTCGCAGTTTAAATGATCAGCGACCCTGCGCCCCTTTTTCTGCTCTCCTTTCAAGCCGCACCGCGTACTTTGCAACGAGAGAACATTCGAACACGGACTCATAGACGGACTCAGACCTTTGGTAATGAAGAATAACACATTGTTCATGCCGCATTGCTTCCTACTATTATGATTATCATAGTTATTATCGTTATTGCCAGCAATATCGTCGCTACTCTTCGCGTACGACGACACCGTGAGCCATTCCTTTCCGTGGCCATTCCACTTCAGGCGCCGCCCCTTTCGTTCTGTCTCCTCGTTTTCTTCCCTCGAAAACAGAAAGAGCAAATCTTCCTTTTCCTCGCGAGATCTCATTTTCGTAATGCTATTCAACGACGCGATGAAAAAGGGAATGCGCCGTGACGCCGCGCCGTCTTGCTGCCGCATATCAATTCTACCTCGAGCCGGTATTTACGTGGGACAATTAGTTCCTTTTTATTGCTCGATTCTTACCTTCTTTCAATATGTTTTCCTTTCGTCGGCAACTAACCGGTTCCGCTAAATCTTTACCTCGCGTGCATGCTTTACATTTTTTTACTTTTCTACGCGTATGGGTATCTCAGACCGACGATTCAACCTTTTAATTTTCTTGGAACGAAGGTAACCAACGGGCGTCGCTGTCTTTTAAATAGGCTCGTCGACATTTTTATAGTCGCTTCTGCGACGATTCTTCCTTTAGTCTCTTAGATCGCAACAGCGTTCGTTTTCAGAATTTCTCAGGTGGAGCACGCGCACGTGTTGTTTTGAATAGCTGGAATAGAGAGGCAGGAAACAGACGCAAACATCGCGAGCATGTAAATTCGCGTGGCAGACTTTAAGTGGTGATCGTGGATAAAGATAGTCGAGCGATCGGGCAGCTCAGGTTCGCGTTATTCACCGCGAGTTTTCGATTTTATCGGCCACGTATCGCGGCTGGATAAGCGACAGGAATGATTGCCGATATTCTAGTTGGCAACAAAGTAGACTCATCCCCTTTTTCACCCCATGTTTGCGTTTCTGTTCGCTTGGCAAACAAATTGTGGACGTGTTAAATCGGACGCCGTGTGTACCTTGGAAACATCGTTTTAACAGATTGGCGTTTGCCACTGTTAAGACAGATGTCGTGTTTAAATATTTATAAAGCATCTGACAATGACGTACATGAAGATGGATAAGACAGTTCGTAGAATAATTATCACTCGTACGGGATAATCATTAATATTCTCGTATGTTTCATGTGTGCAAGGTTTAAGGCAGTCTTAGCTGGTTTGCTACGTCGCCTAACGAAGCGATCAATACCCCTTATCAACGATCTCCTAATCAGGAGATACGCAGTACAGGACGAAACCATTGCGGAGTATCGTGTTTGAACAGACAAAACCCCTATTTACTGCTGCTGTCGTGGAGGTAAAGTGTTTATTATTGCGCTATTAGCATATTGCATAGTATCGTAGTAAATTCGTGGTGAATTGTTCAGGCACGCGATCATCCTTTAAACTGTTTTCCTTCCTTGAACTAATGATGGTTTAGTAAAACAAGGCGAAAATCATGCGAATGATGATGGAGGATTTGGGGTATGTTTGATAACCCGAGAAAGAAATATTGAAAAAAATGATTGCTTCGTCGATGATTAGATATGTTTACGCAATTATAAGAAATTTACATCCGTAAAAACGTATAAAATGGGTATATTTTAAAAGACATACAAAATATCCAAAGCAAAGTCCTCGTTGTAACATTTACAAACTCTTTGCACAAATATGACAAATATATGACGAACATCCGCCTACTAATAACGAATAAAATAAGCTTATCACAACCAACAAAATTCCACCGAACAAGCCACCATCAATTCCTCGGAGATTTCAAACGCGTTACACGACACAAAAGTAGATCGACGAGCTTCTTAAGCGTATTATCGACGACCGCATCGCAGTATGGTCGAGCACAGGTCGTAGAGGGATCGAAGAGAGAGAGAGAGAGAGAGAGAGAGAGGATTTCTCTTAGATCCTTATACCAGTCAATGCAAGAGAACATAAATTTAGCATACGTACGTGGGTGACGCCCAGCTAGCCGGTTCGTCTGTGCCACGCCTGTTATTGTCCCCTTCCAATATCAAAGAGGAGACTACCTACGCGTTTAGGCTACCTGCGAATTCATCGTACTTCCATAAAGCTCGAAGCGAGTCGGCAACCTTGTGGAAACACGGGGCGAGTTTTCGACGCATGAAAGGGTCCGCTAATTGCACGATTAATTGGCCATACCGATTATATCGACCTCTTCAATCGATGTTCCACGAACCAAATCAACTTCTAGATTTCAAAGTCGATGCATTTGTACGCGATCTCTAGGCGAGTTTAACGTTTAGATTCACGCGCCAGTATGCTCGCTTGTGGCTCATTGTATCGCGAATTTAATGGCGTCGCGTTGAATCGTGCCACGAAAAACGATTTCGACCAACGAACACGTTCGATTCTCATTTTCTAAAGCACCTGCCTTCGCCTTTTCTTTTCTTCGTATTGGGTCGCTCAACATTCGCAAAAAAGGATTGGACCAGCACACGCGTTTCAATGAAATCCAGGGTCGCGTGTTCTCGACGACTTCGACCGAGTTCCTATGCCCGATTTTCAACCGCGATATTACTAATAGCTCGTGGGCGGACTGCAAACTTTTCTCTCGCCAGGTAATTAAAGACCGGTGAACGATTAAAAGCAACCGTTCCTTTGCTTCATTTTCTACTGCCACCGTCTACCTAGTGGATTTTATTTCTCCCCTTTTCCCTCTAGTACGTGAATTTCGCGGCACGGAGCGCGTTAAACGTTATAAAAAATATGTTATTACGAAGCTCTTGGTTTTGCCCCCTTTTATCACGGTAATGCACTACCGACCCTCTGATAATGCATTTTGACCCATTTGTCCCGGGGTCGCAAAAAAGAGTAGGTGCAGTATAATCTTGGCACTTTAAGCGCACGCTACATGCCTATTAACCGATGCGGTAATTCGTCCGTGGCGGCGCCCGAGCGCGCGCCACAAAAGAGTCCACAGCCCACATGGGCTATCTGTTACCGAGTGGGTTCGTTGCAACTGCCACCGGCGTCATTAAATATAATTAAAAACTGTCAGTTACGATTCTAGGAAAAACCGAAAAGAGTAATCGTGCGAAATTTACTTAATTAACAGCGCAATTACCCACAGCGAAATATTGCCGCGCGTACGGCTGCGCGCTCGCGGGATCGCGCGTTGCCGTGAACCGCGCGCGGATAATGAACGTGCGATTACCAGGAGAACACATAATTACAGCCACTAAAAGATTATGGGAACAATGAATCAAAAGACCGACCCGGCCCTAATGCTTTTCTCGCTCTCGTATCGTGCGAAATTAATAAATGACCGCCAGAAACTTGCCACCCGTAATGATGGCTACGATGAGGAAGTCTAACCTATATTTTATGACGGTTCTTTGAAAAGTGTGACAAGAAAGTTAGTGTACATCGCGTCATGGTAATTATTAATTATCACCTTAGTCATATCTATTCATACTGCATCATTATAATTAACACTTCACAGGTATAAAAAGAAATTTAAAAAAGGAATGAAAACTGAAATTTAAATCGAATTATCAGTCATTAGCCGTCTGGTACCAAAAACAACACGCGCCAGACACCCGATCAAAAAGCATCGTGCAACCACAGCCTCGATATCGAAGGTTCGTGCTTGACAAGGAATCTGGCGCAATTAGATGAGAGTCGAGTGGCTGGGCGGCAATTACTTCGGGCAATACGGTTACACCGTTGTACCCAGCGAGAAGTGCCAGAGGCCCCAGGATCGAAAGACGAACAGCTGGACGTACAAGCGTCAAAACAGCCTCATTAAGGTCATTAGCGTTCGACCAGTTGCAAAGGAGCGGTGCGTAAGAGTCGCGGGTACATGCCTCTGCATATTTTGCATGCCGTGGCGCGTACCACTACCATCAAAGACGTGTTCCGATTTATCGTGGAACTGGGTACGGTACAAAGGTGCTCTGGTATCTGATCTCTCTGAGACTGACGTTCGATAGATACTTTTTGTTGGATACTCTATCGTTGTAAAATTTTCGATCTATGTGATGGCGAGAATTTTTGCCCGCTTTTTCACGATTTTTATGGGTAAGTGGATTTACTGAAGGTAGAGCGTAGTACCTTTAAGGCGGTGGAAGATAATCAATTTTCCACTTTCTAGCGTCAAAATGAAAATAAAAGGGAGGTAGAAGAAAACGAAGGGTTTGTGCTTTAAGAAGAGGAGATTTAAGAGAAAACTCTTTCCTAATGATCTGTTAATTAGTCATCGACATTACAAGGATGACTGGCACATTACAAGGCTGAGTTCATTTGATTCAAAGAAAAAAGAAAGTCGGTCTCCGAGCTTCTTCGCGAAATTTAGAGAGGTACTCTTTCCCTTTTGGATTGGACAAAGTGCTCTTTCGCATTTTTGTCTCGAAACGAAGGTGCCTTTGCTTTTTCTTTGTCTTATACTCGTTCTTTTCCCTGTTTATTTGCCCTTCTTCTGGTTCGCGTAGATACGCGTCTCAAGTAGTACGTGGCCATTTAAATCATCGAAGCGCACCGCGTTTGAAAAAAAATCGCTGGCGGGGAGAACGAGCGCAGGTTCCCTCGGTCGGTGGACAGGTGCTGGTAACCCGTTTCGGATAATTCACAGGGAAAGCCTGGGCGGATTCTCGAAAATCCTGCTCGACTTATTCACCAGCCACCTGAAACGCGGCATAAAGGTTTTTGCTTACCCCTTTTGCTTCGAGGGGGTTGCCGCACGCGCAATAATTTGAATAGGCCTTGCCCCTGTCAAAACAACCCTCGTCCCGACCCAAGAAGTTTCGTCTGTGCAGAGAAGATTTCTGCGAGCGAACCGACCGCCTCTTTTTATCCGACCGGTGAACCTACGCAATTACCGACTTCGCCGTAATGTTCAAACAAAGGAATTACAAACACGCCGCGCGAAAGCACGCGTGTTTTTTCATTCGCTAATTTGATACGCGTGCTCTCTCAACCGGAGATATGTGTAAGGTGTCTGAAGTGGTGTATGGAAACGCTTGCTTTTTCAAGTTGGTCAGAAACTTGAATTCCTTTATTACATTGAATGACGTGAATGTGAGATTGCAATTGTTTTTAAAACAATTTGAAAAACACTGTGCAGACTGCATACAGAGTTCATTTAAGAAATTTACTTCAGCATCGATCGATTACAGTAGAATTCCGGTAATATCTGTACAAAGCTATTGGAAGTTATATCATCTATACTTAAAAAGCTTACATCCTCCAAGCTAAAAGTTATTTCTTTCTTCAATTACTTCATAGCAAAAATGTTTCCTTTTAGCAATCAAATGATATGAAAAACGAAAACTCAACAAAGGTAGATTTATCGTGTTTTCCCTGCACGATCCTAGATTTAATAATAAATTTGTCGATTTTATTCGCTCGCTATCTTTTCCCATTCGTATAATAACAATTCGCTCCAGCTAAATGGTTTCAACAGGAATTTAATTAAAATTTCATTGAAACAAACAGAGACACATTATCGTGGATATATCATCACACGAAGGGTCAATACCAGAAAGAAAACTCTTCAAGAACATCGATGACGAAGCAAATTGGACAAGAGACAAATGCATTCGAAGATAAGAAGTTCCCAAGACGCAGATTTACTCGAGCAGAATGGAAGTCTCAGGAGTTCTCGTGGCGTGCGAGTAATGAGGTATATTACGACGTGCCTGTGGACACTTTTAACGTGGCGTCGATGGTCGTCCCGTAAATTCCCAATTCCCGCAGCGCTACTCTACGGCCTACGGAATGGCTGCCGGTCGCGGCCCTTCCACTCGACCTTCAACCCGTGGCTGGACCTCGTACCTTCCGTGACAGTGGTAAGTCCTCGAAACGGCCGTGGAAATCCGAAACTCGGCTTGTATCGTGGCTGCTGCATCGTGTTGCATCGAGTCGCGTCGCTGCGGCGCGCGGAGCCGATCGTTACTCACGTCGCGCACGAATAAACGCGTGCGACTCGACTCGTTACGCCGAAATACGCCCGTGGAAAGACATGACGTATGACGTGGGTCGTGGCTGGCGAACGGTCCATATATTCGTCGGAGACGAGCCGTTAATTGTCCCCCCTTGGTTCGTGGCTCGACGTTCGCGAATCGAATCGCCGCGCAGACCGAACTTCAAGCCGCTTCTCTGACGCGAAACGCTGGATACAACCTGAAATTCTTTCTACTTTATGATCCACTCGCGATTTATCGCGATACTCGTAGATCCGCAATCTCGATTCAGCGGCCATTTCTTCTTTTATTGCATTTTTTTTTTTTTTTTTTGGTATATGGTTTAGGAAAAGAAATTCGTGAAACGAAAGGGTCAGATATTTGGTAGAGAAAGGGCCAAAAGATGTTGGATAAAGAAATAGGAGGGATTTGATAGGAGACTTGCTATATGGCAAGAAGTTGACAAATCAGTTAGAAATTGCTCTAAGACGAGATAGTAACTGGGAATTGTTGTGGCTGTAAAATATGTTTGTGCGTTTTTTTATCTTGCAATGAAGCATTTTTTTAGAAGCTACATTTCTCATGGCATCAAATTTTTGTAATCAAACGAAGTACTATTAAATGATATGAAATTCAATATACATGGAGCTAATTAATTAATGTATCAACGCCATAATATATACGGTGGTGCGCGAATATATATGTTTTATAACCACAGAGTAATTTCGCAACAGGATCAATAAAGGCAAAATTAATTTGAATTCTGTCTTTCACTGAATTGAAGACTACAGATTATTAAATGATTCGGTAGAAGAATAATACAAGTGTTTCGTTGCCAATAAAGCTTCGAAGTTTATTCCTAAACGCGATTAACGACACTTTCTCAGTCTCAACCGAACAAAACAAAATCAAAAGAAATCTTTTCCCAACGTTCTGCGAATTTACTTTATTTTATCACACAGGGGAGCATAAACTGTTATTCTTATCGGTAACTGGGGTGCTAGGGATAAAGAAATAATTTGGGCGTTAATCGGCCGGTGCACGGCGGCGGCAGTTTTCAAATTGACCGGATAAAGCCGCGTCACGGAACGTGCTAATTCACGCGGACACGTCCGATACGTTAACTCGACCTGGCGAATGAAACGTTTTCGAGTGGTCCCCAGCCATAATCGTACGTCAAGCGGAACTCGCGTTTCGAAATTCGGGGAGGCGAAATTCCATTTGGCCCGCGATGGATTCGCGGAACTTCACGCAACGCATTTTGGCCAGGCTGTTTGTCTGTGCGGTATAGTCGAGTTACGTCGTGTCATGGGAATCGGGGCTGATCGTTTTCCATCGTTTTGCATCGAGAAACACCGCTCGAAGAGGTGGGCCTGCTGAGAGAGCCTTCGCTGTCTTGCCGCTGGAATACAAATGCGTCTACGATCCACACGACTCGCACCCCGAAATCCAGACGTATTTGCTACGCACGACCGCGTCGCACATAATAATGCGCCACGAATTTAATCTCTCGGGTCCTATCGTAAATACGGGTCGCCTTGATTCACAACGCGTGCGGTACAACCGTTCTACAACCGAGGAGAAGTATCAAGTACAAACTGGAAGATATTGTACATCGGATCACGAAAGTTTTTCAACAGTTACCATAGTACACTTTTATGTCCATATGTGTTACGTGATATCTTTCGGAGTTTCATTAGCACCGTAATGTAAAACGACTGTCATAATTATTTTAGTAGATGTTAAGATTATTCGATGTATGTGGAATTAAAGAAACTCGTGGGTAAACTGTAAGGTATTGTAAGTATATATATATATTGTGAATATTAAAGTACAAAGTGTGGAATACAATGTAAGCTGGTCCAGATCCGCACGCTAGCAATGTTACCCTGAGACTAAAAGAACCCTGAAGCCAACGTCGCACGTGTACCACTTATGGCCTGTCATCGACGCATTCTTTTGTCTATGCGCTATCGATGACCTTAGCGCTTGAGAAAACCGAAGACCAGATGTAGAGTTTTCCTAGAAGTGGCGATCACTTCAACAGTAGGAATATGAAATCAATCCGAAAATGCACATGCAAGTTACAAGGTGGTTGTTTCAACGATACGTTTAATGAAATAAATCAGGTTGATTAAATAAATTGAACTAACTTCCAAAAAACGACTTACTGGAAACACTTCACGATGATCTCGACGCTTGTTTTCTCGATTCTATCAGCGGAGATAAACGTTTAGAATGCAGTTGTATTACAACCCTATCTAATTTTGTAGGATTCTGCTTTAGTTCGTAGCACTCCCAATTGAATCGCGAACTAAATTAACTTGCACGCGGTGAAGTAAGTTGCGCCAAAAACAATCAAACCTTCTATCTGCATGATGTTTCGAATCCACCAAGCGTCAGTAACATTTTCATCGGTGCAATCGTTGCGCGAAAGCGCAGGGAATGATTAAAATGTTTTAAAGCCGACGGGGAAGGGAGAGATAGATTTAGCGCGACCTCTTCCCCTTTCGGTTTCTCTAGAAACAAACAGAGTTCTGATCCAGCCGGCTGCCAAACTCGTTAAGATTCGCCTCGTTATCCTAACCACGCCGACTCCACTCGTTTACGTAAATTAATGCCTCGATAGTATCGGCGTGGCTGGGTTAACGTGGCGTAACAAGTAACTATTCTCACTCGGTTAAAAATACCAAGCCAAATTTGCAGTCTCGCCTCACAGCCAGTGTCACACTCGCAGGCCATAGTATATTAGACAGACGATTTTCGCATACTGTTTCGCCCTCGTTCACGACTCGTTTCCTAGTGAGACGTTCGAGTTCACGATGGCGAGACATGGAAAGAAAGGAGGGAAAGAAAAGAGGGAAAACTAGCGTGGCAACACGCGACACAGGATCGCAAGGCGGAGTAACCAGACGGCGGACAAAAACGTGTCAGCCGAGACTAATTGCAAGACAGGCGATGACAGCGTTCCTCGTGGAAAACGGTAAAGACTGTCTTGTCAGGGCGATCTGCCTTTTGCTCGACGCGTGTACACAGCGATTCCCCCAGTGGATGGTTCTTCGAGAGCCGATGTAATGGCTGTCTTTCTTCGCACGATTGTCTTGCTTCGGGTCGGTGTCGTTAATCGTCCAAAAAACTAGCGCGAATTTTGTCTCTTTTACTTTACGATCCTGACGACATCGTTGCAAAAGGAACTAAAGAACCATCACGTCGGAAGTTGTAATCAAAGAATCATCGACAACAATATTACACACGTAGCACGATGATCCCTTTTTTCGAGTACAATGCAACACGACGGAGAGAGGATGGAGGCAAATAAAATTACCCAAATCGGACGAGCGTGAAGTCGAATATCAGTAGACGAAAGCAGAGATTTTTCCTGAGCGAAAGCCGGCCCTGTCATTCAAGTTTAATCATATTCACGCGGCTGCCGTGTTAACGAGACGGCCGCGCGGCTGGTCGGTCGCATTTAATATTTACCCGGGCATCATTTCCGCTCGTTTAATTAAAGCACGCTCCCCCTGCCCTCTCGAACTGGTCGGTTTCTTCGTTGTACCGCGATTGGTTCTCTCAGAATCCGGTGGCGACCGGTATTTACCAAGCCTGATTCGCAACGAAATTAAATCGGTACACCCAATCTACGTCCGCTTTCGTTCCGCCGTTTTATCCATCGGTCTATCCTCCTCCGGTGAACGCGGCCGCGTATCTCCGCGTCTTTCAACGTTCACGGACTACTGGCTGGAAAATCGTTCGATCTGCCTGCTACTCGTTTTTTTTTTTTTTTTGCCTGCTCGAACTTCGGATTAATCGTGGCCGAGAGACAATGGCCGCATTAACGAAACGCATTTAACACGATTCCTATCAACCTGGAGTTACACTTATTCGTCCGCCTGGAATTAATTTCGTTTTTCTCAGTATGTGTAATTAAGCGTTAAACTTTGGTACTTAGGTACATTTTTCCTAACTCGTGTTTAGCCCGCAGTGGAAATTTCAAAATTGGAAATTTTAATCGTCCAATCTTGAACCTTGATCTTTTGGACAGATGAGTGTAAGTTTTTGATTCTAAATTGAGGCATAAATTTATGAATTTCATACTAAGTTTTCTAATTTTCTAGTTTTTAGTATCTACGTGCAAAAACTAAGAGAAGAAAATTCATCTAGTTAATTATTTTATCATTGTTCGTTATTCACTGTTATTCACTATTCGCTATTCACGATTGCGAATCGCTAAAATGAAAAAAGTACGATAGTATATCAAATAGTATTTATTATGTTAAACATCGTAGATGCTACACACGATATGATACGATTATTTTTCTGTCAGTTATGAAGGTTCCTTATCGTATTTATCATACGTTATTAATTCAACGCAATCTTATCGAAGCTACAACCCACAATCATGCAAATAAGATCCCTGTCCAAACACAGGTAGCGCGATACCGATCGCGTAAACGAGTCGAAACAGTAGGTAAAAATTCGAACGTCGCATTGGGGATACGTTTCGAGGTGTACGAACAATTAAGTTTTTTGTGGTGTCTCGTTTTGCTACCAAATTACGGCCGGAGGGGTCTGGCGCGAACGGAAAAAATGCAGAAAACGCGGATCGACTTGCCGTAAATCGTTGTCACCGGACAATGAGTTGAAGCAACGAAGACGAATCGTCCCTTTCTTCCGCTCGGCTCACGTCCTCCTTTTTTTCTCCCTCCTCGTGTGTTCCAAGCTTGGTGGATTTTCATTAATTTGCTCGTACAAGTTGTCGGATCGGAATCGGCATCCGGCGCCGCGTCTTTTGACGTTCCGCGGCGAGCATTCCTTCACCGTGCCTTTACGCCAGCGTTTCTCGCCGCCAATTCTGTTCCCACATTTGCTAGACGCGTTATGCAAATGAGAGTGACGATACAAATATCGTAGCCACGATGAATCTTGATAATTTGTTCTTAGCGTGATACCGTAAAAGATACTTGAGAAGACATAATGAAAATGAACACTAGATAGCTGGCAAAGAAAAGTAAAATAAGTGCATTTTTCCACCAAACATACGGGAAATTTTGTGTAACATTCCAATTTGCCTGAAACATTTTAGTATGAAGTTTCAAAAATTTATGAATACATATAGGAATATAACTAATGTTTAGAAGCAAACAATTTCTTTATTAGAACTCAACTTTACTCTTACTCTTCTTTAACACGGGATCTACCGATAGTTAACACGAAGCTATTTCTACCAAAACCAGTCAAAATCACTGGTCTTGAAAAAATACGTAATAATAGAATATCTTTATATTTATTAATTTATTACTTTCGTATAGAAGAAATTCCACGTTACATTTTTGGTATTATTAATCCATCTGAGACCATAATCCTGAAACGAGGCTTGACGAATTTATAAAATTGCAGAACCAGTCATTTTGATTGCTGTGGTATTTTTAGTGTTAACATCTATCGATCTAGCGATCGATCCGGAACTTTTCTGATATCCGATATCATCACATCGAATGATACGCAGTAAAAATTAGAAAAATGTGTGGGAAATTGTACAAAATGAAGAAACTGGTCAATTGGGGTTCGATAAACGGATTGCAGGACCCTTTTACACATTGACAAGTACCAGTCATTTTGACTGGTGACTTGGTATAAGTAGCCATGATACAAAATTATTTTGAGTTTGAATGCATAGAAAACAAAATAAAATTCATTATATTATAATTTTAGTTATCGTTGCGAAAGTCATTACATCAGTGTGGGAAAAAAATATAACACGAAGTAGGAATTTTAAAATAAAGTTGTAAAACCTATCGATTTGACTGATGTGGTAGTTCTAGTGTTAAGTAAAGATCTTACCTATCGCTTATGTTTGTTTTTCACTTGGCATTTCAATTTTTCTTAAGCCAAATAGTTAATTTTAAAATGCAAAACGTAAGAAAATTATAATTAAGATGACATGCTAAAGATTTTCACTGCGCTTCAATTTCTGCTACTTTTATTCAGCACAGATTGTCTCATACAATATCGAAAGAGTTTCACGAATTCTATTCGGAAGATTTTCTCTAGGGTAAACGTATAACATCAATGTAACAAGACTTTACGGTTCGTCAAGGGTAGTATGAAAGTATGTAACATAATACTTTTTAAAGAAATTGCAAATTTCCTACTCCTACATATTTTTCAAGCTTTTTCCCAACGCATGTAAAGATAAAACTAATACGAGAAATGTACTTGTAACCACGCGCTTTGTCATAATTACTTGCGACTAATTCTCCTTATAATTCTCCTTATTTTATTACCTCTGTTCATGGCAGTGTATTTTACTTAATTATTGCATTTCGTGATATATGTTACTTTATTTAGTACGTACGTTATTTTAACTACGAATGGCTCGTACAGTTACATTTTTCTCTTAGCATCAAACGTTTTCACGACTATGAATACATGTACATAGATTACATGAAGCGATTATCGCACACCAAGATTCATGTACAATATGTGTCTAACAATTTTATTATCGTATTGATTATTTCTCAAAATTTTACATAAAACATAGAAACAATTTAATATACGATTGAAAATGAAAAATTGTTCCCGTAAAGGACCAACTTGGACCTTGCCTTACAATTCCTCTAACAGCATCAACTGTTCGCTATTAATTAGCAGGTTGTCCGTAAAGTGTCTTTCTTTTGCAAACATGTTTTTTACAACAGTGCACTTTCATCCAAACGTGAAACCAAGTCTGTGGAATGTCGCGGTGTTTATCCCAACAGAACAAAATGGATCGTACTTAATTCGATAAAATAATATAAAACAAAAGACGTTGTGCGTTTATTATTTCCTCATAAAACGAAAGAAACTTTTTAGACCTAATATAACATGCTAGATGACATAATATCAATCTACAGAAATATTATACCGTCTGAACATCGTTACACTTATATTTGCCCTAATTTAATTGGAATTATAATCCTCTCGAAAATGCGATTCAATAACGGTCAGAAAACTTTGTATTCCTCCTGATTCAATATCTTCCGTAACAGATCTATCCACACTTACTCCATAACGTAATCCTCTTACTTACATCTCTCCCTTCGTACACTACAATTTTCGCTACATACATGGCAACTGTACCTAAAAAAGCTTCGTGCGGAAAGGGTTAATAATGGCGATAGTGGTCGCCTTTCCGGGCGACGCGTATCGATTGATAAATCGTCAAGCACCGGTTCCGCTTGTCCGACATCGCAGCTGACATCGAGTATACAGGGTTCGCGTGAACGGACAGGCGAGATGGTAGCTCGTCGCGGCTACTCGTCGACTCTGCTTTTACAGATTGACGACGGGTGCTCGCGCGAGTATATGTACACGTACATGCGAGCGTCTAGATACGTTTCAACGCGAAACCGAGCGTACCTTCCATTTCTGTAATCTCAAAGAAGGCGACCGGCCTGTATCCACGTCTCGCCTCTCAGCTTCGTCCTCCCTCGTTCGATCTGCTTTGCTTGTTGCTGCGAACTGCGGCGAGTTGCGCTTTCGCAGTGCCCACACCGCACCTCGTGCAAATAGAAAGACTTGTCGGTTGTCTTGCACGTTAGACAGGAGCATTTTATTTTACGATCATTAAGATTTTAGCAAATGTGCTGATTGGTCGTTTAAAATCTGTGTCATTCGTCGTTGGAATTAATACATAGATGTATTCGTTAGGACCGTTCGTATTTGTGTGGAAACATAGAAGAGAGTCTTTTTTAAGGAAGTCTTGCGTTGACGTTGAATGTGAATAAAAATAGTTCATCCTCTAGTCAGTGCTTCCTTTTATTAAAACAATTTAGTACGGTAGGGAATGTTAGAATCTGTTGATAACTTTTTCAACACCTACTCTCTTTTCATGCAACTGTAATGCATAAAACAAAGCTGAATAAAAGTTCATGCGTAGATAACTTTTAGTTACACGTAGGTACACTTTTAGTCACTTGTACACAATTGGGGCCGCTGCAATGTCAGTGATAACGTGAAAATTGCTTGCTGTATTCTACTCGTAGATAGAAATAACAGAAAGGAAAGTTTATGAACATAAACTGATCTTTAAATGATCTTCGCATGACGTTATTCGAATTCGACATGAAGACATTGAATTCTCATTCGAATGTAAATGATTCTTTCCATGTTTAATAACCAGGAACACCTATGAGACAAGGATATAAAGGCCGTGTGAACAGATTACGTAAACATAGGAACTGATATTAATGTTGCAAGCAAATAAGCGAATTTACTCGTCCGCGGCAGGAAACTTTAATTGCACGAAAGCATCGATTTAATTAAACGGGCGTGCTAGAGAGGAACAAACGCGGCGAGCTCGATTGGCCCCCGGAAACGCTTATCGCTGAGAGGCGGATGGAAAAGGACGAGAAGAAGAGAAAGAAGTCGTGGAAGAGGAGGAACGAACGTAAGATCGATAAACGAAAGCCGCGACGGACGGCTAGCAGAGTCGAGCTTTATCCGAACGTTCCAATTACCGAGTTCGGATCTTGAATCTGCCGGTTTTGTTTGTGCCCTAGCCAGGCTTAGCGTACGTGTATGCACGCACACGAGAGGAGGGCACACTCGCGAGGCAGAACGGAGGGACACACGCGGTGCTCGCGGACAGATAGCATCGGACGGGAGCTCAGCCATGTAATTGATTCAGGGTAAAACAATGAGCCTCTATGTGGAATCGTGGCGCGTATATTGCGTGCGCGCCTTACACGACGCCGTGATGCCAGGCCACTCGGAAATTCACGGCTCTGTGAAGCCCGACGCCACTACGTCCTCCTCCGTTTTCTTGAGTGAGCGCCGGTGATCCGTTATCGCGGAATACATTCGCCGCGTGTTTTCTTTCACGTTTCCACGGGCCATACTGGTATATATATGGTATATGGTGACGAAGACATCTAGAGGTTAGAGCACTTATCGACAATTTTTATTGCTTTTAGGACTCATATCCATTACATTGCTTACTCCTCTCGGTAAGCGCTACAAGTATTTAAAGTCTTATTAGTATAATATATTATTTTATATTATTATTGTTGAAGTGGTCATCACTTCTAAGAAAACTCTACATATGGTTTTTTAGTTTCCTCAAGCACTGAAGCGATCGACAGCGTATAGATAAGACCATAAACTGTAGACAGGCGATAATGGCTTCAGGGTTTTCAGTCATAGGATAACACTGTTAGCATGTGGATCTGGACCAGCTCAATTATATTCCGACTTGTATTTACACTTCTGTATTAAAATATATTTTCTACCTTACAATTTATCCACGCGTTCCTTTGTTCACATACATCTACTAACCTCAACAATTATAATATATATTATAATATATTATTTTATCGAATTACGTATGATACATTTTGTTCTATCAAGATAAAAATCGCAACGTTTGACAGATTGGGTTTCATGTTTGTATAAAGATGCATCGTTGTAAAAGACGTGTCTATAAAAGAAAGACACTTTTCGGACAACCTAATACTACTTTTTAATACTCTGCAGGTATATATCTTTATTCTACTAAGATTTTGAAAGAGCGTTTCGTATACGTGGATTGTTCTACTTTGTTGGAAATTAATTGGCCGAGGGAGATTACTTCCGGACATAAAAACTGCGATAAATCTTCCTGCTCTTGCGACTATTTCAAAAGAAGGGAGATAGAAAGAGGTAGATAAACGGAATGATTTATTTGTCAAACAATGTTAAACAGGTGACAACTCGTTAACATAATCATGGTAGTTTACGTCAAGCACCGGTCAAGTTTCTAAATTTATTCTTACACATTAATCGCAGCATACCTTGATTTTATTCTCTTCATATTTTCTATGGAAATTCCACTCCGCTTTAACTAATTTCAAGATCACCGCTTATCGTTCGCAAGCATGCAATCCAAACGAAATGGTTTTGCGCTTTTCCCGTCTAGCCAAGGACGCCTATCCGCGCAAAGGGAAGAAAGGAGCGATTCGACATCACCATTTGGCTATTGACGTGGCGCGTCCGGCGTTCGGCGCATGATGCACGACAAATATAAATAGAAAAGCAACGCGAGTGCCAGCTGGACAAAGGCATAGCGCGTACCGGGACGACTGAACAAAGCGGAGGGACTTTTATTATAATAATCTGCATCGTATGCAGCCGAATGCTCGTCTCGTGCGTTTCCTTTTTCCCTTTTTCAACCCTCTCTCTGACTCAGTACCCCTTACCAACGTTGGTGAGCGCGCGCCAGCGAAATCCTCTCCTTTTACCCGCTTCGCGATGCACTTTATTGCGAGCAACCCCTTTTTTTTTATATCGCGGTGGGCCCGCCGCATAGGAATATATCGCGAGGAGAGCAACGCGTCATAAAAATGCGTGTACGTATCAAACAACCAAGATAGAGAAAGGGAGAAGTAGAGAGTAAACGCGATACGTGCTTTCGACAGCTTTGTAGAGCGTTACGAGCGTCCATGTGTCTGCGTACGCGAGGAAATGATGCCTCGGCGGACGAGGGAAACCGGGAACAAGTGTTCCCAGCCGTTTCTCGAGTGAAGGCGGATTAGAAATATTCGAGCGAGCTTGGCGGAAATTGTAGCGGGCTGTAAAGAGGCCAAGAGAAGCGGGAGAGGCTGCCTCTAGAGAAGTAGGAAAAGTGTAGCTCGTTTCTCGGATTAGGTGCAGAAGCTTGAAAGAATATTCGTGTTCTGCTTATCCGTGATTCTGAATATTCCAGACATCCATTAAAGATAAAGGTAGATAATCTCTGGTGGAAGACGGATAATTAACCATGATTTCCTCTGTATTCTTCCACAAATGCATTATTCCAAATTAATACGAACTATTGAAACGTATTTAACCTTCAAATCGTGTAGTGCGGATCAAATCACTGACGAAGAATATAATATATTTTCATCCATATTCATTTTTCTTGTCAAGGTGTTGCATCTTTCATTACCTGTCGTTGTTATCTTTATAATATGAAAATCGCAATAGAAAAGCATGATAAACGCATTGCTGATTCTATTTATCATTTTAATTTTAATCACTTTATGATTAAACAGAGAAATTTTAGCTTTTTACTTTCTCCTATTATACGAATTCACATGGAGGAAGAAGGCGTTATACAGCCTTTACCGTATATATTTAAGTGTACTTTACACCTTCGCCATGAATCATCAAAGTTAATACGTCCTTAGGTACAGCGGGGCCAAAAGGGGGCGGGGGATCGCGATAAAGGGGCGTCGATAGACAAAGTGATGTTAGCATAAAGCCGTGGCTCGGGCAGTAGAAATTTAATTACGGCATTATTTCCATACGTGAGAGGGGAACGTCATCGCGAGTGATGCGCGGCGTTGGCGCGAATAAAAGTAAGCGGGTGGCGTACAATGACTCTCCTTTCTCGCGCTTCCATCATTAACGAGCCCCGTTTGCTACTGAAGGGATCCTTGTCCGAGAAGGATTTTAACTCGTCCCTGGTAACAGGCGACACTTACGCGGCTCGATATGCGGCTCCTGCTCGTGTAATTATGCCTAGTTGTAACAAGATAGAGGGTACGACAAGCGCGACCGCAGATTCTCACTGCATTCGGGGACAAAAGGCGAAAAAAAGGGTCGCTGGCCGTTGAGTTTCCTTCTCTTCCAGGCGTGCAAAGAACAGAGAAAAAAAAAGAACGTCGTCGACGGGCCCCTCTTGCAGAGTCGTCGCGATTTCGCGCTTCCACTGAGCGCGTGCCAACGCGTACGTGCAAAAGGGGGCGTACGAATAGCGAACGTGCAATCTATTAGAGCGTCTCCCCTTTCGCGCTTCTTTCCTCCCGCTCCTTTTTCGCGTAGGCATCATCGTGGCAGCGTGATAACGTTGATGAAAATGAAAATGATAGGGACCGTCGTCTCTGTAATTACGCAGCTCGTCACGCGCCCCAACGGCATAAGCGTCCCTTTTCTTCGCGGACGCGATTGTCCTGGCCCGGGCGGAGTAATTGATACCGGCCGAGAGGGTGCCGAGAATTCGAGGTGGATTTATTTTTTCCTTCATTTTTGAAGCTTTTTGCTGCTTTTTGTAAGAGATGAATAGGTGACTGCAAAGGTGTCCTGAAGTGGGAAGGAAAATGTCGGTCATCGCATGGCTTAGTTATCATGGTTATAGTTATGGGGAATTTGACTGCGGCAGGATAAAGTGGAAGTAAAGGTGGAGTGGAAGATCGCAAAGTTAATGAAAAAACAAAGTCGGTAGATCGATTCGAAGATCAAATTGCGTAGGAACATCTCGGTCACTAAATTTTTCATGAATTGTGCCATAGGTAAATTGATGTGAATGGAATTGGAGTAGAAGCACGTTTAAGTACTCTAGCGAATGAAGAAGTTGCGGTTTCGCTTGATTCATGTGGAACTAATCACTCGCTCTGGTTATCGTGTTCCAATTACAGTAATTGAAACGCTCGGTAAGGGGTTGTTGGATAGTAAACGTCAGAGAAATACGCGTCAAAGATTCTGACGTACCATCGTAGGTAGCATTGATCGTTCAATTTTTACCCAGAAATGAAAAACACAAAGTGACACGAGAGAAAAAATACAGAATAGAAGGTAACAAGCCTAGCCTTTTGAATCAAACAGATTTGACCATTTTAACTTGGTCCGAGTTACATCGAACTTGTTTCCCACCCATTGGGAAATTACTCCACCTGCTCTAAATACAAACTTTTGCGTTCTGTAAAAAGATCGACGAAAAGAAGAAGAGAAATTTTTTCCTCTGAATTGATTCGCGGCGGTAAAACCACTAGCCCCATCTGTGCTGCTGACGAGCAACCCCGCATCAACACGGTGTAGATCCGCGTGAAAGCTCGAGCTTCATTCGAAAGCACGGTATGTCTTTGCCAACCCTCAAACAAGTCAGACCAGAATTTAGGTCATCGTCTGAAATCTTCGGAAGACAAAGTAGTCTCACGCTACGTCACGATCGTTCCCAATGAAATTTCCCCGTTTCAACTCTACGAAAAAGGGTGCCGTCGAACCGCAACAAGCTTACAACGCGAAACTAGAAGCTTTCTGGTTGCATGGTCGAAAAGCTACGAGCTAGAAATCCAACATCGAGAATAGCGTAACGTGTTAAAAACCATCCGGTTGCTCGGTGAAACGGCAGAAAAGCATGCATTCAATTCAGTCTCTAGCCTTCGTTTCAATACCCGCGCTCCGTGATTTTTTTCGCTAGAAAAACGCCATGTTTTTCGAGGGAGGCTAGCAAAACGATAGCGATAGCGCACGCAGGCGGGTGCAGACAGACGTTTGAATAAAGTTCACATTTCTGAAGCTGGTAAAAGACGTTGTTCACAACGACGATTTATGAACTTTCTCCGCTTGTTCGTGAATCATGAACGTACACGCGTTTCGCTTGAATAGGCGTTATTCTTACGCGTGTAGCTCGGGAAACTCCGATGTTTTGTTGCGGTCGGTTGCGCGCACGTCCTGATTCAATTCGATAAGATAGCTCGCCGCATGAAAGTCATTGTAACTAATTAGCGTAATTACGATCGATGTGGAGGTGCGAGTGAACATCTGGCAGAGACCACAGAAATTATTGAAAGCTTTCATCGCTGTTAAAGCGCGCGCCCCCACTTATTGTCAGGTTATCAATCTGATGCTCTGACGTTCGACCTATGCCTGGAATAGAACAACAAGCGTGATCGGGGGTGAGAATTTCTCTGTAAACAACTGACCATATGCGTATCGATACCAAGCATCCTGCTATTTCGTGACGCTCATTTTCGCTATTTTCACATTATCGATTGTACCTATTTGTACGTCTAGACTACATCACTATGATAGATCATATCCATCGAGACTGTATGTATGATTTATTGTGGATAAAAGTAGCTAGAAACTAATTTAAAGCTATATAAAATTAAACATTGGAAATGTCCTCATAAGAAATTCAAGCAGATTCAAATTATCTCAAAAAAAAAAAAAAAAAAAAAAAAAAAGAAAAAGACAAAATTCAGTAGAAATATTTAGACTAAAAAAAAATTTAAATTTATAGAAGTATATAATATGTATAATAATTATAAAAAAATCCTACTAAATTATAATAGCATTATAATCATGATTATTAAAGAATTCCTATATTAAATTCCCTCGCGTACTACCGCCAATATTTCCACTCGAAATCCTGCATTCTACCTCTGCCTTGATTCGAGATTCACATGCACCTCGGTGAAGAAAATCAGATTGTACGAGTTCCTAAGCAGCCAGGCGTTCGACCATTGTCACACGTCGCTCCCTAAACGCGTTCTTAATCCTCACTGGTGAACATGTAATGAAGCGGTGCACGAGATACTTGACCCGATTTCACAGCATCGCCGACTAATGACTCGGCCTGAATTCAACGCGCGGATACGGGGTTGAACCAACCCCCGAGAACTCGAGGACAGCGACGTGATCACGTGCGTGTTACACGAGCGTATGTACGCGCATACCTTTTGCCAGCACAGGTGAGACACCGTTGGCAGCCGGTGAGTCACTGAATGCACATGGCGCATAAATTTTCATACACGAATGGTTGCGTTACCGAGCCGCTCTTTATGTATAGAAATATGTGGGGACGCGATTCTGCGGATGAAATCACTAGCTCCGAGTTCTTCGTCGAGTGGTCGATATAAATGTCTTGAAGTGAAGCGTAAAAGTCAGAAAAATGAGAGAAGAATACGAATAAATGTTTGACTGAGAAAATACATATTTTGTTATACTAAAGTAAATCAGTTATGAAGAGAGTGTTTATGTTAATAAAAACAATACTTATTGTCAAAGTTATTTCAATATTGTACATAAACGTTTTCTTTTTTAATACTTTGGTGTACCTCAATCTTTAAAAAAACTCTTTCTATTATACATACAAATCAAACAATCTCCTGCTATTCTAGTTTTTATGATTCAAAAATGGCAATTTCGTAGGTATAGTATAGTGTCACTGCCGAACATATTATATTACATTTTGAAAATCCGAGCACCTCTTTCGAGGCAGTGTATATCAGCACAAAAAAAAAAAAAAAATTGAAAAGAAAAAGAGGAGAGAACAATTCGTCGAATAGGCGTGGATCAACGGCAGGGGCAATAATTATTGTCGGAAACGTGGAGCGCACGCCTGAACGTGGGGAAATTATAGCCGCGTTGAAGCGGTGAAAAACGCGCGCATCCGCGCGTTAGCCAGGCGCATCGGCACTAGAAGTTCGCCGTTCACCGTTCGCCGACTCTGCGGGCGATTCGGCGCAGATTACGGCTTTGTGCTATCGCTTATACCCGTTTCCTATGGACAGCAATTTACGGGTTATCACCGAACGGCAATAAACTTCGGGTATCTAGCCTGGCCGGTGCCGGTGTTCCCGCGGCTGTGCTTGCACCGCGGAGATAGGTGGGACAGCTCGCACATAAAATTACCTTGGCCCGAGTGAAATATAGTTTGTAAAGCGTGAAGCGTTAGAATGACGCGCCGCCGGGCCCGGTCAGCCGACTGACAATGGAGAAATCGACGGACACCTGGCCGATTAATCGCGAACCGTGCCAGGCATTCGCCCTTGTCGTGCCTCGCTTAATCAGAAAGTCAAGAAGAACAAGAAGTTTTACGATATACGAGAGGAAATATCTAGTGATAAAGTATTACCGGAGAATGTTGTTAGATGGATAAGTATGGAAGATTAGAGGTCTGACTGAATTAGCCTCAAGTGTGAGCAACTCAGAAATTCATTTCTATATTCCTTTCAATAATTTATTCATTTTTTAGTTTCGCTCCGAATCTGTTATCCTTCCTTTTCTTGGATATTTTTACAATGTATGCGATAGATAATAATTTTGAAATAGATATTTATGCAATGATTTCAAGTAATTAGAGATTCATAATTATAAATAGGTTGAACAATAATTACCTATATAAAGAATAAATTAGAAATAAAAATTTCAAGTCGTTCGGGATTTTTATGTTTGTATTATTGGTATGAAGTAAACGATATAAAAATATGACGACGATACTTGATCCAGTTGTAACTGGCCGATTTTGATACCTAACCGTAGTACGTGAACGATTTTTGCATGGATGAAATCATTGATTCAGCAATCTGCTGACCGTGGACAAAACCGTTATCGCACCGCTGTATTCGCTAAATATCGGCCGACGATTATTCGATTTTATAGGCCATAACGGGTGTATTTACGAGGTCGAAGTAATGGCGTATTTGGGGAATAAGCGTTATTGTATCTATACGCGGACACCGGGAACTTTTTATTCATAATACTTCTCTGAGTGCCAGTTTAGTTTCATTATCGAAGGGTCGCGTAAATTTCCTTCGATATCCGGAATTCAATTTCCGTAACGGAGATTATCGAAATGCGTGGCAAACACGAGTATACTACACTGGAACAAAACGTTGCAACTTCTTTTATTTATGATCGTTAAAAGAATAATACAAACATGAAATCAACAAATCAGGAATAATTGTTTTCCGATATATGTAACGAACAGAAGTGACAGACCCATTTTTACGTGTATTCGTATGAAATTGAGAAAACACTTTCTTTCATGATACGTCGTACATACATACATTACAAAGGGATGCAGAAATCTCGTTCACGAGAAGAGGACGTTATACGATATGATCCTCCGTGTCTTGGATCGTCGAACTATAAATCGGTCGGCGAACTCCCACGATCACCGATATATATCTACCCGTTGCTGCCCCTTCGCCCTATCGATCGAATACATTTCCTGTTTACTGTTCCAGCATCTATCGAGGGCTTCTGCTTCAGCCCGACATAACCTTGAAGGTGCTTTAAAGGGTCGCCATCTGACCACAGATCTATATCTCGTTCGTGATTTACGGTGCTGAGCGTGGTAATTGAGCGTTCTGGCCTTTGACCTCTTGAATATCGACCATGATTCGTTAATATTCTGATACATGTTACACTTGATCCGCTCGTTCGTCGGTTTTATACGAGATCGGTAGAAGGGTATCTTGCAGTAAGACATCGCGTTACCAAATAAGTGGAATAAATAGATACGGTTAACAAATACTTGGCCAGAGTAAGCTTATTATTGCTCGCTAATTTCATAGATTGTAACTAACAAACTGTGGAATGTTTATGCATTTATAGCAAATTTATCTGCTTTACACAATGCATGTAATTAAAAAAAAAAAAAAAAAAAAAAAACAGTACAGCTTAGGAAAAATATTCCTTACAATATTTGAGAGAGAAGTAAAATAAAATTCTGCTTAGGTACCTTTTTATTGATGTTCGTAAAAGTTTACATAAATATCCACAGTCTGGTAATTACAAATATCAATATAAAGGAATCATTAAAATTTACATAAAATCATCAATACCGAAAATTCAATTGTTAAATTCCATTTTCCATATTCGTAGTATAACCGGTATCGCGGGCATGAAACGAGATTATAATTCAACAAATTAAATAAACCAACGAAAACCAGAATGAACATAAAAGCTACAATGTGATTTTCTAAAATTAGCCTCCGCTATCGAGAAAGAAAGAGCGATTCGCGAAGGTAGTAATCACCGCCGGAAGCTCGTAACTTCCGTTCGTAATCACCAGGGCCGCGGTACATATTTAATATCTTATCGATCTATCGTTATCGCGATAGAATCACACGGTCTGACCTCGCGTGCACGTTTAATTTCGCGAACGACACCGCCACCATCAGCGTCCAGTCCGTGACACGAGGATCGTCCATTGCGGTCGAGACGGACCCGATAAATAATTAGCGCGTCGCCTTTGGGGGATAATGTACCCTTCTGGCTCACGGCGAGGGGACGGTTAACAAGCGTAAAGGCGTCGCGGCCGGTATCCTCCGCCGCGCCGCACCGGCTACATCCTTTTTCTTCTTTCTCGTTGGCAACTTCTTCGCTGCGTTCCCGGCGATTGAGTTAGATACATCCCTCCTTCTTAATAGTTAGCTCGCGGAGCTACCGAAGGATCGGCTGTGTGTGCATTCGCAGCGATGCGTGGCTAACGACGTGCCAGGAAAAATGGAAGAAAATTAGAATGAGTGTGAACGAGTTAATCAGTTGAAGGAACATAAAGTTGTAGGGAGAGAGAGCAGGTAAGGAGCACGATAAAATTTCTATAGTAATTATGGTAATCCTTTCAGATTAAAATATCGTACAAATGTACTCACGCGAGTTCGTGCTAAAGAAATCATTAGTCACTTGAGAATCGGAATACTTTTTCTGCTGGTTCTTTCTACCGAATTGCCGTTCAAACGCAACAAAGAATAAAATGATTATTTAAATCTGTAAAGTATTTTGACCGAATACCGTAGCACCGCTTCACCTTCGCCAAACTTTTATAAACTACGGTAACGCAGTTACGTAGCGGAATTTTCAATTTTCCTTGAATATATTCGCCCGATAACTCGTCGGGTAGCAGACCTTTCTCATTTTACCGTAATGTAGAGGTCTGATCTAATAGATCCTCGCTGCTACGAACGTTTCACCGACAGCGAAAAGTTGCCGCAATTTTGCACGGATATAATCTGTCATTATCGATACACATGCTATATTTACTCGTCGTTCGACGCAATTGCCAAGGGCCAATTGGTATCCAACTGGATTCCGACTCTTCGATCACCTTTGCACCGTACTTACGTGTACGTAACCTTTCTCCGAACCCACGCTTTCGATCGCGTCTTCCCGGTTTTCACCTGTGCGCCATCATGTACTTACCTGAAACAGTAAAAGGAAAGAAAACGTCATTAACTCGGCCGATGCATGCAAACGCGAGGTGTTAAAGTTCGCGCGCATCCTGATACTCTGCTTGGCCCGCTGCCTCGCATGGGAAAATTATGCTAACAGCCAGCGTTACATCCACCGAACTTAGAATCTATGATTGCACACAGGACCCATCACATGTCCCGTTAAAAATCGTGCGCAGAATCGGCAAACAAATATCGCGATCAACGGCGGTATTCCATTTCGCAAGAATATAATGTCGAGGCGATTTTGTAGCTTAAATATTCTCAAATTATAATCCATACGCATAGTATTCAATTACTGAATTGTTTCACAATTGAATGCATCACGCGATGCAGAAATTTTTCAATGTAATAACTGCAACGTACTGTTTTGCTTCTGACAGTATAATAGCTACAAGACAAATACAATACAATATACAATACAATACAACAATACAATATACATAGTTATTTTGTACGAGACAATATAATACGATGTTTTAAAACAGATTGAATTTATAGTGCTCACCAAGGAATACTTCTGAAGTGGTTGATCTAAGATTTGCAAATATCGGTCTTGTATTAATATCGAAAGGAACAAAACATCGGATGTCTTTCATAAACCTGTTTTTTTCTCGATGCGATAGATTTTAAAAGCTATATTGACTAGACATGTTTTATTCCTCCCGTCAAGTGCTATAAGCACGAATTCTTATAACATCCTATTTTAAACCTCTCTTATCACCCCTACAATTTTTCTAATTCAATTTCACCTCGTATTTTTCAATATCCATAATATTCGGCAGTAACTATTCAATAAACGATAAGTTTCGCCCTTTTATACGCGAAACAAGGCAGAACTTTCCAATAAAAGGGATTTGGATGGTCCAGAGTACTTCTCGTGGCCTCCAAGCTTCAAACACCGAGGACACTGCCATCATTAACCTCTTTGCACCTTGGCCAAGCCGATTTTCGTCGATAGCGAGTATAGCGAAGAGTAGAGGGTCGGAGGCGTTCAATTTGTCGGTTAATCGGCCTGGCCACGGGGTTAAACACTCGGCCCTGCAGATTCGGGGCGTGCGTTTACGCACTGGCCGCGACTAACTAGCCATTATTTTTTGATTTGTACGCTCTGGTGTTACCGAGGTACGTTAAAATGCTTTCATTATTTCCTTTGAGCGATTGCTCGATGCTATCTCGATGGCGATCATCGTATCTTTCGTCACAGTGTGCACACAGTTCTTATGAAGGTGGGCGAAAAAGAACGGGAGAAGGGATGTAAATGTGCCATTGGAGCTTCGATCAAGATTCTGAGATGCATTGTTCTTATCTTATGATATATATATATATATAGAATTATACTATAGATCTTGCGATAGCAATCATAACTTTGATTTAATAAAATCAAGTTTCATTCGTAATAAAGTTTCAATCCTTCAGAAATTATTAAATAAAGATATCCACTAATTACTCGGTAAGGGAACTACATTCTAAAGAAATCACAAGGCAAAGAGTTAACGCACGCTTTACCGACGTTTTTATCACAATAACGAGGCTGTTTGGTTCACAATGTCCCGTTCTACCGAAACACAGTGCTCCCCTCAATACTCTCCTTTGATCATTCTTTACGTTCCATCCGCGAGAATTACTGCGACACATATCGGAGCGAATAAATCAAGAAAATAGCGGTTGGAGACTTCCAGAGAATGATTTGCACCGCTATTATACACATATCATTTTTCACGGCTCTCCTCTCGGACGACTGGGACAATTGCGAGCTCTCGCTCTGTATCCAACGCCAATATCGAAGCTTCCGAAGTGGTCGTTTTTCTGGCATTCACAACGAAACGGAGACGAAATTCGCACGCCAACCAGAGGAAATATTCCAAACGACCAAGTATTTACTCCGGCTTTTACGGCCGGGCCATTTCGTCGCGCCGTCCAGCTAAATCTTTTTCTCGGCGTTGAACCACCGCGATCTCCATCTCGCGTCGTTTTATCAGCGTCCAAAAGGCAAGCGCGCTGTTTCGCGCATAACTCTCTAACGCGAAGGGCTACTTTTCAACTTTTTACGCGTGACTGCATGGGCGCAACATGCGTTTCGCGAAACGCCACGTTTCACGTACCCAAGTTACGATGCCGAGTATGCATATGTTCAGTTGTAGCAGTATTGTAAGCCCGTGAGAGAGCTTCGAATGATGTATAGGAGGCCACGCAGGACCAAATGGACCCGGTCCAGAATTTTCGTTTTTCACGATCCCTCGGCGAACCTCTCGTTGGCGACCACCTTGATGGAAGATACGTATCTCCCCCGGAATCTTTGCCTCACATTCCGTTTTCAGAGAGAACCGCACCGAGGGAACGCGCTCGACTATGTCGATGTTATATCGATCTCCTCTCTCTTTTTTTTTTTCGTCATGCAAGGCCGCGTTAATATCCTGATCGGTGCAATCAATTCGAATTACAATGATTCGTGAGAGCAGATTCGAGAAATTTTAGGTTAAACGATGGCATTGGCGAATCGAGGAAGATTGTACAGTTGGATTTGTAGATAAGCAGAGAAAATTGGGTACGTTCGAAATCCGTTTAATTTAATTTCGTATCCGATTTCGAATTAAAAATTTCTATTTCAAATCTGTCTGTTCAGATCCAATATCAAATAAATTTCTAATATTCTCTTCTATTCGACGCGAATCACTGGTTATTGCTGCGTGAATTATTTTTCATAGATAAATTGAATATGAGAATTTCCACAACCGAGTGGAAGATCGATTTGAGAACATTTCGACGAAAATTTCAGCAACGTTGATAGAGCGAACAAATTTTAAGTGCGCGAGATTCTAGCGTAGTTGTGAGGCGCGTCAGGGAATTTTTCACCTCAACACGGTCAGCGTGCCGCTGTACATCGCAGTTCCGTGACTCGGCCCTCTCGAAATAATAGTAGATACGAAACACACGGTGCAAGGGATCTCTCTTCTCGCGTACATACGTGCACATGTGTATACGTACACAGGAGGCGCAGATTTATTGCGAGTACCGGGCGCGGAGAACGAAATGGCAAAGAGAAGAAAGGGCAGCCGTATGCGAGACGGGCCTCGAAACAGAGAGGCTAGAACGGGCCCTTTTGTAATATGTTGATATTTAATGATCCCCGGCGAAATAGTTTACGATCGACGTATTTATTAAATGGCGCAGTTTAGGCCGGCTAACGTTCGCTGTCCAACTAACGAGGCGCACTATTTCGAGTGCGCTCCACGGACGGAGTTTTCGAAGCGATAATTTATCCCAGATGGTTCTTAATTGCCTATCGATACCGAGAGAGGTAAGTTCAGAACGCGAAATAAAGAGAAAACATTGCATGAATATAAATTGTTCGGTGGTTAAAATCAGTCTGACATAATATTCTTCAGTATTTAGAAGGAAGCTATTAGGTTGTCCGAAAAGTTTCTTTTGTTTCATAAGGAAATAATAGAGGCACAATGTCTTTTGTTTTATATTAGTTTATTCAATTATGCACGAACATAATAATAGAAATAGAACGAAATGGATCATACGTAATTCAATAAAATAATATAAAACAGAAATTGCTGTTCATCTATGAACCTAAGGTAATTACCATCACCTTGTGAAACGAAAGAAACTTTTCGTACAACCTAATACATTAATCTTCTTAATTCCTATTTTGAAATAAGGAGATGTTACAGGTCTTCAACTATAATCGGATATATTCTACGATGATTCTTTGATTTATTTAAAGAAATATTATAATTAGATAGCAGAATCCGTATAATACCCGTTTCCACGTATCATCCAGCAGATTTACGTTTTCCATCGACATGCATTTGATAATCATGGCCTTTTGTACGGTCGTCATTCCCGAACCTCGTACGACGCGCGCTGCCCATTTACATTAATTCATATTTCATCGCGAACAACGCGATGCAATCTTTATAAAACCTCGGCGCGGCATCGCGAATTCCTTCTGCTCGTGGAATTTTCGATTCGCTGTGGCGTCGAAAGTATCCTGGCGCGCGTGCAAGACAGACAGACAGACAGAGAGACAGAGACAGAGAGAGTAGAAGAGAGAGAGAAAACGGGGGACAGGGACGAAGACGGGGTTGGAAGACGGGAGATGGTCGCGAATTTATTTAGTGGAGCGTACACCTTTAACCCTTTCGTTTGGAGCTGATATACGGCCGGACGAAATAAAGAAGTCGTAAGGCCCTGGGCCAGTCCAGACCCTGAGCCTGCTTTACCCTGCCCCCTTTTCTCTTCCTCCATTCACCGCCTTGCTCCTTCTTTCGCCTTCTTCTCCTTTTTCGTCCCCTTGCCAAGCCGTACCAGCCTTTACCTCCATAGAGTTGCAGCCCAGAGATCAATTATTATTACCAGTCGTAAATAAATATCAATATATTTCCTATACCCCTACCGCCGCTCTCTCTCTCTCTCTCTCTCTCTCTCTCTCCTTCTCTTTTCTCCTCGCTCATCCTCTCGCTTTCGAGCACTAAAAATCCTTTCTCGCTACGGCCGTTTGCGGTCTCTTTGTGACACACCGCGCGGCAGACGTCCGAGCTTGTCGGGTTATAAGATGCTTGTACTCGCGAGCGTACGTTTCTCTTTGCTCTATCCTCCCTGCCTCCTCCACCTTCCTTCTTCTTTGCATCCCTTTTCGTCTTCCGTTTACCAGCCCCGTTTTACCCTGACAGAGACAGAGACAGTTTCGCGGTATTATAGTAGAGGAGAATTCTTTGGCTGGAAAAGACCCACGCACTCCGTCTAGTTGGTCTACTCTAAGAGAGAGTCTAGTTGATACCAATCGGTGGAATGTCGTGAGAAAAGGAACGAGGACCCGACCGCGGTGAATGGAGACGTTCCCGACTAGTTTATTAGAGCGTGCGCGGCGATATAAGTTCGGAGCCGAGGCTGAATGCACTCGTATTTTATACACACCGACGGATAGAAGATAGGGAAATAACTGTCAAGAGTCAAGCAGTCAGGTTGCTGAAAGAAATTATACGTGGTCGTTAATGCGGCCAATATCTCTGAGATCGCACCTGACACGAGTGGCTAATCGTTTCGTGTCTAGTGCCATACGATGCGATGCGGTTTCGTAGCGGTGATGCTGCCAAATTTGGTAGCATTGTATTTCTAATGACGCTTAAGCTAACATGAGAAGGAAATAGATGCAGCAGCAGCGAAATGTTTTTATATATTCACTTCGAAGCGCGCAATTTTCGTTGCGAATATTTTACGTAGTCGGATCAAATATTCATCAGCTATGAATTTGAAGGAAACGCCTTGGAAAGCATAATAAACCCGCCACGGAGGATACCGCCGGAAATTTGCTATCTTATATCGAAATTTTTAAATAATAATTGGTTAGGTTAATGTCACGAATATTCGCTTCCACTAAGCATATCTTGCGTTGATCTAGAAAATCGTAAATATTAATCTTTGGAATCGTAACCGATCTGTAACCGATGCGCACTCTCAACGATGTTGCATTTCTGATATATATCAAAACTAATTCGACGCACCTTTCATCCCTACAGCTGCTTTGTAAGTATACACGACTAAAGGACGCTCGATGTAACGATTAAACGATCGTTTCGAAAGGAAAAAAAGGATACCAATGATCTTCGAAGGCGAACCAGAAAACAGCGCGAAGGATCTCTTCGGTCGAGGACACTGGTTCTTAAAGATCGACAATGAGGCTCACGAAATGGCAGTGCGATCGTGTTCGATTACTTTGTTCGATGGTAACAAATTGTCTGCATGCCACGAGATATATTATCCTCCGTATCCTCGAGGCGTCGCAGATGCGAAGCCGGTGCGTGCACGCAAACGAAAAAATCCGGGACACATTCGCGGGCCAACAGCGATATACATATGCAGAGAAAGGAGAAAAGGACGAAGAGACGAGAGCAAGACGAAGAAGAAATCCTGCTTTCACGTAGAGCTCCAAGTTCGCAGTGTGTAGAGAGGAGAAAAAGAGGCGGATGGCTGCGAGCAAAACTTTTCTGTCTTTCTCTTTCTGCTTTTCTCTCCGGAAAGGACTACCGTTTTGCGCGGTCGCTGCTCGCGGAACGAGGAGGTATGATGATATTAACTTAACATGCACCCGTGTGCATTGTTATGATAATGTATTTAAATGTCAACCGTACGTACGTGCACGCGAGCGTGCAATGGCGCGCATACGAGTGCACGCGCCCGCCGACGCCGTTCTTTTCGCGGACGTTTCTACACGCACTAAACTCACTGAATCCTAGACCCGCTGCTCCTCTGCAGCTCTCTAGTCGCTTTTGTGCGGCACAGTTGCTCTTGACCGGTAACATGCCGCGCAACCGGGTCAGCGACATTGTTTCTTACCAGTGAAACGAGCTATTACTTTATTTCTCATTTGTTGCACAGCGTGGCTAGGTCTTATTCTCGTTACGATGAAATTATCATGCGAGGGAAAGTCGTGAGGTAAGGGGAGTGATGTAATTATATTGCAATTAGTTGTATTTCTCAGCATGTGGATACGATAGCGTAAGGTATTGTAGCGATAAAATGCGCCAATTCTACCGACTATCATTTCCCGTTATATTTGGAAAAATAAATTTAACCGGTAGGAATCAAACAACAATTAAAATTTTGTTTCACTAAATGGAGTTTAGATGAATGGAGATCTGCTGTACTGATAAACGGTTATATATTTCACTTAGCCCCATTGAATACAAGATTACTGATCGAGTTAATCGATTTAGAATTAACTCTTCATAATTTAACCTCTCAAGACTCGCGATACGATTTATGGATCAAATATGAGAAACAGAGGTCTAGCTGATAGGAAGTATAATTAGAAAGGTGGTTGCAGACCACTCAGATATTCTTACGCATCATGGCGATAAACATGTCAACTACACCGCTTCGCGAATACTCGATATCGGTCTCAATAAAACACAAAGAAATTCTAAAGGAAAAAGCGATATCGTAGTCAAGACGCGTTGGAAACTGTTTGACACGTCGTCGAACGAATACGATCGAGGTTCGCCTCTTAGATTGCCACGTATACTCTTCGAGTCGTCCTTTGGTATTCTCGTTAGAACAACTTAGGTCTAGACAGATACGAAGTACGTTCATAAGGATGCAAAGAGGAACGCAAGTTGGCGCCATTACGTCATTCTATTCGTTTTTCGCCTTTTAAACGCGTAAGCACGTTGATTAGTTGGAATAGATTAGTCGGGTTGGTAGCAAGATTGACTTGTATTCCATGGAACGAGACAGGGAATCACGTGGCTAGAAACAGTTTGGAAATCGTACGAAAGTTGTACGAGTTTTGTGTTCTCCTTTTGCAACGTAGCGATCCAAATAATTGAACAGTTAAATAATTCTAATTACTCGCTAGATTTCCCATCACGTATTTTTATTAGCGATTTCATGGCGGTTCTCTGTAACTTTATTACAACTAACTAAAATTATCAGTTCTCCTTACTCGTAGTCATTTGAGGATAAAGTAGGACAAAGTTGCGGAATAAAGAGTAACAAACGATAATGAAACTTACGCGAGAGAATGGAATCGGGTCCCGTTCCCACACAGAAGTCGTAATTTATTCTGAGTCAAGTTCCACTGTCGCAATTATCTACACGTAGCGTACACCAATCTATGGACACGCGATATTGAAATACAATAATCAGTGAGGTTCGATCTATCGTGCGTGAGACGATAGTCCCGCTAGACGCGTTCGTATAAGACGCGAAAGCCGGTGCCAAAGTTCGCGGCTAGGAATCATCATTATCTACAATCTAACGGCAGCACGTAATAAGGAATCCACGGCTCCAATATCTATTACCACGGTCGTAAATTTCGTGGAACATCGCTAAGCGTAGAATCGTATTTCCAGTCGAACGCGCGCGCGCCTCTTTTCGTCCCGTACGCGTTCGTTTCTTCCTTTTTTCCCAATCTTTTTTTCGTTTTTCTCCCTGTCTCTCTCTCTCTCTCAGTTTCTCTGCTCGCGACAACGTAATTTATACTTAATAACGGGGCCGAGGTTGCGGGTATTTTATTCCAGCGAAGCAGCATTTTTCGCAGCGCAATCCGAGTCCCGTGGCAATCGATTGCCGGCACGATTACAAATGTACCGTGATATGTTCTATCTCGTTATTGGAAAACTGTCCACCGCTTTGTTTTATCGCGCGAGAAACGAAACCGTAACGTACCAGCGGGTCGCCTCCGTACTGCGATAATGTGAATCTCCGCCGTTTTATCGAACATCCCTTTTAATTAGCTCGTAGATGCCTTGTCAGATATACTGGGCTGAGTTAGCAATTATTTAGTTGTATTCGCGTTTCGTCGACTAGCAGACGAGCGGCGTGCAGTGGTTCAAAGTAGAAAAGAAATGATCATGGACTTTTATTAATATTGAATTAGATATGACGTAAATGGATCTTTTCATTGCAATTTTATAGTATGGTAGTTGAAACATTAAAAGTAATAAGAATTTTCTCTAAACGTTTTTAACTTATATGAAAATTACATCATGGAAGTTAGAGGAGAGGAAATCTGCAAATTTAAGTTAAAAAGTTAAAAATCTCTCAAGTAGCATTCACGGTAGCTGTACGTACAGTTAAAGCAAAGGGTCTTTTATAATTTAAGTATATAGGTACGTAATAAAGAGACATATTATGTCTAATGAATTAATAATATTATTAAAGACGAAGCTTTTTTTTTTTTTTTAATATTCTAAAAGCGTACCGCTTTCACAGAACGTTCTCCTGTTATTTTTACGAAGTTTGATGTCATGCTTTTAAATATACTCGAAAGGAAAGCAAAATGCGCTTTTGATCGTTGGAAAGTTGACCAACAGAGTTGCCAAGACACGACGTCAGACTCCTACAGTTCCTAATTAGATTAAATCTATTCTGGGATACGCTGAGGAATGTTCTACGTTTCATGAAACGGCAACTGTTAAACGGAGCGAAATTTCTGGCATGCATTATGGTCAAATGAATCGTAAAATCGAGAATTGGTTCTGATTACAAACGCGACGATCAACAGATTAACTCGTAGCTCTCTAATACAATAGAGGTCGACGTACGCTTTATTACAGCATCCAGGCGTCCTCCCTTCATTTTATGTACACAGAAGCGAATCCATTTGTCCCCCAAATGACCGTGCTGATAATACTTCTAGTCACATGGATTCTAATTATATACTCAACACCAGTGGAATGCAGTAGGAGCAAGAGGGTAAAAGCCCGTTACCTTCACCGATAACGAAACATCCAATATCCTAATATCCGACTCGTGCGGAGTCATCCAAATTTCGCGGCGTGTTAAAATTTAAATTAAACTCAACCATGGATGCTCGGGCGGTGTCTCGTCGTTCCAAATAGTGGCGTGTCTACTTGTCGCGTTTGAAATCCCCACGAACAAGCGGCCGTGCGTGTTTCCGACGAGCGACGAGCTGACCGAGAGGCGGTGCGCGCGCCAACGCGAAAATAACCGGCGCGGATCCGCGTGGACTCTAATTTCGTCGAGCGCCGTAGACACCACGCGGTCCACGGATCTATTTCCTGCCAGGTTCGTCGAGCCGTTACCTAGGAGCACGCGGATTTCTTGGCTCGACTTTTGCAAGCTACGAGCATTACGAAAGTCGGGACAGAAGAGATGAAGGAAAACGGAATCGTTGGCAGAGAGAGATCGACTGCGATGGACTGGCAAATCCTACGCCTTGGTTTCCCCGGCGTTGCTGTGCGACTCGCTTTTCGTCGCGTTCGATCAGAAAGAGACGAAGGAACCCGGATAAACGACGTTGCTCGAGTATTCGTGCACGGGAAGAAGCGAGTATAGCGTGGAAGAAAGAAAGCGAACAAAGACCGGAGCTAATTGCCCGACAACAACGCTTGACAATGCACCCGCGTACCACCACCGCCGCCACCGCTGCGTCGTCGTCACTGTCGCCATCGCAAAAGCTCGTTTTAATTTTCTAAACGCGGATAAAGAGCATTGCTGACGCAGGGAACCGCAGAGACGAATACACGGACACATGCGACGAGAGGGAAACGCGAGAGGCAGGCGGTCGCGTGGTAGACGGCCACGTGGAATGCAAAATAGAGCCGCAAATCTACCGGTGCATCAAAGGCGAACGAGAACGACCTGTCTCGGCATTTCTCGGTCGACCAGACTGACGATTCCTTTCCCCGTCCAGAATTTTCAACGTCCTAGACGGAAAATCGAAGATACGCCGCAGTCTAATTAATTGCGTAACGCCCTGGGAATCGAGCACGCGATACTCGAGAAGATTCGAGGGGTGTCCTATGGACGTCCTATGGGCGGATACGAACGAACGCCAACGTTTTTGTGCGGCGAGACGAATAGTTGCGACCGAGGATGCAGGCGAGATATCGTGGTTCGATTAGTCGTGGGGTAGGCTGGATTTGTTTTAGGACTACGTGGAGGAAGATTGGGAGGATGATGTTATTTATATTGCGTCTCATTGTGGAACGCGATGTTTAGGATGCTTTGTCTGAGGTTACATCGTTGGCAGGCTGTACGATGTAGCGTTTAACTTCAATTAATCAATTCGTCTGTTCCTTTGGACCTACCATACTTGGGATAGTCGCAGAAACACTAGTAGATTCCAGGTATATCTACTTCTATTCTGTATAGAAATGTGAAAATCAGAAGCTCAGAGCACGTGATGAGCGTCAGCACCTACAACAATACCGCCACTCGAAAAGCCATTACTCTTCCCCGTTTCAGAACCTATTTCCATCGACCTTTGATTCCAGCGATCCTCACAATAGAACCATAATGCATCCGCATCGATTGTCTCCGCGACGAGCAACGGCGCTAATTACGCCAGACGCAAAACGAGTGTTTCCTTGCCGGCCAAAAATATATCTTTCGTTAAGCGGCTGGCATTTGTTCGAGCTACAAGAGGGAATAGTACAGGAAAGCGACACGGTGGTGGTCTGAATGCGGCAGTAATAATCAGCGATCCGGTACGAAGGAAAGCTCAATAACGTTTCGTGTACGAAGCCTTAAGTGGACGTGCACACATTGTCGACGCGCCGAGCAATTAACGGGATTCCGTTGGCATCGACGTTTCTCCAGAATATTTAATACGTCTCGTGACTCGTTTCGCCAATTAAAATCGCTGCAGAAGCACGTCGTTAAGGATTTACAGATAGCTTGAACGAAAAAAGTTTTCGTTGCTGTTTGGTAGCGTGAGCGGGTCCATCCAACGAAAACTTCTAATTAGAAGGCAAAACGATGCCAGTTCCAAAATCACCGTACGGCTGTTCGTCAAGCGCCTACCAGTTAGTCACGCCTCTCGATCATCGAGCGAATTTATCAAGTCGCGCGCAAGACCAAAGGAACCAAAGACACTAAACAGGGCGAAAAAGGAGGGAACGACGAGGAGAATCCGTACGCGCGCACGAGGTTTGCGTTGTACGCGACGAACAGGCGGGTAATGGCTGGCGCCGTGCGGCACGGGCGCGTTAAAATAACGAGGAACGGGAGTGCTGCGAGGCGGCCAGTTGAATTATAGCCTTTTAATATTCGGAAAGTCACTTCGGGTAATTTAAAATGTGCGAGAGGCGCGCCGCTGCAAGCGTATATATTATGATTTTTCAGGGACAAACCTTAATTATCGGGGAATTATCGTGGCATATAGAAAATTAACCCCACGGCGCGGCAAGTTAATAAACATGAAATACAGCCCTACAGGTCTCCTTTCGCAGCTGTTCGTTATAACATCTTCATTGTCATCGAATGTATTACGTTCCTAATTGCACATGCCTGGTTCTTGATTTCAATTTTAATTCCTCTTATGAAATGTACTTAAATAGTAATGGTAGGAGATGAGCAGAGTTTCTAAAAGGAGAAACTTTGCACGATCCATTGCGCAAAGGATCCACTTCTCTGTTGTGGCAAGTGTGCTCTACTCGTTGTCCCTTCGGTAGTTCAAGTGGATTTATTCAAGTTTGTGATGAAACAAAGGGACAAACGTGCACCTCGATATCATTTATTAACGTCCAGGTGGACCAAAGCATTGGGGACAAGCGGGAATAAACGGCGCGTTTGAGAGTTCACCAGCAAGGATGCGGTAAGACAATTTCTTTAAGAGCCTTTTGACCGAGGGGAGTGGTTCCTTAACGCCTTTGGCCACTTATCGTCGGTCCTTAAGCAGTCTAAGACCACCGATGTTCCACCTTTCGACCCCCTAGTAATCTAACTCGAGAATACTCGTTTCTTAATTTCATCTATTTCGTAGCAACGCAAACGAAACAAAGTTTTCTCTTTATTTTATCTTAAATTTCCTACCGTTCTAGTACTCAATTGAACATTAATTTTGTTATATTATTTCAAGAATTTGAAATTACACAATTTAAAGATCTTTCTCGCTCTATAAAAATGAACGTTGAAGAAGGTTCTTTTAAGAACGATAAATACTTCTATATATCATTTCGATTAAAATAAGAACATATGTGATGCATGAAATTATTATCAGCAAAGGCGAATCCATTGGTTGACGTCAAGGAGAAGGTACACTCAAGGCATAGTTTCTTAATGGAGGTCTGGTCACGTAACAGCTAAGAGGATGAATAGAAACGTGATTGCAATTAATGCACGTACAAGTCGATTATTGTCGGAGGTATTGGCTGAGGTTAATGCATCCTAATATCGTCTTTTAGGTAGAGACCAGTATTGGAGGTACGAACTCGGTTGAAACGCGTGTAACGCGAATCATTAACGCCGAGAATACCTCTGAAACACTGGCTGAGTGGATCGAATGCTTTCAAGGATATCAATTGTCCAACTAATAAATCAAATAGAAGTAATTTCTTTTGGAAACTAATTGAAAGTATTAAATTGTAAATGTGGAACAAGCTTTGGAAGATGTAAGGAGCAAACAAGCAAAACGACATAAGTCACGGATAAAGAATCCTTTTACTTACGATGATTAAAGTGCATTTTAAAGTGGTGATTCTTATTGTTCGCCGCCTTTCGTCCTACAGATCGCCACGGGTTTCAAGACGGTTCTCTTCTGCCTGAATCACCGCCAATACGCCAATAAAATGGTTACTTTCTGCGAGCCGACAAGGCCCTCCTCTCTGTGGCGAACTCGAAGTGATCTCAATCTCGAAAGGCCGCTCTTTTATCACGGCTCGGTCCAGAAACACGTTATCCACTTCGGCATGTCTCTCGTCTTTAGCCATATAGCGGAACGCTTTTACGTATCGCGACAGAATTATTGGAATCATAACGTAAATCTAGCAGACGGGGAGGTGTTCGTTTATCTTTTCGACCGCGGGAATTATCCGACGTCGCTCGTATTTATGCCTCGAGAGGTTAAGATGAGCATAAAGTCAGAAATTTTATTCTCTAAGTTTACTTTCGGTACCTTCTGCGTCTGGTATTTATGCCCTGAAGATTGCATTTCTGTAGTTCGTCGTATACCGAGAAATCGGACAAGAAGTGGAAGGGAGTATCAAGTCGAATTTATGATAAAAAAAGAACCGAACAAAAACGAATATATGTAAAGACAGAAGGAAGCGAGGAAAAAGAAACGCGTACCTTTTACCGGCAACTTTTACTGTTACGAATTTGTCGTTTCAGTTAAGAAGCAACGATAGCCTGGTCGACGTTGGCTGAAGTTCCAGCGTTAAATTAATTACGGTCTCCATCGTGGCGACTGAAATACGGAGCGCACGCCTGTGGAATACAATTTCGGTAGAAGTCGCATATATCAGACGGCATTCGGCTTGGCTTTATCGGCGATATTTTATCGAATATTATTTACAGGTACGTGTACGGAACGAAACTTTAGGGAATTTAATCTAGGACACCATTCGGAGAGTCCGCTGGGGTACGGAGTCGGCATACCGGATATAAATTAGACGAACTCCGTCGCTCGGTTGACTCCGCCCTTTCCGCATCCGAGTGCCAAGTTAGTCGAATTTTCCGCGATTCTTCAACCAGGGATATTTGAACTTACTCCCATGACGCTATTTCCCCGTCCGTCCGAGATTTACTGGTACCTGCTGCCCTTTTAATCCGACCTGTCACGTTCGTCGAAAGTCCAGTCGGCTAGAAATGCTATATCATTTAACTCGCTCACTGAATTATAATCTATCTTGTGAAGTATTTCGAACTGTAACCTCCGATGTAGCTGAATCTCTTCTAAATTAACCAGCCCTCGATACTAAGATATTTATCCAAAAACTTGATCTCCCTAACACAAGCAACCTTTTAACATTTCACATCATCTTATCGATTATGCTCGCTTATATGAAGCATCTAAGATTCAATTGTAATTATCAAAGAACATAACCGAAACACCTTCTGGTACGTACTATCAACGGACCTTCATGCACAGCAAGCAATCATCGACAGTACACTATACAATTGACGTATCTCACGAAGTCCGCTGAAAGGGACCAATTTCGTCTGATCGACTCTCACGGCTAGATCTTTCGCGTGTTTAGCAACATCGTTCGAACACAGCCGACCCTGACATCGATTATCTGGCAACGAGGTCCGGGTGAGCATTGCAGCACGAACACAATCCTGGTTGCGGCGCTATTAGGCACGCGCAGTTAGCATTGCATGTAATGACACACCTCTCGCAATTGAGGATGCCGTTCGTCCCGTCTAGTTGCCCAAAGGTCGATCGTGCCTGTAGGAACGATCTGCCGGCGATTGTGCCGGTGCATCGAAACGGCTATAAATGGATGCTTAACCGCGTAAAATTTCGCGTTACGTGACGCTCGCCACGTGACGGAATGGATACCCTCTCTTCCTCTTTCTCGCTTAATTAAATCTCCTCTGACTTACTTGAGTGGTTGGCTCGCGATTTCTTCCACTATCTCGGCGCTTGAATCGATCGCCGCCCGTCTACGCAAAACGGTTTCCCAGTGGCTTTAGAAATATGATGCGCTTGTTAACGTAAACCACAGACCGGAGTCTATGATAACTGACATTTCGACGACGGATAACATTACAGGAGTGAAGCAGCGACTCTGGGCCAAAACCTTTCACGGACTGTGGAATGCATCCTCGGGAAACTTTGAAGAAAAGCGATAAGGTTATGGGTGAGCATATTGTGTGTACTGCGACAGCCTACGTCTATAGACGCTGAGACAGTCAAAGCGATGACTCGCGAATCGAAACCTAAATCTGCGCATCGTATGATCCCAGATTTCATGACTAGCGCACAATTATTTCCTTTCCCGATATTGTGAAATCTAAGTGAACATTCGAATGCCACGATCCACAAGCACGATCCTGCAGATTAAACGAATGTCATCTTAACCTTAAACGTTGCTGCACATTCCTAAAGCGAACAGATAGTTCTATCTGGTCCCTGGATATTCTTGCGTTGACGCCATTAGCAACCCTCTTAAACACCGGTCGCATTCGTGGCGCGGCGCGCGCTCGCCAGAAATTCGCGGGTAAAAAGTACCGCGCGGGTTAGACGATCGGGGGAAAGAAGTGGGACGAAACGAAAGTGGATGGAGTCGAAAACGTGCGCGAACAAGTTCGTACCATCGCATACTGTCCCCTATGAACGAAAGAAAGGGGGATAAAGCGTCCTGTTTGCGGCGACAAGTCGAAGAAACAGACTGCATTACTTAATGGCGTGCACGGGTAGCCGTTTACCTCGGGATTCGTGGCAAAAACCGCAGAAGTCGGCTCCGTCTTCTCCAAGGCACGGGCCTTTTGCTCTCCGCAACACGGTGTCCGACGTGCGATGATGATAATTTTATCAACCGTGGCGTTGTAATTCGGCATCCTTTGATTTCGATAATTAACCGTAGTTGGGGATAATTTGCGTATATTAACGAGGAACGTGTCAATGATATGCCGAATATGGTGGAGATTATGAGGTATATATTGATTTGCAGAATAATGAAAATTAATCAACGTTCGTGGAAACGTGGAATATCTATCAGGACTCCATTGAAAACAAATATATCAGCATAAATCTAGAGTTTATGTTGTATAAATATAGAGAAATTATCTCATATTCGTCGTTTTAGTCTTTCAAGAAGGTAGTTTAAAAAATTCCATCGTATATATACATAAAAATGTAATCTATGAAAATATAAGAAGTACATAAGAATAAACAGCAATCAGTTAAATAAAATAATCAGGACTCTCCATTGATGAAAGTGCAGAATATTTTCATATTCACAGAAATCTACAAAATACGAACGATAAACATTTATATTCAGCCGAAAGATATGGATATGCACAGATTTATATTATATAACGAATAGTCTTCGCAGCAAGCTTTACGATATACCTATTTGAAAATATTTCCAAGATTTCACAGATGTATCTCTCAGATCAACTGCGATTTCCGGGGGGTTAAAGCAAGCTCCGTTCTAACACATATCGATAGCCCGTGCAATGGCATCAAATAAACTTCAATAAACCGATCGGACGTGCGTTCGCACTTCTCGAAAGTTTTCGCAGTTCATGAAACGCGCACCTGCTCCGCGCGATGCATCTAAAGTGGATAAACCACAGCGTTCTCCATGCGACAAGGTAACAAATGCAACAGAATTGCATCGCCGGGGGAAGCAGTCGCGCTTCGACACCTTCGATTGAGAAAAACATAGATGTGTTTGTCGTGTATCTGGCAACAAAAGAACTTTAGAAAGTGTTCGATATCAACTCGATGATACACTGCACCGTCATTTCCCATACGTATATACATACACACGATTACGAATACATCTACTCGAGGATCCCAGTTACGTTGTATTGTACAGGTAAGCTGCTAGACGCGAAGCTCGCAAGCCTGTCGATCGAAAAGACGCGCGAAAATAATTGTCTCGACAGCGGTCGTAATGATATGGGAACGTAGGATCAAGATCAGCCGATTTTGCCGCGGGTATTCGTTGAATATTTCTATCTGCAGTAAAATTACCGATGAAATGGCGTTTTCCATAACGCGACAGGGTAATGACTGAGATTACGCGATCGATCGTTGCGCGATCGAGGTCGTCATGCTTTTCTAAATATCTTCTGCCCCCAGCGTAGCTGCGACGAACGATCAGCAAAAGTTTGAAACTTACGTCCCAAGCGGTAAAATGCATCCACAGGGCTAGAAAACAAGCTATATGAAGCTCAACAACGTTCGATAAGGTCGTTCAATGGTCGATCGATAGCCTATCTTAATGGCTCGAAATGTACGAGTCGCGCTGGTCTGTCCGGTTCGACGCGACACACCAATGACTTGTGCATCAATTGAACTGAGCCGATAGGTTTCTATAAATTAGCTTTTACGATCGACTGGTATTGAATAATAACCCCAGCGGAATTATTATCACAACACCCGTTTTGCACGCCTGACAAAGACGTGTTTACGAGAGTCATTAATTCTTGGCTAATACCACTTCGTGTAGTAATTTTGTAGCGTGTACCTATTAATAACGATTAATAAAGATGTACTTAGCACCGCATTCAGTACTCTACGACATTTAATAGAGATTGAACCAAGAGATGAAGGTAAACTTCACGTGTTAAATATATTAAATGAAATTTTGTGCTTTTTCGTCCAGAAGCACTAGATTCTTTGTTCAGTATCAAAACGAAGATTTCCGCTCCTTAAGCGCACATCAGCTAAATAATTAAGCACCTACGTCTATAATTTTTCCAAAATAATTAACTCCTGCGGTTTCCTTGAGCCCCCGTACGTGAAGAAAAAATTCCTATCCAATTGGTTGCAAGAATAGTCGACAAAGTCGACAAAACCTACGATCAGACCGTTCCTCGATAAATTCCAAGACTGTTGGTGCCTAATTGAAACAACGATTCGCCGTCGTGGCGATAATTCAGAGGCCGCGCACCGCCAGCTCGGGAATACCTTATTCGCAGTTCCGCGCAATTAACTTGTACTCCCGGTGCGCTTTCCACCGAACCGTTACGAGACTTACTGCTCGAATCGCGCGTACTTATGGAAACAAACGGCCGCATACGTTAGAGCTCGGGGTAGATGAACATCTCTTCGGCGTCCTCCGCTTCGACGTACGGTCGACACTCGCACGAGAAAGAGGGGAAAGTAGAAAAGGGAGAGGGGCGCTGCCGTGTACGGTGCTCGTATCTCGATAGTATGCAGATGCGAGGTGCGAGCAGTTAGTTTTCGCCGGTTGACAACCGCTCGATTTAATAGCGTCCGTTCTCCCTTTCTCTCTTTCTCCTTCTCTCACTCGCTCTTTGAACGCGGCGCGAAAGCTCGCTGCGTGCACGCGCACACGTGGCCGCGAAACAGCGCGCGCGTCGAATAGATCCGCTATCTGGGGGAAACGAATCGACCGGCCGATGCATCATTTGCCGCGGCAAGCGCTAAACTTGCGGCTCAATTATCGGTTACATGCGTGTGCGTGCTCACGACCGTGTACGGCCAGTCGCGTGTGGCCGCCGCCGCGGGTAAACGATCCAGCATTCCGCTTACGAAAACAGCGCGTTCGTCCTGACCTCCTCTACCGCTTTCCATGACTAATATCGTGCGAAATGATTAGTCAAACTGGCACCTGTCTTCCTTGTAATGTAGTGATTTTGTCTTATTCATTTGTATGCGTACTTCGGTGGATTTTGTATTTTGTCTTGGAAAGTTGTCAACGAAAAATTGAACTTGTTTTTCGAATTAATTTTCGTTAAGTCATAACTCGTAGTAGATCGAGTTACGTTTGGGTTAGATTATTTAATTTTAAAACACTGAATTGTAATTTGTATTTTTTAAATTATTTATTAGAACATTGTGATTTGATAAAAAACCAAGCAACATGAGAACCCTGGTGTCTGTACTTAGCGGTTAAGAGACCTAACTGCAGGTTATTTGAAATTACGATAAATCTAAAATAATATGAATTAGACTCTAAATGAATATTTTAGTGTATTTATATGTAATAGCTCGACTAGATTCTGGTCAAACTTCTTCATAAATATTACCTTGCACTATGCTATGCAGAAATCTCTACGTTTTATGCTACAAATTATGCTCGACAAAAGTACAGCGTGGATATCGTGGTCTAGCCAACGCAAAAAATTTCCTTATGAAAGTAGACCTGGAGTAGCGACGTCGAAATTCCAAACGGTAGCGTGTATTATTTTAAACGATTGCCTGGATGATGAATGTTATCGCGAAACGCATAATGATGGGCATTTCGAGTCATCGTACGCAGCTACTCACTCGTTAGCCGCCCTCCGCCGTTACTCACGGCTGTTTAAACAGGGAATTCACGCTCCGGCACATTTATCGCAGAACTATCCAGCAAAGTGAAATCCACGTTTCGCTGTAATGGCTAACATTATCCAGTCGCAGAAAAATGACGAGGATCGTAATAATCTCTTTGCTAATGCATAATACATTACGGTAACCCCGTTCTAGGCGAGAGTTCGCGGTTGTTGGAAAAAGTTACGCGAGCGAAACGAGAGAAGTCTGGTTAGGTACCTAGGTGGCGAAAAAGGATAGCGACGTCTGTTGTTTAACCCGTCCGCGCGTTGTCACATTAGGTGCTAAATCTGTGGCTCAATTATCAAACGGTCGCGTGTGTACGCCTGCGTTATTGCATTTGCATACGGTATTTGCATACTGTCCGTGCCTGATCGCCAGCAGCGACCGAGGAAAATCTCTTAACGAGATGACAAATTACGCGTTTGCCACAGCACCCGGCTTATGTGTTTGGTTAATCTCTCAGAGAAGAGCCGTCGGTGCCACACGTTTAACGTTTACACGGTTTCGTTTAATTATACATTCTCCGTTAATTACAAGTGCTTTTAAAAGGTATTTATAAAGCAAATTATATCCAAAGTAGTCTTATCGCCCGTATAGCTTGTACGTCGAACAACAAGGTCAGTTCCCGCGAAGATGAAATTTCGCCCGCAGGGAACTCGTTCTGCAACATTTCGTTGATTTTTTCTTGAAATCCTATTTCTGGCTGCTCGTTGATTTCTACCACGTTCATGTATTCACGATATTATATGGATCAGCGCTTTATAATTCCAGGTGATTCTCTGATGATCTCGACGCCCTTGTGTGTCATCATAGCACCTGCGTTTTAACGTAATTATCGACTTTCCCGTGGATAGCGAAGATAATAATCTGGTTTGCGAGCCATTAATAAACTCAGGCAATGGCATGGCACCGGCATGAGGTGAAGTACAGGGCGGCATACTTGCTTTGACACATATCCGGTGAAAATGAATCGGCCGACCGACACACCATTTGTCGAGTTGCACATGGAGCTTGCGACTCAATTATACGACCGACATATGTAAGTGCGTGGTCGTCTACCGATGGTAATGACGTGTCAGAACACGTAGAAGAATCCGTTGCAGAAGAAGTTTACAACTATGAGAAATGACTTCTATCTCGCGAAGTTTCATTCACTTCTGTGTAGAAGCTTACCAAGAATGTATTCAATTATGTATTTCGTATGCCTATTGTGTCGGTGTCACAACGACGTAGAAAGTTCTGATTTATGTTTCGCGATGGAAATATTTACTGCAGATTTTAAGGATACCCGGTTATATGTAACAATAATCGTTAGCGAAAAATTCTATCGACACGATTGTTACAAATACCGCAACCAAACGAGGCGCATAAATTTCTCTTATTGAATGAAACAAAAACAATTGTGACAGTTTTAGCGTTTTCCAATAGCTACGCGAAATCGCATCAAATACTTATTTATTACAGTAATTTCTTGTCACCGCGAAATTTACGCGGACGTGATATTTTTACACGGGGGATCAAGCACTCGTGTGCGCCGTTTACCACGTCCAATGTCTGCTAGAAACAAATCGTTCTACCTATACATCATTTGTTGTCCAGCGTTAAACTCGTGACTCAATTATGCCACGACCGCTCACATGTACATTTTCTCACCTTTCTATAGGAGCAAAGGAAAGGAAAGTTACACGAGGGAAACGACAAATTATAAATCCGCACACGACACATTGCGTAGCTCGAATATTATATGAATTCACGCTTACTTTGACTGGTTGCGATCGCGAAAATTAAAATACTTGTTATAATTCCTGTTTCAAATGTTAAACAGTCTGACGCCGGCTTATTACTTATCGCTTTTCGTATTTGGTACTATAACGATGTTTCCACTACTGGTTTTGATGGAACGTTTAAACGCACTTTGCTTGTGCAAATACTCGCAAAATAGTTTAAAACCGCAGGGAAATAACATGAAATAATGCAATACGGTTTCTACATTTTAAGTAGATCATGATCGTCTGTTTCTGCTTACAATAGCTCTGTACAAATTTATTTGTAAGAAAAAGGCGACATTTATAATATTTCAATATGTAATAACTGTTTGTGTCCTTATTACACTAAATGTCGCTTTACATTGCTTAATTCGTTAATTTATCGACCTATAAGTGGCGAAGAATAGGGTCAAGAACAGTCATAGAAAAAGCTTCAAAATAAGCTAGTTTTTCATTCTTGACAGCTGACTATCGCCTATTCGTTCTCCTTTGCGAAAAATCTGTACACAGCGAGCATAGCGGAGACATAAGTGAATAATTTTACAATAGTCAGACGACAAACGGACCGTTCTACTTACCCTGACTTCTTTATGCCGCGACATTCCAACTTGTTTGCAAAACCGCAAAGCATAGCAAATTTGTGCCGCTATCTTTGACCGACATCAGCGCGCTGTTCCACGGTTCGCGCCCGGATATCGGGGCAGCGACAATGATTTAATGCGCGCCTCCTTCTGAAATTCAGCCGCCCGAAAATATATGCGCGCGCGTATGAGAGCGGCGTATACTTCGGCCGTCCGATATCCGGTGGAAACGAATCGGCTGGCCGATACATCAATTGTCGTGTTGCCCGCTAAACGTGTGACTCAATTATCGAACGGCCTCGTGTGCGTGCGTGTGCGGGCGAGCCCCGAGGAGCCGGGTGAAGCGAAGGTGGCGATAAAAGAGAGTAAGAGGCGCCTTCGACCGCTAACCAGTCGGTTAGTTAGCGCCTTCGGATTCGCCGACGATATTCTTCGTGGCGCCCCGCCGTGCCCGAACGGTTATGGCACCTCGACCGAACGAACAGCCATAATTACCCTAACGCGTTAACTTCGTTCGTGTTAATCGCCTTTTCGGCCCGATCGAACGCGCTCGTTGCTCCTTTCATAATCTTGCCCCTCGTGATTCTTCTTTCGCACGCGTTTCGCGAATTCGAGGGTCGATACGGTGCCTGCGGCCCGTTCCACGGCTCGGGCCTGTAGATGAATTAGGGTCTCTCTAGTGGTACACGATCCCTTGGGTCGATTAGGGGTGACTTATACGTTTGGATGTTCTTTTGGTCGTCGTTTGCGGGCTTTTAAATCATGGATGAAATGAAAGAATGAATTATCGCGATTTAAAAGAGACGGCGAGATTAATTGACTTATCAGAAGGTTCTGGTATGTTGTTTCTTTGAAATTCTTGGGAAATTAGAAAGGTGTATGAGAGGTTGCGTATGCACCTGAATGAGATGGTGAGATGTTAGATGGTTTAAGTACATCGAACAGGCAGTTATTGACTTCATGAGCGAAGTACAGACGGGTTCTCGATAATCATCGCGCGGATCGTTGTCCGGAAAATCCTTTGACCTGTAGCAGGGAACCATAGTGGCAGCTAGAATATGTTATTATCCGTCGTTCAGCGAAATTATATTAATAAAACTTGCAATTCATCTCTGATATTATAACCCTCATCGACAGTGGATTTCTGTTAATAACCGCCGAGCAATGCTTTTTTCCAAATTAAACTAGCCTCTACTTCAGGACACATTCTGCCTCATCATTTCTCTGTGTCTCCCGGCAAAAACGTTGTTCAGTCTCCCTCTGACGAATAATTGTAAAGTGAAATTAATTTCACCGTAAAACTACTTAATTCAAAGAAAAACTTTCTCCTGCCTCAATGAAGAGAAGAAAAAAGAGAAGTGAAAAGACTCGTATGCGTTCATTATCCCCGCTGGAGGGCGCGAACGAGATAGAGAGTTAGAATATTCCATGCATATTCCGTTCCTTTCAAAACAACGAAGGCCAGAGTTCAACGCTCTGAAGACATCGTAGACAAAAAACGAACATGTCGTTCCACGGCAGTGTCTCATTTGTCAGACGTTCAATCCCGTAACGAATGGCGAATCGACTCGATCTTGACCACCGAAACGGCTTCGATTTGTCAAAGGAAGATGCAAACGAGCCACCTAATGGTAATTTAAGAATAGTGTTCGCCCGTCATCGGGACACGTGTAATCGTGTCTCGAGCATCTTTTGCCTCGATGCTACACAGAGGAACGGATACGAACACCAAGACCGTACGAAAGTTCGCCCACAGAATCCTATGAGAGCAAGGTCGCTCGTTTGCATCCGCACGAACGAATACCGACCAGCGTCGCCTCTATTTACATACATATGGATACGTCGAGATCGCGTTAAGAGCCGGCACGGACGCGTGTAAATGTTAATGACGATGGTAGCCTTGGCCGGTCTTCCACATTCCCCGATCCTGTACCGTTTTGCTGTATCCGCTGGTTAACAGGCAGGTAAGAAAGCAAGGATCGCGAAGTAATGGAGAGAGGGCCAGTTAGCCTGAGCTCGGCGGAATAGAATGAGACGAGACCTGGCAGGAAGAAAGATGGTAGGAGGCAAAGAGAGCGAGAGCAGAACGCTCCGAGGCACGGGGGCCGCTTTTTCTTGACTTAGCACATTTTTCAATGCCGGTTGACAGCTATTCGACCTTCTTTCTCGTGTGCCATCGTCTCTTCGACTTGCGCTGTGTTTCTACTTCTTCTTAGCCGGCTTCTCGGACTCCTGTCGGTTCGCCACCTTCTGCTACCGTCACAGTGTACGTGCCGCTCCGATCCGTGTTCCAGAAGGCTAACGACAGCGAACTATTCTGACGTTTCAGAAAAGCGTGAAACCAAGACAGGACGTCTGCTACGATTCGCTACTTTCATGGAGATATGCCACAGTTATCGCACGTATCCGTTTATTCCAGCGACTTTAGATCAATTTACATTCTATTTATTCGCTGAAAATGTATGCTCTCTCCCTGATAATAGAAATGGATCTACCCAGTGAGTAGATGAATATCAGGTTTTTAACTCGAACGTAGCTAAAGAACCGAGAAATCGTAAACAAAGATCGTTGTCTATCAGTTAGGCGCGCTGTAACTGGGGTAACAAAAGT